>NC_057861.1:330904452-331596952 GCF_019393635.1 Dromiciops gliroides | reverse complement strand
TCACTTAACCCCAATTGCCTCACTTAAAAAAAAAAAAAAAGAATCCATAGACTGTCTTGGGATTCATATCTGTCTCTGTCTCTGTCTATCATCTATCTCTCTGTCTTTCTACCAATCTGTCTCAGTGTCTCTGTATATCTGTCTCTCGGTCATTCTCTGTCGCTCTGTCTCTGTCTCTGTCTCTATCTCTATCTCTGTCACTGTTTGTCTCTGTCTCTCAGAGAAAACATATTTTGGTTTACCTTTACATCCTTAGGATTAGTACTTAGATTCAAAAGAACTGTGTTCTGGTCTCTGCCCTTCCACTAAGTTGTGAGGCCCTCCCCCCCCCCCCCCTTCCCCTGCCAAGGATCTAGCAGGACATCTGTATATAATAGGTTATCAGTAATTATTCAGTGATACATTTTAGGATTCAGAACTAGGATGTGATATAGTGGGAAACACATTGGCTGGAAGGTCAGAAGACCTGGATTAAAATCCCAGCTGGGACACTGCCTTTGTGATGATAGATAAGATACTTAACCTACCCAAGTCTGTTTCCTCATGTATAGAATGAGAGGGTTCAAATAGATGGCCTTTGAAGTCCTTTTCAGCCTGATCTATATGATCTGGTATGTTCCTTTTTTTTTTTTCATTTTACAGATGAAGAATTTGAGGCTTATGGTGGTAAAGTTTTGTGCCGAAAGTGACACACACACACACACACATCCACTGGCGGAGCTGTGATTCATTTGGGGATTGGGTTTTAGAATTTCTCTCCCCATCCACTGCTCTTTCCACTACATCAATATTTATTGATAGTCTATGAGCGATAAAAAAGAGGATGAAGAGTTTGGCCAAATGCATTATGCCTATGTTGGGACATAACATTTCATCAGTCAGACTAGTTCCATTTTGGAGCCTTTTGTTTTTGTGAAATTCTCATTCCTGTCCCCCTTCTCCCCGACCTGCCTTCAATTACCTTAAGCAGCTTTCATAAAGAAAAACAGCTTTTTAATACTGGTTAGGTTTTTTTCAGAGGGGAACATACAGGTTCTTGTTTATTAACAGGATTAGCATAGGGCCCTAGCCACCCTCACTCTCTGTCTGGGAGAAAGCTTATTTGAGGCCACATTATTCAAGGCTCATCATGGGAGCAAAATTCTTATTATGCAACATTTAAAAGTAATAATTTCTGGAGACTTAACCTCATGGATTTTCTAATACAATAAAATTAAATAAAAAAATCCAAATGCAGCCAATATAACCCCTTCATGTGCAATTAGCAAATATTAAATAGAAACTTTAATATTAACATTATTCTTTATGCCCCAGTGAGTGGGATATTATTTAAATTGATATGACATAAGAGGATATAAATAATTCCTAAGTGTAGATCTAAACTCGAATTTCAGTCAGTGTTTGAAATCACTAAGTATTATCAATTCCCTATTTCCCAGCATATCATTTATTACCAGCCTGATGAATTTTTTTTCAAAGAGATTAAATTAGCATTAGGGCGATGATAAACATTATAAATAAATACGAAAATCGCTATTCTGAAAATCCAGTCGAACAGAAAGTAAATGAATCCGGGTTGTATCAAATTCCATCTTCCCTCGAAGAGCTCAGAAACAGTTCCAAGCATAAGTAATCCTCCACAACTTCTTCTGCAATCAAAAATGAAATATATTAAAACCTGAAAGTATAATTTCATTATCTACTATTCTAGATACGCAAACTAAGGTTCAGAAATAGCTGTGGCATGAGGCGAATTCTGATTAGCTTCACACAATTAACTGGCCAAAGAGGGAAGGGAGTTCTTGTTATAGAAATGTTCAGGATGCTTCCTCTTGGGGAATTATACCTTCTTTGGTCCCTTGGTTCATCTCTCAAAGCAATCAATTTGAAGGTCAGTGTTGAGGGACCCCCACATCATCCCAAACTCCTCTGTTGTAGGTTATATGATCTGACCAGGGTTCAGTTCAATAAAGATTGAAACAGGGAAAGGTATCAGTTTCTGAAAAATGACATTCTTTGCACATTTCTGCCATAGGGTACCATATCCATATCAATCAATCAACAAGTATTTATTAAGTCCAAACTATGGACCAGGCCCTGTGCTAGGCATTAGGGATATAAAGAAAGAAATAATGCTTATGCCTCTTATATTCTAAGAGGCGAATGTACAGGAACAGAAGTGGAAGAAGAGGCAAATGGGGGGTTTGTTTTACCTGACTGTATTTTTTTGTTGTTGTTGTTGCAGGGCAATGAGGGTTAAGTGACTTGCCCAAGGTCACACAGTTAGTGTCAAGTGTCTAAAGCTGGATTTGAACTCAGGTCCTCCTGAATCCAGGGCCAGTGTTTTATCCACTGTGCCACCTAGCTGCCCCTTACCTGACTCTTTTAAGAAACCTGAAAGATCTCTATGAGGAGACAAAACAGAAGAAAAGCCACATTGAGCTACATTTTGTTACATGTATGTGGGAAAATAATGTTGTCCCCCATTATGATATGGGATATTGATAAGAAGAGAAAATAGAGTGGTCTGTCACTGCTTCATGTATAGACAGAATGGTTCACCTCCATTAGTGATGTAAAGGCTATCCCAATCTCATTTGTCTCCAAACACCTCCCCTATACCTTCTTCTCTCAGAATGCTAGGGGTGTCGATGGCTACTTCTACTACTATAGCTTATAACCCACCTGAATGCTTCCCATTAACAATTAGCCAGTGAGTTTTTAGAAAAAGAAAAGCTTTTATTAAGGGAATATAGTAAGGACATTTGGCATAAAATATTTTCCCCAAAATCTTAGGTCACACTCTTCCACAAATATATCCAATGCCCATGGTAAGAATGGACTGAAACATAACCCTAGCGACACGTATGTGTAAGATGCCTATGTGGGGAAGAAAAACTTACAATTCCTTTTATTGAAAGTCTTCTTTGAGTTCAAAGCTAGCATTCCTCTCTGCCACGAGGAGTTATGTTTTCTTGTAACTACCTCCTCCCTCAGTTAATTTGTCTCTTGCATCTGCATGAATCCTCCATCTGCTTCTATGTTCCCAGATGGATGTATTGTATGCTAATAGACTAGTAGCTCTGACAACATGGCCGATATGGCTGAAATAGCTGGTGGAGGTCAGCAAGGAAAAAAAGTTCTCTCTCCCACACCCCAAAATTCCTTTGCTAGCTTCTGTTTCAGGTGAATGGATCTGCCCCCACAAAGCCTCCAGAGACTGGAATGTCAACTGTTGAATAGCTTACTGGGTTTCTATATAGGCCCAAGGGCTTGACTAATTTATCCAATCAAAACGAAGTTTCCTATGTGGTTTCAGTGACTTTTATATCATGGCCAAAGCCTTATAATCCTCTCAAATTGATTAAGGATTTATTCATACATTGTGGTGGGGTTGTAAGAAAATTCTTTAATTCCTACCTTTCATTTTGTGATTATATTCTGGGACTTCTGTGATCATATTAATTGAGGAATGTATGTGTGTGGGTGGAACCTCCTACCTTTCCTGATGATCCTCTTTTCCAATCTAAATACCTTTAGCAAGGAATAGTATCTTGGAAGTTTGTTTGCTTGCTTCCTTTATGTGAATGAGTTTATTAGATCCAATTCTTTTCTGCCTCTAGTCTGTTTTGTGGCTGAAATCACTTCATTGGTGCTTCATTCCTTTCAATTCATCATTGTCCTTCTCTCTTTTAATATATATTCTATCCCCCAGAGAAAAGAAAACCCCATTCAACCTATCTGGGTGAGTTTATGAGATACTTTTTGCCTTGATAGAGATCTTAGGCATTCTGAGTTCAATGAGTACCTGTGCATGGGGATGGATTGGACTTTGAAAGAATAAGAAGGGTACAGAAAGGAGAGACTGAGGTCGGAGCCAAGGGAGATTGCTGAAGGCAGAGTTTCTTATTTCACAATTTTATCCAAGGATCACTTTGAATTTTAGGACTGGAAAACTTTCTATTTTTTCTTTTACTTAGCACACATGTTTGAATACTACCATAGGCATTGGTCCTCCCATTTAACCAGGGAAATGAAGCCAGATCATTTCAGCATGTGGTTAAGAATATGTCATAGGCACAAACACAGCTTAAGGCATTACAAATTTTGCTGAAGAAAATACATTTATTCATACTTTTTAAAGTCAGCATGGTTGAAATCCATTATTTCAAAAAAAAAATGGGGGGGAGGGGTAAATCCCCTTTGGGATGAGTAGAATATGTAAAGCATTTCCTTAAAAATAAAACTTTTATAGGAAGTGAGGGGCCGGTTGAAAATGATACAGTGCTGTTTATGATTATGATTGTCAAAGCATTTTCTGAGCCTTCTAGATGGAAAGGGGAATATCCAGCAAATGGGTGATATTATCCTAATTATTATTATATAGAGTAGCACAACTCGATCTATTTCTGTAGAAATAATAGAGCTAAGACGAGATTCGGCAACATCTGTCACAATAAATGCAAATATATAGAGAATTGACAATGAGCCATGATCTCATAAGTGATTCTATTTTCCATATGAATAATGAAAAGGCTACATTTCAAACTCATATGACATTTTAGGAGACTTTCTGGAGCCCACACTCAAATCCCCTCCCCATTGAAACCAAGGGGTTTCAGCTAGGGTGAAATTCATTAGGATTTAGTCCTGGTTTTTTTTTTTAGCTCTTTGTATATCCAGAGAATTTTTTGTCACCTCTTAGCTAAACCCTCAAAACCTCCAATTGCACAATCACTTATTCAATGCTGAGCCCTATGCTGGGTGCTCTGTGAGATGCAAGAGAAAAAGACATGGTAGCCGTGTTATAGTCCAGTTTAGGAGAAAGGATTATAACACATTAGGAAATCAGATAATAAAATAAGACAAGGTACAGTAAATACTTGAGAGTGTGAGATAATATTGACAGTGTTATTGAAGTCCTGAGGATGGAGATTGCCATGGCCTAGGGTTGTCAGGAATGTCTTCCTATAAGAAGCAGAATTGGTGTGGGACCTTTAAAGATTGGTAAGATTTGAATAAGCAAAGAGAAAAGAGTAAATATCCATGTGGAGGGCAATACTAGAACCTGCATGTAGTTAGACACCGTACTATCTTAGGGAGGTACAGATGGGTCCATGGGAAGATGGAGGGTGGTTTTTTCAATGCACACCCTTGATTGTCTGCCAAGACACTTCAGTCCAAATGTGTTGCCAAAGTCATACTATTCTCTATCCTTATTCATATTTCAAAGGCCCTAGTCCCCATTTTCTTGCCTATTTTATGACTAGTGAGTAGGAGGTGTGAGTAGAGCTGGTTCTATACATAAGTGATAGGATTGTGTGTATTTATGACAGTGTTTGGTATAGAATTGAAGAGAATGGACATTGGAGACCTGCATCTGCCCCACAAAATGCAAAAGGATTTAAATCTAGTGTAAAAGATTTCTTTCAATAACTTCCTATACATTTTTCAGACATTCATCTTGAGCAAGAAGACTAGATCATTATTGGTTTGTTCTCCTAAAGATAAGGTTGAGAGAGTAATGATTTAGTGGTGGTAACTAGAACAAAGTAATGGACATAAGAAGACTTTCCTATTGAAATGGGAGAAAGGCAATACAGAGCAGTGCTGAGAGAGCTAGCCACAGGGTGAAGAAGATCTGGGTTCTAATAATGACTATGAGACACACTTGCAGCAGCCCAGGCAACTCTCTGCAGCTCTTCAAGGACATACACACACACAAGTACCATGAACACTGTCCTGTATCAGTCGGCAGTATAATGGGAACAACTTTAACTGAACGTAGTGAGGCCTAGTCCCAGCTCTGCCTCTACCTTGTTGTGTGATCATGAGGAGTATTCTGTTTCACCCACCCTGGACCTCAGGTTCTTTATCTGTATAATGGGAGTACTGGGGAATACTTTCTACTTTCTTTACAAGACTACAATAAAGATCAAATGAGATAATGTGGAAGGATATGAAAACAAACTAAATGCTCTATGAGCAATCTATTGAGATTTTTTTTTAATTAAGATGATTATAAAACATAAATTTTGATACTTTAAAACAACAATTGGGGCAGCTAGGTGGCACACAGGATAAAGTGCTGGCCCTGGATTCTGGAGGACCTGCGTTCAAATCCAGCCCCAAACACTTGACACTTACTAGCTCTGTGACCCTGGGCGAGGCACTTAACTCTCATTGCACCACAAAAACAAAACAAAACAAAAACAATCACTGCATGAGGGATGGTACCTGGATTTCTGCAAAGTATGATACTGTTCAATAAAGGGTCTTTCTGGGGTCCCTTAAAAGCTGCAGAAACATTTTTTTTTTAATTTTTTGAGAGGCAATGGGGGTTAAGTGACTTGCCCAGGGTAACATAGCTAGTAAGTCTTAAGTGTCTGAGGCTGGCTTTGAACTCGAGTCCTCCTGAATCCAGGGCCAGTGTTTTATCCACTATGCCACTTAGCTTCCCCCTGCACAAACATTTTGATGAGATGACTGCCAGAATCCTGTAGTAGACAATGCATCTTCGACATAAAACAACAACAACATCAGATTTATACAGTAATTTTAAGTTTACAGCATTCCCTTCATAACAATCCCAGGAACCAGATGATAGAAGCCAAGTTATCCTCATCTTACAAATTCGAAAACTGAGTCTCAGAGAATTGAAGGGATTTTCCTAGTGTCACATGGTTATTAAATCAGAGCAGGGATTCAAACCCAGAAGACCTGAGCTCACATCTCATATTCTTCTCACTACAGTCAACCTACTTTTTTCCCTGTACTCTGAGGCTGGGTTGTCGCCTTCAAAATGTGATTTCAGAGCAAAAGCAGCTTAAAGTCACACACTAACTAAAGAAATCAGTAACCAACCACATCCCCATCTGCCTAGTACAGCTGATCTCTGTCCCTACCATGGGGCCTGCCATGAGGAATGCTGAATCAGATAGAAAGTGGTAGTAGTTTGAGGGCCAGAAGTGGGGGGGAGGGCGCAGGAGCTGTCTGTTTATACCCTCCCTCCCCTAGTCCCATTTCACATTCCACCCCAAGAGCTGCCAGACAGTAATGACTTTCCATCAGCAGGCGCTGGGGACCTGTCACAGGCCAATTAGGATTGGCTAAAGGTCCCTCTTCCCTTTTGGAAAGCTGCAGTCATTAGCATGACTGTGTTGATCACTTAAGTCCAAGATGGGGTGGAAGAAGGGCATTCCCCAGGTGGGCGTCATTGCCCAATTCTTCACTGGTCCTGGGCCTCTCAGACCAAAGGCATTTTGGGGGGTTTGAGCAAATACTCCCTTCTCCTTAAATTGAATTCAACTAGCATTTGTTGAGCACTGGATGCATGTCCAGTCCTATGGTGCTAAGGTGAAGTGGTGAGGGGGGAGATAAGAGCTCACAGACTTGTTAGGAAATCAAGGTGCATACACATGAAACAAATAGATAACAAGGACACTCGGCCATGTCAGTGTCAAACCTTTAATAGGCTATGAATGGAAAATTGAGAGGAAGGGGAGATCACTTGTGCTGTTGGCATCAAGTAAAGCTTCACGGAAGAAGTAAGATTTGAACTGGCCCTGGAGGAAGGGTATGACATGAAAGGTGGAAAGGAGAGAAGGGAATGAGTTACTTCTCTCCCACTGTCAGAGAAGTGAAAACAATTCTAAAGGCATGCCTGCACCTAGAGCCAGAACCAGGCATTGACATCTGAGTCCTCTAGGCCAGAAATGAAAAGTGTACCTCCCATGTATATTATTGTCAACCTGAGACCATGAACCTTTACTGGAACACATGTGTGTGGCTTGGCACCACAACATAGATACCTGTTTGCTGTGGAGAATGGACATTTTTAACATTAGGTAAAAGTACATTTTAAACAGGAATATTAAAAAAAAGTATCACTTGTCTTCCCGCTTTTTTCCTCCCCATGCTGCCTGACTTGTACATCTCTAATCTAAGGTCAACTTAGAACTCTATTCAGTCCACTCCATATCTCAGGCTGTTTGGATCAGACTGGAATGTCTTCTTTATAAATCTTAATTGGGATGAATTGGAAAATGAGTCGTCCTATTTAGGCATGAATTTTGTTAGCTTTTTTTTTTAATTCAAATGAGATAATATCTGTCAATTAATTAGAATAGTACCTATCACATTGTAGGTGAGATGCTATAGACATTCTTATTCCTTTCTCTTTCTCCTTCCCTATCTCCGCCCCTCCAATTTTGTGCTGTCCATTTATTTATTTGGTTTTTTATTTATTTTTAATTTATGGAATAAAGTGAGCATTTCCATAACACTATAATTTTCAAAAGGTGATTGCACATGAAACTGGAAATCTATTACAAACAACTTGCTATTCCTTTTCAATATATAGTGAAATTAACACTTAAATTGCTTTTTCTTTCTCTCTCTACTACCCACTCACCTCACCCTAGAGATGGCTATTAGAAGGATGTCCTTTTTTTTTCCTTTGGGGCAATGAGGGTTAAGTGACTTGCCCAGGGTCACACAGCTAGTAAGTATCAAGTGTCTGAGGACGGATTTGAACTCAGGTCCTCCTGAATCTAGGGCTGGTGCTTTATCCACTGTGCCACCTAGTTTCCAGGATGTCCATTAAAAAAAACACACTAGTTATCAGTGTATATATGGCTTCCCCATTAGAACGTAACATCCTTAAAGCCAAGAATTATTCTGTTTTTGTCTTTCTATATCTAGTAGCAGCTGGCATATTGTAGGAGTTCAATAAATGGTTATTAAATTCATTGAATAATATTGTAAAAAATGATAAAGCAAGAAATTTCCTCTGCCCTTGATTTTTTTTAGCATAAAGAAATTACTTTCTTGAAAAACAAGCTTATATCAAGGATTTAGTCAAAAAAGTTATTCCCAGGAAATACTCTAACCTAAGTTTACCTTTAGTCCTACCTCCTTGCACCATTATCATCTCTATCTTTAGTCCTCAACACAATGGTAGTGCATATTCAGAAGGACAAACCTGAGCTCTGCGTGATTCTCCAATAGCATAGGACAGGAGAATTTCATCTTGGGGGAAGGAAGGAAGAGGGAAAGAGGAGTGATTGTGGCAAAAGAGTAGACTCAGCTATTTTAGCCAGATTTCTCCCCCCCCCCCCTTTTTTCTTTTTTTCCAGTGCAATGAGGGCTAAGTGACTTGCCCAGGGTCAAACAGCTAGTAAGTGTCAAATGTCTGAGGCTGGATTTGAACTCAGGTCCTCCTCAATCCAGGGATGGTGCTTTATCCATTGTACCACCTAGCTGCCCCCATTTTAGCCAGATTTTCAACATGGTTTGTAACATAAAATTTTTGAGGGACCCATCTTCTTTTCCCCTCCAAAAAAATATCAGTTGGGCAGAAAGTTTATTTTCTAAGCAAGATTTAATAAGGTTTTATTGAACTAAAGACAATTTGGGTGGGGGACATAGAAGGGAAGTGCAACTACATAGTTGTTATCAAATTTCAATTCACTCAGAATACCATCTTATTGAAACTCTGCACCTGCTTTCACTCCTTTATTATATCCCTCTCCTCCCCAAACCCTCCCAGACAAACCTTATTTGACCTGTCACCCACCATTTTGGACCTTGTTCTCTGATAAGGAACTGATCAAACTCATGAGAATTGAAGTTCTGATTCATGATAAGGGGTCCCATGAACTTGTCTTTTTGATTTGCTGTGTTTTCCAGAAGTACTAGAACTGAAAGATGAAGGAGACTTTGAATGTACCAAGGATGAATCCCCCTTGCTCCAAGCTCGACACCCTGTGTGTCCTTGGGAGTCCATACAGATGCCAGTCAGTCTGCGCTAGGCTGAGAAACTATTTGTATAGCTCGGACCCTTGTAGATAAGCAGACCATTCTATCTTCATAGTCTAGCAGTTCCCAAGGGGAAAGAATGTTGCTTTCACCATCCTATTCATGATTTCTCCTCCCCTTTGGGGGCCATTAGTCTTTTCCCCGCTTCTACATCTTTCTTCCTCTTGCCATGCCACTCCTATTTAGAAGAGGATTGCTGTCTCTCCTCCCTTCTTTGTTGTAATCTTATAAAGATACAAGTTTCTTTTTGGATTGTGAACTCTTTCTTATCTAGCATTCCACATGCACATCCTTTCTCTTGTAATAAAGCCAAGTTTTCCACATATGCTTCATGAAGTGATGTTCTGATGACACTCATAATAACAGCTAGGCAGTCAATTCAGACAACATTTGCCTTTTAGTAGTGTCCTCCGATCAGAAAAATAATTAGAAATTTTGATCCATAGGGTGGGGACAAGAAATGACAGTAGTGCAGCGTATAACCCAAACACAGGTGAAGTCAGGTTAGGAGAGTGGACAACATGACTGGTTTTCATACTTGTTAGGATGGGAAGGGGTAGAAGCAGGCCTTGGGAAAGGGAGAGGGACAAGACCTAGGAAGTGTCTACTTATGGTCATCTGCATAGTTATGCAGGTCAGCAGAATACTGCTCTGCTGAGGTGTGGGGCTGGTGCTCAAATTAGGGAGGAAACAAACCCTTCCCAGATGTTGTCACTCAGTGTCAAAGTCTTTTTCACCTTGTGATAGTTACGGTTCTGACTTCAGTGTACATCTAGTACAATGTTGTAATTTTAGGCAGTGATAGATACAGAGAGGGGGTGGGGGGAGGAGGACCATTAATTCTTCTGGCCAGAATTTGGGTACAATTCAGTTCCCAACACAAGTGATCCTTGTGTTGTTCTACCTACATTTGAATGATTCGTGATTTATTTTCTCCATTAAGTTATCCTTTGTACTATCCTACATTTTAGATTTCAGTCTGGCCCACAAGAGATGTCATTATTTTCCCCAAATGCCTCTGTTTTTCTTTCATTGTCCTCTGAGCTTATGTGATCCAATGATATCAGCACTAGCTCTGAAATGAAAGGACCTGGGTTCAAATCTCACATCAGACAATGACTACCTTTGTGACCTTGGGCAAATCACATCAACTCCCTGGCTCTCAGTTTCCTAATTTGTAAAATAAGGGGTTTGGATTAGATGATCTTTCAGTTTTCTTTCAATTCTAGGTTTGTGATCCTATGAACCCTATTAAAATTGAAGTGTGGGGACTAGAGGCTGCAAAGTAAAGCATTATCGTTCTTTGAGCTACCAAAGCCCCTAAAAGATCAGCTATGTTACTAGGCCTCCTGGCTTGGAATAATATGAACAATGGACTATCCTCTTATAGATCACAAGATATGTACTTGGCCTTCTCAATTTTCTTATTCTTAAAATGAGCTGTGTGTGAAGGATTTAGTCTTGGGTTTAAGACCTCAGAAAAAGTGCGTCAGTTGCCCAGTGATTCTAGTTGTCTCTTGAAACCAACCCAGGGGATCTTTGTCTTTGGCTTTCATCTTACACTGTTTTGTAAACCTTCTTTGAAGACTGAGCTTCCAACTCCAGGCATTGAACTTTCTGACTTTCCTTGGTTCCTAAGTCTGCTTGGCTGTCTGGGTTCAAAGATGAGGTCTATTTTCTCCCTAATTACCTTTCCCCTGTTTTCTACTATTAGTACTATAATTGGCTGCCCTAGCCTCACATTTCCTCCACTTTTATTCTTACCTTTTGTCTGTTACATACTTGGAACTTAGGCTGTAGTTATTCTAGGGCTTATTTACAAAGGAAAAGGAAAAGATAATCTAAAAAATCAGAAACAATACACCAAGGTAAGGTAAACCAAAGTGTAAAGAAGTGAAAATAATCTAATCTGAGACTGGAGAATTTAAGATTCCTATACTGTTTTATCTAGCTATAGTTACCCAGTTCTAGCTTGGCCCCTGACCCTATTCAGTCTGGAAACTCTCATGTCACCTCATTTGACTGTCACATGATCACTAAATAGAATTTTATCTGCCACTTCACCACACCAATCAAATTGAGATTGACCTTCTTGGGCACACTTCTGGGAACTTTTTGCACCATTCTGCAATCCCAATATCACTTTCAGACAATCAAGATGCTTTCTGATTTCTGTCAGACTTTTGGCATTCCATCCATTTTACTATATAATCACACAGCTTTAGTCCAAAGAAGATGAGGGCATAAAAAGAATTACCACATAAAATTAAAGTTTATTTTATCACATAAAAATAAAAGACCACCTTCATCCAAAAGGACCAAACTTTCTTTTATGGTGGGTTAATATTTAAAGCATAAACTTCTTATCATTTTGTGGCATTTATAGAGGCCTTTTTTGCATAAGGAATTTTGCATTTCTTAGCTATAAGCACCATACTGTGAAAATAAAGACACAAAGGTCTGGACTGTCAGAGACACCATAGTATAGGATTTATAGAGAATCATTGCAAAGCATCACAACATACTTTGCAGGGGGAGGGACCAAAATAGGAGGAGCATAGACTCTCTTCTCTGACTTATCCTCTGTTGCAATTCCCATACTGTGCAGGGGGCATGGTAGAGGGGGGAAAAGTCTTGGAATTCAGAGTTCAGGATTATTTTAAATAACTCACAGTGATTGATATAAACTATGACTTCTAAACCCCTCATTTCTACCATATACAATTTGAGTTGGTGGTGGGGGGGGGAGGAGCGCAGAGAAAAAGTTTTATTTTGAGTGATAGCATTTTGAAAATACAAACCATTCAGTAACAGATGGAGACTGTGTCCATGAAGCCAAAGTGGTTGGTATTTTCGGATGATTCATTCAAGCAAGTATAATTTGTCTTTAAAAATTTCATTGATTGGTAAATAGACAGAGACAGCCTATTTCAATCAACTGACCAATCAGTCAATTGTGAAGCTTTTATTAATTGCCTCCTATAAACAAGAGATTGTATTCAATGCTAGGAATTTAAAGACAAAAATTAAATAGTACCTGCCCTCAAGGAACTTAGACACAAGTGAGTCAAGATAGTAGTGCCCTGGTCATTCTGAGAACACAAAGAATTGTTGTGCCTGTAATTTAAATTCTTTGAGCCATAAATCTTAATGTATAGAATTGGGCTAGTAGAACTTTTCCAGTCCATCAGTAGATTGTTGTAGGGGAATGGTTCTTAACTGTTTTTATGTCACAGAACACTTTGGCACCCTGCAAAAATCAATGAATCCCTTCTCACACAATGTTTAAAATTTCTTAATTGAAGGAAATGCTAAATTTCTGTTAGAGATTAGTGAAAATAAGAATTAATATTTTTTCCATCCAGGGACATAGACTAGATGAAACCTATCCATAGATTCTGTGTACCTCAGTTTAAAAAAAACATTTTAAGGTTAAAAGTAGATAATAGACATGAAAAAAATTTTTGAAAATATAAAAAAGCGTGACATCAGGGGATCAGGATGTTTTTCTAGGCTATCACTAATAACTTTGTCTTCATATTCTTCCTTTTGAAACCTTGATCTTATAATCAATTCAACTTTACTCTGTTTTTGCCTCCTTTCTTTTGTCGCTGTACATTTCCAAACTCCAATCTTGGATTATTCCCACCACCTGCCTTGTCTGCTTCTACTCACTCACTAACAATGCTGCTGGAAGAAGTTATACAACGTTAATGTCTGAGTCCACTACAAATTTGTGTAATCTAATCTCATCTGGGCCCTCACTGCTGAATGCCAATCATTTTTACTTTTCCCTGATTGATTCCCTATCACACTCTCTCCACAGCATCTGTTCCATCTCTTCCCTTCAAGTCTTAATGCCACTTCCTCCCTCTCAGCAGATTGTCTCCAACTTTACTGAGTAAATACAGTTCATTAGCTGTGAAATTCCTTTTCCCCCTTACTCTAGACCCTTTAAATCCTCTACATTTCTCTCCATTAGATCCTCTTTGTTCTGGTCTCTGAAGAAAGGGCTCTCCTTCTTGACATGGCCAATCTCCCTACTTCTGCCTTTGATCCCATTCTCTCCCATCTTTTCCCATCATCAAGAGGTTGCTCCTTTCATTATTTCTTCTCTCTTTATCATCATCAATCTCTCCTTATATATTGCCATTCTCTTACTCAAGAAGCTTCAGAGGCTCTCTATTGATGGTAAGATGAAATTAGATTCTTCTTTTGAGCATTTAAAACCTTTTGAAATCTGACTCCATTGAATCTTTTGAGGCTGACTGCACATAGTTGGTATTTTCTGAACATGGCATTTGATCTCTTACTTCCATGTCTTTTCATCGGCTGCCCTCCAAGCCTGGAATCCTCTTCTGTCTCAGTTCTATCTTTTGGTATCCCTAGCTCTGTTTAGTGCTGGGCTCAAACATATCTTCCCATAATAATTTTTTCCTAACTCTCCTCATTCTTTGTGTTCTGTAGCATAACTTTTATATCTGCTTATCTCTGAACACATCATTAGAATGTCAGTACTCTGGGGCAGCTAGGTGGCTCAGTGGATAAAGGCCCAGCCCTGGACTCAGGAGGACCTGAGTTGAAATCCAGCCTCAGACACTTGACACTTACTAGCTGGGTGACTCTGGGCAAGTCACTTAACCCCCATTGCCCCGCAAAAAAGAAAAGAAAGAAAGAAAAAAAAAGAAAAAAGAATATAAGTCCTCTGAAGGTAGGAGCTGTGTCTTTCCAGCCTCTAATGGAGTGCCTGGCACCTATCCAGGGCTTATGAATTGTTTGTTGATTTGAAATGGATTGAATGAGGATGATTTCAGATTGGATCTTGGGATTAGTTTCATTTTTATGACTTATTGAAATAAAAATGATCAAGAAAAAAGTAACAATTATTTTTTAAAAATACAATGGATCTAGAAATATTGATGAAATGCACACTAATAGAATAATGGAAATGGGATTGAATAAATCCAGGAAGGTTTTCAGGAAAATGTTAGTTTTGAGCTAAATCTTGAACTTGAGGATGGACATAGATGGGCAAAGAGCAAATGTAAGCACATTTTAACAAGGATCACTTATCCTCAGTTGTACTTGAGATGATCCTAAGTGGTAGATAGTGGGAATGTTATTAATTCTGTTTTACAGATAAGGAAACTGAAGCTCAGGGAGATTAAGTGACTTGTTCATGGCCAATATCTTGTAACCTACAGAGCCAGGATATGAATGGAAACATTGTTTTACTTTAATTGCAGTGTTCTTTTGACTACACCACACTTAGGCCTGCCTTATCACCTGTATTCATCATTCGGCATTTATGTGCTACTATGCATTGTGAGTGATGTTTTCATGTGTTCCATCGGGTAGCTATTTGCAAGCTATTTGAGGGGACTGATGATGTTGAATATTCCTTTATATCTAAAACCATAGAAGAGTGACTTCAGCTCAGCAGGTACACAGTAAATGTTGATGATAATCACAAGATTCTTCTTTTCTTCTTCTCCTCTCCCTCTCCCTCTTCCTCTTCTCCTTACTCCTTTTATTACTCCTTCTCTCTCCCAGGGTGTGGCCCAACTATGACCAGCATGGGAGCTTTGACTAATTCCATTTCTGACCTGGGACTTTTTGCTATTCCTTAGATCAAGGCTTCTTAAACTTTTTTCCACTCAAGACCCCTTTTCACCCAAGAAGTTTTTACACTAGCCTAAAAATATAGGTATATAAAATAGGTATACAAATCAAACATGTATGGGGCAGCTAGGTGGTGCAGTGGATACAGCACTGGCACTAGAGTCAGGAGGACCTGAGTTCAAATCTTGTCTCAGACACTTGACACTTACTAGCTGTGTGACCCTGGGTAAGTCATTTAACCCTAATTGCCTCACCAAAAAAACCCAACAAAACAAAACAACAACAACAAAAAATCAAACGTTTACTGCCAAGTTTTTCACAACCCCCATATTCAGTTACACAACCCCATATGGGGTCTTGACCCACAGTTTAAGAAGCTTTGCCTTGCACAATAGCTCCTAGGGATTCACCATATCATTACCTCATTTAATGGAGACACCTATACCAAGTCCTTAGCCTGCTACAGCTTAGAACTCCTAAGCTTAAGAAGTCCACATGGTTTGGATTACAGGCATGAATCACCATGCCTAGCATCATAAAATCTTATAAAGAAGGTTTTAGAGATAGAAGGGACCTTAAAGATTATCGAGTTGATTCTTTTCATTGTGTGAATGAGAAAATTGAGGTCCAGTTAGGGGAGGTGACTTGCCTGATGCTAATGCTGATGCTGATAATGAATATCATGGAGTTGGTGTATACTCTGAACTCTTGAAGACCTGTAATGATTTGAATTGGATAACAGTTTAGCACCAGCATGTAGGTACAGGTGGAAGCTTCAAGCGGCTGAAGTTGGGTGTGAAAATGGAGTAAATAAATAGTGTAAGGATATTACTAGCATCTGGAAGTGCCTATGGGGACTGTTTTAAGTCCCCATGTTTGATGGTCTATCTTCCTTTCATCCTCCTCCAGATTCTTTTGTTTGGATAATTTGACACAGCTTCTTCATTCTTATTTTGATTGCCTTCCCTTTATCTGGATTTAATTAATCTCTATTCCTAGCTACTACTTTCTGGATTTACCTTACTAAATCTATTCCCTACTCCTTTAATGTTTCTCCTCAGGACAGAATCAATGAGTAAAGATGGCAAAATTTTGGGAAGGGTCAGTGCTCACCTTTACACCATTTGCAATAGGAGTCTACTAACTAAATCAATAATATCAACCAGGATGAAAACTACTCAAGACAAAAAATATTTTCATATACTTTAGAAGCTAGTCTCTATACCTATAAACTATTGATTTGCTAATTACAATTGATTCTTATCCTTTTGTTAAAACAGGTCCTTTGGCAATTTCTACTAAGCAATACATTATTAGTCTTGTTTGAGTTACTTCGTGAGTCCTTAGAAGTAATAAAACTTCACTCCTTTCAGAAGATCCTGTAATTCAAATGCTTTTCTAATTCCAGCTAGTTTGCCCTGAAATGATTCTGAATCAGGGCAGTGTATTGGTGTATTATTTTGAGTTCTCGTTCTGCCAGAATACTCACCAATATTTAGCTCCCCTTTGGGGAAGCAATTCAGAATCTTTTGAGTGTGAAAGGTATAATAAAAAATAAATAAATTACTTTCTTTTCCATAGTTTTCCTTATGGCCTATATGCTAATCACCCCAAAATGTCCAAATACATATAGAAAAAACAAGTACTTATTTAAAATCAAAACTGCTTGGCTTCCAGATGGCACAAAGTATATCTTAATCTATCTTGAGAAAGTCCCCTAATTCTACAGGAACAAATGGTGGAATGTTATTAAAATGTTAATTAGTTAAATTTAGTCCTGAATATATAAAGAAAAACAATATTGCACCTACATGATTTTATTTTTACTAATGGGGATATATAGAGAAATGAGGTATTTTTTGTTTATTTGGTTTTTTTAGGGGAAAAAGAAATGCAAGACTAGATGTTAGATTAAAATATCCAGGGGGTGAAAAACAAATTAGAACAATATTATTGGGGGTTATTTCCAACCTCGCATAGATGGGACAGTTTTCACACCTACCTACTTGTTTTCTTGCCTCATGAATTCTTTGTCTTGAATGGAAATTGAATATCCCTATATGCTTATGATACTTGTATATTTGTGTGAGAAGCGTGTCAATTACAAAGCAATTTCAATTGCTGTATTTGCCTCCATTTCATGCTATTCTAGACTCTTGGGGGTGGAAAGGACATGAACAAAGTCAGAGAGGCAAGGTTATGGAGCAAACCATTCAAGAGGAATGAGGAGGCCCATTTGGTAGAAGCATAGGGTACAAACCCAGGAGTTAGAGAAGAAAAGTCTGGAAAAATAGGTGAGGATGAACTCATCAAGAACCTTAAATACAGGGCTAGACTTTATTCAATAGGTTTAGAGCTACAATGGAACTTAAATGTTTTTAATGGAAATGACACAATCAGAAATATTCAATGGAAGAATTGCTCTGCCTGCAATGTACAGGATAGGTCAAAGGCCCTAGCTTTTGTTTACTAACCTATTCATGACTCTACTGGTAAGAAATTCAAGTAAGGATGAAGGAGAAACATTTGTGGGGTTAGGTGTCTTGAACCCTCCTAGTCTCTAAAATGATAACAAAAATTCAGTGATGATTCAGCAGCTAGCCCATTATAGATATTTAGGAAAAAAACTGTTGAAAGAATGGATGAATAACTCTAAAGCTACCCAGGCATTATTTCTGCAATGTCTGTAGCTTTTACTAGGGTAATCTTTGGTTTAGGCAACTATACTGACCCAAGTCTGTTACTAGGGAGTTACAATTTATGAAATCCTAAAAGTTCCTGGGCTCTGGCTGCCCTCAGACGAAGTCTGACCCATGAAACATAGAACTAGGGACTAATACAAAGCAGTGTTTACAGGGCTGTAGATTATGAAAGGCAACATCATGATGTAGGGGAAAGAACATTGGATTTGGGCTCAGGGGATGAGACAGCCTTGGTTCAAATCTTGGCCCTGTCATTGACCTTGGAAAAGTCATGTCGCCTCTCTGGGACTCAGTTTCCTTATCTACCAAATGAGAGCATTGTACTAGACTGTCTCAAAGGTCTCTTCCAGTTCTAAATTTATGATCCTATAGTTGTGGAAATGGTACCACATCTGCCTATTCATGTTTCATCAATTATAAACTCAGCCAAGTAGGCATTTCTGAGACTATGACTGACAGATGGAATTGTCCATAGGGAAGTCTCTATAATGTATGGAGCAAGGAGCCATACAAGTCCCCACATCTTCGTTGATTATAAGTTTTGTGAGTTTCTGAGCACCATGCTCCTAATTCCCTGCCCTTGGGTATCAATTGAAGGATCACGTCCAGAGTTTCTTTTTATTCTATATCTTATTATGTTCAGAAGCATTGACTGGCAGGCAGGGATGTTGCTCTGGAAAATAGTTTTGGGGTTTAGATTTCACCAAGACCAGTCAGCCTTGTTCTTGAGGGGGAGAAGTGTGGCAAGGAGTAGGGGGGAGGAAGTAGGGGAAAGAAAAACTAGAAAATAATAATTATTCATTTTCAGCCCAGCTCATACCAACATGAATTCCAGCAATTTCCCATAAGTTTTCAGTTAATTGGCAGGGTGTCCCTGGGCAACTCTGGGCAGGGCCTCCCAGGGTCCACTGGAAAAGGGGGTTTGTTTATTTAGTCCAGAACAACAGACTGCTTTGGAGGGTTTGTATTATTCATTAAGAGAGCCAAGAGGGTATGGGGGTGGGGTGGGAATGATACATTACAAAATAAGGAAAGACATGGCTTCTCTCTTCCCCAAGGAACCAGCACTAGCACTCGGCCAGTCAGAAATATATACAGAAAACACTAGAGAACTGAGAAAGCAGGAAGGGGAGTTTCAATGATCGAAGAGACATCCTTGTAGGGATGAGCATAAGAAGTAAGTTTTAAGAAATGATTTAAAGGGGAATAATTTCAGGTTTTTGCAGGCAGAATAAGTGGATCAGACCTGGGTGGTATGATTTAGGTCAGCTATTCCCGCTACCAAATATTTCTCCGCAAAGGTCCATCAGGAGTTCTTCAAAGTCCCAACGTTAGGCAGTCCTTTTGGATTAAGATGACAAAGACTCCTATTAAATTTAAACAAATATTCTGTGGGAATACTGTAAATATTTTAATCAGATTGCTTCATCAGCTGAGTCTGAAAAGGGAATAGGGCAATCTGAGTAGATGGGACATAGGATGGATTAATTTTTTAATGGTTTTTCACTGTGCTGAGCTGCCACTCATCATATTTAGTTTACATCGGCTCTTCTAGGTAGATTTTTTTCCCACCTATATAAAGAATGGAAGATATGTTGGAGGAATAAGCAGTGCACCAAGGAGCCAGCAGACTAGGATTCAAAGCTTGAGGCTACCACTTATTTCCTTAGTGAACCGAGTAAACAAATCATTTACCTTTTTTGGGCTACATCCCACTTTCCTCACATGCAAAATGAAAGGATTAGATCTCCTAGATCCCTTCCAACGACACGACTCTGATGCTCTGATGTTTCTTCTCTATTTTCAAGCTTTTTGAAGGGCAGGCACATAACTGGATTTCAGTCGATATTTACTGGATGTTGAAATGAAAGTAAATTGATACATGGATGAATTCAGTACAGATCAATTAAACAAATATTTATTAAATTGAATCATTCCAGCAACAAGCATTTATTAAGCACCAACTGTGTCCTAGGCACTTTTTTTTAGCACTGGAGACATAAAGACAAAAACATAAAATAGAAAAGGAAAGAAACTTTGTTCTCAAGAAGTTTATATTCTATTGGAAGCAGACAATATATAGATGTGTAAGCATCTATAACACTAGTATCTAGAAAATAAATACAAGGTAATTAGGGAAGGAAAACATTGCAGTTGGAGGTGGGGAGGGATGAAGAATAGATTCATGTAGAAGATGATGTTTGAGTTTTGTACTACAGGACATGAGGGTTTCTCTGAGGCAGAGGTGAGGACTGAGAATATTCCAGGCATGGGAGACAGTGGATGCAAAAAGCCAGAAACAAGGAGATGAGGTACCGTGTGTGAGGAACAGAGATAAGTCTAGGTTGGCTGAATTTTTGAGTGAGAGAAGGGTAGTAATGTATAATGAGGCTGGAAAGATGGTTTGTATTCAGGTTATGAAGAACTTCAGAACCCAATAGAGGAGTTTGTATTTTTTCCTAGAGGCCATATGGAATTATTGGAGTTTATTGAGTAAGGTAGTTTCATGGTCAGACTTAAGCTTAAGGAGAATTAATTATTGCTTACAAGTCAGTGTTCTAGGACCTGGGAATGCAAAGAAGGAAGAATATAAAATGGTCCCTGTCCTGTCCTCAAGGTTCTTAAACTTTAAAAGAAGGGAAGAAACATGTAAATAAATGTCTATAAAACAGGTTGGCATGTGCTTGATTGTAAGGGAGAGATCTGACAGAAGAATAAGAGGGATTTGAAGAGGAAAGGAATATTATTATTTTTTTTTTTTTGCAGGGCAATGGGGGTTAAGTGACTTGCCTAGGGTTACACAGCTAGTAAGTGCCAAGTGTCTGGGGCCGGATTTGAACTCAGGTACTCCTGAATCCAAGGCTGGTGCTTTATCTACTGCGCCACCTAGCCGCCCCCGGAAAGGAATATTTTAGTTGGAGAAATCAGGAAAACTTCAGGGAGAGGTAAGATTGGCAGAAAGTGGGAAATTAAGGTGCTGATCCTGAGTTGTCTCAGAGAGAAGGCTGGTCAGAAAAGAAAATGAAGGGAGAAAATCCAGGCTGTGGTAGAGCAACATTGGCTCCCTAGAGAATGTCTTGGTGAAGGAAACATAAGTGAGGAAGGCACTGCAAATGGAGAATAGAGGAACATCAAAGGTCAAAGACACCTATAACTTCACTGTGTTTCCAAGGCCTTGCCCTAAGGAAGAGGGCAGAAACAGACTCTGTAAAGAGGGAAGCTGCAGGCAAAATTGACAAAAGGAGGACACTGAGTGTTTGTTCAGAGGAAATGACCCTAGTGCCTCAGGTAGAGCTTTATTTTACAAATACACCTTGAAAGAAGAGTTCTGTAGATGTTTTCATGAAACTAGTTTCCCTGCCCTGAGGAAGAGAACATTTTGTATGTATTTCAACAGCAACTATCTTGTGCATAACCTTCTTATCAGATTTAAACATGTGCCTTCAAGTGGCATAAGCTTCTTGTTACCTGTTGAACAAAAGGTAGGGCCTTTGTTTCCAGCCACATTTTTACAGCTCAAACCCATCCAGGCATGTTCTGTTGGACGGTCACAGAATCTTCCATGTGGGATGGGCTTCTTTCTGCCGCAGCTGCAGTGTGTGCACACGCATGCACAGTTGAGCCAGAACTTGCCATGAACAATGGAAAATGTGGTCCCAAGTGAGATATTTAATTTCCCTTTAAACTCATCAACTGTTCTTTGCCCTTTCAACTTGGGGCTGTTTGTGCCACTTTCCTGGGACTCTCCTCTTTGGCCTTCCTTTCCAAAATTTAGCCTTCCATATTCCGCCTTCTGTCAGCTCTAAACTTCAACAAGTTGGCAATGATTGAATTCTGTGAATCTGAAAATCGAATGACAGCCTGTTCTTTGGCTGAGGGATGACTGTATGTTTCACAGAGAAGCTGGTTTTAACTAACAGGACCCTAAGTCACAAAAGTTAGAACTGATCCACTTTATGATGCTGCCTCTGAGGCCTAACAAAATGTTGTACTGTGGCCCAAATGATTGTACTGTGCATAGGGCACCAGTAATTAACCTTGTAAACTTACTTTGTGAACAACCCTCCTGGAATTGCCACATGGATTAATCCATTGCCAGGGAAGCTGTGAGAAATATAGCAGAGACCAAGTAGATGCCTTTTAAACTTAAAAATAATAAAGGGCAAACTTATAGTGCTCTTTGTCCCTCCTCCTTCAATTTCTTTATCTTTCCTGTCCCAGAGAAAATGTCCCTATATAATGAAACCTCAGCCTTATATGTTTTCTCCATCCTGCTTTCTACAATATGACTTAGTTCATTTTTTCCCCCTTTAAAACTGACATTAGCTGGGACTGGCTCAGTTTTGTATCTTTACTGACAAATCTATATTAATAACAACATCAATACTGTATTAAACTTGAACTATGGGAATAATTTGTAATCACACCAAAATTAATAACACTGTGCATCACCCGGAGAGCCATTCGGCAAGGAGAGGGGAATGGCTATTAACTTCGGTTATTATTACAGTATTATGGCCATTTAAATAGGCTGTAATTCTGGAAATTTAAAGGTCAGTTTGATTTATTCAATTTAGTTTGTCATGTGTTTGGAAAACTAATTAAAAACACAAACAATATGGTTGTAACATTGTTTGATAGCAAGTGGGGGCCCTGCCCTTGGGCACATGGGGGAACATCATTTCAGTCTGTAGGATTGTCCCTCCTATAGGGGTGAAAAGGACAATTTCTGTTATTCCTGGGGATCTAGGCATTTAGGCCTGTGGTGAGAGGGTCTTTCTGATACTGTTATCAAGGCTATGTGGTTATCTTCTTACCTTCTGCCTTCCTGACCAGACAGAAAGAGCCTAATCCACCTATTGTATCCTGAATGATCATTCTACCCCAAATAAGTAAGTGGCCTTCCAGGAACTCCTATTCCTACATAGAAGGATCACTAGGATGCCATCTTTTATGATTTGAAGAGTCACAGAAAGGTTACCTTAACCAATCGGCCTGCCTGACCCAAAGTAGCTCATTAACTCAGGTACTTTTTTTAAAAAAACTGAAATCACTTTATACGTAGATTCCTTGAGTCTTGTACATTTTTTAAAAAGCCTTCAGGCCTGTATAATTCCAATGTTTTGACATTCAAGAATCTTTAGTGAGAGAAGATAGTTTGGTGTCTACAGGGAACCAAAATATCTGAACATTCAATGCTCCCACTACCCATCTAGAGGATGATGCATAATAAGCCAGTTCACACCTGTAAACCTCACTTTACAGAGCTGACAAATAAGGAAATGAGATTAGAAAATCTCAAAGACAAAAACTCTTGCAGAGAAGGGGTAAGCAATTTCCCTAACTGATGAGGAACTGGAAGCTAAGAAGTGGGCAAAAGGACTAGATGAAACAGCAGGGAATCCTGAGAGAGAAACCACACTGTGGCATGTGCTAGGCAAATTGAGCAACTCCCACTTCCTTGACCACAACCTCCCCTCACACCCTAGTGAAGATGGTCAAGTCCCTGAACCCCAGGACCATGAAAGTGACAGTGTCCTTCAGTAGAACAATCCCCATGCAGAGAGTGCCTATTTTTCTTGCTGACCAAATGCTCACCCAAAAAACCAATCCCATTGAATAAACATTTATTAAACACTTACTGTGTGCTGGGCATTGCACAAAGTGCTGGGGATACAATTAATGCAAAGAAAGACAGTCCCTCTGATGGAGGGAAACAAAAAATGAAAGGAGAAGAGAAAATAGGAAGGGAGGACACCAGGGGATACCCAGCAAGGGAACATCTTGTTTCATGGATTTTAAACCAGGCAGAGCAACAGATGCAAGGTGGAGTAACATTTATTATGTTATTATATAGCAGGTACTATAATTAGCACTGTGCTACCTACTAGTATGTAAGCTAACAAGCCCCAGGAGTGGAATAATACCCCAAATCACTGGTCCTGCTCTTATCCCAGTCCCCATGGTTATCATCCTGGGAAGTTATCCCTATGGAGATAAAGCTAGGCAGCTGCTTCCTTGTGTGCATTGGCCACAACTATTGAAATGTTCTCTCCTCCAAAGTCTTTGACACTGTCAAATGGTTCAAGTCTAGGCATTTACATGATTTTATCAGGATAAATGACATTTACAAAAGAGCCATTTAGCCCCAGAAAGAGAAAAAGACCTATTTCTACAAAAATATTTCTAGCAGCTCTTTTTGTGGTGGCTAAGAATTGGAAAACAGTTATGTCTGACAATTGGGGAATGGCTAAAACAGCTGTAGTATATGATGGTGATGGAATATTTTGGTGCTATAAGAAATGACAAGCAGGATGACTTCAGAAAGGCCTGGAAAGACGTGTATGATCTGATGTATAGTGAAGAGAGCAGAACCAAGAGAACATTGTACACAGAGACAGCAATATTGTTTGATGAAGATCTGTGAATGACTTAACTATTCTCAAAATACAGTGATCCAAGACAAAAAAAAGAGCCATTATTATCTCTTTTTGGACTATTCCTTCTGACTTGCAGCTGAATCTTCTATATGTGTTGTTTTCCCCATTAGAATGTGAGCTTTTCCGAGCAAAGACTATCTCATTTTTCTGTTTGTATTTCAAGCACTTAGCACAGTGTACTTAATAAATGCTTTTTCCGTTCATTCATTTATTGTCAATACCAGCTAAATTTTATGAATTCATGATCTGTACTATATACCTGATGAGCAATGAGCAATACTGTAAGCCAATATCATTTAAGATACTATCTATTGGGGATAAATTTATGTAATAAATAGCAAGTTCCTTCAGGAAAGGTGAAAGAAAGAATAAGAATCCTCAGGGAAAAGAGGGCTTTAAGCAAAGTGGATGATTGACAAAGACAAAGTTTGCTAATTTGGTGATTTTTCTAAGTATTAGCTACTTCTGCACACCTGCATGTGCACAGTGTCTACATGGCTGTGCATATTTCAGCTTAGCATATAAGGTCAAGATCACAAATGATGACAAGATTCAGGGAAGCAGTTTCTCCTCCCTTTGCACCAATAATCCAATGGATTGTCTTTTATTACTCCCCCCTCAACCCTCAAGTAGCATGTTACATTTATGTGAATTCTTTTCCCCTTCAGGGTATTCTTATTGCTCACCTAGTATATACTATCAATGTGACTTTGAACAATTCACCTTTTTTGGGGGGTGGGGAATCTCAGCTTTTCTTTCTATAAAAAAAATGGTTAGACTCAGTGATCTCTTAGATCTCTTGCAGTTCTAAATCTATGATCCTATTGAAGATTCCCCTCCTGGATCACTGCTTTGTCATGGCATAGGAATTTGCGTAGTTCAATGAAATTATGGGCTATACCATGCAGGGTTACGTGAAATGAGCAGGTCATGGTGGAGAATTCTGACAAAAGGTGATCCATTGGAAAAGGAAATCACAAAACACTCCAGTATCTTTGTCTTTGTTTTGTTTTTGGTGAGGCAATTGGGGTTAAGTGACTTGCCCAGGGTCACACAGCTAGTATGTGTCAAATGTCTGAGACCAGATTTGAACTCAGGTCATCCTGAATCCAGGGATGGTGCTCTATCCACTTTGCCACCTAGCTGCCCCTAGTCCAGTATCTTTGTTAAGAAAAGCACATGGATAGTTTTAAAATGATAAAAGATATGACATTGCAAGATGAGCCCCTAAGGTTGGGAGGTATTCAACATACTACTTGGAAAGAGTAGAAGACAATGACAAGTACCTACAGTACTAATGAATGTCTGAGCCAAGGCCAAAAGGAAACTCAGGTACAGATGTGTCTGGTGATGAAAGTGCAATGTTGCAAAGATCAATATTGCATAAGAACCTGGAATATAAGATTTATGAACCAAGGTAAGCTGATGTGGTCAAACAGGAGCTGGAAAGATTAAGCATCAACATCTTGGGTGTCAGTGAACTTAAATGGTTGATAATAAGTGAGTTTAATTCAGGTGATCATAATATGTACTACTTTGGTTAGAATCCCTGAGAAGAAATGGAGTATCTCTTATAGTCAATAAAAGAGTGAGAAAGCAGTACTGGGGTATAATGTAAAAAATGACAGAAAGATATCCATTCAAATCCAAGCCAAACCATTCAATATAAAAGTAATACAAATCTTTGCTGAAACCACTGATGCCAAAGAGAAAAAGTTGATTTGTCATAACAATAAGGCTAGTGAGGGTGATGAAATTCCAGAGGGACTCTTTAAAATCCTAAAAGATGATGCTTTTAAAGTACTATGCTCAATAAGTCAGCAAATTTGGAAAACTCAACAGTGGCACTGGATTGGAAAACCAATCAGTTTATGTCTCAATACTAAAGGGAAATTCCAAGGAAAATTTAAATTTCCTAACAATTGTGCTCATTTCACATACCAACAAGGTTATCCTTAAGATTCTGCAAGCTAGACTTCAGCAAAAAGTGAACCTAGAATTACCAGAAGAGCAGGATGGTTTTCAAAGAAGCAAAGAAACTAGAGACCAAATTGCCAACATTTGCTGCATTTTAGAGAAAGTAAGGGAGTTTCAGAAAAAAAAATAAACAAACACACAAAAACATCTTCTTTTTAAAAATTTATTGTTCTGGACTTTTTATGTTTGTTTGTTTGGGGTTTTTGGAGGGGCAATGAGGATTAAGTGACTTGCCCAGGGTTACATAGCTGGTAAGTATCAAGTGTTTGAGGCTATATTTGAACCCAGGTCTTCCTGAATCGAGGGCCAGTGCTTTATCCACTGCACCCCAAAATATCTACTTCTGCTTCAGTGCCTGCATTGAAGCCTTTGATTATGTAGTTCACAATAAGATGTTGCAAGTTCTCAAAAAGATGGTAGTACCAGATCATCTTTTCTTCTGAGCAACCTATATTCGAGTCAAGAAGCAACAGTTAGAACTGAACAGGGAACAATTGATTGTTTTAAGGTGGGAAAAAGAGTATGACAAGGTTGTATATTGTCACCTTATTTAACTTGTATGCAGAACACATGCAAAATGCCTGACTGGACAAATCAAAAACTGGAATTAAGGTTTATGGGGAAAATATTGACAATGTTGGATATGCAGATGATTATCACTTTGATGGTAGTAATATAAAGAAAAGATAAGGATGGGAAGAGAATAGAAATACTTAGAATTATGAGGAGACTATTACACAATTAAGGAGAGATGGGATTTAGGAGTGCTCCTTGGGTAGTAGCAGTAGGAAAAGAGAAGGAATGGTTGCAATAGGTATTGCCAGAGGTAAATCAACATGATTTGGTCATTGATTGAATATAAGAGGTGAGAAAAGGAGGAGAGTAAAAAAAAAAGAAAGAAAAGAAAAAGAAATCCCAAGGTTAAAAACAGTAAAGACTAGTAGAATGTTAGGAATGTAATGATAACAGTGTGATGAAGTAATGGGATTTAGCAGATACTCAAAGACCCACCTGGAGATTAATCTAGACTGATTGAATCAAGTGAGAGTGATTGACTGCTGATTAATCCTACTTCAAGTTAATTGGATTGTAATCACACCTGGCTATTCCTTAAGAAGGTATTGTTCTCAGAAACTAGACTGTGAACTCAACTTGAGAGCACCTTCAAAGACAATGGATTTGGATGACGCCAACCAATCACCTTGAAGCAGTGTGTAAGGACCGCCTCTGTTCCAGATCTATAAAAAGCTTCCACAAACAGTTTGCTAGGGTGTGTTCCTGATTAAAGCAGGCTCGTGGAGGAGGACTTCAGGAAGAACCCAACCAGGCTGGAACTCTAGGCTAGACTGGTACTGAAGCTTCTGATTTAAGGAGACCACAATTTAGATTTTAAACATCACAACAGAGACAGAAATTATAGTATCAGATTTAGTAAGCAAGATAATGCACCTAAAAAAGTATAGTGGATAGAGCACTGGACCTGGATTCAATAAGGGCTGAGCTGAGTTTGAATTCTGTCCCAGACACTTCCTAGATGTGTGACCCTTTTGAACAGTCACTTTTAACCTCTCTCAGGCTATTTCTTCATCTGTAAAATGAGAAAATAATAGCTCCCATTTTCCATAGTTGCTAGAAGGATAGAATAAGCTTACAAAGGATATATAAATGCTATTGTTGTCCTCTTCCTCCTCCTCCATTTCCTTTCCTTCCTCACTATTATTCTGAACTCTTAGTTTCATATGGCAAGTGAAAATGCTGCAATACGTAACGCTCTCATAATATATGTGTGGCAGTGGAATGCAGACAGTCTAGATTCACATCTGGCACTGCCCCAATGAGAAGTAGAATTTTTATTTTCCCCACTTAGGGTCATCAACAGCACTTTTCTTTAAATACAATGAGGACAAAAACTTGAGGAGAGGTCAGCACTTCCTACCTCACCTCCACATCTAGCACTGTATCTTTCCTATTATGCACAAATTCTTAAGGCTGATTCAATGATAACTTTCTTGGTTTGGGGCTTAACAAAGATTTGTTTTACATAATTTTTGATGAGGGTATTCCCACAAGCCTTATAGAACTTGGCCTGGAGAAGATTTCTCTTGTTTAGGAAATTCAAATAAAGAGCCATAAGTTGCTTTAAGATTAATGACCTTTGAGGGGCAGCTAGGTGGCGCAGTGGATAAAGCACCAGCCCTGGAATCAGGAGTACCTGAGTTCAAATCTGGCCTCAGACACTTGACACTTACTAGCTGTGTGACCCTGGGCAAGTCACTTAACCCCAATTACCTCATCCCCCAAAAAAATGTCTAAAAAGATTAATGTCCTTCTCTGGTTCCTTGAGACCTGAAGACATTGCTTTTTATAGGCAGGTCTGCCTAGGATTAAGAGGACAGTTTTCAGAACCTACTTCTCACTCTCTTTCCTTCAGGTATTGCATCTGGCCTGGTTTGTTTTTTATAACCCCATAAAAATATGGAAACAGTGCTTAGAACATGAAGGCTTGGGAAGGGACTCTGGATCTCCTTCAATATGTTATGCAGGTGACCATCTAGGTTTTATTGTTAGTGTTGTTGACTTGTTTCTCATTTGTGTCCAACTCTTCATGAATCAATTTTGGATTTTCTTGGTAAAGACTCTGAAGTGGATTGTCATTTCCCTCTCCAGTTCATTTTATAGGTGTGTAACTGAGGCAAATAGGGTTAAATGATTTGCCCAGGGTCATACATCTAGTAAGTGCTGAGGCCAGATTTGAACTCAGGAAGATGGGTCTTCCTGACTCCAGGCCCAGCACTCTATCCACTGTGCCACCTAACTTCTCCTTCACCACCTATGTCTACATATAAAGTGGTCAATCTTTTTATGTAATGGCACTGTATAAGCCTCTTTGACTACTGAGCAGTTGGGGGTGTAGGGACCCTAATTAATACTGGACTGTCACAGATTATGATCTTGCTCATCCTTTAAAGCCAAATAGGTATCCCACCTTCTCCATGAAGCCTTCCAAGACTATTCCAGTTTATATTCATCTTAACCTTTTCTGAATTCTACAATCTTAGTCAATAATCTTACCACACCAGCATATATTGACTTCTATACTTACCTGTTCAGTGTACCAGAGGATACTAGATTTGGAAATGGAAGAGAATTTAGAGACCATGTAGTTCACCCCTTAAATTTTACAGATGAAGAACTGAGTCCCAAAGAACTGAAATGATTTGCCCAAGGTCATACAGCTCATAAGTATCAGAACTGGGATTCAAACTCAGTGTAACACACTGCCAGTGTTGTCTCTGTGGTTTCCCCAGGTACAGAGTCTCTATAGTTTTTTTCTGGTATCCCCTGTGGCTCCCAGCCTAGGATTAGGCACATAAAAAGGGATCCCTAAAGTTTGGCTGAAACGACTCACCTTGAATCAGGATGGAGTTGTCAGTGTTGAGGGTGGGCTCCCTGTAGGCACAGGCTCTCCCCAACCCCTGAACTGGAAGGGCATGGGCTCCTAAGGAAAAAAATGTGGCTCCTGTTGCAATGGTCACAGGGAGAGCTGGGTAGTAATCGTCACAGACAGAACTGTCCTTTTGTTATTTTGTTATAAATAAACTCCCGCGGTGGAAACTTGTTAACCCCAGTCCCTGCCTTCACGTCTACTTATATGCAAGACCTCCTTCGGCAAATCAATCTTTACACTGCAATGGCACTCTCTTGACAAGATATGTTTGGCTTAGCCCACTGTTGATATTTGTTCTTGAAATCTCGGATGTGTGGTACGGAACACTCTGAAAGCAGAAATGGAGACACTTCTTTTATATGCACAGAGGACCCACGAGATGCAAACAAAAAGAGACGGTCCGCAGCAGGGCGGCAGGAGTGGAGGGGGAGCCGAGTTGCACTTAATATATTGTGATGTATTGAATCTATGAAACGCCTGTTCAATATCCAGTCAAAGTAAATTTAGAAGGACACAGGCAAGGGATTTATTTTTTCATCATTGTAAAAATGTTCATTTATTCCTGACGCTGTTGGTCACGGTCTGTGTGTGTCCTTCTGAAGTCTCAGTGCCCTTGGACTTCCAAATCACACCATAAGCAGGGCTGGGAGCACTAGTAACCAATGTGGCCACATCTCCGAAGCTCACAATGAATTGGCATTCAGAAGGATAGGCCCTTTCCTCCACTATGATGGGTATATTGGGTCCTAGAGACAGTGGGTGCCTGGTGAGGTATTGCCCCAAAGGAACAGAAGATTTTCTCACTGCCTAAGAAAGTTGTTATAGCAAGGAAGTAAACCAAAAGATGAACTAGTTGTGAGAGCTGGAGATTTTTGTCCAACCCAGAAGCATGTGGTTTGGAATTTTATTTATTGGTTTGGCTTTTAATTTTGTGAATGGAGACTCTAAGGGAACAATGACACTTCTGCAAAATGCGTGCCCTAGTTTGGGCTTCCTGTAAGACTCCCTCTCTGGGAGATCTAGTCTCCAATTCAGTTCAATTCAATTCAATAAGCATTTGCTGAACAAACTGCTTTGTGCCTAGTTTCAAAATAGGCACTGTGGGGGATCCAGGAGAAGATATAGCTCCTGCTTTAGAGGACTTTAAGGTCTATCTGGGGAGACAGAATACACCAAATAGAAGAGCAGTATATGATTGAATGCCAAAATGAAAAGTGCAGACAAAATGAGTCATAGAAGGTTGAAAGGCATCACAGTGGTTTGGAGTAATCAGAGAGAGCTTCCTGGAGGAGGTGAGAAAAAATTGAAAGTCAAAGGACATAAGAAACACAATAGAGAAACAAACTATTGAAATATTAAATATGCGGGGACTTTTTTGTTTTCCCTCTTTCAGGGAAAAGCTATTAGCTCCAGTGAGTATAATTCATTTCCTTTTTTCTTTCTTTCTTTCTTTCTTTCTTTCTTTCTTTCTTTCTTTCTTTCTTTCTTTCTTTCTTTCTTTCTTTCTTTCTTTCTTTCTTTCTTTCTTTCTTTCTTTCTTTCTTTCTTCCTTTCTTCCTTTCCTTTCCTTCTTTCTTCCTTCCTTCCTTCCTTCCTTCCTTCCTTCCTTCCTTCCTTCCTTCCTTCCTTCCTTCCTTTCTTTCTTTCTTTCTTTCTTTCTTTCTTTCTTTCTTTCTTTCTTTCTAGGCAATTGGGGTTAAGTGACTTGCCCAGGGTCACACACTTAGTAAGTATTAAGTGTCTGAGGCCGGATTTGAACTCAGTTCCTCCTGAATCCAAGGCTGGTACTCTATCCACTGTGCCACCTAGCTGCCCTAAGTATAGTTCATTTCCAATATGGTTAGATTCTGTCTGAATTGTGTGTGTGTGTGTGTGCACACTTGCACATGTGGATATGTTTTCAGATGGGCATATTATAGCAGTAGATAGGCAAAGAAAGCCAAAGTGGTATAGTAAATGATTCACTTCGGTTTAAGATTATGACAGAGTGCTTTTCCTGGCTCAACAACTACCTAGCTTTGTGACCTTAGTAAGATTATTTAAACTCTCTGTGTCTTATTTACTCATCGATATAATCGGGGGTTGAACTGGACACTAAGCCCCATCTATGTCTGTGATTATCTTAATTCAGGGCCTACATTTCTGTAACCTTAGGTCTGTGATTGAAATCAGAACTCTAGACAATGTCAACCCTATCAGCCAAAGTGAACCATAGCCAGAAATGTGTGGCTAATGTTTATCTTGCCAAGGATAAACAGAAGGGTTTGCTTATTAACTGAGCTTAGAGAGACATGTCTGCCTCTTCTCCAGAAGTAGCCCCAAATTGGGGTCTTTCATGGGACAATCCTAGTGATAATAATGATGAAAAACATCTGATTGTCCAAGATTTCTCATTAGCCTGACCATCTGCTTAATATTAACACTAGCTGGCTCTACTTGACACTCATCCATCAATTAATAGACAATAGTGGTCAGCCCTGCAAAAATTGGCCAGAATTTTGGTGTTTAGCCTTAACAGGTGGATCATAATTTTTACCTCTTATATTCAATGAATGGGGGAAAATACCAAACTACTTCTCCATCAAGATCCAGCCCTTCATCCATCTAAGGGACCAGACATGACTGTTTATTTCCTAGCTTCTGTCTCAGCTCTAGGGATTTTCTCAAGCAGTCCACCCTTAGAAAAGATCCTGTCATATACCTCCTAGCTTGTGTCTTATCCTTTGACAGAGGACTTTAAATGGTCTTTTCACTTGCCTCCCCATCAAGCGCCCTATATCAAATGAGTGATCCCCTGCCTGAACTCATTCTCCAAAGGTTAGCATATTGTCACTTGCCACGTCTCTTCTATTTCTGTATCTATGATTGTGAATTCTTGGTTACCATTGTACAAAGCCCAATCCTCATAACCAACTGCTTGCTCCCTTACTCCCATTTTCCTCAACTCAAATCCTGCCCTTGCAATGAATGTCTTGCTCCAGATTTGCTCATCCCTTCCACTCTGCCCTCTGGATACCTGCCTCTTTTCTTCAGAGTCCAGTGCCTGACTCAGAGTGTTTCTCTTCACCACAATTCTTGCCTTTTTCATGAAAAAAATTCATGAATCTGAGTGGGTTGTCTACAAATTTATGTTGTCTAATCTCATTTGGGCTCTCACTGCTACAAGGCAATGATTTTATACTTCCCTAGTTCATTCTCTACTTATTTCTTTAAGAATTCAGTATCTTATTATTCTTAATCTTCTTATCTCTCCAAGACCCATTCATGACACTCCCTTACCATAGGACTGTTCCTCTTACTTTGGGGGGTGGGGAGGGGAGGGAAGGAAAGGTCATTTGTTAAAAGTTGTTTTTTTTTAATTTTTGCCTCCTCGGTTTACAATTCTCATATACCTTCCTCCATTGTTTCCTTAATCCCAAGAGTAGAAAATTTTTTTCCTTGCAGGGGATGGCCTATACTTGCACCTTTGATTTCATCCCCTCCTATTGTTTTTACAGCAGATTTTATGACTATGTTTTTTCTTTCTTTGCTCTATTCTTCATCCTCTATGTACCGACTCCTTCCTTTCTGACTAGCAACACATATATGTTTCCTGCATCTAACCCCCTGAAAAATTCCAGTTCATATATATATCCTTTCCTTTCTCAGCTAAACTCCTTGAGAGAACTACCTACATTACCTGCCTAAGCCTCCTTTCCTCTTACTCTTCTTTTTTTTTAATTTAAAAATTTTTTTTATGAGGCAATTGGGGTTAAGTGACTTGCCCAGGGTCACACAGCTAGTAAGTGTCAAGTGTCTGAGGCCTGATTTGAACTCAGGTCCTCCTGAATCCAGGGCCGGTGCTTTATCCACTGTGCCACCTAACTGCCCCATTACTCTCTTCTTAAAACTGTCTAATCTGATTTCTGGTTTCATTATTCAAATGAAACTGAACTTTCTCAAGTTATTAATGATCTTTAATTGCCAGATCTAAAGGCCTTTCCTCAATCATCTTTCTTCTTAACTTTTCTGTAGAATGTGTTGATCACTTCTTTTTGAACAATCTCTGTGTTCTACATTTTGATGACACTGGACTTCTTAATTCTCTTCCCACCTATTTGGCCTCTCTTTGTAAGTGTCTTTTCCTGAATCTTCATCCATAGAATGAGATCTCAGGAGAGAGACAATCACTCTCTTTTGTGTATCTTGAGCTCCATAGGTATGTGAACCTCAAAATTTCCAAAACCAAAATCGTTATCTTTTCCCTAAACCCTCCCCTCTTTTGAACTTCCCTTTTAAGTGGTTCCTTTCATCTCTTCACAATTTTCATTATCAGTTTTACATTCTTCCTGAACTAAGTACCCCAAAAGAATATTAAGTCATAGGATCCTACTCATCTATTTTTCCTGAATTCTTTTACATCTTTCCTCCCCCAATTTAGTGTGCATGTCAAACTTTGCCTGCCTTTTTTTCTTCATAACAAGTTTTAAGAGGGTGTTTACTTTCCCTAAAAATTTCTGATTTTTTTTTCTCTATAACAGCAACATTTGCTATAGTGGAGATAGGAAGAAAAAAGTCATTTCTGTTTTCAGGAAATTTTGATATGGTAAAATTAATGTGAATTGGATGTAGGTTTTGTATGAACTGTTAGTGATAAAAGATATATGATACAGTGAATAGACTGATGGATCTGGAGTCAGGAAGATCTGAGTTCAAATCCCGCTTCAAATACTTAGTAGTAAGTGACCCTCGGCAAGTTGCTTAACCTGTTTGTCTCAGTTTCTTCAACTATAAAATGGAGATAAAGAGCACCTACTTCCTAAGGTAGTTGTGAGAATTAAATGAGGTAATGCTTATAAACTACTTAGCACAGTGAAACACAAGGTTGTTTTTGCTGATTATGCTGGGCATCAGGAGAGTGATGTCTACTTGCAGGTGAATTGGATTTAAATGATGCAGAGCTATGCAATGTCATCAACCTCACTCTGTCCTCCAGAGTCATCTGAGTCTAGTGGCAAGACAAAAGTCAGGATGACTGGTGACGGCCCGGTGCAGTGGAAGACTTTGGCCTTTTTAAGCTAAGGTCTTTGCCAGTCTGTTTGTCTGAGGCAATACCCATTCACTAATTAAAGGTTAGATAAGAATTGAGGCAAAAGATAGCCTAGTTTGGCTTCCAAAAAGAATCAATCTAGGAGGGGAAAACCCTGTTTCTGTCCAGAACAGAAATAATTGCTATTTACACTCTCTCTGAACCATCAAAACCAAACAAAGAGCAAGTTAGGAATTGGCCATTCAGTGAGATCCAGAGTTATTTGGGTTTAAAGGCATATTTAAGTAGCTATATTTTAAGAAATCAAGAATGAAAACTACATGAGACAAAAGAGTTAATTTACCTAGTGTATTTTTTTAAATCCTCAAAAAGATAGAACAAATAAGTAAATGAATGATTGAAGGAAGGGATAAATAAATTAAAAAATATGGCCATCAGATCCCAAGATATCTTGCAAAAATATAAGTAATAATCACATAGTAGGCACTTAATAAATTCCATTTCCCTTCTTTACTCTAGTTTTCACCTTATGTTCTCTTTATCTTTTCCTTTTCTTTTTCTTTAGATGGGGTTCAGATAGATAGTTCTCAGACAAATCACAATCCCATAATTATTCTTTTATATTTAAGGTTCTATGGACTATTGTACAAGGGGATATGTACTTTTAATAGTTGAATAAAAGTATCAGGGTGTCTTCTCATCCTTTCTGTCTTGGTTTTTGAAATCTTCTTTTGAACAATTATGGTATCATCAAGGTAACAAGAATGATATTTGCTTCATCCTATTCCCATGTGATTTTGATCATCTTTGCTAAATCTATGTTTTGTTTTCATGTAGTTTGTAGATTATAAGTATTTAGTGTGGAAACAAATATTAAAAATATTATCCGTAACTTCATGGGTCAACATTATGTTTAGGAAATTGTAATCAACCTTTCTTTTCTGTGTTAATGATCTGGTACCATAGCAGTTTACTGATTTGATTTTCAAACATATTTTGAGGTATATAATTGTTGTATAGTGATTTGTTTTCTTATTATTCTATTAAATAATGAACTTCTGATGTATCTTGCTAATTGGTAGGTACTAAACATTTTTTAACAACCTACAGCAATGCACTGTATAGTTACCATGAGTTCTTTGCAAACAAACAAACAAACAAACAAACCCAAAATATGAACAAAAAATCATTTATTCTCAAGGAAAATCCTCCTGTAATTTCTGGTGGAAATGATTTGATCCTGACTTGGGACCATAAACTCCTCCATTCCAACAAATCCTTATGTCTCAGCCATTTGTTCAACACTAATGTGTTTACATATTGTTATTTGATTGACATCTCCCATGGAGTACCTTTTTAATCCACTCTAGGATCTTAGTCATTTTTTAGTCTCTATCAAGAGGTAAATGACTATTGTTTTATATTTGATAAATATGGCGGTATATACATACTATCAAATTTTATTATTGCTCAATAAAGTGATATCTATTTACATCAAAATGTATGTCTGTAGGATTCTGATTTGTTTTATAATGAATCCTAATTACATCTATCAAGTGTTTTCCTCTTTTTTGACCAAGAACTTAGTCATTTTATTGCAGTATTCCAGTCATAGATCCTATAGTTCATTACTATTGTGTAGGTTTTTGTTGGGTTTTCCAAATCCCATATAGTCCTTGTTGTAGTTCTGAAAATGTACTTTAAAACTGGAATTACACAGGTCTTAATCTATTCAGTGTTTCTCCCTATCAACTTTGGTTTCAGAGTTTAGAAAGTCTTAACATATTTAGCCATGTCCTTCTCTTGATCTCTTTTTTGCTTTACTTGTTTTGCCTAGAGGAGACCAAAGTATTTGTAGGTGTAGCCTTCATTGATTGGTTTAATATGACCTCTGACATCAAGAGCAAAACCTTCAGTTTCTATAATCCCCTGACAAACATTAGGAATGTTATGCCTGTAGAATTCAAATGATATTTCTATATGTATTGAGTAATATTCTACAAGAGGAAGGTTCTATTTAATTTATTTTTTCAATGAAACCATGTAACTTAAGCCTTGTATACGAAGGGGTTACTAAAGTGTTTTTGTTTTACTCTCTCTGTAATTTGGAAACCATATTTAGTCCTGTTTAAGAGAAATAGTAATGGATTGGATGCTAGGCTGAAACATAATAGATTTACACTACATCCTTGAATAATACCTCATTCTATCTCAATTGTTCTTAATATTAGTGTTGCTAACATTTAAAAAAAATAGAAAATGTGGTCAGTTAGATACTTGAGTGCTCTTACTTTAGGTGTGTTTATGTTTTAGACATACATATATACATACATGCATAACAATATAATACACTGTGAACATGGAATTAAGCCCCAAAATGTGTAAATATCAAGGCAGTAGAGATATTGTAGCACTTTGGGGCAACTTGTTCAATAATTACCCTATCTATAATAAGTTGCTTTTTATATTCCTGGGACTTTCTAATTCATACATTTTGCTTCTTAGGCATTATATTGTTTTCTTGCATCTCTAGATTAAAAAAAACATGATATAAGCTTCAAACATATGTACAAATGAGATTGTAGTATTCTAATGTTTTGGTAAGAAATATATCTTCTATTCAGAAAGATAGGATCAGGCTTCTGAGAGGAAGCTGATAAAGTGTTTTGCGAGTACTAATTTATGTAATGCTGTGAAGTTTGACCCCCTCCCCCCCAAATGAATTTTATTTAACTCCACATTTTTCCAGATTTTCAGAGAAACTAGACTACTAGTCACCTCCTTTTATGTAACTGTTCTGGCATTCATTATATTAAAGATGTGTAAGTTTTCTCTTTTGTGAATGATGCAACTTGTATTTTTCTTATGTTGGACTAATTGTGGCCAAATAAACATAAATTTCCAACATCTTCCTTGTTAACCAGTTCCTTCTTGCCTCTGATTTTATTACTTCTCTAGGCATTTTAAAAGTTTTCAATTTATGCCGAATCATTGATTTTGTTCTTTGAGCTGTTTTGCTCTTTGTATTGCATTAACTTTTTGACCTTTGCTTTAAACTGCCAATTAAGGGGCAGTTAGATGGTGTAGTGGATAGAGCATGGGCCCCAGAGTCAGGAGGACCTGAGTTCAAATTTGACCTCAGATACTTAACACTTACTGGCTATGTGACCCTGGTCAAGTCACTTAACCCCAATTGCCTCACCCAAAATTAAATAAAATAAACTGCCAATTAAAGGAACCACAAATTTGTTTTCTACATGTTTCTTTTTTGGTTGCCTTTAATTAGGCAATGGGTTACTTAACTCCTTCTATACATACTAGATAAAAATTGATGTAATCTTCCAGACCTTTAGAAAGATCATTAGTATCTCTCAAGTTACTTCTATTCTGATAGTATTTGATGCCTTTACTTAGTGGTATTCCTTGATATACTGCCTTTCCTCCTATAGTTCTTACTATGACAATAGTGGCCTATATATAATTGCTGTATATAGCTCCTGAAATGCTTTTATACTTTCAATCAAATCCTATAGGAGAATGCATATATTTATGACAGTTTAGCAGACAACAGCTTTTTTGAATTTTTGTGTTTTGTTATTGTTATAAAAAGAAAAACCTACTTTATTACAATTTAGAATACATTGGTAATAGCTTTATTCTATCCATACGTTACAAGGTAAGGGAGGGAGATGCATCATTTGGCACAAAGAAAAGTGTGTCTCTATAGGTGGGCTTCTCAGTATGAGTCATCTTGTAGGTATTTACGTAGTCATGCAGGGTTTACAACTAGTCACTCAATGACCTTGAGAATGATTTCTTGTATTTCAGAGGATAGAGATTTCCCAATCTGCTATTATGTCATTGTTCTTGGGGTTTTAGAATGATTTTGGTGGTTACTGAACAAACAAAATGAGTGTGAAGGAATGAAAAATGGAAGAATTAGATGTGGCTGCCTATTCACACTTGATATGGAGGCTTATTCTAATATGCTATTTCTCATATCAAAAAGGGGGAAATACAGTGACCCCCTTTCTCAGCCACCACAATTTAGCTTTCTGGTGATAGAATTGATGTCTGCATAGTTAAAACGTTAGTATTATTGCTAACAACAACAACAATAATGTCATCCTCTTTGTATTTGATAGAGTTCATATAGAAACACTTCTGGGATAGGTCATTCTACTTTTATATTGGATATTCTATGAACTATTGCAAAGGCTAAACTAACTGCTTTGTTATATTATTATTATTATTATCATCATCATCATCATTAATATAGTTTGCACATTTCTATAGCACTTTACATTTTTTCAAAATGCTTTTATGTTCATCATCTTACTCGATTCTCACAATAACTTTCAGGAACTAGCATAGGGACCACATAAAGGAATTTAACAAATGATTAATGAATCATATTGAATTAAATTGAATGCTGTGATGGAGGGAAAGGTTCCAGCACAAGCTAATGTCCTGAAAAATATAAAGACCTGAGAGGGAGCATGATGAACCCTTTCTCTATCCAAATCAGCACATCAGTGAAAGTTGTAGTATAGGGAATACCAATAGCTGTCAGAGAAAATAGCAGGCATGGGAGACAAGTAGAATCAGACAAATGATCACCTTGATACTCCCTGTATTTCATCTCCCATTCTAGCCCCAAACTCTCAACTTTCATCTTTGCTGCTGTGTAATTTAAAATTCTAAATGTGGGTTCTAATCTGTTCCCCCAGTTTTGGGGGAAACTGACTAAAATCACTGATAAAACCAGTTTAGATTTTTAAGGGTTTATTGAAATAGAGAAAGAGAAAGATTGAGAACAGAATTCTTACAACCTCTCAATCCTATCATTCCTCAGCTCCTCTCTGTCTTTCCCTGCCGTCATCACCAAGTCAGGAACCAAAAAGAGAGAGAGCTCTCCGCGCAGGCCCTCCTTCCTCCTTCCTGTCCCCTCCCAGAAAATGAGAGGCTCCTCAAGTTGATTGGCTGGTAGCCTTGATAGACAGTACCCATGTGCAAATGTCACTTCCTGATGCCAAGGAAAAACTGCATGGCCTTGCCTTCTGAGCCATTCTCCTCCTGGTGGAGCTTTCCTATAGTAAGTCTCCAGTAGGTGGCATCATTCCAATCATTACACTGCAGTACTGTGTGTGTGTGTGTGTGTGTGTGTGTGTGTGTGTGTGTGTGTGTGTGTGTGTTTGTTTGTTTGTTTTTGCGGGGCAATGAGGGTTAATTGACTTGCCCAGGCTCATACAGATAGTAAGTGTCTCTTTTTTTTTTCTTTTCTTTTCTTTTCTTTTTTTTTTTTTTGCTGAGGCAATTGGGGCTAAGTGACTTGCCCAGGGTCACAAAGCTGGTAAGTGTCAAGTGTCTGAGGCCGGATTTAAACTCAGGTCCTCCTGAATCCAGGGCCGGTGTTTTATCCACTGCGCCACCTAGCTTCCCCCAGTACTTGGTTTTCTTGTTGGTCATAGCCATTTTAATTTCAGTGTTTCACAGATGGCATCATGCCAACCCAGTCAGGCTTTTAGGGTTAAGTTTGCTCTACTCCACATTCAGGTCCTTTACTGCAAGGAGGAGATTATTTCCTTCTTTTGGGGCATTTGCTCCATTACCTGTTCATGATTTGGACTATATGCAATAGAACATTTACCGATAAAGAATCAGAGACCAACAGAGATGAAACTTATGTTCTCAAAATTATTATTTGTTAATGATAGAGATGAGACTAGAACTCAGGTCTCCCAAACTAGGCTTTGTGAATCTACAAATTCATTTTTTGATTTCTCATATCTTTTGTTTTTCACATTTTACCTTTATTTCCCAAGCTATCCCTCACCCTAGAGAGCCATCAATTTTTCTTTTCTTTTCTTTCTTTTTTTTTTTTGAGAGGCAATGGGGGTTAAGTGACTTGCCCATGGTTGCACAGCTAGTAAGTGTTAAGTGTCTGAGGCCGGCTTTGAACTTGGGTCCTCCTGAATCCAGGGCTGGTGCTTTATCCACTGTGCCACCTAGCTGCCCCAGCCATCAATTAAAAAAAAAATTAAAAAGAAAGATAAAAAATAGTTCAGCAAAACTAATTAACATATTAATCCAATATAACATTATATACTATTCTCCACACCCACAGTTCCCCACTTCTGCAAAGAACAAAGGGAATTATTCTTACATCTCTTTCTTGGGACTAAGTGTGATCACTGGAAGTGATTGTTTCTCCCCTAAATTTATTCTTGAACACACCTTTCCTTTGCCATCCTTTCTCCTCCATCCTGAAGGGTAGCTTTTGACTTTAGGGCTTCAATATAGTTTCTTTGAAAAGCTTTCATTTGAAACTAGTAAATAGAGATTAGAGAAGACAAATAGATGGTCCATAGACCAGCCACAACAGCTTAAAATGACAACAACAATGATCATTCTGGGCTCTCTAAGTATCAAACTCCCAATTCACTGGCACAGACTACTCTTGTTATACTGCTCTGCTGGGCCCACATAGGTCACTGTCTAGTCAAAGTAAATGAGGGTGAGGATCTGGCTAAGGGATACAGACAGAGGTAGAATCAGAGCAATGCCAGAAGAAAGCTGGTCATTTGGAGTGAATGGGGAAGATCAACATGAACCATGACTTTTTCCCTTTTTGTTAATGTCTTAGGTTTACTTATCTATCTCTAACAATAGATTGGTGCTATACAGAGGGACCAGGGCTCATCATTTTCTACCACAAACCCTGGCTCTGTGGCTCCTACTCAGGTTTGAGTTCATGCCTGGGGCATCTAAAGAAAAGGGTCAGGCTCTTCACATTCCTTGGATCTTGAGACCTCAGACTATGTAGAGGCACACTCCGTGGAACATCTGTGGGGATGGGGATAGGCTGAGTTAAGGCATTCCAGGTACCATCTGCCACAGGCTGTTCTCTAATCTCATCTCTACTACATGTGTACATGTTATATCACCAGAGAAGACTATAAGTTCCTGGAGGGAAAGAGATAGGTTATTTTTTTATATCTCTGTATCCCTACCACTAAATATACTACCCTGCACAGAACTGACAATTATAATTTGTTTAATTTAATGACTGAATAGATTCAGTGAGCAAGTGATTGAACTTTTTTTTTTTTACATATTGACACCAATTCAAAATGTGGTACTTCAAGATGCCTGGTGGCATCTAGAAGTTTTTATCCCCCAAATCCCAAATAACTAATATCACATTCTTCTACCTTATTGGTTCTGTACCCTATAATATATTCAGACTATTCATGCAAGCCAAAGTTCCCAACACACTCCATTTCCCTACCTCTGTCTGGTTGTCCATGAACTTTGATGTGAAAAAGAACACACTTTTATTTCAATATAATTGCTTTCCTTTGTAATACTATGTATTTTACTTTATAAATTAAAAAAAAAACATTATTCTGAAGAGTCCATAAATTTTTCCAGACTATGGAAGGTATCCATCACACACACACACACACACACACAGAGGAGAGAGAGAGAGAGAGAGAGGTTAATAATCACAGCTCTTAAGGCATTAGGAAAGGGGACTAGGTGGTGGTGGTCTTGGTAATAATAATAGCTTTGTAGGCAAACAGATTTACCCAGGTGGAAGGGGCAAGTCTGATGAAAGGCTGGGGGAGATAAATCAAGACATAGAGAAAAGAAAAAAGAAAGAAAATAAGAGATTAAGGTCAAAGGGGGTAGGTTTGGCATGGGGAGACAAGACAAAGAGACAAAAGAGGAGAGAGGCACAGAGAAAGAGTCAAGGCAAAGAAATAGAACAGCCAGAAAAGAGAGAGATGGAGAGAGAGAGAGAGAGAGAGAGAGAGAGAGAGAGAGAGAGAGAGAGCAAGCAAACCTTCTGAAAGCATTTCCCAGTAAATGGAGACCTCAACAAAAAGCAACTCTCAGGTTCTCATCAGCCTCTGCTTTGCCCGCTCCCAGTCTTTAAAAGTGCCCCCCCTCCATTGCAAAGGTGTTTAATAATCAGTCCTCAAATGAAATAACAGTTCAGCAAAATGTCAGGCTCCCCACAGAGCCACCACCATTCTGCTGGGAGGATTGAGGGGCTGAAGGAGGGGCTTATGGGGAGGAGAGCCAGGAGGCAAGGGAGGACCGCCAACAGCTTTCAGAATGAATTTTCAGTTGTAGTGCTTGACGCTGATGGAAGGTGAAGGCTGTGGGACCTGACTTAGGGTGTCTGAACCAATCTACACCCCTTCATGCCTTCCCCCCACCTTCATTTTCAGCAGAAGGAGGAGGGAGAGAGACTGCTGGTAGCTGAGAGCAGAGATAAGAACCGGAATAAGAAAAGAGAGAGGTAGTTAGAGAATAGGCAGACAGACTGATAGCACAATGTAAGCCTTAGAGGATGGAGAACTAGGGAACCATTACCTGTGGCAGCTTGAGTGTGTGTCTGTGGGCCCCTGTGGGGCTCTGTATAGGTGTGAGCTTGGATAATGTGGGGATGCAGTCACCTATGTGTGTGTGAGAGAGTATGTGAAAAGGGAAAGAATGGGAGAGAGAGAGAGAGAGAGAGAGAGAAAGATGGAAGAAGAGCCTGAAAGAGCATATTTGTGTGACAGGGAGACAGATGTAAAAAAAATTCCTAGAAACTGTGGCTGGGTCTGCAGGAGCCACATTAGCACTGCTCTGACAGGACGAGTTATTAAATGTTCCCTCGTTTGGTGACAGCATCATACTTTGACGTGGATCTCTGCTTGCCTGCCAATGGATTCCTGCAGTGAGGGGGGAAGGGGAGATTGGGGTGGGGGGATGGAGGAGAGGAGAGAAGGAAAGATTTTTCTTTTTAAGGGAAGTTTCATTATTGGGAAAATTCTTTGCCTATTCTCTAGTAACTCTCACCCCTTCGGAATAAGAACACCTATAAAGAGAAAGGGGCTCCTTTAAAGGGTCACCTGCATTTAAATCACATTGGTAGTAGAATTCCCTGGTGCAGTTGCTCCTCTTACATGGAGGTGACACCAGTGTTTTTAATTGAATCTCTGGCAGTGGGGTTAGGCTCCAGCAACCAGGCCTCCTTGTTATAGCAATGCACATTTCTGACACAGTTACCTGGGGTTAGATATCAGGCCTTTGCTAGGGCTAGGGTCAGAGTGTGCACAGAGGTTAGTGCATGGCCAACTAAATTGAAAGGTCAGTCTATGGCTAGCATTAGGGAATAAAGTATGCCCAGGGTTAGGGGGTCAGTCTCTGATCAGAAAACAGCATGGACCACATTAAATTAATTGTTTTAAAAAGAATATACTGTGTGCAGAGTCTTTTGCTACATTGGGTTCTCCAATCTGTTTAAAGAGCTACATATTTTAGACCCGCAGGTCATGAAGCAGTGGACAGAGTGTTGAGTTTGAAATAAGACAACCTTGGCTAGATCCTAATCCTCTCACTTTCCAGTTATAATTCATAATCCTGTGATTTACAATCCCTCCCCATGGGTCTGAATCATCTGCCATATTGAGGGGGGTCTGATACATATACAAAAATAAAAATTAAAAAATGTAGGATCAATGTATTTCAGAGGTAGAGAAAAAGTGTTATATGAGGTCTATGGAAAAAAATTCCACAACCAACTAGAGAACCAGAGAAGGACCCCATGAATCTCAAACTCATGAGCTTGGCCCCATTCAGCTTATTTGGGTAAGGTCTGAAGAGACCATAGACTGAACTTGAATCAGGAAATAGAAAGTTCTGTGAATGGCAGACTCAGGAGCCATTGAGAAGTCATGAATGAATGGGGGGTGGAGACATATTAAATGCTTATGATATGCCAAAGACTATGCTAAGTGCTGGTGGTACAAAGACAAAAAATAAGACAACCCTTTTCTTTAAGGAGATCACATATAGACAACACATATAAGGGAGTGAAGGTCAAGAAGTAGTGGTTTATGTGGGGAATCATAGACATACTCAGTGGAGTCATAAGACATTTTATTGACCACCTTTTCCAGGAATTGCAGTATTGATTTGATTACTGTTACCATAACTAAAGGTAGAATGGGGAACCAAGGGATGAGTATTTTAAGAACAATATGGGATGAAGATGTCTGGTGAGCCACATTGTGGATCTCAGTTTAGTTCTGGTGTGTGTATGTGTGTATTAAGCTGTTTTTCAGTTGTGTCAAACTATTCTTGACCCTATTTGGTGTTTTCATGGCAGAGATCTTGGAGTAGTTTGCCATTTCCTTCTTCAAATCATTTAGAGATAAGGAAACAGATAGGGTCAAGTGACTTGCCCAGAGTCACATAACTGGTATATGAGGCCAGATTTGAACTCAGGAAGATAAATCTTCCTGACTCCAGGCCCCACCCTCTATGCACTGTGGCACCTAGCTGCCCCTAAAATCTGGACTAAATATGGAGAACTCTCACCTATACAAAACTAGAAGTGGGGGCTGTAGTGTCTTTTTGGATGTAAAGGCAAAACAGAAGAAGCAGAGGTTGGAAATGGTCAGAGACCACTTATTTCTCTTTCAATTTTGGAAAAAAAAATAGCATCATTACCATTCACATAGAAACAAAATTTTAAACTAAAGTGAAATTCATTCATTCAATATTTAATGATCATCTACTCTGGGCAAGCAATATGTGGCAAAATATTGTGTTTTATTTGTTGTATTAGTATTTCATTTCTTCCCAAGATTGAAGAAGGGGATTGAGTGTTTGGTTTTTAAAAGGAGTTAAAATATTTATTTTGGTCTAAATAAGCCTTCCACAGGGTTGTAACCTTAGCTTGTGAAAACAAATGGGAAATTGTGAGTCCCTGTCAACACATTTCTTTAGTGTAATTGGTTTGTGTGGTGATAAGAACTTGAAAGCAAACTCCTCCCAGATAATCTGCAAATTGGGTAATCCTCTGTGGACAGTAACCTAAGGGCTTCTCTCACCCAGCCTCTCACAGCCTCAGAGTCGGTTGTGCTAAACTAGGAAAGACCTGATTTTCCAAACTTGAAGAAAAGCTAGAATAAATAGGCCTCCTGGGTGTCTCCAAGTTTATCTCCTAGGAAGCATTATCATCTTACTACCAGATCTCTGATTCTGGTTAATGTTAAAATATATAAAAGAGATGAGTGATTTCAACAGTTTCCCAAATATTGAAATTTATTTTATGACCAACACAAATGCCGCCATCTCTTTGAAGTCTCACCAGTCATTCCTGCCCATAGTGAGTTGTCCCTTCTGTGAATTTGTAGCATTTGTTTTTCATACCAGCCTTTGACATCTATTGTTTTGTGTTGTCTTCTTTTGCCCTTTAACTTTTTATGAGTGCTAGATTATAAACTAGATTACTAGTCCTAGATTATAAACTCCTTGATGACAGGTTCAAAACTGTTAGTTGAATTAAATACAGTTAGGCCAATCCCCCTACCCGGCAATTAACAAATATTTGTTGATTAATTGATCCTATCCTTTCTTCTTCTAGAGCCTTCACTATCTACCTCCACAGTACACCATCTCTCTCTCTCTCTCTCTCTCTCTCTCTCTCTCTCTCTCTCTCTCTTACTCCCTTCTCCCTCTTTCCCTCTCCTCTTCCTAGTGACTCAGTATTTTCATGTGTTTATAAACATGCTAAGAACTCACCTATCATTAGAAAACTTTCACTTAACCTTGCCTTATTGCCTTATATTTCCTGTGTTTTGTTGCTAAACTTTTAGGAAGAACAAACAAATAAAAAACAATCTTCAGTGACTGCCTTTGGTTTCTTACCACTCCTCATTCCATTGTAATATGTTTTCAGATCTCACTATCCAGTCACACAGATTTGTAGCAGTGGATTCATCCTTAGTTCTTCAATCTCTCACCTCCCATTTGATATTTGCTACCAAGTCTCGTTGGTTCTATCTTATCAACATCTCTCCTATGTTCTCCACATTTCACTTTTCAACTACCACAATCACTCTAATTCAGTTCCCCATCACTTCTCACCTTGACAACTGTAGTCACCTTTTAATTTGTCTCTCCGCATCTATTTCCCCCCCTTTCCAATCCAACTCCCAAATTGGTATCCCTAAAGCCCGGTTATGACCACATGAAACCCAAGCTACACAATGTCTAGCAACTCCCTATTATCCTTAGGATAAAAGCCAAACACCTTTGCTTCACATTTAAGTCCCTTCACAATCAGGCTCCAATTTGTCTTACTGGTTGACAGCACATAACTCCCCTTGCACATGCTATTTTCAAGTCAAAAAGGCTATTTACTGTTTTTTATATTTGATATTACATTCCCTGTTTCATTCAATTTCTTTTCTCTCCCTCTTTATCTCTGCCTTTTGAATCTAGATCTCTTCAAGACTCAGCTTAAGTATGGCCTTTGTGGATTTCCCCAGTTGTTAATTTTGTTCCCATTACCGTGTACTTATTTTGTGTATATCCTAGATTTACTTATCTGTGAATGGGACACCCCAACCCTCAGTTTACAATGTTAAGCTCCTTCAGTGCAGAAACCTTCTCACTTGTATATTTCTATCTCTGCACCTGCCAGGCACACGAGTGATTGAGGGAACTAAAGTTAATTTTTGAGTGAAGGCACAAATCATTTATTAAGTGTTTACCACATATAAAACATTGGGAATATCAATAGAAAGTAAAAGTCCCTGCTCTCAAGGAGCTCACATTCGAATGGGGGACATAACACAGAGAATGTTACAGTTGCAAATCAAATGGAAAAGTCCCATGGACCTCAAGGTGCAATAACAAAGTAGATGGTAATTTCTCTTCTTGAATAATAACTTTCACAGCAAAAAATCATCTCATTTTGTGACACTGCACTATAAAACAGTGCCAAAGATATTGGTGATAGAAACTTTCTTTTCTGGATCTTTAGTAAATATGGTTGCACCTGTAGGAACAGTTGCCAGATTGCTTCTCCAAGATGTTTCCCAGGATGATGTTTGATATCGCTAGGCTGGATGCAGTGCTAGTTACAAGGCCTTGAGTTCAGAGACTAGGGCTTTCTCCATTGGGGTTTGAGGGGAGATGGTGGTCAAGGTGGTAGTGATGACCTGATCTACCTGGCATATACCACCTCTTATCCTCCCCCAGGATGCCTTGCTACTTCAGTTAGACTGGTTTCCCTACCCTGTGAGTGTTAATTGGTTGAAAGTCAGTGTTAATGTCTAGCTCCTTCTCCACAAGAGTTTCTTCTCTGGATGAAGGCTATGGGGACTGGTCCCGGAAAGAGGATTGGGGATGGGGGTAAGGTGCAGCCATCCACAAGGCTTCTATGCCTTTCCCCTGGTGGCAATTGGTCAGCATTAATTGCTCGTGGTGATGAGGAAGGTGATCCTTCTCTCCACAATGATATCTCCCTTTACAAAGGTTGTCGGGAATGGGCTTGAAGGAAATGTAGTGGTTTGGGGGATATTGCTATTCCTGAACCTCTTAGACTCGGGTCCCAGGCAGCTTCCTTAAGGGTCTGAGGGGAGATGGTGGTCAATACCGTGGTGCTGGTTTGGCTTGCCTGGTACATGGCACCTCCTGATTCTCCCTTCAAGGTGCCCTGTGGCTTCAGTAGTCTGGCTTGCCCCACTCCATGTGATAGTTGGTCGGAATGGCTTGCCTTTTCTTCACAGAAGCCACTTCACCAGATGATGCCCAGGAGGGCTTTAGCAGATCCAGGTTTTTCTGTCATAAGTCTGGGAACTGAAAATCTAAAATTTCAATGACATAGGCAAACAAGTTGAATACATATAGAAAAAAAAACCCAAATAATACCTGTGTCTTACCATTAGTGAATTGCAGGTGATGTACAAAGGGATTCATTCAATATACTGCCTTTAGGGGCAGTCAGGTGGCACAGTGGATAGAGCACCAGGCTGGACTTGAAAAGACCTGAGTTCAAATCTGGCTTCAGACATTTACTAGCTGTGTGACCCTGGGCAAGTCACTTCACCTCTGTTTCCTTCAGTTTCTTCATTTATAAAATAGGACTAATAATAGAACCTACCTCCCAGAGTTGTTGTAAAGATCAAGTGAAATAATAATTATAAAATGCTTAGCACAGCACCTGGTACAGAGTAAGCTCTATATAAATGGTAGCTGGTATTTTAATTATAATTATTCATTATTATTTCCTATCACCCGATATATCTCATTCCTTTTGTGGCTAAGCTCCTTGAGAATGCCATCTAAAATGAATGCCCCACATCTTTTCTTTTCACTCTCTTCTTAACTATCATCAGGCTTCCAAATTCCTCATTCAACTGAAACTGCTTACTTAAAATTACCTATGCTCTCTTAAGTAGCCAAGTCTACTGGCCTTTTCTCAATCCTCATCCTTCTTGGCCTCTCTGAAGCCACTGAAACTGTTGATCACTCTTTTCTCCTCTCCTTTTCTCTCTACTGTCTTAGGTTTTCAAGTCACTGCTCTCTCCTGGATCTTCTAACTTTCTAACTATTCCTAGATTTCCTTTGTTGGATATTCATTGCTGTCACATATGCTGACTGAGAGGGTCCCCCAAGGCCTTCTCCTGATACCTCTTCTCTCTTCCCTCTATATTGAGGGACCTCATATATACTTGGTGACCTCATCAGTTCCTGTGTATTTTATTATGATCTCTGTAAAGATGATTTTCAGATCTAATCTCTTTCAATATCTGACTATTGAACATCTTGAACTGGATGTTCTGTAGACACTTTAAACTCAGCATGAGAGAATTCACTATTTCTCCCTTCAAGTATAACTTGCCTATTATCATTATAATCCTCCAACTCAAATAAATTCACAATCTAGGTGTTATTATTGACTCCTCATTCCCTCGCATCCCCATATCCAATTGTTTTTTATCCATGTAAAAACTGCATTCTCTTTATTATGAGTGCTTTAATTTCAGAACAAATATATATATATGTATATTTATATATTTATATAAACAGCTCATAATCCACAACATTCTACTCCCCAGATCAGGAGAGAGAGAATAGGGATCCTGTAAGCTCTACCTTAATACATTGGAAAATGGGAAGAAAAAAACAAAAAACAAAAACAACCCAAAACACTAGACATTGGCAGATGGATTCAGGCAGAACAGGGCAGCTAGGTGGCGCAGTGGATAGAGCACTGGCCCTGGAGTCAGGAGGACCTAAGTTCAAATCTGACCTCAGACACTTAACACTTACTGGCTGTGTGACCCTGGGCAAGTCACTTAATCCCAATTGCCTCACACACACACACACACACACACACACACACACACACACACACACACACACACACACAAAAGAACAGGGCCTCACTACTGCTGTGGGAAAACATGAGGTACTATGTAGAGGATGGGGTCTGATGCAGAGTTTTGTCTAATCCATCTCCTCCATGCAGGATGCATTATCATCTCCTTCAAGTGGAGGGAATCTCATCAGAAACAGCAGTACTGGGTTCTTCTGCTGTCACCTCATCCCTATTGATGTCAACACCTAACTTAATCATGAGATACATTTCATTTGAGTGAGCTTGGGGATCTTTAAGGGAGAAGCCCAAGGATAGCAGAGCTATCTCAAAAAATATCATATCCAGGTCTTTTATGATTTGTCATTCTTGTCAGCCTCAGCCTTCTGCCTGAGAGTCTCCACGATCAGGTGATATAGGTTTATCTCTAGGTGATTCTTGGCCATCATGTAATTAATTCATTATGGAGTTATTTCTTAATGCCTGTTCCTTCATGAGTCATTCCATGTTGTCTGTCCAGCTGTATATCCTAGTCACACTGCAACAGGGTGATGACACCAACCCATTGGAAACTGTCACGTTTTCAACCTTCTTATCCAGAATTCCTTTAATTAGTTTGCACAAGTTCTCAAATTTCACCTTGTTCTCTTCTATTTATTTTTCATTTCTTCTTCTTCATCATCTGGAAGTTCTAATACTTCCTTAGTAACAGAGACAAAGATCTTCCCATTGAATTCCTTTAGCTGCTGCACACTTTACCTTCACAACATCTACAGTATATGGCCCCTTCTTTACTCATTTGTTGGTTCGTCATAAAGCCTCCATTTTGGAGAGGAGCCGGGGTGAGTCAACCTTTACTCCCCTTTCAGTCCTTCTTCTGTCTTCTCATACTCTACCACTGTGCCCCATCTATAATATCATTCATTCTGGAACATCTCTCAGTGTCTGGGTTTCCCCACCCTGAAAAACCCTCCAAATAATGGCCACATTGGTGAATTCCTTCTGAGGCTGAAATTTTGGAGAAGAGCTCAGGCCAGTGAACTATCATTGTTCTTCTGGCTCTTATTCTGACTTTTCAGACTTTGACACTATTCTCTCACATGAGTATCTTCCTCTTCTCCCCATCCCTTTTCAGTAATTCCTGTTGACCTCACAACTTCAGAAATCAGAACTTGACCAAATCAAAACTCCTCTTCTGATTAACACGAAAAAGTTTTTTTATGGAGGTGCTAGGATTTAAATATAGGATATTAGATGAATATCATTCATCTTGTCTGATCCCTTCATTTAACAAATAAGGAAACCAAAGCCCAGAGATTAAAAGTAAATTATTCAGTTGCACAAACTGTTTAAAGGAAGATAAACATATTTTCAATAAACATATGTTAAACTCCATGAAAGCAAAGGGAGGGGAAGGAGATGTGATCGAAATGAGCATTTATATAGTACCTACTGTCTGCCAGACTATGCTAAGCTTTTTTAGAAATATATCATTTAATCCTCACAACAATCCTATGAGATAGATATGTGCTATTATTATCCTCACTTTACAATTGAGGTAATTAAGGCAGTTAGCATCAAGTAACTTGCCCAGGGTCACACAGCTACTAAGTGTCTGAGGCAAGATTTGAACTCAGATCTTCCTGATACCAGGCCCGGTATTCCATCTACTGTGTCATCAGCTGTTTCAAACAGATTCAGGGGTTTCAGATATTCGATATGCCTGGAAAGAAGATTTGTTGGAAAGAGCATGAAAATCACTTTTCTAGGTTTCTAAGTTCTTTCCATTATTTCTATCTCCTGCTATTCTTAAGAGGTAAAAAAAATCCCAAATGCATTTTACCCTCTGTGCTGATACAGCCACTTATTATATTCTTTGGAATTACCCTATATGAAGGTAGTATGCATACAAGCTCATTTTCAACTCGGATGAATTTTGGACTTTCACAGACACCACTCACAAATTTATTCCTTGGTTTCCTCCTCTCCAGTTGTTCCTCCCTCTTAGCAGTAAATGGACCTAGGACAGCTTGCTCTGGTTCTGGACTCTCTGCCTCTTAGATCATAAAAGTGATAGGCACATTATTTAAGACCTACCAGAAGGCTGTCTGTTTGTTCGTGAAAGAAACTTGATAGTTAAAGTTTCCCATGGGTAGGAAGAAGCTGGGCTCCTTGAAATTTGGTCTGAGATCCTGGCATTCTCATTCACCTCCAGTCACTTCCCAGTGGCAAGGAGGAAACATTCTCTGCACATTTCCCTTTAGTATTGCTTTTTGAGTTACAATGATATTTCACCCACGTATGCCTTGTTATCATCCCTGTTGACAGTTGTACCAACAACTGAATGAGGATCCCAAAACATACCCTCTCTGACTATGAGTTCAAAGTAGGGAGACTACTGGCTTTGCAGTTAGATTTGAGTTTGACTCTGGATTTTTCCATTTACTAGCAGTATGTCTTTGGTCAAGTCATACCTCTGGCCCTTAGGCCAATTTTTCATTTGTAAAATGAGAAGGTTGAGCTAAATGATCTTTTAAGGTCCTTATCAGCTTTCCATTGTTTGTGATTCCACATAATGATACATACACACATGTATATACATGCATGCATATATGAATACATGCATATAAACATATATATGCACGTGTACAAACATGCACGCACATATACCCTATGTTTCATGTAACCACATTCACTGAGATACTGTGCAGGATAGTTGAAAAAAGACTGGACTGGAATTAGAGAGGGAGGGAATAAGCATTTATTAAGTACCTACTATGGGCTAGATACAGTAGTGCTAAGCCCTTTATAAGTATTATCTCATTTGATCCTTATAAACAACTGTTTAAGGTAAGTGTGATGATTGTTCCCCTTTTACAAGTGAGGAAACTGAGGCAGATAGCATTTAAGTGACTTATCCAGGGTCACACAGCTAGTAAGTGTCTGAGGTCAGATTTAAGCTCAGGTCTTCCCAACTCCAGGGCTAGCCCTCTATCCACTGTACCACTTTGATGTCATTGCATTTTGTTTCAAGGTCATCTAGTAAATAGTTGTTTCAAGTTACGTAAAATCATTCCACAATTATATAATAAATCTCTAATATGTGATGGGTAAAATGTAAGGTGTTTTCTTAATTTCAAATGGGTAAAATGGAGCCGCCTATCTCACAGGGCTATTGTCTTCATCTATAAGAATATTCTCTCAGATATCCAGCATTTTTAAAATATAAGATATTTTTCTTAAATTCTGTATTTCACACCTTGTTGGTATTCACTTATTATTTAATGATACTTAGCCTTTCTTTTTCATCATTGTCCTGATCTGTCCCATAATCACTGTTAACAAGTCCTTAGAGACCTAATTGTGCAAGATATTATGCCACATGATGACTAAAAGAATTTCTTCAACCTTCTTCTGGACTTAAGTAACACACTTAAAAGTAGGTACTTGTTTTACAGATGGATATATAGTAGGATGGAGATCAAACCCAGAAAGTGTGAGTAATTTGTTCAATCAGCAGCAGAATTTGTCCTAGATCCCTTAATCTCCTGATTTTTTTTTTTTTTTTTGGTGAGGCAATTGGGGTTAAGTGACTTGCCCAGGGTCACACAGCTAGTAAGTGTCAAATGTCTGAGGCTGGATTTGAACTCAGGTAATCCTGATTCCAGGGCCGGTGCTCTATCCACTGTGCCACCCAGCTGCCCCTCCTGATTTTTTTTAATGCTCTTACAGAGCATGACCATTTTCTCTATTAATCTTATTTCTCGTTCTCTCATGGTAAGAAGCCATAGAATTTAGGAGTTTAATACATGCTTATTGAAAGAACAATATTGGCCTTCTCACTGGGTGGGGGAGTGGGTTGGTAGGAGGGAGAGAATTTGGAATTGTAAATAAAGTTACAAAAATAAACCCTAAAAATAAATAAACCAAACAAAAGAACAATATTGCACCCCCATTTTATATTACTTTATAAAATACTTTCTATAACTTCTTCATCTTCTGCATCTTCTGCATCTTCATCATCATCTTCTTCTTCTTCTTCTTCTTCTTCTTCTTCTTCTTCTTCTTCTTCTTCTTCTTCTCCTTTTTTTTTGGTGAGGCAATTGAGGTTAAGTGACTTGCCCAGGGTCATACAGCTAGTAAGTCTCAAATGTCTAAGTCTGAATTTGAACTCAGATCCTCCTGACTCCAGGGTCGGTGCTCTATCGACTGCACCACCTAGCTGCCCCTCTATATCTTCTTTTGCTGGCTCCTCATAACACTCTTATGAGATAGGTAGTGTGTCTATTATTATCTGTGGCTTTAAAGATAATGAAAAATGGACACAGGCAAGTTAAATGACTTGGCCAAGTTTAAACAACTAGTCAAATTCTGAAGGAGAACTCCAACCCAAATCTATCTGATTCCAAGTACCCAACATCACAGTCTCCAGTAAAAAGAGATCTCAGAGGCCATTTCAGCCAACCCTCTGCAACAGACTCAACAAGTGGTCATACAGGCTCTACCTAAAGACCCCTGGTAAGGAGGAACATCCCTCTTTTGGCTGGCTTTAATTGTTAGGAAGGGTTTTTTTTTTCTTTTTTCTTTAAATAGAGCTAAAATCTTGCTCTTTGCAACCTCCCACTATTGTTTCCTAATCTGCCCTCTAGGGCCAAGTCTAACAAATCTAATCCCTTTTAGACCTGACAGCTCTTCAAATACTTGTAGACAGCTATCAGGGCTCTTTCTGTTACACAGGACTGCCTCCCATGGTGTGTTAGAGAGCATGAATATTGATACTTGATTAGAATCACAATAACAATTGACATCTGTATAGCTTTTCCAAGTTCATGAAAGGCTCTGCACACCTACCATTGGCCTCCTCCCAGACATCCCCTGAAATTCTAAGTATGATGCTTCATTTCACAAATGAGGAACCTAAAGGTTGAAGAGTGAAGGGATTTATCTGGTCACATAAATGGCCAGGAGATATGAGCAGGATTTCCACTGTAGGTCCATTGTTCTTGTTTTTTCTATGTGCTCTAAGTCAAAGGTGACTTCCTTTCAGATCTTCTCCTACTCATCTATCCCCTAAAATACCTAGCACCAAGATTTTGAATGAACCTGGATTAGAGAATGAGAGGAATGAGAATTGCTTGGGAACTGGAATTTCTAAATTGTAGTTTCAGTGCTTGCTATTCTTGACTTTTCTTGGGGACATGGGAACACCTTGGTTCAATCCCATGAATAAATGGCTTGATGGTAAGTGGAATAAGAGACAGACTGGATGGAGAGAACACTGAGTTTGGTGCTTGACTGGTTTTAGAGAGGTGAAATATGGTTGAATTCTTTACCCTACAATCATCAGCCATGACTGCTTACAGCTCTAGGGTCAGCTTGAATCCTGAACTGATTATTTCTCCCTTGTTGAGGAAGCAATTCAATTCAACAAATATTTATTAAATACTTAATGTTTATTTATGAGGGACTATGAATACAGAGACAAAACAAAAATATGACCGTGATATCAATGAACAGGGATATGTTCTGCAGGGTGATTTTAAGTTAGAATGTAACCTCTTCAATAGCTAGGTTCTGCAAATATCCTCTTTGGGTTCTAAATTGTGCATCTATAAAATTATTTATTGGGATTAGATTAATTGCGAGATTCTTCAGCTGTGAAAACCTATGCCTTTTCTTTGATCACCCTTTCCAGTGGTTAATAACCCTTATCTTTAGATCCCTAACCCCTGGCTACAATCTCATCTTTTAAACTCCAGTAACAAACATAAACTTGGCCTCAGACACTGACTAACCCCTAGCCCTTACTACAGAATGACGTTTCACTCCAACTCCCAGTCCCCTAACCTAGCTATAAACTGAACTTTAATCTTGGACATAGATATGGTCTTAACACCATTCACAAACTAATTCCATAACTCTGGGCACAGATTGCTTCCCCCCTCTCTCAGTCCGTGATGGAAGATTGACCGTTAACCTTGGCCACTAAGGAGTCCTAAACGTTGATCTAGCCTCCTAACTGGCTACACATGAGCTCTCTTAATTTGGCTACAACCTGATCTGAATCTAGGGCACAACCTGTACACTAACTCAGTCGGCTATCTTTCAAAGGTAAGTCTTTGGTCATCAAAGGGAACAAGTGAGAACATTTGAATAGGTCTTATCATATGTGGTACGATTTGGGGTTGGGGTGTAGGTTGGATAAGATGTGAGTGATAAAAATATAATGCAATATGATTATCAGTATCATATTTCTTCCCAATATAGACTTTTCACTCACAGGCTAATTACATTTCACACACACATAGGATGACCGTACAAACCTGATTCCTCTCCAAAGACCTGGTTAAAATCTGACCTCTTCCCTGAAAGTTGTCTTTAGCTACTTTAGAGCTCCTTACTTTCTCAGATACCCTACAACCCTTGACTCAGTGTTTCTCAATTTTATTTCATCTTTGATATGAAGAAGTATAGCACATTGAGCATTTACAGCAGCAAATAAGAAGACCTGGACCTCTAGATCCAGTTCCCAGATCTTGGGATTACTCCAATGCTCCTCCACCTCGCCCTTTATCTTTACTTCCCTAGGATTCCTAGTGGAAGATAAAAGCTTGGAAAAAGCTGCTGTTGTGAAATGGGCAAAGCTAACGTTAGTCTGGAGCATGTGGCGGCCTCAAGGTGCGGGGAGGAGTCTTGAGATACACTTTGAAAACTTTGTGCCCATATCCTATGTTCTCTTTAAATAATAAAAACAATTAATTCTTTTAAACATTATTTTCTTTTTAAATTTTGAGTTCCAGACTCTCTCCCTGCTTTCTATCCATTTCCCACCCACAGGGAAGGCAAACATGATAACCGTTTTATACGTGTGAACTCATGTAAAACATATTTTCATATCAGTCATATCACAAAGAAAAAAAGTAAGAAAATTATACTTCAATTTGCACTCAGAGTTGATCAGTTTTCTTTCTGGAAGTGGATAGCATTTTTTTTTTTCAGCATGAGTCCTTTGGAACTATCTTGGATCATTCTAGTGATCAGAGAAGCCAAATCTTTCACAACTGATCATAATTAAAACATTGTTGTTACTGTGCACAATTATGTCCAGTTCTCACTTCACTTTGCACAGTTCATACAGGTCTTATCACATTCCATATACATTCTATAAGAACCACTACCTTAGATCCCAAACTGCATAGTCTATCACACATGGTCCTGTATTGTTATCTACCAGTTCAATTTAGGGGCTTGTCATCTCCCCAACTAGGATATATGCTTTCTGAAAGCAAGGTTCATTTCTTTCTACCCAGAGTGCCTAGCACAGGGCTAGGCACATGGTATGTACTCCCAGTAAGTAGTTACTGATTGATTGTTTGATGAGCACCATTTGAGTTTTGTTACAGTTCCTGCTCTGTTTGCATTGAGGCACTCCCATCTCCAGGGCTGGCAGTGGCCATTCTGCACATCTCCCCATGACATTTCATAACATTGGATGTCTGCAACAACCCATGTTAATTACTTGGATATTTCCAGAGTTAATTAGTTGAGCAGCAGGATTCAAAGGCTTTTTAAAGGCATTCCAGTATCTTTTAGTACCTGAAGGGTTTAAATCTCAGTGTAGGCGGGAGGGAACTCAGGGTGGAGCCAGGGAAAGATGGATGGAAAGTAATTAGAAGAGTATTGAGCCAAGTGAGCAAAAGGAAGAAGTGGTTGGATATTGTCTATGTGTATGTGTGTATGCATGCATGTATCTATGTATATAATGTGCATATATGCACATACATATATGTATTATGTTGCTATGTACAGTGATACTTCACATATTTGATATGACAGGGAATGAGCTAGTCTACATAAGTAACCTTTCCATTTAACTGAAGCTCACTGTATGAAGCATAAATAATTCTTTGAATTCTGTGTGAAAATCCTTTTTTTTTTTAATCTAGTATGACCTTTCCTGCCCACTTAGTGTAAACTGAATAGGAATGAACATTGTCTTGACCCTCAGCATCATCCTGATGAAAATCAATTATTGTACTTTACTGCAATGCAATGCAATCAATTCATTAACCAATCATTTAGCATGTATTAAGTGTCCATTATGTGCTATGCACTAAGGATACTTCTACAAAGAATGAAAGAAACCCAACTCTCAAGGACCTTACATTCCAATGGTGTGATACATATATAAACACATATATGGCATAAATAAAAAGTTAATGAATAAACTATACACAAAGTAGTTAAATCTAAGATAGTTTGGGAGGAAGTGCACTAGTATCCAGGAAAGGTTTCATGCAAAAAATGGTAACTGGGCTATGACTAAAAAGAAGAGAGGGACTCAGTGAGGCAGAGGTAAGGTGGAGGGATTGCATACTCAGCATGAGGACCTCTACTACAAAGGCATAGAGATGGGAGATGGAGTTTTCTGTGTCAGGAACAGAGAGAAACCTAATTTGGCTTGATTGTAAGGTGTGGGAGAGTGAGTAGTGAATAAAGAGGCTAGAAATAAGAGTCAGGACCAGGTTGTGAAGAGGTAAAACTAAACATAGATGCCTATATTTTATCCTAGAGGCAACTAAGAGTTACTGAGCTTTGTAGGGCTGTTAATTGAAAGTAGGGGTTATCTTTTACCTTTATTTTGTATGCCCAGCTTTTATCATGTGTCTGGCACATGGTAGGGACTTAATAATATTTATTGGTTGATTGGCTGATTCTCAATGGTCCCAGATCACTATACTTTGGTGTCTCATCTTTACTTTTGATTTTTCATCCTCTCTTCATCTGTGAAGCTGTAACAAGTCATTTCTAACTCTCAGTGAGTCTTTATGTAGCAGCTAAGTCATGTCTAAGAAACAATAAACCAGTCAAGTATACAAACATGTATTAAGTGTCGATTATTTACAAAGTATTATGGTAGACACTGGGGAATACCAAGGCAAAAATGAAATGGTCTTTGTCCTGAAGATGTTTGATTTCTATACAGGCTACATATCCATCAGACATAACTCAGATAATCACAAAATAACTTGAGGAAGCAGAGAGCAGTAGCAATTGGGGGGAGTGCTGGGAGTAAATTTCAGGAACCATGAAGAAGACTCTCCAGTTGAATCTTAAAGAAAATTAAGGATTCTATGACCAAAAGATAGAATGGAATGCATTCTAGAGAGTGCATCATGAATTATGTAAATATATGGAACCTGGAAAACTCCTGAGTACAGCCTGAACCAGATTAAAATATAACTGGGAAGGGAAGCTAGGTGGTGCAGTGGATAAAGCACTGGCCTTGGATTCAGGAGGACCTGAGTTCAAATCAGGCCTCAGACACTTGACACTTACTATCTGTGTGACCCTGGGCAAGTCACTTAATCCCAATTGCCTCATACACACACACACACACACACACAAATATATATATATATATGTGTGTGTGTGTGTATATATATATACATATGTATATACACACATATATACATATATATACACATACATATATACACACATATATGTGCGTGTATATACACACACATATACATATATACACATACATATATACATACACATATATACATATATATACATATATACATACATATATATATAAATTGGGAAATGTTTAACAATATAAATAAGAATACAATATAATACAGATAATGTTAATTTGTGGTTTTCTAAGTTAATATGCAGCCCACGGGATCCATTTCTATTTGAGTTTGGCACCACTGCTGTAGACTTCTCACCTAGACATGTCATATATATGGCCATCTTCAATAGTGGGATCTGCTTTGCTTCCCTTTGAGTCAGTGCCAAATAAGCATCCTTTATATTCCAAACTTTAAGCCATACTCCGAAGGTCAGTGAATATGTCCTCTTTTATTCAATGGACAAATCAAAATGTTGAAGTAGATGTCTATCTATTTTAAGGATCCTTTCTTAATTCAGTCAGTATTAGAGCCTACTCTCCTTATTCTATTGTTCTGTCTGGAACCAAGGAAGAGAAAATGATGCAGACCATAATAACAAAATGTCAATTGATAATAATGGTATTGAAGAAGATAAAACTGGTAGGTTCCTCCCATAGAATCCTTACTTCCAATTTACTGCTTATAGTTTGCTATGGTTTCTAAACCAAAGACCAAATTTTCTCTATCAATCAATAAGTATTTTTAAGTACCTACTATGTACCAGGCACTTTGTTAGGTGCAGGGGATACAAATACAATTGATGAAATAATCTTTACTCACAAGAAATTTGTAATCTAATGGGGAAGACATATATAAGGACATATATAAGTAGATTGAAAAAACATATAAATAAAACAAATTCAAACACAAGATAGTTTGAGGAGGACATTGTAAATTTATGGGATTAGAAAAGACCATATAGAAGGTAATTCTTTCTGGGTCTTGAAAGAAGAAAAGGAGTCTGTGTGGAGGAATTAAAGAGGGAACATATTCCATGCACAAGGGACTGTCATTACAAAGGCATGGAGAGTGGAGATGAAATGTTGTATGTGAGTAACAGAGAGAAATCCAATTTGACTGTCTTGTCAAGGAGGAGTAATGTCCAAAGCAGGTGAAAATATAGGTTCAGGAAATATTGTGAAGGGTTTTAAAAGCTTACAAGAGGGGGTTTTTATTTGATTCTTGAAGAATAGAAAGCCATTATGGTTTATTGAAAAGGAGAGTGACACAGTCAAATAAATCTACATTTAAGGAAAATCACTTTAGCAGTAGTGTGAAGGATGGACTGAATTGGGGAGAAATGAGGCAGGGAGATCAATTAGGAAGCCATCGCAGTAATCTAGGTATAAAATGATAAAGGTCTGAACTCATGTGGTACCTGAGAATGGGTCAAATATAAGAGATGTTATGGAGGTAGAAATTGCATGATTAACCCAGAATTGTTTATACAATGAGTAAATACAACCTGAATAAATGAAGTGCACTGATTTTAATGCATGGGCTTTGTGACAGCTATTCAGCCTCTCAGTGTCTGTATCTCCAATGCTTAGCACAATATAAATATTTAAATGTGTACTGAATGCAATAAAAACTGATTTTCTTATTTCTCAGTTGCACATCAGATTTTTGAGGTTTCCTCCAGAAAGTCCTACATATAGTATTCATTTATTTACCTAAAAGGAAGTGTAGGCATGTCAATACCACTGAATTTTGAGTATTCCCAGTCTCTTTTTAATTCCTACTGGATTTCCAGCCTTATAGGTTCTATTGGCAAGACAAATGCAGGAAAAACAGCATATACTCAAGGAATTTTATACTGAAATAATGAGTAAAATCATAATCACAGAATATGCTTTATACAGAGACAGAATAGAACTCTGTATTCTGATATTCAATCATAAAGTCTTGATTACTCTATGAAAGGAAACAGAATAAAATGCTACCTGGCCATTCCAGTTGAATTTTGGCTTTGCTCTAAGCAGCCCTGGATTGTGGTCAGTGGGCATTAGGATCAATGAGGAAGGTCCAGGGAAGGCCAGAGTGATATTTCTCTGATCAGTTAACCCACAGCAATCTCTCTCTCCTCTTGACTCCTAAATACCCTTCATATCTATGATCTTCCAGGGTGTTTTTCACATACCGCCTTGCTTTGTAGTTATTTATCCTCAACCAGTTTATAAACTTTTTACTGTTTTTAATGATTCCTCAACTAGTTTATAAGTGCCTGAATTTAGAATTCAATTAAATGGACATTTATCAATTGCCTGCTATATGCCAGGCATCTTGCTAAATGTTAGGGATGCAAATAAGAAAAAGAAGGGTAATCCCTGCCCTGAAGGAGTTTACAATCTAATGGGAGAAGATGACTCACAAAAGCAAGTGGGAGAAAAGGCACCAGGGAAGACTCAGAGTGAGAGCATCAAGTTCCACGGAGTTCAAACCAAGGGCTGCTAATGGAAAGCAGAAAGTTCGCAGGAAGTTCTGAAAGTTCAGAGTCCTCCATGAATAAAAGCTTTATAGGCAGAGTTTAGTGCTCTATTCTCTGGCTGTGCAATCTGAAGCGGGAAGCCAAGGAAGAGAAGGGGTTGAGTGTCAAAAAACAAAACAAAGCACAACAAAATGGGTCCATCAACATGATGGTGAGATTTCAGGGCATCACTTTATCCCGAGTGGGTCATCATGTTTCCTAGAGTCCAAACCCATCAAATCTAACTGATGGATTAGAGAGACTCTTTCATGCTTTGTTTTGTTTTGGTTTTAGTAAGTACTCAACAAATAGCTGAGGAATAAAGAGATGAATGAGAGGATGAATGACTTCTGGCTTCCTTTGTTCGTTGTCTTCTCTATTTTCTAGAAGTGGAGGCTGTTCTGAAACTGGTCCTTGCTGGTTGAATATGTGGTGAGGGATTGCTGTTTGTTTCTCTTGGTACCACTTATGTTCAAGTAGAGAAGTAGGGACATTCTTTAGTTGTCATTAATGGTGTTTGGGGAATTTGTAATTTTGAATTAAGGGAATAGTAGGGAGCATCCTTGAAACTACAGGGACTCTCAGTTAACCAGAATACAATTAAACAGAACCTCCAATAAACCTTTTTCCCTTTCTACAGATTACTATAAAGAGGAGGAAAATGGTACATAACAAAGCTCATATAAGAGGTTTAAAAGAGTGAAAAAGGCACCAGCATCAACTTCCAAGTCATGTCTTAGGTCAGTTCAGTTACTCTCCCATCCCCCAAATATTCTACATAGCCATCTCCTGTCGTCTCAGGAAATGAGATGTGAAAGCGATTCTCATTAACACAGAAAACAGGGAACATACACATCCTTTTAAGGCTGAAATGCCTTAGACCTGAGGGACTTAAACCCAGACAGTGATGATTTGAGAGTCTCCCAGCTTCATAAAGTACAATGTCCTGAAGAGGAGAACAAAGCCCTGAGGAGGTAATGTAGGGACATCGATTATGGGATAAGCGTATTATGCTATGTTACAATAAAACCTCAATTAACCTTTTCAATTAACCAGATTTCATTTTTTTCTTTATTCAGCTTTTAGGAGAATGATCAAATGATAACCAAAATAGGGAAATTAAAAAAATATATCTCCCATGATTCAGTTATCCTAAGCATTTGTAAATCTTTAAGTGCCACGGAAGTGAGTTATTGTTATCATTTTTCCATCACCATTTATTTGGCCTTCATCAGATGTTACATTGCATTTTATTTATTCATTTTTCCTCCATATGCATCAGCCAAATCCTTTCTACTAAACTGACATTTTCATGAGTTCAGAGTGCACGTCATATACATCTTGGTATCTTCTACTGTGCACATGTGATTCTTAGGTCAAAGTAGGTGCTAAGCTCCTCAAAAATATTGATTTAAAAAAAAACAAAGAAAGATAGTTGCATGATAACTGGGTGGCACTATTTGAAAGGAATAGGAAATTGGACATAATGGATTGAAAATCTCAGGGCAATGCTCTGTTTTTCTATCCCACTTTGTTGAGGAAATGCTTATTTTATTTCTTAAGTTCAGAATAAAATAAATACATTTATTTAACAATTATTGATTTATGATTAATAACTATTTCATACCTAGTCCAACAGAAGCATGAATATAGCAGAGGAGAGCTGGATTGGAAGTCAGGAAGAGTTGGGTTTAAATTTTTTTCTGGTATTTGCCATGTGGGTGATCTTGGATAATTCAATTAACCACTCTAGGCCTCATTTTCCTAAACTAGAAAACAAGTAGGGTGGGCTCAGTTAGCTTTAAAGTTCATTCTAGCTCTAAATCTATGATCATATGATGTCTAATCATAGTATAGAGGTGACCCTGGGTTCTTGAAGGTCCAAACCAAGTTAGATAAATCTTTGAGTATAGGCCCATGAATAGACTGTATACTTGTTGTTCCAGTATTAGACTATTTGGATGCTGAGAAGGCCAGCACCAAAGAGGTGCCCTTCTGCTTGATGACGTCTAAACCACAGGAATTCACAAAATTGCCCCTTTACTAAGCTGCAAAATATTTGCTATCTATTTTGTCAAAGATAGTGCTCATATCATTGAAGTCATAGACCTTCTGAAGAGTTGAAATAACTATCACTAAGAAATCTCTGAATTAAAGGTTTTCAAAACGATTTGTTTGCCTGAATCTATGTTACTTTTCAATTAGTTTTCACTAATAGATGGAATCAATTACCTAAAGAAAGGAAGAAAGGAAAAAAGGAAGAATGAAAGAAAGAAAGAAAGGGAGGAAGGAAGGAAGGAAAGAAAGAAAGAAAGAAACCTATCTGTAATAGTTAGCAAGTACAGGATTCAAACTCAGAACCAGAGACTCCAAGTTCAGTATTCTTTCCTGTCTGGTAAATTGGATTCTTTCACCTTTGCAAATAGTATTCATGGATATATAAACATCTGAATGACTGGCTACTTCCTGCACAGGTTAAGGAGTGGGTTGGTAATGCCTGAGGTCTGGTAAATGCAAATGGAGACCAAGACCAGGGCAGTGGTGGATGCAATTGAGGGCACAGCATATGGACAGAGGGACACCAGCATCTAGGGGCACCAAAGTATGCTACCAGACCATGCAGTGTGGACTCTGTGTTAGGTATCATGACAAAGAAGAAATTTGTGGGGGGAAATAAGAATAAAAGTGATGGAAATAGGAGCCAAGACACTCTGGGAGATAAATGAGCAGGAGAGATTTATTGATGAAGCATGTGTAGAGCTAAATGCAGAAGTTAAAACAGCAGAAAATGAGGTCCAGGAGAGGAAATTGAGGGAAGAGGCATGTATCAGGAGAGGAGATGTGGTGCAAAGAATGTGAGATAAGGAAGACAGTGGGTCTCAGGAGGAGAGCCAAAGAAAGGAATACTCCTAGCAACAGGGGTAAAAGAGAAACAAAACCAGCAACTCCTATAACTTTATATACATTCCCTCTTTTGATATCTTGGCTAGGAGATACAAATACTGTTCAAGAAGCTTTCATCATGAGGTTTTATATACACACACATGCACATATATACACACATATAGATATGTATATACATATATACATATACACACATACATATATATACATAAACATACACATATATATAGTAAAAATGAGCTACTATTTATAAAGCTCTTTACAAACCTTAAAATGCTATTATTGTTATTATTGTTGTTATTCTTATTCTTCTTAATATTCTTATTCTTATTAGTTGAATGAATATCTAGATAAATGCTGAGCTTATGCAACTTGAGATTTCAAGACATAGATAAGGAGCTTAGTACTATACCTGGAACATGCACAGTAGACACTTAAATGTTTATTGACTGACCAAGAGTAGTACTTGGTTTCTGTTAACTCTCAGATACTTGAAAGAAGTTTTTAGAGCAACATCATAACACGTTTCTCCTCCTTTAACTTAGATCATGCTTTCATAGCTTTAGGGAGATCCTCAGTAAGGAATAAAGTAGGTTGGATCCTGCTCTTCAGCTTTGAGTCATAGAGGGTTGGGTATTGGGAGGCTAAGGAAGTTGCCCAGAATGCCCCAAGGTAGGCCCTAAACCCATGTTTTGACTGTGAAGTTGCATCTATCCATGCTGCCACATTGCCTTTCCAATAAGACCTTTCATTTATATATAATTATGCATTCTATTGTTATCTTCCTAGTATGTAAGGGAAATACTTTTATCTACACTTTGTAAAGGAGGAAACTTAATCTGAGACAGGTTAATAACTTCCCAGGCTCACTTAGATACCTCAAAGTAACATGGTTTTGTCAGTGCCAATAATCCCATCACTATGGGATTATATAGTAATCTCTTTATAATTTAGTAGCTGAACTTGCAGAGCTCCTTTGGCCAAAAATTCATCATCCTGTGGCCTACCTCATGATAAGCCTCTCCCAATTTATCTCCATAGGTCTTCAGACAATAGTATCAAAGTCAGTGAATCACCAAGCAGTCTTTGAAGCCTTTCTGGCTTGGTAAATTGGATTTATGATAGTGTTCTGCTGGTATAACTTTTGAAAATCCTGTGTTACCTCTATGCCTTGATGAGGCATCAGAGATTGACTTTATTAATGGCAATGTCACTGATTCCTTGAAATTAGAACCAGAGCTTAGGCATCCTAACTGTTAGGCTTATACATTGCTTATTGCAACCTCAGACCTTTGGCAGCTCATCCCATTGCACCAGGCAAGGGCAAGTTCTCCTGGGGGGCATTCCTGGGATGAAGATGTGTCAACAGTAGAAAGCATCTGTTGGATATCTCTGTATTACCCAGGGAAAGTAGAGGACTAAGTATGGCCCAATCACCTCTGCATTTTTTCCACATAAAACTTGAGATAGAAAACTAGGGAATTTCCCACCGGACTTGGAAAAGCAATAAGGAGACAGCAGTGTTTGTACTGTTAAAAAATCAATGGCACAGGAGCACATGTGTGGCACAGTGGATAAAGCACCAACCCTGGATTCAGGAGGACCTGAGTGGAAATCCAGCCTCAGGCACTTGACAATCACTAGCTGTGTTACCCTGGGAAAGTCACTTAACCCTCATTGCCCTGCAGAACAAACAAACGATCCACAGTGTCACCAAAATGGCATTGTTACAGGATAGTGAAAAGTAAGTTGAACAACAACAATATGGTGAACTTGACTTTTAGGTATAGGAGGTAACCTAATGCTGAGTAGGAAGCATCCCTGAAGGGCAGAAAGGGAAGTGAAGTGAAAGAAAAAAAGGGAGAGTGAAGTCGCTCAAACAACTGCCCAATTTCAGAATTGTGCCATGGGCAATACAAGAATGACTTCAAACTAGATAGGTTATTTATGGAATTCAGTACCACAGCCATAAAAGCTTTTTAGTTTCTTTGTTTGTTTGTTTTTGTTTTTCCCAGCATAATGTCTGTAAAGAGTTTAAAACGTATGGGTAGAGTTTAAATCACTGAATAGATTCATGCAGGATAGTACACTCCTTGGCAAACCCAGATCTGGTGCCAGGCCTTCGGAAGAGACCTCAACCATGACTGGGAAAAATAGGTATGAATATTCATATCTGTCTCTCCCTCCTGTTCCCCCACCATGCACATATGACTAATGATAGAATCTTAGAATTGGGAGGGACTTTATAAGCCAGCTCATAAATGAAGCATGAGTCCCTTTTATAAAACCACAAGAAGTAGTCATTTAGTCACTACTTGAATATTTACAATGAGGAAGAACTCATTCTCTTCCATCCTATGATAGACCATTCCAATTTTAGACAATCCCATTCATTAAGAAGCTTTGTTTACATTTGTAACACCCATTGGGGGTCATTCATCCAACTCCTATGGACACTGGTAAGTCGGATTCAAAGAGGAGTGACTGCTACTTCTTTCAGGGTTCTTGGCATAATTTTGAGCGTGATATCCTCTGAAGCGCTAGCCCACGAATCCCCACCAGGGTGCTTCCCCTTAACAATCAGCCTGTAGACTCAATTCTTTATCAAAGGCATTTACTCAAATGCCAAAGCAAGAACAGTAGTTATAAAGCACTTTCCCCAATACTGGGGGTGTACAATATACCCAGAATCCAGGATGAGGGATGAATTGACACAAACTTATTACACAGAAGCAATGAGGCACAAATGTAGGGGATACGCATGACCAAGGCTACTGGCAGCTCTTGAAATAGAGGGCCTTCAGGTCTGCTGGACCAGTGTCTCATTTGAGGCTTGCTCCTCCTAAGATACAGTGTCTCAGATGGAGAAGTCAGTCTGCTATTGGACAAGACCAGGCAGGTCACTTGGGTTTTGGACTGGTTCCTCAACAGGCTTTGATGCTGTTAGTTGGGCATTCATTGGACAGTGACTGCTTGCTGTATGGGGTCAGGCAGGGTACTCAGCTTCTAGGCAGCTGCTACTAGGTGGAGCCAGGCAGGTCAGTTACTCACTGGGTTCTTCTCAGAGCACCGTGTCTCCGTTGGATGAGTCGACACACTAATCTCTTGAGTTTTCTCTACAATAGGCAACTGCAGTCTTTCTCTATCTTCAGTGACTGGCTTGGCTGGGCAGGGCAAACATCTTACCAGTGGGAGGACTTCTGTCCTTTTTTCAGCTAGAGCTCTTTCAGCTAAAGCAGTGACCCTGAGTCTAGCATTGGCAGACTATTCTTCCCTTTTGTTCCCTGAGGGCCTCACCTATGAAGTTCTTTGTCACCTCCAACTACTTGAGCACTGAAAACAGGTCGGGGGAGGACTGGAGCAGAGTATTTTTTAATTGATGAAATACAGTTTTTCATTTAAGGCTATGCCAAAACCCTTACCAGACATAGTTCAATTGTGTCAGTAAAACCTAGGCATCTTCATTAGACTGTAAATCATCCACTGCAAAAAAAAAAAAAAAAAAAAAAAAGGTTTCTGCGGAGCCTTTTGGGAAGATGGAGGAGTTTTCAGCAGGTTGGATAATGGTCAGGGTAAAACAAAAAAGAAATGAAAAAAAAATGTGGTGAGGTCCAATGCTGGCTAGATATAATAGGCTCCTCGCTCCCTTCCTTGATCGCTCTCTGTCTCTGTCTCTTCTCTCTGTCTCTCTGTCCCTGTCTCACTCTTTCTATGTCTCTGTGTCTATCTCTGTCTCCTTTCCTCTGTCTCTGCCCCTCTGTATCTGTTTCTGTGTCTGTGTCTGTCTCTTTGTTGTTCTGTCTTTGTCTCTAACTATAGTTCTTGCTTTCACTCTCACTTTCTCTACCTGTCTCAGTCTCTTACAACCACCACCACCACCACCCCAAAAATGTTCAATGTTTCTTGAATTGGCAAATGGAATTGAGATTTAGGTCTGAGTTAATCCAGCATAATAATAGTGTCAAAAATTTAGAGATAGATGGGATAGTCGTCTACTCCCCTCACTTTACAGATGAGGAAATTGGGTCCTAGAAAGGTAAAGTAACCAGTCAAAATTCACATAGAAAATAAGTGGCAAAGCAGGAATTTCAAGCCCAATCCTTTTACTTCATATCTAGTTTACTTCCTTCATGGTTGTTGCCATGTATATGAATTTTCACAATTACCACTGGTCTGCCAAGAGGGGGAATCTGCTCTTAACTCTTATGTCAAGATCACAAGCATTCTAGACCAGAAACATGGGAGAATTTCAAGGATGGCATTGTGAAGTCAGAAAACCTGGATTAGAAGGTTGTCTTTGCTTACAATTATTAGCTATGTAATCCTGAGCAAGTCATTGAGCCTCCCTGACATTTAGTTTTCTCAACTATAAAATGGGTGAGGTTATTTGGCGTACTTGATTTCTAAGAATCTTTCTACCTTTACAGCTTGTCTGGGATATCACTTTATACATCTGTAAAACAAAATATATATAAAAAAAATCTGTCTTTAAGCTTCCCTAGAATGTTGTACTTTACATAGCCACTATCATGGCCTACCCTTAGACCCAACTGTGCTGGAAATTTTTCTGCATGGGGATGGGACACCCCAGGATCTCTTCTTGAGGTCTTTCTAAATGGTTCTTTCTGAGCTGAGTACAACGTGGGCCTGTCACAAAGAAAGGGATGGACTAAATGACTGGCTCAGGTACCTTCTACTCATGGATTGTCTGATTATTTGACCCTCAGACCTCTTGTCTGAATCAATGTCTCCACTTCTTAGGAGGGTCAGGGCTTCTGCTGACTGCCAAGCCTCAGGACCTAGTGTCAAAGCTTGTTACCTACTACAGGGCTCCTAATGCTATTAGCAAGGAAAGAACGGAGCTTCCAAACAGCCTTTACATCGATCCCAATGTCAGAACATCCAGCACTTCTTTCCTGCTTAGCTTTTCTTTTCTTTTCCTTCCACCCTCTATTTCCTTCTTTGTACACATTCTTTGCCTTTATTTCAACTTCGTTTAATTCAAGAAAATATAATGTGAAGACCTACTCTGTGCTCAGGATTGTAGTAAGTGCTGTGGGACAGACAAAAGAAAATGAAGCTTCAGTCCTTTTTCTTGGGAACTCACAATTTAGTTAGTAAAACACACCTAGAGTGGTTAGGGAACAAGCAGAGTGCAGTCAACACACAGAATATTGTGATTGTGAAGTATAAGAATCTGTGTGTTTCAGGGAAAAAGTACTATGAGTCTGCAAAAAGAATAGTTCAAATTGAATCCCTAAGAGTTAAGGAAGGATTCACAGGGAAGGCACAATTTGAACTGAGCCTTGAAGGCTCAGTAGAAATTAGAAGGAACAGAGAGCTGAAAACATCCTGGGACAATAGAGAATGTTATAAGTGACAAGTTGTTTTTATTTTATTTTATTTTTGTGGGCCAATGAGGGTTAAGTGATTTGCCCAGGGTAACACAGCTAGTTAGTGTGAAGCGACTGAGGGCATATTTGAACTCAGGTCCTCCTGAATCCAGGGCCAATGCTTTATCCACTGAGCCACCTAGCTGCCCCTGAGACAAGTTGTAAAGGTTAAGAATTTAGTATTTGGAGTCAGATAATTTCAGTGAGATTCTTGCCTCTATCACCCACTACCTGTGTGACCTTAGACAAGTCAGCTAACAGTCTTGGGGGAGATTCCTCATCTGTAAAATAGAATAATTGAACTAGATGACCTCTTTGATCCGTTCCATCCTTAAGTGTCATTAAATTCCATAAGTGTAGGTAAGGACTAGATATAGTATTTTAGTATGATCCCAAAAGTCAAATTTATAAGGATTTGGTAGAATTTCACACTAAGAGTGGGCCTTTCTCAGAGAACATTTCATTTTGGGTGAGCTGGGGGTAAATTTGGTAGTTTTAAAAGCCTAGATAGTTGTTTCTTAGGTCACTGTGAAAACAGGGAGATGAGGAGAATGTCACCCTCTCTCCTCCAGGCTCCTGACATTCTGTAATGGAATCACAATCTCTTCAGCATTGATGTAAAAATCAATGAATAGATGTTTAACAGACCAGCAGTAATTCTTCATTGATGTCTCTGCTGGACTGACAACCTTGGCAATGGGAAAACTGACTAACTGTGTGCAGCTGAAGGATCAGAAAGAAATAAGAAAGTCTAGGCTACACAATGAAAGAGATTGTCTTTTGTGACCTCAGTGTGTGTGTGTGTGTGTGTGTGTGTGTGTGTGACCAGGTCTCAATGAATTATTCTACTTCTGAGGTGATGGACCCATTTGCCTTATTTTGTTTGAAAATTCCCCTTTTCCCTCTGTGATTAAGGGGAAGAGAAGGATGTAGTCACCTAAGCTGTTAGATAGTAAAATAGATAAAGCACCAAAAACTACCATGTAAACAGAAGGCTTACTCATTGGCTAAGACTGAAGCAGGAATTGTAAAGCAATACAGCAAGGCCAGTGGGAAAATCCCAAAAGTTGTTGGTAATGATTTTCTTCTGTTTTAGGGCCACATGAGAGTGGATACTCTGACAGAATAATAGTGGGCCAAGTTAGGCATGAGGGATTATAAAAAAGGAGGTGTAGTTCTGTGGAAAGAAGCCTAGATTAGGTTTGAATTCTAGCCTACTCACTTAACTGTGTAATCCTGGAAAAATATCTTTGGGGATGTGGTAAAATTGGGATGCTAATCCACTCTTGGTTGAGTTGTGAACTGATTCAACCATTCTGGAGAGCAATTTGAAACTATGCAGAAAGGGCTATCAAACTGCATAATACCCTTTGATCCAGCAATACCACTGCTATGTTTATATCCCAAAGATATCCCAAAAAAGAGAAAAAAGACTTGTACAAAAACATTTATAGCAGCTCTTTTTGTAGTCACTAAGAATTGGAAATTGAGGAGATGCCCATCAATTGAGAAATGGCTAAACAAACTGTAGTATATGGTTCTAATGGAATATTATTGTTCTATTAAAAAATGATGAGCAGGATTATTTCAGAAAGTCTTGGAAAGACTTATATGAACTGATGTATACTGAAGAGAGCAGAACCAGGAGAATATGCACAGAGACAACAATATTGTTGGATGAAGAACTGTGAATGACTTAACTATTCTTAGCCATACAAGGACATAAGACAATCCCAAAGGATTAATGATGAAATATACTATCCACCTCCAAAGAAAGAACTGATATTGATGGAACAGGGACTGAAGGATGCTATTTTTTCACTTTATTTCTTTCATTTATTTTCCTATTTGAGTTTTCTTATACAAAATGACTAATATGGTCATGTTTTACATAATTTCACATGTATAATGTATATCTGAATGCTTACTGCTTCAGGGAGGGGGGGAAGGAGGGAAGGAAAGAGGGAGAGAATTTTGAACTCAAAACTTTAAATAAAAATGTTTATTAAATTTTTAAAAGAAAACATTTCTTAAACTCTCTGGGATCTAGTTTTATCAATTGTAAAATGAGGAGGTTGGACTACATGGCCCTATGTAAGTGTCTAGTTAGGAGGCCAGAATTAGTTTATGCCATTTTCTTCCTTTAACATTCATTGTATGCCTGATCGGGCATTGTCCACAATGGCCTTGTGACATCTCTTGTAACACTTCAACTGCCCATGTGTGTAATCCAGGTCCTGTACTTTAGTCTTGTTCCTTTTCTCCACAGCATTCCTAATATCCACCTAGTATCTCAGAATAATTTGAAAGAGAAAACTCACTCCATTTTGAGGAAGCTGACTGCATTTTCAGAGTTATGCTTATAAAATGTATCCTTATATTGAGTAAAAAAAAATTATCTACCCAGGAATTCTACTTATTGCAGCCTATTGTGCTACACAGAATATGTCTAATTCTCCCGTCTTCCTCTCTACTTCAATTTTACTCTTCATGTTAGGAACTATATCTAAGGGTTGTTGTGAGGATAAAATGAATGAATATTTGGAAAGCTCTTTGCAAACTTTAAAGCACATGGTAGTAATAGTAGTAGTAGTAGTAGTAGTAGTAGTAGTAGTAGTAGTAGTAGTAGTAGTATTGTTGTTCTCAAAATTATTATTGTGGTACTAATTTTTATTATTAGTCAGTAGTAATGGTAGTGGTAGTGATAGTGACATTGGTAGTAGTATTAGTAGTAGTAATGGTGCTGGTGGTAATGACATGGCAGCCAGGTAACACAGTGGGCAGAACATTGTGTCTGGAGTCTGGAGTCATCTTCCCGAGTTCAAATCCAGCCTCAGACACTAACTAGTTATATGACCCTGGACAAGTCACTTAACCCTATTTGCCTTAGTCTCCTTGTCTATAAAATGAATAGAGAAGGAAATAGCAAACCACTATAGTATCTTTGCCAGGAAAACCCCAAATAGGATCATGTAGAGTTGGACACGACTGAAAAATGACTGAACAGTAATTATTATCATTTTCCCTCTTATAAGAACATAAGGTGACTAGGGAAGGATCATTGTCATATTTTCTGGAATTACCCCATAGAACACAACTCATTGTAAAAGCTCAGTAAAGGCATGTTGAACTGATTTGAACAGTGATAGAAGGAAGTCAAAATTAGGAATTATCCTTTAAAGTTTTGTAGAATAAAAAGCCTTCTCTCACCTTTGATTCACTGAGTCTTTTGTACTATGAAACTTTTTTTATTGTGAACTTAACAATTATCAGCAATGCAAACAATTCAGTATAGAAAGGACTATAAAGAGGGTTGTGTCAGAAATGATGAACTTCTGTTATATATGTGAATATATATATATATATATACATAAACACACATATATCACATATGTTCATATAATTGAACAAGGTAGTAACCATCTTCCTATATTCATGATACCTTCTGCATTTCTTTTTATTTCTTGTCAATTAAAATATTGTAATTGATACTTCTTTGTGTATTTATAATTCTCCACGAATTTCTCACTTTCCTCTTCCAAATTGAAGCCTTCCCTTGTAACAAGTTAAGAAAATGAATTCACAAATTGGTCATATTGATCTATAGACTTCTGATCAAAGATGTAATCAATGATCATTCAGTGATTCTTAAGAAGGAACCTCGGATACCACCCAGTTTACATACCCACTGCAAGCTCTATTTAGCCTATAGCATCTCTGACTAATGGCTATTTAGTATCTGCTGGCTAATTTCAAAGAATGGGAACTCATCATATTTTAAGCCAAACTACTACATTTCACAATTCTAATTTTTGGAAAATGTGTTCTTATATTTACCCCAAATCTCTCTCCCTATTTCCAATTCTGTCCTAGGAAGCGACACAACCTATGTCTAATCTCTGTTCTATAAGAGATCAGTTCTGTTTCACTTTCCTTTCATCTTTATTCAAATACTTTTCCCTATCTTTCCACCTGTGAGTTTGGATACCTTCTTGTTTAATAGTATTGCTTCTTACCTTTTTCTGCTTGTTGTTCAGGTTTTTTTTTCCAGTTGTGTCTGACTCTTTGTGACCCCATTTTGGGATTTTCTTGGCAAAGATATTGGAGTGGTTTGCCATTTTCTTCTCCAGCTCATGTTTACAGATGAGAAAACTGAGATAAACAGGGTTAAATGACTTGCTCAGGGTTACACAGGTAGTAAGTGTCTGAGGCCATATTGGAATTCAGGAAGAGGAGTCTTCCTGACTCCAGGTCCTGTGCTCAGTGTACTACACCACCTAGCTCCTTCTGTCCTAGTCCTCATAGATCTATTTCTCTTGAACAAAGTTTTTATCTTTCTGTTGTTGCTTTCCAGTCATGATTCAAAAAAGTCTCCATAATGTTTTGTCCAATTGACAAAATGAAAAGCAAGTTGAAAACAAGGTCAAAGTTTTTTATCTTAATTACCCCTCAATCTGAGAGAAATGACTCTTGGATTATCTACTTTTGTAGATGATCTAGGCTAGAGTACTCTCCACTGGGGTGGTCTCCATATGAATAAATCAATTTCATGAGACCATGGCCACTAGAGGTAAATTAAACTGTGCTTCTCTCTGCTCAGTAATAGAGCTCTTGATTTCAGAAAGTGGCTCTGGGGCCAACCTGTTCCTTCAGTACAGAAGTACTGTACTGAAGTACTGTACACTGCCGAGTACACAGCAGTGGCATTGATTTAATTATCCTTTAAACTTCCAAGACAAATGGGGACCCAGTTTTGCCTCTGATAACCCTAAGTGAAGGTGATTCTGCCTCCTCCCTAGGCACATTGTTTCTAGGGCCCTAACTATTCTAATAGTTCCAAAGTTTTTCCTAATAATTAACCTAAATTTTCCCTCTGTTCCCTCTGAAGCCCCATTAGCTCTTGCTCTGTCCTTGTTGACTAATGAGAATAATTGGTCTCTGTCCTTTTTATAGCCTCACCCTTATGTATTTGTAGACAGTGACTATGTCTCCCATCAGCTCTTGACCATGGAAGTGTGTCAGCAGGACGGCTGTGTGGGGAGCAGAGAAGCCCAGAGCAGGGATAGCAGTAGAGTCTCTCTGACCTCTGGCCTCGGCACGACAGTGATGAAGGGATGTTCTGGGGCTTGAGCAACAAGCTTCTGAGAGCAATAGGGTCCCTGAACTGCACTAGGGATCATGTAGTACATGTATGTCAAACTGAAATGCTAAGGAGGTTATTTAAGAGAACTGAGGTCTCTGACTGGAAAAGCGTGGTCCAGATATCTTCTCTTTGTAGAGACATATTGTTAAGAGTTGGAAAGTACCTTAGAGATTATCTAATACAAGTACCTTATTACAGATGAGGAACTTGAGGCCCAGAAAAGTTAAGTGATTTGCCTAAGGGCACACTAAATTAGTGGCAGACTGGGATTATCACCAGTCATGAGGCCAGTAATACTTTCCCTTATACTCTGTCTTTCAAGTAGGAATCTCCAGTAGGAATATCCTTTCTCAAAATTATTTTTTTCCTCTCCTAGGAGATGACTTTTTAGTACTTAAAGAGCAGATGGTCTATGACAGAGTTTTATTTTTTTAATTAATTGACTTATTTTTAACATATTTAAAAATTTTTGAGTTCCAAAGTTTCTTCCTCCCATCAGCCCCACACCCATTATTAAGGTGAGCAATATGATATCAATTATGCATGTGAAAAACATATTTCCATATTTGTTATGTTGCGAACCAATGTACATTTTTACCATATTAACATTTGCCTTCTAAGGGTCACTACATTTTTGCTGCCACAGGTGCTTCACAATCATATATTTGCATAAATAAATATATGTACATGTATATACATATATATAATTTATGTGTGTGTAATAAAAATTTCATAACTTCAGGACATTTAAAAAAATCTCTATATATATTTAAGATAAAAACTCCATAACTTCAGGAAGTTTTTTTTTTTTTTAGTGAGGCAATTGGGGTTAAGTGACTTGCCCAGGGTCACACAGCTAGTAAGTATTAAGTGTCTGAGGTCGGATTTGAACTCAGGTACTCCTGACTCCAGGGCCGGTGCTCTATTCACTGCGCCATCTAGCTGCCCCAACTTCAGGAAGTTTTAAAGTCCCTTATCTGTAGAATCTATTATTTCGATCCTGGTGTATTATTGTAGGCACTTACCACAGGTGGTGGTGGTTGGTTTGGTAACCTAGACTAGCTTGATTAATGGCCTTCAACACACCATTCATTTTAAGTTAAATACTAACAATAGCAACAGATATTTATATGATAGAATTTTAAAGTCAACAAGGCATTTCCCAAATATTATCTCATTTACTTTCACCATCAGTCATTTTTTGTTGTTATTGTTTTTTGAGACTGTTCCTTATTGCCTACAGAGTCAAATCCAAATGCCTTATTAACCATTCAAAACCCCCCTTAATTTGGTTTGACTATCTAGTCTTCCATCATGGCTATCCCAAACACATCCCCACTGTTCCAACTAGACTGGAGTTGATAGCTCAGGGATTTTCTGGGTTTGTGGGAAGATATTCTGATTATGGGAAGCTTTTGCTGTACTATTGTTCAAATCAGTCTGTAGACAGTCACTTGTTGTGCTCGTGTATAGGACCTGGGCCTGATACTTTGACTGGAAACCCAGAAATGTCAAATTAAACATTACAAGAATAGTTTCTGTTCCTTGTCCCTTTCCAAGTAGCAATTAGCCAATCTAATAAACTAATTCATGCTTTGTTTTAAGCTGGTGGGGAGGGGGTTGGGGAAATCCACAAACCCCTCCTTCCTCTCCCAGGTAATGGCTCATCTTGCCTTGATGCCCTGTGTTGAAAGTTTTGGTCTTAAATTAGGCTACGAATAGGTAGCTGTTGTTTTGCCTCAGGCTCAAGATTTCTTGGCCTGTCTGACATTTGTGACAGAGGGAAACTTTGGAGTTACAGCTGCTTATCATTCATGACCTGTCATCCAGGATTAAAACCACTGCTTAAGACTAAGCAAGTGACATGTCATAATAACTTATGATGGTGCTCACCATAAATCAGAAGTCAGAGCTGGTCACCAGCCTGAGGCCTCCCTCTCTCCCACTGTGACACATGTCCACATCACTTGGGGGAAGGTCAAGCTACTAGCTATGTCTGCCCAGTGAAAGTCAATTCACCCATCTCATTACCATGGATGTGGTCGGGAGTGTGTTTGTGTGCAGGAGGGAAGAGAAGGGGGTGGGGGTGGTGAAAGTGGACAAGGGCCTTGGTAATTGGCAACATAACAGGCAACCTTGTAGCTCAGTTCCAGAGTTCAAACCTAACGAGGATGTGTAATGAGTGAAGGTTGCTCCTCTCTGGCATCTAATTAGGAATGACTAGAATCATAAAATTGTAGAATAACAGAATGTCAGAATTGGAATGGACCTTAGGGGTCATCTGGTTCACCTTCTCACCTAATTCAAAAATCCTCTGTATAGCATCCCTGATCATTCAGCTTCTGCATAAATACTTCCAACAATAGGGAACTCACTACCACAAAAGGCATGTGCTGTGACTGTTAAGAAATTCCAGCATTGAATAGATCAGTGGTCAAACTGTTATCATCCATGTCTCTCAGCCATAGGACTCACAAGAAAAATCCAGCCAGTCTCATCTTCCCCTTCTTATCTGGTCTGATCTTTCCATCATTAAAAGCTCTCCTTTAGGTTAGACAAGAAAAGTAGTGTCCATGTTAAGCATAATCAATAAGTCCACAAGTATTTATTCAATTTGTACTGTCTTCAGGACTAGAGGCAGTGTGTAACAGTGGCTAGAACTGGGATCCTGGAATCAGAATGACCTGTCTATCCTGTTGGGTGACCCCCCCGCCACAACAAGTCACTTAACCTCCCAATTGTTTCATTTGTCATTGTCCTTCATACTTGAAGAGGTACAAAATAACATCACGATGTTGGGGATAGTATGTTAGAAATTGTCCAGGACCATAAACTGCAGACATGATGGTGAATTGTATTGGTAGAAATTTCCTCTCTGGAAGCTCCCTATACCACCTAGGTAATTGGTTACAACAACACCCAAACATCCGCATGCTTTGTGAAGTGCTGTAGGTCATTCAATTCAGTATGTTCAAGGCATTAGGCTATCCATGGAATTGGGCACAAAGACAAAAGCAGCAGTCCCTCCCTGCCCTCACTGCACACTGTATCCACTGTATACAAAGTCCAGTGAGACATAGTCTCTGATCTTAAGGGCAAAATCCTTGACAGTTAATCATCTATTTCTGATTAAAAACTTCCTGTGATTGTGAGTCTAGTTGGAGAAATAAGACATATACATGTGAAGACTTTACTGAAAAGAGAAACCTATATTTTGTATGTCAAGTGTATGAGGCCAACAATAAGTGTTCTACAAGATCAGAAAAAGAGAGATTTTTGGATTGTAGAGGTCAAGAAAATCTTGACCAGATTTCTTGGAATAAATGAAACTTAACTAAACTATGAAAAATATCAGAAATATCCTCCTTAGGTGAAGATTTGGTCATTTCATTCCCTATTTAAAAAAAAAAAATCTCTGTGATTGACCTAATGCCCACTAAGTAAAATTCAAAGTACTTTGACTAATGGTAGCCAGAATTACCAGTCTGGCACTATCATACCTTCCCAGATAAACATACTTTTTCTCTTTACCTAATCCATACTCCATCCAATTTGGATTTCTTACTTCCTTTCTAAACATTGTTGAACAACTTTGCTCATGCTGCTACTTGCCATGCCTATGATACCCTCCCTGCCTTCTTTTTTGTCAGTGCAATTCCTATCTGTGCTTTACAATCCAGATCCTTGAAGCCTTCCCAAAGTCCTATTTTTTGGGGGCAATGAGGGTTAAGTGACTTGCCCAGGGTCACACAGCTAGTAAGTGTCAAGTGTATGAGGCCGGATTTGAACTCAGGGCCTCCTGAATCCAGGGCTTGTGCTCTATCCACCGTGCCACCTAGCTGCCCTTCCCCATATCCCTCTTTTATAGGCAGGCAGAGGTTAAAGACTCACCAAACACTATACAAGTAGCTGGTGAATGTCTAAAGTAGAAAGTGTCTGTGTCCAACACTCTGTCCACTGAACCACTTCATTCCATATGATCATGACCATGATAATGACTAATATTAATATCTTCAATATCATCATCATGATTACCACTGTCATCACCATCATTCTTTCAAAGTTAAAGTAATTTTTCCCTAGGAATAAGAATGTTACCCAGGGTGATATACTGTATGCTATGAGACTATGCACCATGAAGCCATTATGGTAACTGTAATAGTCTGGCAAAATCTTTCAAATGGTAGTGAATTTGACACTGGTAATACCATTGATTGTCTTAGTAGCCTCATAAATATTATACAACTGCTTCATAGTGTCAAAGAAATAATGTGACAGAGTTGTAGCCTGATCTATACCAAAGTATCGTGGTAATCAAAATGACAAGGGATTTTGCAAAGGATGTGGTTATTTCTTTGTGTTCTAGTATAAGAAAAAGTCAAAATAGGACCAAGTAAATCAGAAATATCAATACCTGAGCTGTTGTAAATGTTTCAATGCAAGTGGTACTGACAGCTAAATCGGGCAAGCCCCAAATGCTCAAGGAATGGACTGAAGATATGAAAACTTTCATTATCACTATATGGTTTTAGAGATTTCTTCAACAAATATAATTTGGTGCCCTCTCTGTAACTTATGGTATAAGAGAGTTACTTAGAGCTTTTAACGGTTTGAAGGGTTAAGTGATTTGTTCACACAGTCAGTATAGTGAAAAAGTGGGACCTGAACCCCATTATTTCTGGTTTCTATTCACTACTCTCCATTTCAGCTCTCTATCCACTACTCTATGTCCTACAAAATTGGAAACAGGTCTCATAATTATAAGCAAGAGCTTCAAATCTATCTATCTATCTGGTTATAAGCAAGAGCTTCATATATATAATATGTATGTATGTATGTGTGTGTGTGTATATATATATATATATATATATATATATATATATATATATATATATATATATATGCTAATCTGATTTTCAAGTCACAAAATGAATTCCTTACTGGTGCAAGGCAATTATAGGGGAAAAAGTCTAACCATAACTCTAGGCAAAATAAGACAAAATTGGAGAGTTATAATATATGAAGACAAAAAATTTGAACACCCAGTCATTAAAAATCATTAGTTAATGGAAATTCCATGAATTCTATGTAAAAAGAAAAGAGACAACAAAAACAATAACTTTGTCAAATAGTTTTGCAAAGGAAATGCATATATTTAGACTTGTATTTTAAAAGGTACTTTTCAGAAATTAATGGCATAAATCCAACAAGAAGACCAACTATATAAAAAGTAACCTTTAAAAATAGGTAACATTTCCTATAACTACCATGAATAAAGGCATTATTACATAATAATTATTTAAAGTGGAAAAACCTTTCAAGACTTGCATAACACAATATACATGGTTGATGTTAACAATGTTAAGAACCATAGGAGGAAAGGGTATACTATCAAAGAATACTCGTTAGTACACCGTTATGACAGAAGTAACTCAATGTTACTTTGAGTGTTTACCAGAAGACATTTTATGAATATCTAGATTACAGATGTAAGAAAATTTTAATTTCCTATCTTCTAATTGAAGGCAACTCAAAGTAAAATTTGGAGTGGGGGAAAGCATATTAGAAATCTAGATTCCATTCATTAGTAGTGGAAGCAAAGTAAAAATGTCAAGGCTAAGCAAGAATGCAAAGTAACTCAAAGAATAAAATTATTTGATATAAATCAATAACTAATGTGAGAAAATAATGGGATTTGGCAGATACTCAAAGGCTCTACCTGGAGATTAATCTAAACTGATTGAATGAAGTGAGAGTGATTGACTTTGCTGATTAGCCTACTTCAAGTTAATTAGATTGTAACCACACCTGGCTGGCCCTTAAGTAGGTATTGTTCTCAGAAGCTAAGGACTTTGAACTCAACAGGAGACCCCCCTTCAAGTTCAGTGAACCAATGGTTTTGGAATGATGTTGACCAATCAGCTTGAAGCAATGTGAAAGGGCCTCCTCTCCTCCAGATCTATAAAAATCTTCCACACTCAGAGTGCTTGGGGAGTTGGTGGTTGAAGCAGGCTCCTGGTGGAGGCCTTGAGGAAGCACCAGACTAGGCTGGAACTCTAGGCTAGATAGGCCTTTTCTTAACTTTCTGAACTCCACGTGTTTTTCTTTTTACCAATACCTAGTATGCTTTAATAAATGCTTAATGCCCAAAGACTGGTGCCAAAGCTTCTAATTTAAGGTGACCACATCTTTAGATTTTAAACATCACACTATATTATAGAAGTTGAAAAGTAAAGAAGTAGAAGGAAAAAACCCATACCCTTTAAGATGGAGGATATAGAAAATTCCTGGTCATGTCTATGGTTGTAAGAAGTCCCACAGAACAAAAAACATGTTATATCAAATAAGAGAGAGAAACTTGAGCATCATTAATATATTAATCAATATAGTATTAGTGCAAAGTGAGGTGATAAACTCTAGTTTTTCCTCAAACCTGGAAAGCCATAAAGCCAAAAAAGGCCCATAATTATTGCCTCAAACACTCAAATTAGCACACGGATTATTATCAACCCACTTTACCATCTTCTCTTATGTAAGTCTGATTTCATAATTTTAACACAATCACATATATACTGCCAAAAGATGAGATCACCAGTGATTCCTCTAAATATAAGTCAATTATATATTTTTGTATTTTTGCAAAATATTTGCAGCTTGTACCACTAAAAGAAATCTATGAACACTTGTAAGAAAACTACATTTATTTAGGAGCCAAAAGGTTGTGGCAAAAAGTCCAAGGTTTAAAAGAAGAAACATTATTGATTTCATAATTATTGAACAATCTTCCTGGAAGTAAATAAGATTTATGCTTTATTGTTTATCACAAACTTTTGACTCAGTTCTGTACTCATGGCTTATTCATGAACTGGAAATAGGCAAATTAGACCAAGTTAGAATGAGAATGATAGAGTATTTCATTTTCATATGGAAAGCTATTTGTTAAAACATGGCCTCAATCCAGTAAAATAAAAAGCATAAAGTTTGATATAAAGTATGACCTTTCTAAGAAGGATAGATTAAACTCATTAAAGTTCTACCTTGTCTTAAATCTACTATTATCTCACCCAAATAAAATCAAGCATGGCTCCTGAGTTATGCACATCACTTGATATACATAAATGACATAGGGCTAAATAGTTTCACTGAAAAGATACTATAAACACCTCTTTCATCTTATGGAATCATTCTCCAGCAATATCAAGTCATTTGTTCTCTTTAAAGGTAAAACTGTTAACATGGCCAAGAAAGAAACTGAAGGTTTCAAGCTTGAATCTGGATGTTAAACTTAACCAATGGATGGAGTTGACATTTGCAAATACCTTGTTCTCCTCCAGGCAAGAAATATCTAACATAAAAGCATGAGGAAAATGCTGTAGTATGACTGAACATTTTGCAGCATCTTGAAATAAAAGTTGAATGGGAAGAGTATTTTAAAATCAATTAACACCTATACAATACTTATGTTATTTTATAGTCAGACCTGCAAAATGGACCTTAACAGAAATGAAAGAATATGCCAACAAAAAACCATAAAAATGAACAAAGCACAGGGCTCATCACTCTAAGACAACTGTTGAAAGATAAACACCACTTCTCCCAAAAGGAGAAAGAGATCATAGATTTTCAAAACATTTTTAAAAAGTTAAAATATGAATAAATTCCTTTCAAGGGGGCAGCTGAGTGGTGGATAGAGCACTGGCCTTGGAATCAGGAAGACATATTTATGAATTCAAATACAGCCTCAGACACTTACTAGCTGTGTGTGACCCTGAGCAAGTTACTTAATCCAGTTTACCTCAGTTTCTTCATCTGTAAAAATGAGCTAGAGAAAGAAATGGCAAACTACTTCAGTATTTTTGCCAAGAAAACCCCAAAATAAGGTCATGAAGAATTGGACACTACTGAAAAATGACTGAACAATTTCAAAAAGGAAAATATCACTTCATTGAACAGAATAAAGGCTGAAAACACCTCTATGCCTTTGGATTTTTCAGAAGAAAATGAAAATGTTTTCTTCTGAAGCCTGAAAAATGGCTAAACTATAAGACTAGAGTCAACAGGCTGTTCATAAGAAACATCTTCGTGAACTCAGCCATTAATATGCCAACCAAGTAGCAAAGATATAGTTTTGTTTATGGAAATAGAGGAATTAAGATGGCAATTCAGGACTAAACCAGTGGCACCAGAAAATGTAGAAGAGGAGCTCTTAAGGAGAGCAAATTTGATAATCATTAAAGACTATGCAAAGAAAAAGCAAAAACTGTACAACACACCATCACAGCTTGTAAAAATGAGCAACTATTGAACACCTAGCAAGACTTTATCTGGTAGTTACACCAGAAACTTGCTCTCTTATGAACTGAAAGACAGAAAATCACCATGCTACAAATACAGACCTCAAAGTATCTTTGAGAACTCATCCAATACATTACTGACTGGACCATTAGTCACTTCCTCCTTAACCCCACCTCACATTTAGAATCACTTATTTCGACCCCTCCTCTTTGATTCTTTTTTTGTATACTATAATTGTGTCTGTGCATGGGTGTGTTGTCTCAACACACAGAATATAAAATTCTTGAGGGCAAGTAGAATTTTATTTTTGGCTTTGTATCCCCAGTATCTTACACCATATCTGGTACATGGTAGATATTTAATATATACCAGTTGTTTATTGATTGGTATTAATTTGAATTTATGTTTTTAAAATCAATTGCACAAACATAGGGATGGCATGTGTGAACATTTGCACAAGTGCTTTATAGCTTACAAAGTGTTCTCCTCAAATAAATTATGTGAGATAGGTTGTATGAACATTTACCCCCCTGCCCCATTTTACATAAGAGGAAAATAGGCTCAGTGATATCAAGGGACTTTAGTAAAGTCATTTGGCTGGTATATGTAGAAACATGAGTTGTATAACCATATGCTATTCCTAGCAAATGGTTCCCTTATACATCATATGGGTATACAAAAGGAAGAAATAAAGGTGGAAGTGAATTTTATTTCTCTTTATACCCATCTTTCTTGACTCAAACAATCCACCACCATGCACCAGGTGAGAAAAACTGCTGGAAATTCCCTTTATCCCCAATCCTACTGCCAATCATCCTTCATTCCATTTCATAGTCAAATAGCCAGATTCCCTCCAGGGATATTCTGGTAAATGTTTAACAGACAACTCTCTGGGGAAAAAAAAATAAGACACATATGTATCTGTGTATGTGTGCACCACAATTTGAAGTTCAATTTGCATTATTAACATTTCTTCCTTCACTTTCTTAAGTCTAGATAATCATCAAAACAATCTATGAAGCTTTACTTTGCAGATTTTATTGATTTCCTAATTGTAAATATTCACACTGGGAATTTAATAATTGCCTCTAAGCTAGTTCAAGCTGGCTCCAGCACATCTCTGACTTCCTTTAGTCCTCATATTCTCCCCCTCCCCCACAACATGACTTCCCCACACCTGTGGAATGAATCCCACACAACTTGGTTATATACACATCTCTACACACATATGTGTGTATGTGTATATATATATATATATATCCATACATATACATACACATGCACACATATTAACATCTGTTATTTTTCATAAAGTTTAAAACAAATAATTTTTAAGACCGCAAGTAAGCACTGGTAACATTGTTAGTTGTCTTCCAACTGTACAGGGTACTGCCTTGCCTTCCATATTTGTTGTTAGGGTTTTTTTGTTATTTCTTTTTAGAACGATTATCAATACCAAGAGGATGATGTCAGGATACATTTTGCCATTGCTGGAGGCAGCTAGGTGGTGCAGTGTACAGAGTGCTAAGCCTAGAATCAGGAAGACCCGAGTTCAGATCTGGCCTCAGACATCTACCCTAGGCAAGTCACTTAACCTCTGTTTGTCTTAATTTCTTCAACTGTAAAATGGAGCTAATAACAGCTCCTACCTCTCCGGTTTGTTGTGAGGATAAAATAGATAATATTTGTAAAGCACCCAGTACAGTGTCTAGCCCATTATAGGCACTATATAAATGCTCATTCTTCCCGAGTTCCCTTTTCCATTACTTGACCTAGGCAATATTTTAAGATAATAGTGTGTCTTCAGTGCCCGCATTTTTCCTCTTTCTGCCTAAATGCTTGAAATATAAGCCATATATTGGAATGTGAAAGGGAAGGCTTTGTCTCCTGCTAAATGGAGAAGCAGCTTTGCATAATACCTAAAGATCTGGTCATAAAAACATGAAGGTCTGGGTAAAATCCTATCCTGCATCTGACACATACTGCCTGTGTGACCCTTAGCGCAGGACTTAACCTTTCTGTGACCCAGTTATCTCTCTAAGGCTCTAAGTTGCAGAGCAGGCACTGATCAGGTCTAGCATAAAGAGGTCCCCTATAGGGAATTCCCTATGACAGAGGTTTAAAAGAGGCCTATGTGTCTGGCCACATGAAGCCCACAATAACCCTGAGAACTGCCAAACCACATTAAAATGTAAGTGGAAAATATTTAAGAAAATAAATAAAATACAATAAAACATAGATAAAAAATAATGTATGGTTTTCTGAGTCAATATGCAACCCAGTTTAGTGGTGCCCATTTCTATTTGAGATTGACACCACTGCCCAGCAATGATGAAATCGCAAGTCAAGGAAATCACAAGTCAAAGGATCAATAATGATTTATTAAGAGATTACTGTGTGCTAGGTGTTGTGCTAAGTACTGATAATATAAAGAAAAAGAAAAAAAGAAATCACAGGTGTCATTAGTTGGGAAGGGGAGTTTCATAGGCAGGGGGATTTTTCAGGCTTCTGTGATTTCATCAATCACTCATTCTATTTACATCTGAGACCAGTCCTATCTGAAGTAAATTTATTATAATTTTTGTCCAATTTCCCTGTTCAAATCTCCAAAGTCCAGAGATGCTTCTATGTCACATCCTTGGAACTTACTTTCAGGTGGTTCCCAGTTGGGACAATCTCTGAAGTGCAGAAATTAGACACAGATGTAACCTTTCCTAACTCCCTCCCCCCTGCCCCCCAAAAGAAAGAAATCTTTGCCTCAAAAATTTTACAGCAAGAAATAGGTGATAAGCTCTTTCCTTCCCCCACTAAAGTTCCTGCCCTAAGATTCAGTGTTTGAAGGAAGGAAGAAACATGAATCGAGTCACTGATTAGGTAGGCTCTTTCTATACTTTGCCTTGGTAGGATTCCCAAACTCCTTTATTTATATCTGAATTATTAGAAGATGAATGCTGGCCATCACAAGACATAATGAGATTCAGAGAATAAAAATCAAATGCCTAAAGTCAAAGGAAATCAGAGTCAGGCAGAAGGGTCCTTAGAGGGGAGAACAAAAGCGATAAGGACAAAGAAAAAGGAAAGCGAGAGTGAAGAAAAGGTAGGATAACAGAGTGGAGAAAAGAGAGAAAGGCATTAGATGAGCATGAACAATAAAAGAAGTGTCACTCACTATGAGTCTCCCCTCAGCAGAGCCCCAGTGCTTTCAAGAAAGGTGTGAGGGGATAATTTCTGCCAAGAGCTCTCAATGAAATATCTGGGCAAGAAGTTCTCAGGAGTCAAATGAAAACAGTTATTCTACTTCCCAAGGCCTCACTCACCATATACATACATACATACATACATACATACATACATACATACATACATACATACATACATACATACATACATACATACATATACACACACATATATGTGTGTGTATATATACATACATACATATATGTGTGTGTGTATATATATATGATACAAGTGCCCCTTCCTGATCATCACTCCTTTAAGCATCTTGGTTCTCCCATTAGAATACAAGCTTCTTGAGGTCAGGTGCTTTCTTTGTTTTGTATTTATATTCATTCATTCATTCATTCATTCATTCATTCATTCATTCATCCACCATCAACCCACATTTCTGCCACTAACTGGATATCTATTCAACTTGGAAGGCTGGAAGCACCATCGATTTGGCAAAGTATTTGAAAATTTTAATGTTTTCAGGTATATAAATCATGTTTCCCTACTTACACTCTGCATTAACTGATGGAAAGAATGGCTTCTGTTTTTTCCTACATCTTCTATTATATCTAGCACAGAGCCAGAATCACAGTGGGCACTCAACTGATTACTTGTTGAGAGACATGAAACATGGCTAACAATATATCATAGGATATAATCATGCTTGTGATTTGTGGTGGTGACTCTCATGGTTGTAAGAGGTCACCATAAGATCAGGGAAAATCATTTCATCCTAGAAGAGTCATGGAAAGGCTTCTCAGCAGGGCTGAAACATGAGTTCAACCTTTCAGAATATGTAGAAGCGATACAGCTAGAAAGGAAGGGAGGAGGCATGCTGGATGAAGCAGATCTCCTCTATTCTAGGACAGATAGAAGAGCAGCAAAGTTTGGAATTTACCAGAGTAGAGCACAAAAATCATGGATGTTTTGCAGTTGGCAGATGTACATAGTAAAAGCAGAAATGTGGACTAGGAAAGTGGACTGCAATGACCTTGCCTTCTTTGCCTAGAGCTTAATTTTTGTTCTTGCTCAACTTATTTACATACCAGTCAGAAAAGATCTTGGGAATAAAGAGGGGTGGGGTTATAGCCCTAATTGCTACACAATCCTTGTAGCATTTTTTGGCAGTCTTTAAAATATATTTAGGAAGTCACAGAATTCCCTTAAAGGGTCACAAGGAATTTTTAAATTCTAAATTAGTTGATTGGAATGGATGATGTTGTAATGATACAAGATACAGGTAGTTATTTGAGTAGAATGAATCTCACCCTGGAGGCATTCTGGTTGGTTCTGTTGGCTGTTGGCTTAACTAGGTATAGTATACTCATTGTCCCAGTAGTTAGATACTAAGACAGTTCAGACTTTCATTGTTAGAGAGAGGCTATCTAGTCATCACACCTTAGTAGACAGGAACAGAGAATCAATAGATGGCCTTGAAAATCTCAAGCCCAGTAAATGGTAGCAGCAAGTATTTCAGTGACTAGAGATCTTTAGTAAAGAGACTGCAAAGCCCAATGGGATATAAAGATGTTATACCCATCATAAGGATGGAATATGCAATAGAGATCACATACCCCACTAAAACATAATAAAACCAGGAGAGAGGACAAACATCGAACTTGAGTTCAAATCTCATCTCTGACATTTATTACCTGTGGGCTTTAGGCAATCGCTTAATTTTCCTGGATTTCAGCGTTCTTATCTGTAAAATGAGGGTACTGGATTCCGAGGTCTCTGATGTACTGTTCAGCTCTAGATTTATTATTCAGCAGAAATATGCAGATAGCTGCACAATGGTAATACCAAAGGACCTCGGTAGCCCTTCAATATAAAAATTATGAGAGTTGCCCTGCCCACACGGGGAAGCACTTAATATGCCCCGTCACATGTTCCTGGAATGTGTTCTTTCACACATGGCCCATAGCCATAACTGCTTCCTTTCAGGTTTTCTCTCTATGCATGTTATTTGGTGATATGTTAACTGTGTATTTGCCCTCTCCCTCAGGGTGGTTCAAACACACAGGGGAATATACTCCATACATATGTGGAATTTTTTGATCATTTGATGTTCTGTACCATCTTTCTTTGGATAGGTATTAAAAATAAACACATTTATAAAGAAACATGAGTTATGTTTCAGGGAATAACTAGACCATAAAGTGTCCACAGCCTGGAATTTTTTTTTGTGGGGGGGCACATTTTATTGGGCTTCCAAAGGTGTTCCCCCAAATAGAAGGAAATAGTTTGTTATGATGGGTAACATATTTACATATTCCAGAAAGAGTTAGGCCAAAGTAATGAATGATGGAACCATGGATTTCTAATAATTTCCTTAAAACTGCAAAGAAGAGTGCCAGGCAGCTTTGAGGTTTGGCTGTTGGATTAGGATAAGTACTTTCAGGCAAGGACTGAATCAGTTCGAAGCATCCTCAGTGCCCATCCTTGTTGAAAATTCTTCTCCTTTTATATCTCTCTTTCTGCTTCTTTGTGTGTCTCCTCTCCCTCTCTTCTTCTCTCTGGCCTGTTGAATGATTTGAGTCTCTCATTTTTGTTTTTATATCTATCCAAAATTCCAAAGGAAAACCCTAAGTCAATACCAGACTAAGGCAACCCCAATTCAAGTCCTGCCTTAATCACTTGACCTGTGTCACCTTGGACAAATCACTCTCTGGATCTTAGTTTATTCACCTATCAAATGTATGAACTGGACCCTAAGATTCATTCCATCTCTAAATCTCAGTTCCTGTGATTCTCTGGTTGACAGAGCCCTGGTTTAGATGACCAGTGCACTAACACGAGGTGGTTCTTTACTTAGATTTTCTTTCCAAAACAAAAATATTTACAGGCATGGAATCATATGAATAGTAGATACAAAATGCCCCTCCCCCCATAAGCATGGGGTGCATTCTCCCACAAATACATGCAACATCAGGGTGAAGAGTGTGGAAAAACTTGGAACATACGGGTAGTGAGGCATGTGTTCTATGTGTGGAACATATGTAGCCAAGGCAGAGAATGCCTCCAGTAGAGCAGTGCCTTGATATCCATTCTGCTGCTGTTCCTCCTTGGGTGCAGTGTCCCTGTTGGGCTAAGGAGAAAGCATAGCTATGCCTTTGTCCCTATGTTAAAGCATCAGCAAAGCAACAGAAGAGGGAGCGAGCATCTTTTGTGAAAAAAGCACTGAAGAGAGTAATATATCAGGTCTAAAAACAAAAACAAAAACAAACAAAAAAACCCCAAAACCCTCTTCCCTCCTACCCCCCTCCCACCCTGTTTTATTTTTTTTTTCTTATAGTTCTTAGGACATCTTTCCTGGGTCACTACTAAAAGCTTCCCTTTTGATCATCCTTTATTCAAAGGCACTGTCTCCTTCATTTTCCTTTTTATGGAAAAGACCCAACCAGTTAATAATTCACCAAGGGGCTCTACCTATAGTTATCAGTCCATCTGCAACATGTTCTGGAATCGATTTCCTCAGCTCAAGCCTGTGCTGTTTTCCTTTAAATACACCATGATCTACAGCTTGATCTGCTGATCCCTATCTGTCATATTAACAAATCCTATGATTTCCACCATTCTCTCCACAGTGGCAATGCGAGGCCAGCAGGGGCAAATCAGCAATGCTATCTTCAGTCACCTTGGGTTCCCTCTGCTGGTTTGAGTTTCACAAGGTCAGGATGTAGCTCACAGTATTTGCTATAGATGAGACTAGCTGCTGCTAATACCCAGGGCCCAACTTTGTGAAAACTGTGAAACTCTCTCCAAATATTTCCAGGCTAGTAGTGCCCCAGTGCTGATGCCAAGCTGCTCAGGGCATTGCTTCTCATGCCACTCTGCCCCCAGGAAGGCCTATCCCACTTTTTTTTTCCTATCAATAGTTCTTATAATTCCTTCTTCCTCTTCCTCACATGAAAACCAATTATTTCATCCTTTCAGGATCTTCAGAAGTGACTAGCTACCAAATCAATGATAAACTAATTCATGATAATCTGTTAATGACTTAGGTTGCTACCCCAGTTCAGGGATAATGATATTTTGAAAGATGACTCTGAAACAAGTAATATCTAATTCCAAAAGAATGACACTCGAGGGGGAGAACATTACTACCAGTTTGGCAGGACTGTGCAGAAATCACTAGGGTCTTGCAAGAAGGACAAGTCATTCCATGTGGACATGGCCTAACTTGTAAGTACCTCTGGGTCAGGCTTTGAAAGGAAATCCATATTAAGCTTAGTTTCTTTTAGAAGAAGGAATTCTAGAAGTTGATCTGATATAAATCTGGAGAAAAGTATTATAGTTTCAGATCTACATCTCCCAAAAGTAAGGTAAACAGTCTCAATCAAAGTAAAAGCAAATGTATATGATGTGTAGAGTGTACTCTGTTTGCAGAGCACCATGCTTGGAAACTGGGGGACATAAAAAGCTTATATGAGACATAGTTCTGTAAAAAAATATATTAATTATATCTAATCTAATCTGAAAAAATTATATAACTGTACTTATAAAAATTATAATTATATGAAAAATTATAACTTTAGAAAAATTATAATTGTCCTGCCACAGTCGCCATTCAAATGTGAAAATATTTTACTGACTAGGGGGAACTAATCTGACTGGAGGACTAATCTGGGACTTTTGACTGGCTGGCTATCTGACTGCTATTAATTTCCTAAGCCAATCTGTTAAAGCCATTTAAAATTTTCCCCACACTTGCTCCTCCCAAATTGATAAGCAAACAGCCTCTTCCAATTTAAAAGCAGGGGGTTTATTTATGAGATACAATTTAAAATGAAGAATACAGGAAAATAAAATGTACAACTTGAATGCTTTCCAGAGTGTCTTTCTCCACCCGCCATGACTGGAACTTTTTAACCTCCACCTGTGTACCAACAGACCTTCTTCTAGCATTCCCCTCACTGAAAAGCCCCCTTGCTCCATACTCTTTCTCCAGAGTCCTTCTCTTGTCTGCCCCCTTCAGCATCTCTCCTTTCTCTATCCTCTGGAGCCCCCCCCTTTTTGTCCGTTCCTCCCTTACTGTCTTAATCTTCCAGCCTCCCTCTTCGCTATCTTCTCCAACCTCCTCCCTTACTCTTAGCTTTTTCTCCCATCTCTGTCAGCCCCTCTCTTTACATAGCCTCAGTCTCCTCAGCGTCCTTGTAGCAGCCCTGTATATATGTTCCTTCTCTCCCTTCAAACCCCGGGCTCTGTGTGGCCCCGCACACACCAAGTTAATCCATTGGCCGCCCTTGGGCTGGGGCTGGGGAGATACTCCCCAGTGCCCATGTGTACTACACCCAGGGCTCCAGGGGCCGCTGCCCCCAGATGCTCACCTGGGACCTCCGCACAGGCTACACCAGAGGCTGGCCTGGAAGAAGCCTGGGATCTCTGGGGGATATCCCCTCAGGGAGGAGGGAGCTGTGGCTTTTTCCCCCAGCCATCTGACCTGGCATCTTGTAAAGCCCACGGGGCTTTTTGGCTCAGTTGAAGCAGAGGGGGAGGGGCACAAGTCCTTCTTACACAGAAAAACCCCTGAGGGCCTAAGGCTTTTTAATCTCAGCCCAAAGGCAGGGTCCCCAAATCAAAATAAATTTCCACAGTTCCTGGTCACCATCATCACCATCATCATTTATCTTGCTTGTTACATGGCAGAGAAAGTGCTAAGCACTTTACAATTATGATCTTTCTTTGATCCTTGCAAGAATTCTGCAAGGTAAATGCTATTATTTATCATCCCTGTTTTACAGATGAGGAAACTGAGGCAGACAGAGCTTAAATGACTTGCCCAGGGTCACGCAGATAGTAACTGTTAGAGTATGGATTTGAACTCAGATCTCCCTGACTCCAGGCCTGGCACTTTGTGCACTATGGCATCTCCATCATGGAGATAATCAAGCATGGAAAGAAACACATACAGGTCTAAAACAAATGTCATATGATAACTGCGCTTTGACAATACAAAACAAAGTAATGTGGGAAAAGAACAATAGGTTTAGAAAACCTAGGACATGTGACTGGATTAATAAAGAATTTGCTTCAATTCATAATTTTTTCTTTTGTTCCTACTATGAACAAGGCATTATTCTGCATTCTGGACAGAGAAACCAAAAAATAATAGTTCTTGTCCTTGAGGAGTTTGTATTCTATGAAAGGGATATAACATATATATATATACTATATATATGTATATATATATATATGTATATATACATATACACACACATATATACACACACACACATATATACACACATACACACATATATACATATACACATGTATATACATATGGATGGATATATAGATACAGATACAGATATAGATACAGATATAGATATATAGATATATAGATAAATATAAACTAATTGAAAGTGTGACAGAAGTCACAGAGAGGCCTGGGCAAAATGCTCTAGAAATATTTGATGAGGGAGAGTACAAATTTTAGCTTGAGGGAATAAGAAGACTTTAGGAAGGAAGCAGTAAACAAAGGCTGGTGCTCTTATATTTTGAAACAAGAATTTCTTATATGTATCATAGATTTACAGCTGAACGGTACCCTAGAGACGATCTATTCTACTTCATTTATTTTACACATAAGGAAACTAAGGCTCTGGCACCTGAGCTGAGACTGGAAGGAACAAAAGGACTCTGGAAGTTATGGATTAAAAGAAAGTGCATTCCAGGGGGCAGCTAGGTGGCACAGTGGATAAAGCACCGGCCCTGGATTCAGGAGTACCTGAGTTCAAATCCGGCCTCCGACACTTGACATTTACTAGCTGTGTGACCCTGGGCAAGTCACTTAATCCCCATTGCCCTGCAAAACAAAAACAAAAAAACAAACAAAAGAAAGTGCATTCCAAGTGTAGGGAAACAGGTTGCATGAATAGACCAAAACTGAAGGATAAAGTTAATATTTGCTCAAGAGTCATCTTTCAAAGTATAAGTATCTCTGAGATGGGGTGGTTCCCTAAGCCAAGTTTTAGAGATAGCCGTAATTTTCCACTTTATCTGTAGTACAAACAACATCAAATAAAGTAACAAGAAATATGGCTAAAAAGATAGGCTGGAACAAGTTTACAAAGGACTTTAAATACCAGGCTAAGGAATCTGTATTTTGTCTCATAAACAATAAGGAACCATTGTTTTTTTTTTTTTTTCAGGCAGGAAGATATGGTTGGAATTTTTCTCTAGGAAGATTGGGAGATGGTTATCACCTATTGCAGGAGAACAATAATAATAATAATAATAACAGATACCACTGATATATTGTTTGAAGGTGTACAAAGTTTATATATATATATGTATACACATACATGCATGCATACATGTGTATATATGTGCTTACATGTATGTATATGTGTATGTATGTATGTATGTGTATGTATATATATATATATATTCTCATTTGAGCTCCACAGTAACTCTCACAAGTAATTGTTATCACTCCCATCTTACAGATTAGTAAAATTCAGATTCAGAGACATTACATTTTCTCATAGTCACCCAGGTAGTTGCAGGGGCAAAATTTGACCTCATATGTCCAAGATGATGAATGACCTGCTGATCAAGACATATGAGTATTGGTTGCTATGAACTAGTGATCTTTAACCTAGAAAGTTAGGGAAGTATATCATAGTTGTCTTTAAGTGTTGGAGGAGTTGTTGTGTGGAAATAGGATTAAACTGGTTCTTCTTGGCCTAGAAAGCAGAACTTGGAACATACTATCTTTGATAACCTAAATCTTCTGGATTTTTCCCCAAATATCCTGAACTTCTTAAATAGCCGAGAGTCTACCATTATGCTGCCTTGGTAGAACTGTTTGTATAAGTGAAATGTAGCATTTTGCACGTGAATAACTCAAGGCACTGATAGAGTTAAACTGTTATGTGGAGAATAAACAGTTTCCACATTGATTCAACAAGCAAACAGTCATTTATTAAATGCTAGGCCCTAGAGATAGAGATAGAAACTTTGATTTTATTGGTATAGAGAAGAATTCTAATCCTGCAATTTCACTTTGTCTACTGGCAGCTTCCTACAAAATCCTCACTTGATCCATCCATCCCAACTATTATTCTCTCTCTCTCTCTCTGTCTCTCTCTGTCTCTCCTATCTCTTGTTGTTAGACTACTTGAGGTCACTTCTAATTGGTTCCTCCACTTCCTTTGCTCTCAATCTTGATCTCTTTGTGGTCAATCTTCTGACCTCATCGATCAACTGAAATTGCTCTCTAAAGTTACCAGTGATCACCACATCTACTGTATTTTTCTCAATCTTCATCCTTCTTGACCTCTCTGCAGCCACTGACAGTGTTGTTCATCTTCTTCTCCTTGATACTCTTCTCTTTAGATTTTCATGACCCCCCTTCCTGCTTTTTCTCCTCCACATTTGAATACTCCTTCTGAGTCTTCTTTCCCAGATCTTTATCCAAGTCATGCCTGGTAACTGGGTATATCCAAACACTCTGTCCTACTTCTATACTAATTTGCTTGGTGATCTCATCAGCTATCTTGGGTTCAATTATTAACTCAATGTTGATGATTCTCATATCCACTTTTCCAGCCTTCATCTCTCTATTGATCTCTATTCTTACAACTCCATCTGCCTACTGGACATCTCAAACTGCATGTACTGTAAATTCTTAAACTTAACCTGTCCAAAACTCAATATCATACTCCCTATTTAATCTCTCTCCTCTTTCTAATTTTCTTATAACTACTGAGTGCATCCCCATCCTCTCAGTCACCCAGGCTCACAGCTATTTGTCTTCCTTGACTCCTCACTCTCTCTTTCCCTGTATTCAATCTGTTGCCAAGCACTGTTGATTCTACTTTTGCAATATTTCTTGTATATACTCCTCTCTCTCTACTGACACTGCTGCCACCCTGGTTTAGGGCCTCATCATCTCACACCTGGACTATTGTAATAGCCTGCTGATTGGACTCCCTAACTCAAGTCTCTCCTCATTTCATCTATTCTCTACTCAACTGTCAAAATGGTCTTTTTTTTTTTTTTTTGGTGAGACAGTTGGGGTTAAGTGACTTGCCCAGAGTCATACAGTGAGTGTTAAGTGTCTGAGGCCAGATTCGAACTCAGGTCCTCCTGAATCCAGGGCCGCTGCTCTAACCACTGTGCCACCCAACTGCCCCCAAAATGGTATTCTTAAAGTGAAAATCTTACTAAGTCACATACCCCCAACCCTATTTAAAAACTCTAGTGGCATTGACCTCTGTGCTATTGTCTCACCTACCTATTCTGTTCCTTTTCACTTACTATCCCCCATGTCTGAAATTTCCCTTCCCTCCTCTCAATTTCCTGGTTTCCCTGACTTCCTTTAACTCCCAGCTATGATCTCATCTTCCCCAAGAAGCCTTTTCTGAACCCCCTTTTTGTGAGAGTGTCTTCCTTCTGTTGATTATCTTTAATTTATTCTGTATATCTTGTTAGTCCTTAATTCTTTAAATGCTGTCACTCATTAGACTAAGGGCTTCTTGAGAGCAGGGCCTATTTCTGGATTTTCTTTGAATCTTCAGCAATAGTGACTGACACATATAATAGGCATCTCATAAATGATTGTTGGCTTGACTTGGCCTGTAGACTTCCTTTTTACCAATGCAGTTTAGTACTTTTTTGCAACTAAAGATCTAGGAGAGTTCCTTAGGGGGTTGAAATTAAATGACTTTCCCAGGGTCACACAAATAGTATATATTCAGAGAATCCAAAGAAAGACAGAACAAACAAACAAAAACAAAACAAACAGTCCCTGAGTCAAGGAGTTCACATTCTAATGCTCCTATTTCTTTCTTATGAGCTAATACCATTCTAGTACCTCTTTGACTTAACAGTTTCTCAAATACTTAAAGACAACTATCATGTTTTTGGTTTCCAAGTTAAAGGTTCAGTTCATTCAACCATTGATCATATGTCTTAAACTGGAGGCCATCATTCCCTTAGTCACCTGAGCTCAAATCCAGGCAGGATTGATCCTAAGGCTTTTTAGATGGCCTTCTCTCCTTTATGACTTAAGATATACAGGATCTCCTTTAGATAACAAGTACTTAATACCATTTTAAATCCATATAAATTCATGATATCCATGAAAGTACAATTTGATGTATTAACGGATTACCAGTTATCTGACTAATGCTTTGCCAATCATGTGGTGTCACGAGAGAAATATGTAGCATAGTTTTCCCTAAGAAAATGCTAGGGGGCAGCTAGGTGGCTCAGTGGATAGAGCACTGGCCCTGGATTCAGGAGGACCTGAGTTAAATCTGGCCTTCGACACTTGACACTTACTAGCTGTGTGACCCTGGGCAAGTCACTTAACCCACATTGCCCCATAAAAATAAATAAATAAACAAACAAACAAACAGAAAAATAAATAAATAAATAATAGGAAATGCTAGTGGACAACGTATAACTGAGTGCTAGCTAGACTGTGTAGTTTAGGATTTACATGCTACAGGAGGTCAGAAAATAGGAAGCTGACTGCAGGAAGACTAATGTATACAGGTATAATGGAATAGATGAACTTGATCTGTGCCTTGAAGGAAAAGTAAAATTTGGGTAGGCTACATTACTCTATGTGAGGGGCCATTCATTCTAAATTAGAAGGATGTATTTGTAGGACATTGAAGGGACTAGGGATACTTGAAGGCAGTGGGAGATAAATATATGCAGGAAATGGGGCAAATTGTGGTGCATCTTGAATGCCAAGGTGATAAATTTGCATTTGAATCTAATAAGTGGGTAGCTTTTATAAGTTACCAATCAAATCAGTGTCACAATGATGATGTTGCTAAAATAGTGACTCAGCTCTGCATTCTTTAATGGTAGAAGACATTTCAGTTATCTACGCAGACCAAGCAACACATACACAAAATTTAAGCAATTATGTGGATCATTCAGTTTGAGGAACTTGTGTCTGTATGGGTCTAAGTGGTTTATCCTGGCTGTCTACATTGATCCTGTCCACTTGTTGATGACTCTGCTCTCTTCCTTCCTTAAATCTGCACAGAAATGGCTGTGGAACTGCCCTGAGAAGCAGTCCACTATATTTTTCTGGTAACCCCTATTTCATTTGTTTGGTTAGTGACAAGGCCTATATCTGAGTCAGGATCTCCCAAACATACTTTCCACCTCCACCTTCTACACGTGCGCGCGTGCACACACACACACACACACACACACACACACACACACCTCTTTTCCTTTTTTTTCCTATAAATTCTTATAAAATTTAGTTTAAACCATGCTAAACCAAACCTAGGAATTGATTGTTTAGTCTTTGGTTATTCAGTAAGTTGTTCACCTATGTGAATCTCTTTACCTTCATTCTCCCCCCCCCACTTCAATTTTAAGTTTGATGAAGTCAGGGATTATTTATGTTCTTATATTTTCAATAATACTGGGGAAATAGCAGACTCTTAGTAAAGAATTTTTGACTGATTGACTGGATAAGAAACCATACCTTATTTCCTTGAACCAAAAGTTGTTCTGCAAACAGGGATCCTACATTTCAGCACCAAGGATGTAGGTAATAGCTCATATACTCAAGGTAAAGGGTCAAGACAAGGAGACATAGCACATAGCTAGAAATACAAAATGAAGCTGCTGGTGGTAGGGGGAAACATAAAAGTGGATGAACCTAGAAGTCAGTATTTATAGTGAAGCCAAATACCCGGAACAGGGTTAACAGCCCAATGTGTGTATATGTGTTTGGGGCTTGGTAGGGACTGGGAGTAGGTAGAGATGCCAAGAAACACTGACAGCAAAAGCCAAGAAGATAGATTAAAGTTCATATTGTCCAACACTATATAAAGAGTAAAAAAGATGGCAAATTTTAAATGTAATAGGTTCAGAATTTAGGTGAACAAAACAAACATAAGAAATGAAAATGACAGGTTTAAGTGATATTGGTATAGCTCCTAATATTTCCATGTGCAGTTAGGGGATTGAGTTTTTCTTTGTTTTCTTTTAGATGATGAGGTTGCTACTGAAGAAAAAAGTTGGTGACCCAGTGATGAAAGGAAACCAATATGGCATCCATCTCAAATATATAGCTAAAAAGTATCATTATAATTTGAATAACAAGTAGTTCTAAATACTGTTCTAAGCGCAATAAGTAGGGCATTTTGATTCCATGAAATTTTAATAGCAGTACTAACTTCTCAAAGTTTCCTAAGTTGACCTTAGAATCCCCACTTCCAAACCATGTTTCATTTTTAGCACTGCAGTTATTAGACTCACACGAAGGATGCCTTCCTCTTTCTTTGCTTCCCCTATTCATTTCTTTAAAATCTGATTTTGATATGGAAAGTGGAGTATGATTTTTTTTAATTCAATAAGGTACTTGCACAGCCATCACCTGGGTCCTGCATATGCACTCCTTGGAGCACACATACATAGAAAGGAAGCATTAGCAATTAGAATTTCAAGTGTGAAGGAGCTCTTAAATTGGGTCTCCCATCCTCCAAGCTGGAGAAATTCTCCTGAGAATTTCTGAACATCAGATCTGGAAGGCGGCCACTTGAAATTCCTCTAACAAAAACAGAATGAAAAGTGAATAGAAACAAAGGTGTAAAGATAAATGCAGATGTGAGTTATGAAAGTGTTATAAAAGGTCCCCAAGGAAAGAGGCAGGACTTACGCTGAAGGAGGAAATCTTATCAAGTGTTCCAATGTATAAATATTGAAAAGCTTCCTAAAAGGTTAGCCCCTTTGCTAGATGTCAGCATGTTCTTTTCAAGATCCAACTCGAAGCAAATTGCCTGTGAAAGGGGAAAAAAGGAGTGCTCCCTGACAGAAGACCTTCAAACAATTTTTTTTTGGCTTGCCAATACTGAATATCCAAGTAGATGCACTTAAACTTCTCCATAATGCCTTGCTTATACAACACCCACTTCTGCCTTCAGCTGTGATTTACTCTGAATCCTGCCTCACTTGCTATAAAATGCTCTCTCTGCCAATAACACCTCGGCAAAATCTCCTTTAAGTAAAGCATTCTTTGCACCTACACTGTTGCTTTGAAAGCTGCCATCTGGTCTAATTCGGCTCTATTTTAAGCTCCTGAATCACATGACTTAAATCCACATAAGTGTTGATTGTACATGATTGCCTTTATTGATTCCTGCTTGGACTCAACTTGTTTCAGAGCTTCTATCCAACTTTAGATCCAGCATTTTTCCATTTTTCTTCTCTCTCTCTGTCTCTCTGTCTCTCTGTCTCTCTGTCTCTCTGTCTCTCTGTCTCTCTGTCTCTCTGTCTCTCTGTCTCTCTCTCTCTCTCTCTCTCTCTCTCCCTCCCCCCTCTTCCCCCTTCTTCCTCTGTCTCTCTCACCCCTCTTCCCCCTTCTTCCTCTGTCTCTCTCCCTTTTACATTTCTAATCTTATGGAAGGTCTCTCTCTCTCTCTCCCTCCCTCCCTCCCTCTCTCTCTGTATGTATATGTGCATACATACATATGTATATACATACATACATATATATTGTGGAGTTTGGATGGGTAATTGGCTTGAGATAAGGTCACCCCAAACTCATCATCCCTCAAACCAAATTCATATTCTCCAAATCTCAAATCAGTAATTCCACACTGAAATTCCTAAATTCTATCAATGGTATTATTTTTTCTAGTCACCAAAGCTTAAAATATTAGTCATAATTTATTTCTTCACCTCACAGCTCCACCTTTATTCAATTTGTCATCATTTTAAAAAAATTCCTCTTTAATAATGTTTCTCCTCTTCCTTTGTTCATTTACATTCTAACTGCCACCACACTATTTCAGACCTTCATCATGGTAGGCTTAGATAATTTCAATAGTTTCCTAAGATCTTGCACTCTTTCAGTCTCTCTTGAACAACACATCCAAGATATTTCTTTTTCTCAAGCACCAGGTTGTTCATGCCATTTCCTAACTCTAATAAGTCTGGATTATATACAGGATAAATAGCATTTTTTCTTGCCCCATCATTCAAGGTCTTCTAATATTTGACTTTAATATACCTTCACAAAGTCCCCCTAGATGGCTCCTCAACACAAGGTCAATCTCTTTGCTGATCACCGAACACACATTACACATCCATGATTCTATGCCATTGTCCATACTGTTCCCCCAACTGGGAATGCGTGCTCTTCTTCATTTTTAGAATGTTAAGTTTAAAAGAGACTTTAAAAAGAGATCATACAAAACCTATATCAGATTGTTTTCCATCTTGGGGAGGGGGGAGCGAAGGAAGGGTGGGAGAAAAATTTGGAATTAAAAATCCTATGAAAACAAATGTTGAAAACTATCTTTACATGTAACTGGAAAATAATAGAATACTTTTGTGATTAAAAAAAAGAAAGAAAGAGATCATACAGTCTAGTCCCTTCTAATTGCTGAAGTAGATTTACCTTTCTAGATTTCTCTTTGACTTATTTGTTTACATTTCAAAGTTGCTGGTTACCTCTGTCCTTTTCTTCACAATGCTTGAATTTTCTAGAAACTAGTATAGAAAAAAGTCTTTAGTGGCAGTATCAATTATTTTTTTCATTAACAACTTGCAAAAACTTTTTTTCCACTTGCATATGTAACTTCCCTGGACTTCAGCTTCCTTATTTGTAAAATGAAGGGAATTGACTATGAAACAAAAAAAAGGACAACAATTTACAACCCTTCTCTCTTTGGGATGGGATTGGTTCTTCTTTTTCTTTTCTTTCTTTCTTTCTTTTTTTTTTTTGCAGGACAATGAGGGTTAAGTGACTAGCCCAGGTCACACAGCTGGTAAGTGTCAAGTGTCTGAGGCCAAATTTGAACTCAGGTCTTCCTGAATCCAGGGCAGGTGCTCTATCCATTGCTCCACCTAGCTGCCCCCAGGGACTGGTTCTTGTACTCCAAGTATACCCATGTTGGTAGATTGTAATCATTTTCAAAAGGGCATTGGGTTAACCTTAGATGGCAAAGCTATAAGTCTACTACTCACCATTTTGGCTACTGCACCCACCCTGGTGTACATCCAACTTAAACAAATCATCCAAGATGACAGCATTAACTTTTTTTTTGGAGGGGGGGCAATGAGGGTTAAGTGATTTGCCCAGGGTCGCACAGCTTGTTAAGTGTCAAGTGTCTGAGGTCGGATTTGAACTCAGGTCCTCCTGAATCCAGGGCTTGTGCTTTATCCACTACACCACCTAGCTGACTGTCACGTCACCACTAACTTTTAATCACAAAACACTAAAATAAGAAGGCAAAAGCATGAATAATTATAACTGACCATACATATACCCAGGTATAACTCTTCCACCAACAGATATGGTGATAAAAGGAGATTTAGCAAAACCTTGTCAAAACCTAGCAGAGAGAAACATGAACTAGCTCTTCAAATGAGATTGTTTGTTTTTCAAACCATCAGCTCCCTTGAACAGTAGAATGTTCTTCCAGTCAGATCAGGTCACAACACTAGCTGAAAAAACTGTCTTCCACCACTCAGTTGGTTTTGGCTGGACTTAGCTCAAAACCACTGTTTTTTGTTTTCTTTTTCCACTATGGTTTAAGCCATCCTACTTCTGGTTTTTCCTTCTGTTTCTTCAGCTTTTGTCTCTTTCATTATTGATACAGCTATTTTGGTCATTGCCTTCCAAATAAGATGACATCTTAAATGGAGAAAGTCTGCTCAGCTTCCCAGTACCTAATCTAGAAAAAAACTTGAAGGTGCACCAAATCAATCATGATAAAGAAATATAAAGAGAAAAAATAGTAAATTGCTTCTTCCACCCCAGAATTGTACCTAAGCCAACCGATATCCCATTGTCAATGGGAAAAGCCTTTAAAAGCTGGCACTGTGTTGACAAACAGTAGTGTAGCCTCATAGCTCAACCATAGGAGAGTCAAAGACACATGTAGCCTTCAGGGGGAAGCAAGAGTGGAAGAATCATATGAGACAAACCCAGATTATTTGTAAACCCATGGTAGTGACCTTGGGAATAGTAATGACTAGTTAGTGTGTATTCAGCATTCAAAACATAAAAACAAAACAAAACAAAAAACCTCCACAAAAATACAGATCTGACTAGGACCAGGGTGCTTCACAGCTTTGAAATGTCTAGAAACTTGGTCTGAGAGACCATAAAGAAATCTAAATATCAATACTATGACCTCAAAGATCTTGGGAGGTCTAACCATAGGAGGTAGAGCTCAGCACAGTTATCCAGAGGACACGTGGTAAAACAAAAATAGAGGACCACTGTACTTGAAGGTGGAGCAGTGAATAGAGCCTGGCATTGGCAGAGACTCAAAGAAAAAAGATGAATTTTCAAAATGAACTACATAAAAATCTAAAAGAAATGAACTAGATAAAAAAAGAAATAAAACCTTTTGAGGAAAGAATTAGAATAATAAAAAGATTAGAAGGATAATTAATGAATCTTACTTAAAAAATGGGCTACCTGAACACTAGACTAGATCAAAGAGAAATCAATGACTCTATGAGATGGTAAGAAAAAAAATCAAAATATTGAAAATTTGAATTAAAAACAACTGACTTGGTAAACAGGACAAGGAAAGATAATTTAAGAATTGCTAGATTCCCTGAAAACCATAATTAAAAAATGTTGGACAGTATAGTTTAAGAAATAATTTTTTAAAAAAAGAACTACCCAGGTCTACCAGAACCAGCGAGTAAAGTGAAGATAGCTGAAAGGAAGCACCAAAAGAAATGTCCCAGGAATGTCACGTCCAGAATACAGAATTCCCACCTCAAAGACAAAATACTGCAACCATCCAGGAAGAGGCAGTTTATGTATCAAGGAACCACAGACATTGTCACATACAATGCTAGTTGCTACTATAAATGTGAGGAGATTTTGGAATACAGTATCCCAACAGGCAGAAGATATAGCAAGAATAACTTACCCTGAAAAGCTGAATTTAATCTTACAGAGGAAAAAGTACTGTGATAGAATAGAGAATATATTTGAATAGAGAATTCAAGCATTCTGAAGAAAAGACCACAGGTGAATAGGAACATTGAAGTGCAAACAAAAAAAATTCAAAGAGAAATCTAGAAAGGTAAATCTATTTGGGCAGTTCGAAGGGGCTATATGATTCTCTAGTGCTATGATTTTAATAGGGAAAATGAACAAATATCCATTTAGAACTTTAATAGTTCAAGGAAAATTGAGGGAATTAATAACGAAAACAGAGGACCTGTAGGTATGTTAGTTGGATTCTAAAATTTTTTGAAAGTGAAAGGAGAAAGGATATCAAAAGGAATATCCTAGTATGGATAAGAGGAAGAAGGGAATGAAACTAGCTACTTTCCATAACTGGGGGTACATAGAGACAAGGGAAGGTAACGGATATCAAATGGGTCTCTTTCTTGAAATGACACATAAAAACCCCATTTTTAAGAAGTGCATTAATTTCAATGGGGAAACAAGTGGAGATAAGTGATAGATGTTTAGGAGTAGGTTAATGCTGGGGAGGAAATAGAAGCAAAGCAAATTTGATTCTGAAAGATTATGGAAAGGAAAGAAAAGAAAGGATAGGAAAGGTTAAAAAAAGAAAAGATTTAGAACTTAAGGGGGAAATTGTATCTGAATCTAATGGAATATTATTTTTCTATAAGACAGTTATACTGAGCAACATGAACTGAGAATAACTTTTACAAGGTTAACATCATTGTAAAGACAAACAACTCTGAAATATTTAACAAATGATTAAAGCAATAACCAATCATATCTTGGAGGACCCCTGATAAAACGTATTATCCACTTCCTGACATAGAGTTAATGGACATATATGTTGAAACAAGACAATTGTGTAGATTTCTTTTGCTTGACTATGTTTATTTGTTGTAATTTTTCTTCTTTTTCTCAGTAATTTTTTAAAAATCGGAAGTGGGGAATGATACCATTAAAAAAAAACAAACATTTTTTTCAATCCACAGAAAAGAACAGGAAGAAGTTCAGAAAAACAGAGAAGCAGGGGCAGCTAGGTGGTGCAGTAGATAAAGCACTGGCCTAGGATTCAGAAGGACGTGAGTTCAAATCCAGCCTCAGACACTTGACACTTACTAGCTGTATGACCCTGGGAAAGTCACTTAACCTTCATTGCTCAGCAAAAAAAAAAAAAAAAGTACAGAGAAGCAGAACAGTTTTGAAAGTACTGTATGAGAGTTATTATATACTTAAAACAAGCTGTATACAATGTAGATTTTGTCGTTTAACACAACATCTTTTTTAAATTATCTTGCATTTGTGGAAATAGCTCGTTTTTGGGTTTAAGTTAATTTTCTATAAAAATTCTGTGTTCCTGTGACCGATGTGATTATCTTATCATATAATCCAAAGACCTTTAATAAGATCTATGTATTATTTAATATATGTAAGCACATTATATTTATATATGTGTATATACACACTATTGAACAGTATATGTATGTGTATGTGTGTGTATATATATATATATATATATATATATATATATATATATATATATATCACAATTGTTCCAAAAGTCTTAGTATAATTGTAAGCTTTAGTAATTAAATACTGGACATTTTGAACACCTTGTATGTTCATGCACTTACACATATACATACACAGAAATATAAAATGATGACTTTCCTAATATTTTCTATTCTTCCTACTATTTAAGTTCAAAATTATTTTCAATAATCTATGATTTTATGATCTAAATGACAATCATATGACATATAATCCAAGGATTTTTAATAGTTAAAAAAGGAAACAAAAATTTGCAAGAAATATTTCTTAGTATTCTCTTTCCTGTTTAGTTCCACATTGGCAGCTAGTAGTTATCTCTCTCCACAAAACACCCTTTTCTAAACCTTGGCTATACTATTAAAAAAAAATAATGACAATGACAATGAATTCCACAGGAATTGTAAGAGCCTTATAGTCGTATCTTTTCACCTTCCCCTACAGGTTCACTATTAAAGTATTTTTTCATTCCTTCATCTTGACAGGAGACCTCTCTTTCCATACCATCAGGAGAGAGGACCAACAGACATGGGAGGTATTTGCATTCAGATGTACTAAAGTACAAGTGACACCCATCACCTCTGATATCCATATGATATAGCATCTTCTATCCTCTTCCCATTGATGAAAGAGGCCTAAGGGATCATAACATCCAAACTGTTGTGAGTTATGCTTAGTTAAATTTATTCACAGTCATAGTAAGTAATTTAATACTGGATTGCAGTTTGGGGGTCTGAATACTCAAAAACAACAAGAAAAACTTCTTTTCCCTGATGCCTGAAATGCTTACAAAAGAGAATAAAATCTATCCTTCCATATTTGGACAGAAGATTCAAAATGTAAATGCTCTTGGTCAAAGAGTTCATAATCTTTGAAATTCACACTGAATGATCATTCTCCCTAAAGAATTAGTTATGGGAGTCCAGTAAGCATGTGAAATGAGGAGAGCATTTGTGAGTGTGTGTGTGTGTGTGTGTGTGTGTGTGTGTGTGTGTGTGTGTGTAGGCTCACACATGCTTTAAGCAATGCTTTCTGACAATATAATTTTGCTAAGGATTGGTTTGCCTTGGCTTTTTGTCTTAATTAATCTAGATATATGAGGTTGAAATTGTTATATATATATATATATATATATATATATATATATATATATATATATATACACATACATATATAGGCTATTTTATCTTATTCTATTCTATTCATCTTAGCCTATCTTATCTTTTCTATATTGTTCTATCCTTTTAAACAATTACATATTCAGACTTCTATAATACTGTCTTCCACAAGCCCATCACTTCTACTAGTTGCTACTCATTTCTTCTGCCTTTGCCAGGAATCAGGGTGAGTCCTGAGACCCAGAAGTAAATGGGTAAAGGTCATAAGCATATGTGTGACTTGATAGATATTAACTTAAATAGTAGTGGTCAGGCTATTGCCTATTGATGAATGTAATTTGACCTCAAATAAAAATTCAGTCTCAAATAAAATAAAACTAGTGACAATCCAATCATTAATTAAAGTTCCAGAAGCTTGATTTTAACAAGCAGCTAAATGCTTGTAAAATCCACCATGGCTCTGTCTACATAGGCTAGGTAAAGTGGGAGATGGAAGTAGGGAGAGAGGCAACAGAATTATAAAGATCCAGACACTGAGCCAGTATTTCCCAGCATGCTCCAGGGCATTCAGGCTACTGTAATTTCAGAGAATATTAACAGTTAAATGGGACCTTGGTATCCATCAGTTCCAACCTCCATGGTAAAGCAAGTATTATTTCCATGTCAAAGGATTCAGTATGATCCCCAACTCATAGGTCATCATTATCTAAAACCATCCCTTTAGGCAGACCAAGATTAGGTACCTTAGCATATTAGCTCAGATATTAATGCAGGAAGAAAAGTGACTTGTTTTCAGGATTTGGATTTTCAATTTCCTTTGAAACAGAAAGTATAAAGACAGCAGCAAAACCAAAAAAGAATGAAGGTGTTTGCAAGTAAATGTATTTATATGCATATATATGTATGTATATACACATATTATATATGTTTGCATGTATGCATGTAGGTATGAATATATAAAAGGGGGGTAATTAGAATTTGTCTTGGTGGTTTTAGGAGGGAGAAAGGCTATGTGGAGTGTGAACACATGTCCATGTTTATATGTGTGTGTGTTTGTGTGGTAAGTAGTTTATAATATCCAAATCAATTCACAGTTCACCCAGCCTGAATGATTGCTCCAGTGTATATTAGAAAAAAGCTTTCCCAGAGCTGGGGGAAAAATACATCCCACCTCAGGTGACGTGTGGATTGAACTCTAGCTAAAGACACCAGGTTGTGAGAGATGGCCCCTATAAGAGAATAGATAAAGAAGATGATTTCACGGACTTCTGAGCTCCACTTTTTTCATCATTCACTTTCTCATAGGTATGCGTCACCAGTGGACAACCTGCTGGATGGTTTTGTTTATAGATTCCCATCTTCATCAGCATGAAAAATGTTAAGTTGCTCGGTTTGGGGTTTTGGGTCTTTTTTTTTTTTTTTGGCTGTTCTGTGACACTTTCTATGAGAAATCAATAGCCAGGGAATTAAAGCCACATTCTCCTCCTTTGTAATGCAGGGGGTAAGTAATGGCCTGGATTTTAGAAATCTACCAATTTTTTAAGATCGAACAGCATGCTTGCCCCAATTCAGCAATCTCTTCAGAGACTCACAAAGCTATTAGGACCATGTGCTCTATATTGAGCTTAAATGGGTACTGCTCATATAACTTTTCTGCCCCTTTCAAAGTCATGAAAGATATGGGGGCCAATTTTTAATTGGGGAGTGTTAGCTAAGCGGCTCGCCGCAATATTGGAGCGAGGAAGGAGACTGGCAGCCTCCCTCAAAACAGAACAGGATTTATTTTAACAAGAATGAATTAAAAAAAAAACCCACAAACAGGATCAGTAGGATCAAGGGAAAGGAAATAAAATGGGGAAAGGGAAATTATACAACCTGAAAAAATACCACTGCCCAGGAATTAGCTGAGAATACACAGCAGAGCTCCTGTCGCCTTCTAGCTTCCAGCTAGAATGCTGGACAAAAAAAAAAAAACAAAACAACTCCCTTCTCCCAGCACCCCCACACAATCCCCAGACAATTGGATGGCCGCTCTGACAGTCACATGACTGCCCTCACTAGGCTTCCAATCATTATAATTTTATAATTTTGCCGGGCCTATATAGGCTTTGGCGAGTAGTGATGACGTGAGGTGCCAGAGCCCTTGCAACAGCTACAATCAGTGGGTAGAGCACCATATGGTTTGCAGAGCCCCAGTCCAGTGTGTGTCAAGGCATAAAAACCTCAAATAACAATTAATTCTTTACAAAGATTAGATATAAAGTAGCAATATTTCACATACACTTTCTAATGAGAACAGAGTTTTGCTTGTTTCATAGTTCACCATAGCCAAAAAATTTACCATATGCTGGTGATAAATCTTCCTATACTTCACTAGCCTGGTCCTCAGACAATAGACAGACAGTCTATTGCAAGGACCTTACTAAAAGCCATGCCAGTTTATCAGAACCTGCCCCAGTTACTATAAAAACCTATCTTCATACATTAATATTATCCCAGTGAGGCAATACTCCTGTGAATCATGGAACATGGTGATCTCATAGGAACTGAAATCACAGATCACCTTATGAGAGATGGAAGGACACTTGGTGGTTATAACTAGGATGCAATATATTTATTAGCAATGATGACTTGTATGTGAAAATCAATGAAAAAGACCCTATCAAGGACACATATGATTAAAATGAATTAGGCTTGTTATGTCATGAGAGCTAGGTGCAAAGATTGTATAATCACATTCCTCATTAGGATCTACAAATTATTCAAAGAGCCAAAGGAAGGCTTTCAGTGGTTTCAGGAGCTCTTCAGTGGAGATCTATGGACGAATATAGATAAAGATCACAATATGATGAAAAGGCATGAATTGGCTATGACTTGTACAAATAGAGCGAATGCCCATATAGATGAAATCAAGGATCCATTTAAATGTTGAAGGGCTTGTTTACTTGTATTTTGCACTAATGAGAATTTACTTGCCATTTACATTACTAATAGTTCTTTCTTTTAAAGAGTACTGATATTTCAGTTGTTTTTAAAATTGTTGTAAATGGTTCTATCTAGTCATATAGTTCCTAGGGTAGAACAATACATTCCCAGATATTGATGAACTTGCAAGGTAGGGTAAAGGAAAGGGTTTGGAATGCATACCTGAGGATAAATCTTTGGACTAAACTGAAATGTTTGATCAGTAGTCAAACCATTTCTCAGAAGCTGGGTGGCTCAGAACCTACTTTGGATTCCCTTTAGTTCCACACAAATACATTCAGACCAACAGAGACCTGCAAAAGATCTCTGCTTTCCCAGAGATAAAAAATCCTTATGCATCTCCCTTAGGATTGAACTCAAAGTGACAGACCATGCAAGGAGTAAACAGACTTAAAAACAAACAAACAAAAATAACATCAAAGACAAACAAAACAGGAAAAGGGGCTAGCCACCAAATTTCAAAGGTTCTAGTTCTAAGATGAATAGATCTGGGTAAATTATCAGCATTTTATTTCTCATGACATAGCTATTTAATAATTGGTGTGGATAAGGGGGTCTGCTTTTCATTATTAGCACCAAAAGCCATCTTTTGCTAATTCTTATGTCACCATAACACCAATACTCCTGATTAGGAGTTGCCTTCCTCTCTTAGGGATGGACCATGAATAGAGTAACAACCGCTGCACTAGATTTTGCTGTAGTGTCAAGTGGCTTAAGTTTTCTGTCAGGGCCCATTTAACTCTTTGAAAATTAGCCAGCCTATCTGCGAATGGGCTGGTTTCTACATGTAGCCTCCATTAGGCTTCCCTGCCAAAAGGAGGTAGAAAATGAGAATCTGACCCATTCCAGATATATTCTAGACATTTTTAATGTGTGTATTTGCTGAAGCTTGTTGAAAGACTGTCTCTATACGAATTTGTCATTCCTTTTGTCATGATTATTACCACTGTTGTTATGATGCCGCCAGTAAGAGTATTTTAGGACTCCTCCTTCTCACTAGCTGTGCTTCTGACATAGCATGATAAAAACGGATGCTGTGTCATATGTTATATGTTATGTATTCCTAATTGGGCATTTGTAGGATATTTAATAATGACTGAAGCTCTACTGCATCTGATAAATTATGGAATAAAGGTGTCAAAAACCAGTGGCAGGCAATGAAACTTTGTTTTAAAAGAGACAGATCATACAGCTGCATGCAGTTGTTTGTGTCTGACTCAGGCAGCCATGGGATCCAAGGAGTCTGAGGATGAAAGTCACTTAGGCAGGAGCTTCAGCACCTGAAGTAAAATATCATTGATTAAGAATGGCCGCTCCACTGTGTCTGCAGCTCACTCTCTGAATCAGGCAGGTTTACTTACTTCATACACAACTCCATTTAAGGACTTGCTACTGTCATTAATAATACAACTGATCTCCCTTGATCTTGCTCATGAATCCATATTACTTACTGCCAGGGGTTAAGCTGCCACCTAATATTAACAATAGCTCATGCTTACATAGTACTTTGTAGATAAGTGTGGCTTCCGTACAACAGCTCTGTGGGTTCCACCATGGGAGGATTAGTATCTCTATTTTACAGTTAAGAAAATAGATGCTTAGCACCATACAGCTAGTTAATTGTGGCTCAGTGACTCAAACTCAGGTCTTCTGACTCCTGGTCAAGTTTCTATTCTTCACCATGAGACTTCACTCACACGAGGTGCCATTGAGTCTAAAAACCATGGGTGGAAATATCCCAAGAGTAAATCGTTTTCAGAGATGTTCATGTTTTCTGTTTGAATTTCATTCAGTTCATTCAATGGAATTATAGAATGTTAGAGCTGATAGGGACTTTGGGGATCGCCTAGTCCAACTCTGTGAAGGGACAGACAAGGAAACATGTTAAATGAAGCAAGTATGCATGTATGCATGCAAATAAGTACATGTATATATATATATATATATATATATATATATACACACATGTATGCAGTAAGTACATAAGTATTCTGCAGTTTTTAGCCTTGAATGATTGCCTAAGGTACTGGGAGGTGTGATGTTTAAAATGTAGCCTAGGGTTCCAGCCTGCTTTAATCAGGAACTGTCTAGCAAGCTGATTGTGGAAGCTTTTTATAGGTCTGGAACAGAGGCGGTCCTTACACACAGCTTCAAGTTGATTGGTTGGAGTCATCCAAATCCATTGGTTTTGAAGGTATTCTCAAGTTGAGTTCACAGTCTAGCTTCTGAGAACAATACCTTCTTAAGGGATAGCCAGGTGTGATTACAATCCAATTAACTTGAAGTAGGCTTAATCAGCAATCACTCTCACCTGATTCAATCAGTATAGATTAATCTCCAGGTGGATCTTTGAGTATCTGCTAAATCCCATTATTTCATCATAGAGGTCATGTGATTTTCCCAGGAACACACAGGCAATCTGTAACATCAGTGGATGTGGGACCCAAACTTTTTCAATCTTCCTGTGTCCCAGGCCTAGTTCTTTATTTGCTATGGCAGGTGACTAATTTAATTTAACAATATCTATGTAGTTTTTTTTAAAGATTTTCAAGATTCTTTCCTCACAGTTTTATTTAAAAATAGTGGAAGTATCATTAAAATTGCTTTACAGATGAGGGAGTTGAGGACTAATTATCTTCAGCAATTATATGTCAGGGAAGAATGTGAACTTATTCTAATTCCTCACCTCTTTCCACTTCTATCCACCCTGCTGACTACTGTAACACTAGAATGCTAAGCATTTTAGGAGATACAATGTAGCTCTCTTTTAAAAGATGAAATCTCTGTTATAAAAGAGAGCAGCACTCAAGGATCTTATAGGTAAATTGTGGGAAACGTGAATAACAAGTAAACAAAAACATAATCTGTGCTAAGACCATAAAATGAATGACACCAATAACAAGTGCCACAGGAATTGAGAGAAGGGATATATCAGAATGTTTAAGCCCATGAAAGCACCAGGATTGATGTTGAAATTGATGGTGGACAGGATTTGTAGAGCCAGTCAATAAGTATTAAGTACCTGTTATATGCCAGGCACTGTGCTAAACAAATGCAAAGAAAGGCAAAAGAGGGTCCCTGCTCATGGTCTAATGAAAGAGACAACATTTAAATGACTATATACAAGATAGATAAAGGAGAAATAGGAGATGATCAACAGAAGGAAGGCACTAGCATACAGGAGGATCAGGAAAGGCTTCTCAAGGAAGATAAGATTTTAGCTGGGCCTTGAAGGAAGACTAGGAAGCCAGGAGGTAGAAATGAGATGGTGAGATCTAGGCAGGAGGAACAATTAATAAAAGTGCCTGGAGTCAGAAGACAGAGTGTCTTGTGCTAGGAATAGCAAGGAAGTCAATATCACTGGATTGCAGATTATAGAGAGGGAGTAAGGTATAAGAAGAGGTCATATGACGTATAAACTAGGTCCTAAAGGCCTTTGAAAGCTAAACACAGGATTTATATCTGAGCTTGGTGATGATAGGGAACAAATGGGGTTTTTAAATGGGGAGTGGAATAGTCAGATTTGCACTTTAGGAAAATTAATTTTCCATAGAGGTAGAGGATGGAGCGGAGTGCGGAAAATCTTGAAACAGGGAGACCAATCATAATAGTCTGAATGAGGTGATGAAAACGTAGACCAGATTGATGGCAATGGAGAGAATGGAGCATATATAAGGGTATAGTAAGAGACTTAAAATAAGGATACTCTCTGGTTGAGAGGAGAAAGTAAGAAAACAAAACTGCAAGTGAAGGAATGAAGAATGTCACAGATAGAGACTGGTTTGGCTGCAATGGGGCATTCATGCTTAATGAGGTGCAGTTAGAAGAGGAGGGAGAGAATGGGGAAGTAGAGGTGGCAACAGAGGATTACCTGTCCAGGTTAAAAAAAATAAGATGATGAATGAAGCATGAGGAAAAGCATAGATTTTATACTTCAATCAAAAAATCCAGATAGTCTGGGATGAAATTTGCAAAAGACTGGACCCATCACATAAGCCTTTGCAAACCAACCTTTAATACTTGGAAAACAAATTGGCCCCTTGCCTCCCTTTTAAGTAAAAATTGAATGGCACCATTTACCATTCTGTCATTGTAACCACCAATATACTATATGAGCCCTGGATCTTTATTCCACAGTGATCTTGATGAACAGGAAGTTGTAGTAGGAATAAGCTTAACCAAAAGTCAATGCCTAGGACATCTTAAGAGATATAGATTAAGTCTAGTCCCATAAGGAAAAGATGATTCCCCTTCTTAGTTCCTGGATGTCAGCAGGATTATTCTGCCTTATATTTCCCACCCAGCAAATCAGTGTCAGATCACAAATAATCTCTTACAAACTTACACCTTGGAAAACAACACTATATCTAAAATTACATTTCACTCTAGAAAGCACTTTATATATCTTATCTTCCTTGATGCACAAAACAAGCCTTCAAGGTAGGTGGTACAAAGTCTTTTTTTCTGAACCCCATTTTATGGAGGAGGAAATTGAGACTCAGAAATGTCAAGTGATTTTCCTATCATCACTCAGTATCATGTTAGAGCTTGTCTCTGTTAGTGGTCTTATTTTTCTAGTTGCTCTGAGTCTAAATCTAGTCCTTCTTCCTTTGTATCACAGCTTCCTCACTAACCAGATCATAGAATTACTAGTGGGCATTTTCCCTTACTATCTTTACTACACTGTACTATTAGTCTATACTTAATCATGATTATCTTATGGCCCTTGGGTTTGGTTATAATTTTCTAATTTCTGAACCCCTTGACTGTATCTAAAATTTGAAAATGAATAGCCCTTGAGACTCTGAATCAAGAACCTGGACTTTTGAGCATTTGTTTGTATTTTTACTTCAATGAATCTAGGATCTCATTGGTGTGGGTATTACTTTGGATGATAGAGTTTATTACCTGAATATTCCTGTGTATCCTGTGGAACTTCCATGAGAACAACATCAGGTGTACATCACATATAACAGAGATGTTGCTAGAGTTTTTGTGACAGTGAGAGAATATTAATGAAGAATGAGTGCTTCATTCTTGCCTCACTCCACATTCTTGCCATGTGACTAGCCCTTTTAAAAAATTTTGTAAGCATGCATTTCTTCGATGACATATTTTAAATCCCACTTCTTGTTTCTAATAGTTAAGATTGAATCCTGCACATTTCTACCATTCACCACTCCATTGTCCCTTCTCTGATTCTCAGCTTGAATTCTTTGTATTAGCGTTCCTAATCTAGAGGATTAGTATGCTTCAGAGCCACACACCATAACCATTCCTTATATGAATTCAGTCATATTATATTTCCATTATCATCCAGATCACCTAGGGTTTCACCCACAATCTGTGTCTTCTGATACGAGCTCTCTAATCACCTCTATCTGCTTTGTGGATGGCCATATTTCATTTTTTTTTGCTTGTTTGTTTTGTTTGTTTGTTTTTTGTGTGGCAATGAGGGTTAAGTGACTGCCCAGGGTCACACAGCTAATAAGTGTGTCAAGTGTCTGAGTCCAGATTTGAACTCAGGTCCTCCTGAATCCAGGGCTGGTGCTTTATCCACTGCACCACCTATCTGCCCCCTGCCATATTCCTTTTGGAACAAGCATGGGCTAGAGGAGTTTAGTTGTCATGGTGACCTAAAGATTCAATATGTATTTAAGCCAGTTTCATACTGCTCTAAGTGATGGTTTACACTGGTATACTTGATGGAATGTTTTATAGTGTGGATTTAACTTAGAACCTGGGGAAATGCATGGTAGGTAAAGCTTAGCAAGATGCTGGCTATTATTTGGCTATGATAGTCCATGGGTTTCATCCTTCCCCTTTTCCTGCTGTTGTATGTGGCACTGACTGTTGTATCTCTGAGAGGAAAAGTTATTTTGGAGCTGATCTGGCACATCTAAACTTCCTAGGAAGTAACGACAGGGTTATATGGCCCATATTTAAATCTTACTCTTCTTATGAGCTAGGACACAGAATACAATACAGAAGACACTCAAGTAGTGATTCCATTTCCAGATAACCGAGCCTCAGAACTGCATATATGATCCCTCATGACTGAATATTCCAGCATGGGGAAATATTAGTGTGGAACTGGTGTCTTTATGGCAACCTATGCTATCTCAAATGCGACATGATGAACCATAAAGTATATGTTCCTAAGCATTACCTTGACCTTGTTTCTATCCAGTTTAAGACAAAAACAAAGCAAACAAAAAAACTTCAAAGGTTCTGCATTTCCAATCAGATAAAATTCAGACCCCTTATCCTGACATTTAGCCCACTATAAACTGACTACAACCAACTTTTTCATTCTTCTTTTCCAACAATCCCTTGAATTGTCACCAAAATCAGGCCAAACTGTTCTAGTTGGTATTAAATAAATACCTCTATGCCTCTTGTCTCATTGTATTCCTCATTTCTATACCACCTCTGCCTATATAAATCCTACCTATTCTTTAAGATCCAGATTGAAGTCTATCTCTTCCTTGAAACTTCCTCTGATCACTGCATCTGAAGTCATTTCTCCTGTACCAACATGAATATAAAACTCACCTAAAATATACCTCAAACTGGCTTGTGGTATTTTTTTATGCATACTCCAACTGCACAAACTTGATTATAAACTCCTGGACATGAAAGGTATCATACTACATTATCCATTGTCTCTCTTGTAGAAGTTAGTCCAATGCCTTGCACAAAACAGCAATATATAAGTATGTGCTGAATAAGCATATGGGCAGCATGATCATTGTTATTTATACCCAAGAATAATGTCCAAAGCCAGAGGTATTCTGAGAAATATAACAATCAGCAAACAAATTAGTTACCTTTGCTTTAGCTCACTCTGAGTTGGTCACCAACACTATGAATAGGAGGAAGCCCATTGTGACACTTTTCTGTGATTTGATTTTTGGGTCACTCAATGCTCAATGACACTAAAAACTTACATTTTAAAAATGAAATGAAAACGTGGAAACAGATATATGGGATCTTCTCTCACTTTCTGAAATAGTTAAGTTCCCTTTATCTATTGCATGCTATTTAAAGGTTACATAGTCAGTGCATAGAAAATATGCCAAGGAATTAGCTACAAATCTATGATGCATGCTGGTTGTGTGAACCTTGGCAAGTCATGTAATTTCTTGGTGCTCCTAGTAAGTTCCTAATAGCACTGGATTCTGCAGAGCAGTCAGTCAACAAGTCATGGGCATCACTGCATTAAGTTCTGAGGTTGCAAAGAAATGTTGAATATGCTTCCTACCCTCAAGGAACAAGTGTTAATTAGTGATCTACATTGGTAAAGGATTTTTCCTCACTGGGAGTTCTTTATATTAGTAAAATTATGTGGCTAGTCCAAAAACAGTGTTCCCCCAAAGTAATACTCAAGAGCTTGGATAAAAGGGAAATTATATATATATATATATATATATGTATATATATATACTTATCTTTTAATATTTTAATAAACTTTCAAATTATGTGGGATGGTGGTAGCTGTGCTTGACATCTAATCATTTCAACCTTTATCTAACACACACCAACCACTCTACCTTGAGTCTTGTAGCAGTATTTATTCAATAAACTGGTAACAACTAAGAAGTTCCAGAAACCAATTGGAAATACACTGAACCATGATTGTGTTGATATGGGATTATATGGGCTTTGGTCAGTGGCAGAATTAAGGTGATGGATATAACTGATACAGAGAGGATTGATGCAAAATCTGACAGACAAGCTAATGAAGAAAGGCAGGCATTAACTGACTGAAAAGGTCAAAAGTCCTGGTCACTATCTATGGTTCTAGAGGAAGTTTGTTGGTTGCTTTAGTGATGAACTGAAAAAACAAGGTTTGTTTGTTTTTTTTTTTTTTTTTTTGGTCTAGTAACAAACTCTCTGAACGTCAGTTTCATCATACAAAAACAGGGTTGTTATTATTTACACAATCTCACAGAATTGTGTGTCATGCTATATAAATGTGAAAGATTTACCAGGATTACCTTGGGTCTTCCTGTCTGATGGAGACTGTTTATTATTAAAATGTTATGTGTTGGGAGCAGCTAAGTGGCACAGTGGATAGAGCACCGGCCCTGGATTCAGGAGGACCTGAGTTCAAATCTAGCCTCCGACACTTGACACTTACTAGCTGTGTGACCCTGGGCAAGTCACTTAACCCCAATTGCCCCCCCCCCCACACACAAAAGTTATGTGTTAACCATTGGTCTGGATTCCAAGTAACCAGAACCTTGGTTTCCACACAAAGTCCATCAGCACTTCTATGCTATCCTGATCAGTTTGTGAGCTCTTCTCCAATTTGTGGGTTCACCACTACAAGGTCTTATCTTTCTCTTTGTTAAAAATCTTCCTCCTGTATGTCTCCTTGGATATTGGATGAGGTCAGATAGAAGGGCCTCTTGTTAAGGCCTTGACAGTTTGTAATTGTTTTTGTTTCCATTCTTTATAAAGTAAATGGACATTATTTCTGAAGAAGGGCATGGGAGTTCTTCAAACATACATCTCCCCCTATGTCATTGCTAAATCTGCTGTCCCACTTCCAAGAATGCCAAACAGTTAATGTTTAGGGTTTTATTTTAATAAAAAAAAGTTCCCAAAACTCAATTAGATTCTCAACAAACCTTGTACAAAGAAAGAAACTTATTAAACCCCAAGAAGCAGCCGCAAATGTCTAATACATTGGATAACAAGGATTAGAAAGCTGGTTTGGGATCACATGTCTTTGGTTGGTTATTAAACGTTAAGAATGGGATTTTAGGAAGCTCTCCTGGATGCATTAGTCCCAGTAAAGTACTTACCAGATAATTCATTATAGTTTTTTTTTGGGGGGGGGGTTGTAATTTAGAAGAATGCAATTAAAACTGAACTTGATAATTAATTCTGAACTGGTGAGAACCAGTTCCAGAGATTATGACTATAATGCTATGTAGTCATTGATATAAATATTCATGAGGTTTCATTGTTTTATGGTTTTCTCAAGCACACAGCTTATCTGAAGAAGTAAAATTAAAGTACCATTATTTAACATTACAATGCAAATAAGAATCAATGAAGAAAGAATAGTTAATTCGCTAGAGAATGTGCATGTGTATGTGTGTATGGACAGAACATGGCACATGCATGTTCCTCTGTAGTTCCTCCTGAACTCTAGGAACCTGGAGGAGGATGAGAGAAGAAAGAGTGATATGGGTAAACAATTTGGGATCTTAATCTAGTCAGCACTCGGTGACTGAAATTCATTGAAATCTACTTAACCTACCACTAAAAATCAATCAACATATAAAACTAATCGTGTGCAGCAGAAGAGAGAATGAGAAAATAGCCTTTCTTATTCTGTTTCCTTCTTTTACCAGTCTATAATGTCATCATAGTTAACCTTGCCACAGATTCATCTACAACATAAATTTTCAAGTAAGCTGATAGAATAAACAGGGTACGATTAATAGATGGATGGATGGATGGATGGATGGAGAGACACAACTTGATCACAAATAAATAGGCAACCAGCTAGCTAAATTAAGGCAGATAATGAGGAAGGAAGGAAGGAAGGAAGGAAGGAAGGAAGGAAGGAAGGAAGGAAGGAAGGAAGGAAGGAAGGAAGGAAGGAAGGAAGGAAGGAAGGAAAAGTAATTTCAGACTTTGAGCTTTTTATTTGATTTAATTTAATTTTAAAATTCCAGCCTGAATGGGTTTCCCATAATTGCTGTTTGTTTATTTCCTCAGACTTGATGAAGAAAGAATCAGCTCAAACAGTACATTCATTGGAAATTTTATACAAATTTGAGGAAGATTTAAGCCTTCTGTACTGGTGTGCTCAGTTCATTTATTGTTAAGCACTGCGAAGTCAAATTCAGTATTATGTGATTAAGCTACATCTGTCTCTGTGCAAGCACTAACCATATTTCTTTAAGTTCAGCAGGTGTTTTGCAAAGAATCTAAAGGATTTTGCACAAAATTAGTGCCTATAATAAAGCAACACTGATGAAGAGACAGCTTTTTATATCACTGATATATTATAGTTTCTTTCTAATAAATGTCATTGCCAGATATTTCAAAACCTGAACCAGATTTGCTGACTGCACTGTTTTGAAGCATATTTGCTGTGCCTTATTGCTAAGACGTTCCTTTATAGACATACAGTTTAGAAATTTTATTTGACACCGCTGACTACTAAATTAGCAGCTTTTCAACTTTGCGAGGTTCCTGCCACCCAATCGAGATGAAAAGGGAAGATGCATCCCTCTCTTGTTAATTCTTTCTGGCACTGTCATAAGAATATTCAAGATGCATTAATTGAGCCCAAAATATGTGAAACAAATGACAACAAGATTTGGGGGTTTCATCTTTAATTTTTTTCCATTCCTTTTGCAGATCTCAGTATTAGCAATGCTTTCTGTCTCTGTCTTCCTTTCTCTGCCCCACACATAAACAGAGGCAATTTCATAAAGGGTCAAACTGAGAATCTGTAGATCTTTTAATTAACTGGATTTGAGACACTTGTTTGCTTTTTGGTCAGTTAAAAATAAAATCATCATTGAACTCCAAATCTCACACAGAGCTCATTTGACCACCAACTGCTGAAAACACATTTAGGTTCTGTAGGTTAGCACTGAGGGAGGGGCTCCTGATATCTTTTCTGTAGTCTTTTCCCTCAGCCTAATGAGGCCAGATTCATGAATGCAATCCCTAAGCTGGTCAGTTTGCTTTGCCCTGCTTCATGGAAGCAGGCTGAGCTTGTTAACACTGAAATCCCCTAATCCTACATCAAACTACACCCATAATCCAGGCCACAGACTAACTCTCTATTCCTGACCAAAGTCTGACCTCCTGCCTTGACTACTAATTCTCAACTTCGAACCATTTCACAAATGTGTGTGTATGGTAGTCACAAAAGGGAAAGGCATGGAGAGTATAAGTAGTTCAGAGTAGATCATCCCCATTTCAGGAAACAGCTCCAACAGAAAGGGAGCAGGAGGTTCATCTTGATTCAGCAAGTCTTTCCTAATCACCAACCACGTCATAGCCCCTTTGAGACGACTTTATAAGGGATACAAAGAAAGATAGATGCAGTCTCTTCCCTCAAGAAATTTACAGTTGTAGCCTCACATGTTACAAGGCATATTCCCACATGTAGTATTGGGGAGGGGGGTCATTATGTTGGCAGAAGAAACATCTCTAGTCTCTTTTGCCTCAACTCTTTTCCAAAAGAGATTTTAAATTCCTGTCAGGAGGTGAAGCAGGAAGTTGATCCTAAGGTTGTTTTGCTCTTTCCAGAGAGAGAGAGAGAGAGAGAGAGAGAGAGAGAGAGAGAGAGAGAGAGAGAGAGAGAGAGAGAGAGAGAGAGAGAGTTACCTGGCTAGAATTATATCTATTTGCCCTCTTGAATATTGTTAATCTGGGGGATGAAGTTTTCATGTTAAAGTTAGCTTCCAATTGCTGTAGATTATTGGTGGGAAAGCCGGACTCCAAGATTTATATTTAAGATTTGACCCCTTTCCCCTCAAATAGCAGCTCACCAATGAAGGAGGAAGAGAATTTGGAACATAAAGTCTTTTTGTTGTTGTTGTTTTAGAATTTTATTTTCCCAAATTATATGTAAATACAAATTTTGACATCAAAATTTTTTTTAAGAATTTGTGTTCCAAGTTCTCTTCCTCTTTCCCTTCCCCCCCACCCTCCATGAACACTTTCTTTGAAGGGAATCTTGTTCGTTGCAGTTGAAGCCAGGCAGATCTACAGATACAAAGTGGAGTGATTTGAAACTAACTACAGGTGGGCCTTCAACATGCCATGATGGATACACAGAGTACTGGAAACAAATGGCTTCATTCTTTCATCACTTTGGCAGTTTCCTCTAATGAGGAAGATCACAAGTTTGATGTGCCAAACCATCATGTGACTCTTCTATGTCTTTCTAAAGGACTGTCACAGAACTATCCAGGTTTCCTGGGTCAGGGTTTATTAGAAAGTAAAAATGATTTGAGAAGGCTAAGGTTGGTTCCTATGTACAGGAGGGCTGGGTCAGGATTAGAATTGCCTTCCTGAAATAAAGGTCTCCATTTTCTAGCATTTTCTGGTCCTGCTCTATGACTGCAGGTCATGGAGCATCACTGTTCTGAAGAGTTGAAGTTGAGGATCAATAAAAGTAGTGCATGTTTATATAGCATGCACTTTTTGCCCGGTGCTGTGCTAAATGCTTTATAATTATTATTCTCATGTGATCCTCACAACAACCCTGGGCAAAAGGTGCTATTATCTCCTCCACTTTTATAGATAAGGAAACTTAGACAAAGAGAGGTTAAGTGACTTGCCCAGGGTCGCACAGCTATAAAGTGTCTTAGGTTGGGGGCACCACCCATAGATTCAGGAATATCTGACTTCAAATCTGGCCTCTGACACTTAACACTTACTAGCTGTGTGACCCTGGGCAAGTCACTAAACTCTCATTGCCCCAGAAAAAAAAAAATGTCTTTGGTTGGATTTAAACTCTGCTCATCCTGACTCCAGGCCCAGTGCTTTATCCAGTGCCACCTAGCTGCCTAATAAAGAAGTGTGTAGTAGAAACAGCTGGGATAGACTTCTTTCTAAAGTTATTGGGCTAAGAGAGAATGCTATATTTTTTATTTCCATGAGAATATAAATAGTGTCATTAATTCAAATCAAATAAAATTTACTCCTAGGAAGTAAAATTTTGCATATGCTATCATGGGGGTTGTAGGGATAGGGGAAGAATGGACCATAAAGTCTTAGTCTAAGGTCCAGAGATGCTATTTGGAGCCCTGGGGTTCACCCTCCTCATACATTCTTACTGTCTTTCTTGTGGTTAACTCACAGACTTTGCTCTAAACTGGTCTCTTTAGTATACCTCACCCTCCCCACCCTGCCATCATTTTCTTTTTCCATGTTTCTTCTCTCTCTCTCTCTCTCTCTCTCTCTCTCTCTCTCTCTCTCTCTGCCTATCAGAGAGGGGGAAATAACATCATAAAACCTTACAATCAGTTTTGAAAAAAATGAAATTCATCATAAACAACATGAATGATTTGTTTAAATCTCAGAAGTAATTTTCACTGGAAACAAAATGGAAAAGAAGCTCCACCCCTCTGTTAAAATAACACACACATATGCACACACACACACACACACATTAAAACAGCCATATTGCCAGTGTCAATTCAGTTTCACTTAATTTCCTGCAAAACATTCCATACATATAACCATTTTGTTGGGATTCATAAATTTATAGAATGCCACAGGTGGAAGGGCTTTTGAAAGCTCCTTAATAATATGAAAATATTAGATAATATGAAGATCCTATTATATATTCCCATAATTTTATAGAGGAAGAGACTGAAATCTAAAGAGGTTCACATAACTAGAAAAGGTTTAACCCAGTAAATATCCTTCTCTAGCCTTTTAGGAAGCTGGGTGACACAATGGGTAGATCTGTGTGCCTGGGGTCAGGAAGACCTGAGTTTAAATATGGCCCCAGATACTTCCTAGCTATATAACTCTGGGCTAGGCACTTAACCTCTGCCTCATTCTCCTCAACTATAAAATGGGTATAATAATAGTACCTTCCAGTATTATTGTTAAGATCAAATGAGATATTTGTAAAGCATGTAGCAGTGTCTGTCGCAGAGTAAACATCTAATGTTTATTCCTTTATTTCATGCACATGTGTGTATATGCACACATATATACACACATGTGTATATACAAATACATAGATACATGTGTTAATAACATATCGTCAGCTTCTTTACATTTCTCCTTTCTTGTTAGTTGTTCTAGGGTAAAAATGAAAAGGTTGCAGAATCACTGTCACCATCTGAAGAGCAGTATTGGAGATGGGACAAAGGTTGAGAAAGGGGTCATCAAAGAAATTACTATCCTTTAGCTCTGTAGCTATGTGAGCACAGAAGAGCCCAGGACTGGGAGTTAGTAGACCTGAGGTCTTAATAAAATGAGGGGGGTTAGACCAGAAGATCCCAAAGGTGCCTTCAGACTCTAATAATAAGCCATGCTCTTTGGGGTTTCTCTCCTCTGTAAGATAGGGCTAATAACACAAAACTTGCCTAGCTCATGAGTTGTTGTGAGAGTCCCATAAGATTGTAGCTATGGAAGTACTTCCAAAAACTTCAATATATTAAATATAATATTTAATGATTATTCTCTTCTTATGTGTAAATAGGTTATTTCACTAGATATAGGGGCTGGTCTAGATTTTTTTCTACTCATGGTCCCTTTTTATCTGAGAAATTTTTACATGACCCTGAGTATATAGGTATATAACAAAGCTTCTTAATCTTTTACTGTTACCAAGTGTTTTGCAATCCCCTCATTCAGTTATGTGGCCCCATATGGGGTCAAGACTCACAGTTTAAGAAACTAGAATCTAGATCACCTCTTGCATCATATACAGTTCTAAAATTTATAATCCTAAAATGATCTGCTCAAAAGTCTTCAGTAGCTCCTTTTTTAATACCCAATAGAGCTTGAACTCCCTTGGTATCTAAGGTACTCCACAGTCAGCCCTCATTCTATCCTCTCTGTTTTATTTCCAATTTATTTCCTCTATATACACTCTATTTCAGAACTTGCTCTATACTTTCTTGCCCCCATACCTTTGCTCCAGCATATTCCTTGGCCTAGAAGTGTCCTTTTTTTATGTCTTTACTTACAGATGATTTCCAGATGTGTATTTCTAGTCTCGACCTCTCTTCTGAATTCATCTTCCATCACCAACTGCTTTTTGAACATATTGAACTTGATTACCCATATACACCTCACACTTGACATGTTTAAGAAAGAACTCATTCTCTTTTCCTCAAACCCAGCCCTCTTCTAAATTTCCTATTACTATTTTCATTCTCTAAGTCACCCAAGCTCAGAACCTCTGGGTCATCCTCAGCTCTTTACTCTCACTCATGCCACATATTCAATCTGTTGCCAAGTATTGGCTGTTCTACCTCTACAAATCTCTTATATACTTTTTCTTCTCTACTCATACAGCTACCACCATGGTACAAGCTCCCATCAATTCACATTAAGTCTATTGCAAAAGCCTTGTTGGTCTACCTGCCTCAAATATTCCCCCCTTAAATCTATCCTCTACTCAGTTGCTAAAGTGATTTGCCTAAAGCATAGATATGATCATGAAACCTCCTCCACTCAATAAGTTCCAAGAATTCTCTATGAACTCCAGAATAAAATAAAAAATCCTGTGTTTACTGCTTAAAGCCCTTACAACCTGACCTTTCCTCATACTTTACATCTCTTACTCTTATTACAGGTTCCAATAACACTGGCTTTGCACATAATATTCCAACTCTGCCATTTCATTGACTACCCCTGAGTCTGGAAAGAGCTTCCCTACCTCTGCTTCCTGCCTTCCCTGGCTCCTTATAAAAGAATCAACTCACAATATGCCTTCTGCAAAAGGTCTTTCCCAGTTTCCCCATCTTCCTTCCTGAATACTAGTGCCTTCCCTTGGATACTACTTTACATTTACACTGTCTGTATGCTATCTTGTATGCTGTATGTCTCCCTCTTTAGAATGTGAGCTCCTTGACAGCAAAGACTATGTTTTTGCCTCTCTTTGTATCCCTAGCAGTTGGATAGTAAGTGTTCCTTGCACATAGTAAGTGTTAAATAGATGCTTGTTCAACAACTGAATTTCTAACCTATCTTTCAAATCAAAATTTGAATGCCACCTCCTTTATAAAGTTTTCCCTGATTGTCCCTAACAAGGATCATCTTTGTCCTCTGATCTCCCAAAGCACCTTCTTTTTCATGTCTTTAATATTCTCAAATACAACTCTTTATTATAGTTACTTCTGTGTAACTTTTTTGTGGGCAATTCACTTAACTCTGCTTCAGTTTCCTTATATGTAAAATGAGCTGGGAAGGAAAATGGCAAATCACTCCAGTATCTTTCCCAACAAAACTCCAGTTGGGGTCATGAAAAGTCAGACACAACAGAGAAAGACTGAACAACAACAACAACAACACATTTTACCTCCCCTCTTCTAGATAATAAACTTTCTGAGGGCAAGACAGCAAATGCAGTCATATTTGAACTTTTCCCCCTCTTTTTTCCTAGTGCCTGATATGGTGTGCTACACACAGTGGGAACTTTTAATAAAACATCCATCCAGTGTTGAATGATTTATCTTGTTTTCTGCTTTTCAATCTGTCTGTGCTCTGCCTCTCTTGCCATTTGGGATCTGCCTCTGGGTCTCTTCCTTTCTATTTTGTTTTCAAAAATCCTTCTGGGGATTCTGTTTGGATTCATTCATTTTAGGCATCCAAATCATTTAAGCTATGACCTCTCAGTCAATTGCAACAGGCCTGCAGTACCTCTAAATTATTTCATTTCTGATTTGATTTCATCTCATATTTCCCAAGACGCCTGCAAGGAACTTTGTTTCCGTAGAATCACTGTCGTCATCAAATATATATTTATTTATTATTTGGCTGGGGTGAGCAAAGAATCACAGCAACAGGAAGGACCTTGAGATATATCATTTAGTCCATACCCCTGCCCCTAGGCAGAATTACATCAAATTGGCCCAGATAAATAGGTTTCTGTTTTATTTTCAGGGCATCCTGTACCCTTCTTCTGAATCCTAGCTCTATCTTCCTTTTCTTTGACCTAAACTCTCCCAACTGAATTTCATATATTCATAGACTATATGTCAGAACTGGAAGGGGACTCTGATATTACTTAGTCCATCTCCCTCATTTTACAAAAGAGGAAATGGAGACCCCCAAAAGTTGTAGAAGTTCACACAAGGGTTTAAAGGATAAGCAGGAACTCAATAAGCAAAGAAGTAGAGGTAGGGCACTCTAAATAAAAGGAATGGAAAGGGCACTTTTAGGTCAAGTTCAGGGGACAGACAGTCGTCCAATTCATCCAGTCTATTTGTGTCACATCAAGAGCTAAAACACAGTTCTCTTGGTTCATAATCCTGAGGATTTTTCACTCTTCAGCCTTCAACTGCATAGAATTTGTAGAGGAAAGAAGTAGAGAAGTCTAAGTTCTGTTTTTTTTCATTCTTAGAAGAAAGCTGGGAAATATAAGTTAGTATTTATATGGGACTTTAAGGTTTATAAAATACTTCATGAATATTACCTCAATTTACTCACACAACAACCCTGGAATGTAGCTACTAATATTATCTCCAGTATAAATATCAGGAAACTGATATTTATAATGGAGACTTGTCCATGGTTGTACAGCTTATTATTGTCTGGGGATGAGTGTGAACTCATATCTTCCTGACTACACCACATCCAGTGTTGGAGCAATTGCACAACCTAGATGCCTATCTATAGGCCAGCTTTAAGGCACTCAGTCAATACTTGATGATCGATTGGTTGATTGACTAATCTCTAAAGAATTAAAGCCAGTTATTATTCTTGATTTAGATTTTTTGGCCATTGGAATAACATGTGGCCTGAGGTTTACCTTCTTTTTGAGTACTCATAGAAAGCAAATGAAAGATGTTAAAAACAAGTTTAAAATATTTTAGAAGGGTGAAACATGTTTTAACTTGCCCCAGGCAAATGTAGTCATCATTCTATGTGGGAACCCAACTAGAGCATCAGATTTCTTGGAGTCCACTCCACAAATGAAGAATGAGCAGTGAGGAGTGTTGGAGTCTTCCACAACTTAGGTGATGAACTAACCACTCTGGGAAGTGGATAGAAGGAAAGATTAGAGAAAGCAGACAGTGACAGAGACAAAGAAAGGAAACTGGAAGAAGAGTAAAGGCCCAGACCCCAGTTTCCCTAAACTTCTTAGACGATGGTCATCCAGAAGAACATCAGTGGAATAGATGTGGAGATTAGTTCCTGTTTCTGGAATTCCCTTTCTCCCCATTTCTATCTCCTGGCTCCCTTTTCTTCCTTCAGGTGTCATCTTAAGTCCCACATTCTCAAAAAGAAGCTCCCAGTCCTCCATACACTTATATCTTCTTTTTGAGACTACCCCTGACTTGTCATGTATGTATTTTGTTTTACATAATTGTTGGCATATTGTGTTTTCTCTAAGACTGAACTCATTGAGAGCAGGAACTGTGGTGTGTGTGTATGTGTATGTGCGTGTGCATGTGCATGTTCGTGTATGTGTGTGTGTGCTTGGGAGGGGGTCTTTTAATCTCCAATGCTTAGCACAGTTCCTGGCATAAAGCAGGCACTAAATAAAAACTAGTTGACTGATTGAATCTTAACACCTGAACTCTGTTTCTAGTTTTCCTTATATATGTAGGCTATTTAAAGGTTAACTGGTTTAGGGAGGAACTTCATATGTGTTCCTTATAGTAGTTGTTTTAACATTTTTATTTTATTCCCTTTGCCTCTAGGTTATTTAATGAGAACTATATTTTGCTAAGTGATGTTTATATATCATAAAATAAATTATGCTATGCTAGTGTGACTTCATGGAGATATAATATCATAGGAGATGGCAGTTTTTTCAGATGGGGGCTGAGCCAAGAGTACAATTCAGGATAGATTACTTCCTACTAAAGAAGCATAAAGGTTCTTTTTATTTGATAACCATAGAGAACATGACATTTTTCCTGAGCACTATCTGGTACTGGATGGAATATATGACCTTTGGCATGGTACTGCCCTTATTATTAAATCAGATTTATTTGGTTCAGTTTTTGTTTTTCCTATTCAGCATGCCCTCATGAATTGAATGGTTATGTTTCATTATACCATTGATTTATGCTAATTTTATGATAATATGCTAAACCTATATGATTTACCTATTCATTTTTGTCATAGTGTCTTTAAGTATTGCATTATTTTGTTTCTTAAGAGTATTAATTGAGATAATATGTACAGTATGGAAGCTTAATTTTTAGCATGTGGCTGTGAAACATTTGAAGGGAATGTCTTTTGAGGACTTTTCAAGCTAGAAATACTTACTGCCAATGAAGACAACACCAGTGATGAAGCCCAGGATGGCTCAGTGAAGGCATTTGGAGGGAAGAGAAACCATTGTTAAACTTTAAAGGGAAATAAATAGAGTGTTCCATAAGTTACCTGTATCAGTTGTATATTCTAGCATTTCCAGAAAGATTAGGATTTTGGAGAATATCTATAAACTGGTCATTAGATCCCTTACTAAAGAACAGCTAGATATCTCTATTAAGACACTCATATAAAGGAAGGAATTGTATGAAGGTACTTTGAAATACACATACGATATCCAACTGGCCTCTGAAAGTAGAAAGCAAACTATGTGCATACTTGAGGGAAGTTACACTCCTCAGGGAGTTGCCACATATATCTGGGAAGGAATCAATTCAGTCTTGGATAGGATATGGTATCTGGACATTGTAACACTGACAGGTGACTAAAATGGAGACATAAAGATGACCAGTGAATAGTCTTAAAGGATTGACATATAATAATGGATGCAGTCTAAAATAGCAGGGCCCTGGTGACAAGATATTAAAATATTTGCAAATACTTGAGAATCAATTTTGTAATTAGTCTACAGTGAGTTTAATCTCAACTCTCCACCAGAAACTAGCATGATGGGAAGAATCATTCTCTGTTCATGCTACAGGTAGAAGAACTGCTTTGGAATTTCGTAGTTAGAGGAACAGTGAAGTCAGAAGAAGGAAAGCAGTTAGGCTGTCACAAATAAGTGCAAGACTGCTACATAATGACATCTGATTGGGCTTGAAAGGGCAGAACAGCAGATTGGATCTAATGAGCTGCTGGATACAATAAGATTATCTGAGGGGGAAAAAATCTGATTTCAAAGCAAGTCCTTAGAAAAATACCTTCGAAAATATCTTTACAGGTAGGGGCTCCTTCTTTTATATTCCCCATAATACCTAGGTTGGGAATGGACTCATAGGAAGTGATTAGAGGGACAACTAATATATTATATGGCAAAACAGTTATACAAAGACCATGATAGATTAGCAGAATGTGCTGAATTTAAATAAGTATATTTATATACATACATAATATACATATGCATAATTACGAATTATGTAACATAAATACTATGTATACATATTACATTTATAATTTAGACATGTTTGCATATATGTACATATACACAGACATGTGTGTGTATGTGACATGCATGGAAAGAAATGCATAAGAAAAAGACTTGTTGGTTTTAGTGACTACAGATTCAAAACAAATTAACAGTGTGAAGACAGGATTTGTTTTGTTTTTTGTCTTTAAATCTCCAATGCCTAGCAAAGTACCTTGCAATTGTATGTGCTTAATAAATATTGGTTGAGGGAATAAATAAATGTGGCAGCCAAAAAAATTCAATCTTAGGCTGTATCAGTGCAAGTGTATGGTTCAGAGTAAGAGAAGGGATAGTGGCTCTTGGCCACCAAATCAGTGAGGGAATTCAAATCCATGTCCTCAGAGTAATCATTCAAAGAATTAAGACAATTTTATCTGGAGAGGAGAATTTTTTTTTTTATTGAGGCAATTGGGGTTAAGTGACTTGCCCAGGGTAACACAGCTAGTAAGTGTTAAGTGTCTGAGACCAGATTTGAACTCAGGTACTCCTGACTCTAGGTGCCCCGAGAGGAGATGTCTTCCAGGGAATATGTTCAATATTTGGAAGTGTGCTATATGGAAGATATATTCAATTTTATTTTCTTGGCCCTGGAAGATAGAATTATGAGCCATGGGCAGAAGTTGCAGAGAGGCAGATTTCAACCCAATAGATAGAAAAGCTTTCCCAACTGATATGTCCATAAGTAGAATGGGGGATTTCTATAGGTAGTAGATTCTTCCCACGAGAGATCTCTAACCAAAAAACTGTGGCTAATTTTCAGATACTTTGTAGAGGGGATTCATGTTCAAGTGTAGAATGAATCAAAAGACCTCCAAGGTCTTCTCTTGGTGCACATTCTATAATATTATAATGAATACTTGGGGCAAATGACAATTCAATAATTCAGACATCACTATTTCAGATTGCCCATTTCTCAATTCATCTAAATTACTCACTTTTCTCCACGAGGCAGTCAATTGCTTTGCCCTCATGGAGGACATTCCAATCCATCTAATTGGAATAGTGTGATGAGAACAATATGGAACTCCATTGGCATCTTTCCTCTTGGCTTGATAAGGAAAGTTCTGCCAACCAGGTCAATACTATCACAATTGAGTTTCTGAAATTTCAAAAAAGTGCTGTATTCTCCTAGCTATTTCTCCTTAAATTTAAAAAAAAGAAAAGTCCTGAAAAGTTTCTGTGCACGTCCTACAATGTCATGTTTTTCCAACCAAAGTTAAATTCTTGGGTTGCATCACTTTAAAAGAGATGTATTTCTTTTTCTAATTAATATAAAAATAAACAAACAGCAGTTTTCTATCTCAGATCTTGTACAGCAAGTTTTTAGCCTCAGGAAGAGCTTCTTACCCAAGGTCGGTACTGTTCACCTTTCTCAGTTTTCACCTGCAATTAAGACTCATTAAGATTTTTCTCACTCCCATCTTTCAAGGACAAGAATCTAGGCTGTTACCATTTGTTTTATTTCAGCAGACAATATCACAGATCTTTTACTGAGAATTTCAGAATTTTTCAAATCACAACAGTGAGAGATAATGGGTTTTCAGCCAGGTAATGTTCCTTTAATGATATGAATGTGTATATAGTGATTCTAGTGCTGATATTTTGCATCCCTTGAGTGCAGCCATCCCTGGGGGAACCAGTATTGCCTCCTCCCCACCCCCTAAATACTCCAGCTTTATGCTTTGGAATATCCTCTCCCAGCCGGCTGTGTATGGCAGTGACTCATAGAAGCAGCTGGTGGATGAGGAAGAAGGAGTCAGCTCCCCTAGCTAGTGCTAAAAAGAAAGCCTGAGGCTCATAGAAAAACAGTCATTCTTCAACACCAGCTTTCCTCATTCACCTTCACCTCATCACAGAAAGGCAAAGCAGGTAGGGCTGTGAGCCTCTAGGCCAGTCACACACACACACACACACACACACACCTTTAGACTGCACCTGATGTTCATTTTAACCCAATGTCAATTGATTTTTTTAAAAGGTATGTGGTTAGGGCATGTGTGTTAGTTGGGAGAGGCCTACCATTTGATTTGAGCTGGGATTCACCAATTTTTTCAGGGATAGCTCTAGGAAGAAGGAAGAAAGAAAAAAGGAAGGGAAGAAGGAAGGAAAGAACAAGGCATTTATTAAACTCCTGCTACGTGCCAGGCATTGTGCTAAGCCCTTTACAAACATTATGTCAACTAATCCTCATAACAACCCTGAAAAGTAGATGCTATTATTAATTTCATTTTCCACTTGAGAAAACTGAGATAGACAGAGGTTAAGTGTTCCGGGTCAGACAGTAAATGTCTGATGCTAGATTTGAACTCAGGTCTTGCTCACTCAAGCCTGAGTACTCAATCGACTGGGCTTATATGCCTCTAAGCTCCTACAACTTTCAGGTTGAATGTTCTCTCTTAGTCTGCAATTGAAAGCACAACCTTTGTGGGAACAAAAGGTTGAACTCATTACAGCAGTTCTTACCTTGAAAAGATCTTGTTATCAACTATCAGGGCCAAGCTTTCTTACAAGCGCTGTAAACAACCACTAAGGTAGATAATGACTTCCTGTGTACCACCAAATATTTCTGACTGTTGTGACTGCAACAGTACCCTAGATTATAACATTAGAGAAACTCCTCTGGGTTATGACATTGTCTCCTGAGGGCTTTGTAAAGAAAGCATTGTTAAATGCTGGGGATACAAAAAGCACAACTGTTCCTTCTCTCTAGGACCTCATTTGTTCACAAGGAGAAAAAATACAAATAAGGGGTTTTAATTTCAAGTCAGATAAAAAGGTCCAATGGTCTTTAGGATATAGCAGCAAAGAACATGGTGATACAACTTCTTTAGAGTCATTTCCATCAGTAAACCATACTTGTTGAACCATTTGACAGTGTTAAGGACAATTTTAGGCAAGAACTTTTTTTTTTCAGTTACTAACAAATTAGCAAGAATATGGAATAAAAGGTGGACATCTGAGTGCTGCACCAGTATACATGAAATATTAAAAGAACCAAATGAAATCTTACACTAATGTAGGGTAGAACCTCTGTGGAGGATATATGAAAAGATATGGCCATGACTCTTACAGGATGAGAAGCTATGGAAGGGCTGAGATCCATTAAAGTTGAGGCAATATCCACATTGATGAGATTCTAAGTCCATTGAAATATTGAAGGAATTAAGTTATAATTTTGGTTCCTTACACCTAATAGAGAGTATGGTAATTAGGGCACAGGGAGAATACATTTTTATCTAGTGCTTAGAAATGTTTGGTTTATAGCCTAGCTTCTTATACTGTGGGTCATGACCCCATATGGGTCATATAACTAAATATGGGAGTTGTGAAAAAATTGGCAACAGTAAAAAAGTTATGTATGCCTATTTTATATACCTATATATACCCAACATTGCATAAAAATTTCTCAGGTAGAAAGGGGTTGCAAGTGGAAAAAGTTTAAGAAGCCAAGTTTTACAGGATTTTGCCTGGGGAGGGCAGTATCTCATTAAATCATCCTATATAGCCATGATATTTAAGAGCAGATAAGACAGAGGACATATTAGGTACCCTCACACATTAGAAGATATCTTCCCTCATCACTCAGATGCCTTCTATAATTATTTCCTCCTTCACCCCATCTTAATTAAAGTAGTAATCCTTCTCCTTGGTGAAGATAACATGCACCCTTGATTCCAAACCGTCCTGTCTTCTCCAGCATATTGCCTCTTCTATTGTACTCTCTCACCAATATCAATCTCCCCCTGTTGTCTATTCGTTGCTTCCTTGATGCCTACAAACACTCTTTATGACTCCCTTATACTAAAAACAAACAAAAAGCAAAACTCTTTACCCTTTCATTCCTGTCAGCTGCCATCCTATGATTTTGTGTATCTTTTCCCTTCCATGGCTAACATGCTTGAAAACCAATCTACAATTTGTGCCTTAACTTCTTCTCCTCTCACTTTCTTCTAAATTCTCTTCAGTCTGGCTTTTGACCTCATCATTGTTCAATTGAAACTGTTTCCTTCAAGGTTACCTGTGATGCCTTAATTGACAAATCAAATGATCTTTTTTCACTCCTCATTTTTCCTAAACTTCCTTCAGTCTCTAACCCAGTCAATCACCCTCTCCTTAATACTATTTTCTCTCTAGATTTTGATGACATTATTCTCTCCTGGTTCTTCTACAACCTATCTCATTTTTTTTTTCAGTTTCCTTTTCTGGGTCTTCATCTGGACCATGCCAACTTACCATGAATGCTCCCTCTTGAAGGCTCTGTCCTAGCCTTCTTTTCTTTTCCCTTTATACTATCTCACTTGGTGATGTCAGAAGCTCCAAATGATTGTGTCATCATTTCTATGCAGATGATCCTCAGATCTATTGATCAAGCCCTAACCTATGGCTTAACTCTTTGAAACTGCCTCTTTAATAACTTGAACTGGATGTGCAATAGACCTCTTTTTTTTTTTTTTTTTTTTTTTTTTTTTTTTTTTTTTTTTTTTTAGTGAGGCAATTGGGGTTAAGTGACTTGCCCAGGGTCACACAGCTAGTAAGTGTTATGTGTCTGAGGCCGGATTTGAACTCAGGTACTCCTGACTCCAGGGCCGGTGCTCTATCCACTGCGCCACCTAGCTGCCCCTGCAATAGACCTCTTAAACTCAGTTTGTTACTCTTCAAATCCTCTCCTCTTCTAAACTTCTATATTCCTATCAAGAGTGTTATCATCATCCTAGCCACTCAGGCACACAAATTTGATGTCATTCTTGACTTCTGCCTCTCTCTCATCTCAAATATCCAATCTGTTGCCAAGACCCATCAATTCTGCCTTCATGACATCTATTGTCTATGTTCTCCTCTTTCCTTTGATATTGACACCAGAGTAAAACAGGCCTTCACAATCTCATACACTGACTATGATAAGAGTCTTCTGGTGGGTTTGTTTCCTGCCTCTAGTCTCTCCCCAGTTGACTTAATCCTTTACTCATCTGGCAAAATGATCTTCCTCTAGTGCAGATCTGACCGTGTCACATTCCTTCCTACTCAATAAACTCCAGGGGCTCCCCTTTACCTCCAAGGTCAAATATAAAATGTATTTTAAATCTCATCATAACCCAACCCCTTCCTACCTTTCCAGGCTTCTTATACTTTATTCTCCTCAAAGTACACTATGATCCCAAGACACTGGCCTTTTTGTTCCATGCTTAAGACACTCCATTTCCTGACTTTGCATTTTCATTGGCTGCCGCACATGCCTGGAAGGCTTTGGCCTACCTCCACATTTCATTCAAGATTTAGCTAAAATGCCTCCCTTGAGAAAATGTTCCTAGTTTCCTTAATGCTAGTGTCATCACCCTAAGATTGCTTCCAATTAGCCTTGTATGAGTGAGTACATGAATGTTTGCATGTTATCTGTCCCAATAGATGAGATACTTGGGAGTAAGGACTAGTTTTTGTTTTGTTTTGTTTTGTTTTTGTTTTTGTTGTTGTTGTTGTTGTTTTTTGTATCTCAGGTGCTTAAGTCAGGGCTTGGCACATAAGAGGAACTAAATAAACACTTGCTAAAGGTGATGCAAGAAGAAGAGGCCACGACTAATGAGTGCCTTGTCAGGACTCCCTCCAATCCATAAATTATTCCAGATCCAGAGCTAGATTGAATGAATATGAGTAGAGTTTCCCTTTTAGCAACAAGGTGTGATTTCAAAACAGACAATTTTATGGTAAGAATATTTTAGATGGGTGTAACTCTTATTTATGAATAGCAATTGTTGGAAGGATTGTAGGAGAAAAGGCACACAATGTCTTAAATGGTGAATGTGTGACCTAATTCAACCATTTTGGAAAACAATTTCAAACTATATGACAAAAGTCACAAAATGTGCATATATCTTTCGCCCATTGAAATTACTTTTGGTATATACTCCAAGGAGGTCAAGGATTGAAAGAAAAGCCCATATGTATGAAAATATTTATAGCACACGTTTCACTGCTATTATAACAATGCACTGGAAATAAAATCCAATTGGGGAATAGCTGAACAAAACTATGGTACATGAATGCAATGTAGTCTTTTGTGCCATAAGAAGTAATGCATATGATGGATTCAGAGAAATATGGAAAGACTTTTATGAACTGCTACAGAGCAAAGAACAGAATTAATAGAAAATGCATTTTTACCATAATAATAATGAGAGGAAACATCTGTAAGATCTCAGAATTCTGCCTGAAGCATGGCTTCAAAAGATTAATATTTTAGAAAGTTGTGGAAGGGATATGATGTCTTTTTGAGTAAGTGTTGATGAAATTAAAGATGATGAAAGTCAGAAATTGTTTGAAGTTTGAAGTCTTTTTTGACTGGGTCATGTCCTACATTATCAGAGGACCAGCTACAGATGTTTGGTCAATCACCATGTGCAGCTAACCCCAGAGCAATACTGTTCATCTAGTTGTCCATATAGTTCAGTCATTTTGGTCATATCTAGCTCTTCATTATCCTGTTTGTGGTTTTCTTGGCAAAGAAACTGGAGTGTTTTTCCATTTCCTTCTCTAGCTCATTTTCAGATGAGGAAACTGAGTTAAAAAGAGTGAAGTGACTTGCCCAGGGTCATGCAGCTAGTTAGTTTCTGAGGCCGGGATTAAATTTAGGAAGATGAGTCTTTCTAACTCCAGGCTTGGTGCTATCTTTCCAATGGGCCATTTATGGCAAGGAAGGGAAAAGCAGTTTCTATAACAACAACAACAACAACAACAAACAGTAAGAACAGAATTTAAATAGGGCTTTAAAGTTTGTAAAATGCTTCTCCTCTATTATCTAATTTGATTATCCTTACTTTACAGATGAAGAAGTGCAGGGTGAGGGAGTTTAAGTGTGTTTCCCAGAGGCACAAAGCTTGTCATTGTTTGAGGTGGAATTTGAACTTGATTTTCCCTGATTTCAAGTCCAGAGTTCTATCTGCTACCTCTATCTCACCACTGCTACCACCACCACCACCACTGCTACCACCACCACCACCACCACCACCACCACCACCACCACCACCAGATCAGAGAATCAGAGAGCTAGAGTTAGAAGGGATCTTAGAAAGCATGTCGTCCAACCCAATATCTTTACAGATGAGGAAAATGAGGCTCAGAAATGTAAAGCAAGTTGCCCAAGCTCACCCAGGTCATAAGAGGCAGAGAGGATTTCAACTTCAGTCAGCAATTCTTGGCTCAGTACTTGATTATACCACAGTCATCATAAAACACTTATTGATGTGGCTGATATATAAAGGATATACTATCATAGTCTATCTTAGGCTAAGCCTATAGATACTAATTTATTAAGCAAAAATGACAGAGAACCATTGGAACATAGTATCATTTTCTTTACCATCAGAGAATATTGAATTCTCCCTGACTTGGAACAATTTCAGTGTGATCCTGTCTGAAGGCTGTAAGACAAGACTAGATTGCCTGCTAAGACCTTAGTAAAGCACAGAGTAGCATGTTTTCTTGTATTTTTCCCCATGTTTCTAAGACATTCCCTAAAGGCTGACTCACATGAGCTGTCTGTGTTTACCTTAGACAAATCTCACCCATTCTCACCCCCAGCTAATGAGGACCCAATTTCTCCCAGATCCACATAACCAGAACAACTCAGCAGCCTGCCTTCAATTACCCTGTAGAGAACAGAGGCTGGGCATGGTTTAATTAAAAACCTTGACACCCTTGACACCAGTCTCTCCAAACCACCACGTTTGCTAGTTTCTGTACAAATGCAAAAGAAAGGGGGAAAATAGGTTCATAGAAAGCTTTGTTCTGCAGAGAATGGTGCCTTCTTCTTTCTGAGGGTCAGGGGCCAACTCATTGTATGTTATAGCCTGGGACAAGTACAGGGGAGCTTTTGAACCCACTAGGACCTTTAGCCAATACTTTGAAGGATTTTCATTTGGGGTGAATTTAGGGATTATTCTACATCAGAGAAGGGGAATGGGCTAGATGGATTCTCACAGTTCTTTCCATCCCTCCACCATCTAGAACTTGTTCTTTCTATAGGTTACAGTCAGTTAATCAACAAATACTTTTAGAACATGTCCTGGAAGACCAGTCCTGTGATAGATATTGTTGGCAGACATAATGGGATTAGAAGAAACTATCTCTCCTCAAAAAAAAAACCCCAAGGAATTTAAGAAACATCTATGGAATGGAATTAAAATGAATCTGAAAACAATGTAAGACAATGAACAATTAAATATGAGGTGCTACAGTTAAGACAAGGTTTCAACAGAGTCCAGGGGACAAAATGATTCTTTGGAAATATCACTGCATTTCAAGTCAGACAATCTAGGTTCAAGTTCCTGCTGTTTAACTCATTACTTGTGTGACCTAGAACAAATCATTTAATTTCTCTGGGTCTCAATTTCCCCATCTATAATAAGGAAGGGTTGAACTTGATGGTTTCTGAGGTCCCTTCCAGGACATAATCTATGGCCCTTAGTACTTTAGGAATTCAGAGAAGGGAGCAATCAGTATAACTTAGTCAGGTATGGCTTCATAGTTGTTGTTTTTTTTTTTCCAGAAAGGCCCTCTAGAAATATAGGAAGATCATACTAGCTCTATATTGCTAAGAGCAAAGTTATAGTTGATATCTGTATCAGATAGAATACAGGACATGTTAGTGTGAAGATACATTCCTCTCCACATCTTGAAACAGTCTACTTGAGACAGATGTGTTGGTACAAACTTTTAATCCCAGCTCCTGGAGAGTATGAGGCTGAAGGATCTCTTGTGTTCTGTAGTTTTGAGCCATAATGGGCTAAGCGAATAGGGTGTCCATACGAAGTTCAAAATTAATATGCTGAGCTCCTGGGAGCAGGGGCCAATAGAGGCTGTGTTGTAAAAAAGAAAAAGAAAAAGAAAAAAAAAAGGAGAACCCTCCAAGGTTGAAAATGTAGTCAGTCAAAACTCCCATGACTATCAGTCATGAGATGAAGCTTATAAAGAGACCTTGATTTTCTAGTCTGTTTAAGATAGCTGACTGAGACGTAACTAAAATAAAGTAAAAATTTTAAATCTACATGAAATAATATAACACTTTTAGGCAAAATGTCACAAGGTGTCAGGCTAGTTGTTGTTTTTGAGGAAACTCCTCTGCCTCTCCAACCTTAGTAACATGAAGTGGGCCAAATTAGTGCTATATACTAAGGGTGAAATTTCTAATCAGATAATCATCTATTCATTCCCAGCATGATTAAAGGGACAACCCACTTCCCAACAATCCCTGAGGGAAAAGAAAACAACATTTCAAATGGGATACTGTGCTAGCCATGACATTCAGAGTGTGTGTCAGGGTGGATATGGGGTAAAGAAGACATTTCTTTCCCTGAGAGTTCTTAGCTGCTTTAGGGTAGGGGTGGGAATTATTTCATGGAACTATGGCCTTCAGATTGCATCTCTCCACCAAGTCTCTTGTCCCTTATGCCCTTCCTTGGGGTAAGTTGTCACTAAAAAAATAAAATGATTCAGGCCACTCTACTGGAATGTGAGAGTCACTATGCTCCAAGCAGTGAGGCAAATAGAATCATGGACTATTTATGAGTTAAGTAATCACAGATACACAGTACAGCCATGCAGTCCTGTTTCATAAACAAGATCACCCACTCTGCCTGAATTCCTGTTCCTAGCTTTAAGGATAATCCTAAGCATGAGAGGCAACATGATAGAGTGGAAAGAATTGTGGACTTGGCGTCAGAAGACTCAGCTCTGAGTCTGACACATCTTAGCTATGAGATCTTGAGTAAGCTAGCTATATCACCTCTCAGAGTCTCAGTTTTTTCTGTTTATGAAATGGGACTTATAATGCTCTCACTACCTATCTCACAGGGTTTTGTGAAAAAATTATTTTTAAACCTTAAAATGTTATTTAATTGCTATATATTTCTCTTATCCCAATATTTTATTTGTTTTCTTATTTGTCAGTTAGTGAAAATGAATTTATTATGTACCTACTATATGCCAAGAACTGTGTCAAACAATTGGGATACAGAGAGAAGGAAAGGCTTCATGTAAAATGTGGTGCTTGAACGTCTTCAAGGAAATGAAATATTATTGAAAGCAGAAGTGAGTAGGAAGTGTATTACAGGCAAAAGAGATGGCCAGTGCAAAGGAATGGGAATGGAAGATTGAGTGCTATTTCTGAGGAACAGAAAGGCCAGTTTGATGGGACTCTAGAATATGGGAAGAGAAGTCATGTATGATAAGACTGGAAAGATAGTGTGGGAACAAGTTGTGAAGGGCTTAGAGAGCCATATTGAGACATTTACATTTTATCCCAGGAGCAATAGGGATCCATCAGAGTTTATTGAGGAGGGGAGTGATGTGATCAGATCTACACTTTAGGAAAATCACTTTAAAAGCTATGGAGCATGGATTAGAGAAGGAAGAGCTCTTAGAGAAATCAATTAGAAAATGATTATAATCATAGAGGTGAGAGTTGATGACAGCCTGAACATAAGAAGGTGGGTGTATTAGTAGAGAGAAGGGGATGAATGTAAGAGACATTGTGAAAGTTGAAACAGCAAGATTATACAACTAATGGATATGTGGGATGAGTGAGAGTCACTAAGAGGTCATCATCTGTAGGTGACTAAAGGATTGGATGCACACACAATGGAAGTAAGGAAGTTAAGTACAATGAATAATTGTGAGGTTCCTCCAGGGTAGACTTGTCTTCTCTTTCCCTTATGTCCCCCATGGTCACAGTTATTGTTGGATGTAGAAATCTTGACAATCTTGTTCTTCCTTGACAGAATAATCTTTATTTCCTATATTATCTCTCCACAAACTCTTTCATACCACATTCCAGTCCACATTTGTTTGTGTTTTTTTTTCCAATCTGTGCCATGGGCACTTCTTTCCCCCTCTCCACAATCTCCTCTCACATTCTCTTCATCTATATAAAATGCACCCCACCCCAAACCATCCTATGGGAATAGATTAGTTTCTACCAAGATTTTTCCCTTCACTATAATTCCAAGTTGCACAGTATATGCACTACTCACTTAGGACTTAACTATACGCTACCCTGTATATTTTGTGTATATAGCCTACAACTAGACTGTAAAGCTTCTTGATGGAAGGTTCTTGGTCTTAACCTTCACTGTATTCTCATTTGCCTTATTCTTATTTGGCCTTCAATAAATAGTTTTTGTCCCTATCATTTTCATCTCACCTAAAGTAATTTCTTTATCACCCTTTATCATGGCTCCCTTTTTTCCCCCTCCTAACCTGAACACTTAGTTTTCTTAAATTGTTTCTGTAAATTTTAATTCAAGTCACAGTTTTCACTGGTCTCTTGAATTCAGTATTATTCATCTTTTTTTTTATTATTTTGAGGACAGGCACAGAGATGCCCTCCATTGTTTATCCAAGATATGGTTAGCTACTAGTAGCACCCAAGATGCTATATATTCTAATATAGGAGACTATTACAACTCCATAAACTGGTATGGGGAATTGATCTATTCCCTAGAGTCAAACCAGTCAGAAAATATCTCTTCTCCATTATTGTATTGATTTCTTATGGTCCAACAAATTATTTACTGCTTTTCTCCTGTCTTTTACTTGTAGAATGAAGGAGGAAGTTGTATTTCAGAAATAATATAGATTGTTTCTACATGAGGAATTTATAATAAGTCTTCAGAAAAAAGATATTTATAATTTCAGGAGATTCCTATATGACCTGTTGTCAAAAAACCAACCTTTTATGCCAATGCACTTATAGAACTTGGATTGATAGAAGAGAGTATCAGAAACAATGCTGGACATCAAATCAATACCTAGATTTTAATCCAAGTTCTTCAAGTACTTTACTGTGTATCAAAACAAACCTCACCAAAATAAAGATGATAATGTCTTTCCTACATATATGAAAGTTGGTAATTTGAGGATCAAATGTGCTAAGGAATATGAAAGAACTAAGAGACTAGGATCATAAAAAGGGGGACTGGAAATCACAGGAACAGACATAGAGCTGGAAGGGCCATTAGAGGTAATTTAGTTCAACCCTCTCATTTTACAAGTGAGAGTAGTTGAGTCCTAGAGACCTTAAGTAAATAAATAGTAGAGTTGGCATTTAAACCCAAGTTTTCTGACTCTAAATCTAGTATCTTTCCATTGTATCCCAAAATACTCGGAAACATAATGATTACTGACATTCTTTATATTTATCTTTGACAAATTTATTGTGATTGTAATTAAACCTCAAATTCATGCATTTCCACAAACTTTCAAGTTTGTTGGCCCAAAGAATCAGGGACTATCTCCCAAGTAACAGACATATACTGCTAAAGCATATGTTTCTTTCTCCAGCACTTCCTTTGTCCCTCAGTTCTTTCTTTCTTCCTTTCTTTCTTTCTTTCTTTCTTTCTTTCTTTCTTTCTTTCTTTCTTTCTTTCTTTCTTTCTTTCTTTCTTTTGCAGGGCAATGAGGGTTAAGTGACTTGCTCAGGGTCACAGAGCTAGTAAGTGTTGTGTCTAAGGCTGGATTTGAACTCAGGTCCTCTTGAATCCAGGGCAGTTGCTCTATCAACTGTGGCACCTAGGTGCCCCCTGTCCCTCAGTTCTTTTTTTTTTTTTTTTTTTAGGCAATGGGGGTTAAGTGACTTGCCCATGGTCACACAGCTAGTAAGTGTCAAGTGTCTGAGGCCGGATTTGAAATCAGGTACTCCTGAATCCAGGGCCGGTGCTTTAACCACTGCGCCATCTAGCTGCCCCTTGTCCCTCAGTTCTTAGGCAAGCTTAGTGTATAAGAACATAGGTACCTAGGTGGGCCAGAAACTTAGAAGGAGAAGGAGAAAAAAATAATTCTTACTCTTGCTATTTTGGTAAATAACTCATTTTTTTCTTTATCACATGGATCCTCTGTTATTTTTGGAATAATGGCTACATAAAGGGCATATGAAAGTTTAATGAATAGGGTTTCAAGAAGCAAGGAAAATACAAATGGAAACCCAGTTTGGCCCTTTGCAACACTCTGGCACATAAAGCTGTATCCATTATTTAGCAGTAAATAATTTTCAATAGACATTGAACCCTTGTGTAATTTGCTCTTTAGTTATGTAAATTTTTTATTGAAAACACCCCTTCTTTAATAGATTTATTATGGCAAATCCTAGTGTCTCCAGCCTCAGTCACAGCTGCAGCCACAGAACCTTTCCCTTACTCAAACACTGCTTGATCTAGAGGTGCTTTCCTTCATGAAAACCTCTCCCAAGATGATCCACTAAAACACTACTTATCTTGGAAAGGATAGATTGATTTCCCTAAAGGGTTAAATAATTCTTTTCAGAAGAAGCATACTTTAAAAAATAATAATCTCTTCCATATGATGTGAAAGTTGGTAGCAAAGGACAACTTTTAATTGTATATTTACCTTTGTGGTTAATGAAAACAAGATGGAGAGAATTCTAATAACTATAATGCTTTATAAATGTTAATTGGGGGTAACCAGGATGGTAAAGAAACTGGAAACTATCAATCAATCAATAAGTCCTTGTAAGTGCCTACTATGTACTATGAACTTTGCTAGGTATTGAGGATGAAAAGCCAAAAATAAAATTCCCTGATCCCGGTAGCTTATATTTTATCAGGAAGGGAACAATATATATACATGTGTTTTATATACACACATATGTGTGTATGGGTACATATATATAACATGTATGTGTTATATATGCACTTTATATGTTATATATGTGTATGTGTAGATACACACATGCATATATGTGTCTATAGATTAATAAGTTAATACAAACTATATTCAAAATAAGCACAAAGTCATTGTTTTTGCAAGGGGAAGGGGAAGAATCAAGACTTTCTGCAGAGGGTGTGACTTCAGAAGAACTTTGAAAGAAACAAACTCTTCTAATAGGCTCAGATGAGACAGAAGTACCTTTTGGGAATAAGAGATAGCCAGTGTCATGGCCAAAGACTTAGAGGTAAGAGATGAAGTAGCATATGTAAGGAATAGTAAGATATAATCAGATTGGGCTAGATTATAGAATGTGAGGAAAGGGGTAATGCATAATAAAGTTGAAATGGTGGGAAGAGTTGGTCAATTGAGCCATGCTATGTGAGGAGGGCATGAAAGAAACTAGCACTATAAGAGAAGTCTCAGGAGGAAATATGATGATTAACTTTAGATATTTGAAGGCTCGGCATGGCATGTGAATAGATTAGGTTTGCTTTATTTGAAGTCACCATTTAGAATTAGGAGTAATAGATGGCAGCTGCAGAAGGAAAGATCTGGCCTGCATATGTAGGACAACCTTTCTAGCAATTAGAGATGTCTAAAAGTCAAATGGGCTGCTACAAGGTGGAGAACTGTCCATTAATGGGTATCTTTAAGGAGAGGAGGAATGACTACATGTCTGTGATGTTACGGAAGGGTTTGGGGAAAGGCCCCATGATTCTAAAAGCTCTTGAAATAAATTTTTAAAATTAAGCACAAATACCATTTTGAGGGTTTGTGAAATAAGTGATTTGGAACATCTCAAATCTGGCGGCAGATTATGATGCCTCTTAAGTGTCTAGACATTTGAGTGAGTTATACAGTTGATGCAGATCTTCTGTGCTGAGGCTAAATTATGATGCCTGTTTTCTACCTGTACCCAAATCATTCATCCTTCAAAATGTTGAGCGTATAACTACTTTAGTTTTACACTGTCCTTTGCCCTTGAGTCCCTTGTCTCATCAGTTCATCACTGTTCAGTACTTTATGGATGTACAACTTTATGGATGCACTTTGAGCATTCCCACCATCTGGCTTCTCTGCTCCTCCTTCTGGGAATCTCAACAGTACTAGGGGAAATGCTGCAGCCAAACTGACTGGACCCATGACACATTGAGTTACTCCATATTGTCAAGGCTCTTACTATTGCAAATACATCCTTTTCCTTTTCCTTAATCAGTTCTTTATTGCACTCCCACTATTGCTGTTCCAGATCGCTCTTCTTCTTAAGCTGTCCCCACCTCTCCCAGAGGAATTTCTCTCACATTTTGCTGAAAAAAATCAGGCCATGAATTCCAAGTTCTCTGTCCTCTCAACTTTCATATTTTAAATAAACTCAACATTCTGCCCCTCCCCATTATCTTCTCCTTCTTTCTCCCAGTCTTTCAGGATGAGGTAGGCCTTTTTATTGCCAAGGTCAAACTACTGCATCTATGCCCTTTATCCCATACCTTTAAATAGCTTTTTTATTATCTCCTCCTTCTACCTTATTTTCAATTCCTTCCTATCTACTGAGTCTTTCACTACTCCCTAGAAACATGCTTAGATATCCTTCATCCTTAAAAGAAACCGCTACTTAACCTTACCATCCCCTCAAGCTATCATAGCCTTTTCTTATCTTTCACAGCTAAACACAGAAAAAAAATGCATCTCCATTTCTTACCTCACTTCTCTGCTTCTTGCAGTCTGGTGCCATCTCCACCAGTCAACTGAAACTACCCTCTTCATGGTCACCAATGGTCTCCTTCTTTCCTTTTTTTTTGCAGGGCAATTGGGGTTAAGTGACTTGCCCAGGGTTACACAGCTACTAAGTGTTATGTCAAATTTGAACTCAGGTCCTCCTGAATCCAGGGTCAGTGCTCTGTCCACTGTGCCACCTAGCTGCCCCCTACCAATGGTCTCTTTATTGCTAAATTAATTTACCTTTTCTATTTCCTCATCTTTCTTGTCATTTCTGAGGCATGTAAACTGAGGCAAACCTCTCTTAAATAGAATTTAGATCTCTCATTCCCCAAAGGAAAAGATTGGAGATCGTGAACACCAGTTCCCCAGAGAACACAAAAACCAGTGCTTGAGATTTAGACCCCCTTCTTCCCCAAAGGGAAGGAAAGCCAGAGAAAGACAATGCCTGTAAATTTAAAGAAAGGTTTTTGTTAAGCAGGGAAGAAAAGAAAAAAAAATTGAAAAGAAAAATTTAATATGCTTCATTGCTACTATACAGCCTATGCTGAATAGGACACCAGGTAGTAGATTGTGTGGGTTTATATACATTTTAAACAAAAGCAGTTAAGGAATTTTGGAAGGAAAGTTAGGCTTAGTCAGTGGGTTCCATTCTCAAGGGGAGGGGGAAGTGAGGAATTCCAGGCATCAAGGAGATGGCTTTTGATACACAAATCAGAAAGTATCCTTGGTGATAAGCAGTTCATAGTTCAAGGCTTCATTAGGAGATTTCTTGATAAGGAGATCTCTCAAAAAACCAAAAAACAAACAGGATAATTCTGAGAGTCCCATAACCAGAGTTGGAGAAGAGCCAGAGACAAGACAACCATAAATGGGATATGTTCATGGTGTCATAACTTGCAGTCAGGTGAGATAGGGATGTCTCTTGAAAATCCATACATCACCATCACCAAATAGTTTGGGATCTGCTTCAATGCTGGTATAAGCTTAATTGGCTTCAGTTACTAATTTTCCAGCTAGGTTAGCTTTGGTCACTGCAAAGGATTGTTGGTATGTTAGCCAATGCATCCTGTCCTTGTAAGTTATTCTGATTACCTGGATAAGTGGGAGACTCAAGCAAATGAAGGTATCAATTTTCACAGACATTTGATACTATTAACCACTCTCCTCCTTCTGGATACTCTCTCCTTTTGGGGTTTCTTGATATTGTTCTGTCTTTATTCTCTTTCTAGATTTTTAATTGAATCTCCTCTCTCTCCTTTGTTGGAATCATCCATGTACCTCTTTATAAATGGGTATACCCCAGGGCTCTGTCCTAGACATTTTTCTCTCTAGTGGTCATCTCATAGATCCAATTATCATGTCTATCTAAATGACTGCTAATTACCATTTCTCTACATATGACTTCCAGAGCTGCCTAGCCCTCATCTTTCTACTGAGCTTTAGTCTCACAACCACCTGTCTATTGGAATCTCAAACTCAGTAGATCCAATCAGAAGTCATTATCATCCCTTCTTCTTATCTAGACTGTTTCTGTTAAAGGCACTTCCATTTTCCCCCTCCCCCCATGTTTATAATTTAAGAGGTATCTGACTCTCCCTCACCCTCCATATCCAGTTGGGTTTTCATGTCTTGTCAATTCCACTTCTTCAACATCTCATTCCAGTTACTTTTTCTCCATTTAGACCACAACCATCCTATTCAATCCCTCATTATATCTTACTTGGCCTATTGCTATTACTTTCTAAATTATATCTTTGCCTTCAGTCTCTTCCCCTTTCAATCAATCCATGGCTATCATTCTAACATACAGATCTGACCCTGTCACTCCCCTCCTTAAGAAACTCCATTGCTCCTAGGATAAAATGCAAAGGCCTCTGTTCCACATTTATAATCCTTCTGAATCTGACTTGTTTATATTTCCAGACTGATTACACATTACTATCAACCCTGCTTTCTATGCCTCAGCTAAATCAGCCTTCTCGTTACACTCCATACATGATTCTTCCTCCCACATCTATGGCTTTGTTCAGGTTCTCCCCCATGGTAGATAACTCTCCATCTCTTCTTAGATACCTTACCTACCTTCAAATCTCATCTCAAAATTTATATTCTCAAATGGTCTTTCTGATACCCTAGCTATTATGCCTTACCTCTCAAATCTTTGAAAACTTATTTTGCAAAAATCTTCTATTTATCTATGAACATATTGTATCCCATAATTAGAATATAACTTCTTCAGGTAAGTATTGTCTTACTTTTATATTTCTATTCATAAGACCTAACACTGTCTAGGACATATACTAGGTACTTAACAAATGTTTATTGATTGATTAATTCACTCAGGAAAATTTTGCTGTTTAGGGAAAAGCAAGGCTATTTTTCACTTACATAGTCTAGTTGGACTGTCTTTTTAGTTGTACCAGTAGTTTCACTGAAGGAAGACCTGTGTAGACACTGCCTGAATGAAAGTTAAAAGGACTTGTTGAAGTTAGAGTGTAAAGCCAGCAGCCTCCGAATTCAGTGCTTTGACAACTTGGAAGAACATTAGAATAAGGGATTTGCAGACAGTAGAACCATAGTGGTCATCCTCTGACCTAGAAACTATATTTACTAGAACACAGTTTGAATATACCAAGACTAGGTAATAAAAGGTATTTTATCAGAGGTCCTGGAAGATGAGTAGAACACCATATCCAGGGAATCTCAAAGGAGGTACTTAGTGCAAGTTGGAACAAGAAGCACTTGGTGTCATGGAGGCAATGACTATATCTGGTAGAGAATAGAGTTGAGGGATAGTATTGTAGTCTCCAGGAAAACATTATTTAACAAGTTAGGACCTAAACAAAGAAGAGTTCTAAGCACTGAAGCATGACAAAGATCCAAACGAAGACAGAGTAGCGACAAAATAAACCTAGTCACTGGAATTGGAGTTTAGGGTTGGAGCTTGAGATTTAGAAACAAGGTGAATATCTAGTTACTGGAGATAAGTAGGTTCAGATTGGGGTCAATAGCAAGTATGCCTTGATACAAAGGATCTGGTACAATATGGTACAAGTCCTTGCACTATATCCATCTAGAGGTTAGATTGGTTGCAGGGCCTGAGATCAAGCTAAGCATGTAGATAGGAGTTAGATGACTTGAACAACAGATGTAGACTGCAGAACAATAACAGGGTCATCGATTTAGAGCTCAAAAGAAATCCAGATATCATACAACTCCTCAATTGTACAGATAGGAAAACTGAAACACAAAATTTTAGTAGCTTGTCTATTATCACAAAGGGAGAAGGTGAAAAAGCTATACCAAGGTTCTACTTCACGTCAAATATTCCTTCCACTGCCCTGTGCTTCACTATTGCAGAGGCTGGTGCTGACAAAAGAAAATCTCAAAAAAAAAGTCTCCATTCTTGATAGCTACACCAACATAACTCCAGCTGCCTCCTTGTTTAGCCAGGGATATCAAACTCACTGTCTGCAAGAATTCCCAGTTCTGAACCAGATAAAAAGCATATAATTGGGAAATGTTTAACAAAGTTGATAAAAAATACAATACAAAACAGATGGTTTTAATTTGTGGTTATCTAAATAAATACATCATAGGAAGGGGTGTTTTTCTACATGAGGATGACACCACTAGTCCGTACTTTTAGTACTTGCATTTTTATCCCTTGATCCAATGTTCATTCTACTTGTCTGCCATCATATCCTTTTTTCTTGTCTTTTGTCAAGGTACTTGAAAAGAAATGGCTTCATTGGCAATCACTAATTAGGGTGAAGGTACACAACTATACGAAGGCAGATTATCCTTTTTTTAATAAATGGTTTGATATTTTTAGGCTTTTGACATTATTCCTCACTTTTTCTTAAAGGCCTCACTTTTGGCCTGGAGAGATCAGAGTCCCCATTATCTTGAACGAGTCTTGGTTTTGGGGAATAAGTTCCATCGTCTTCTGTTATCTCTCAGACTGAAAGTAGGCAGTAGGCCAAAGGGCACAGAATAGAGAGATCTCAATGTGAACAAGGGTTATACTTTATAACTCAAACTGTTGTCCTCAAATCACTTAAAAATACTCCTCCCCTAGAGCACCAATTTCCCCTTCAACATGAAGAGTTTCGTGATTAGAACTGCCCCCTTTTTCCCCCCAAAATGCCTTTTTCAAAACCTCTGGATGTGCCTCATAGTTAAGTGAAATTCAAGTTAGAGAAGAAATTAAATTCCTCAGATCCCTTGTACGGTGGGGGCAAGTTGAGGGGGGATGGATTTACCTACTGATGCTAAAGTGGAAAACAGATAGTATGACTTCTAGATGCTCAGTTCTGTCTTAAACAAGAAAACAAACCTCCTAACCAGTCACCACCAAGCACCTTTCACTCTGTTCCCATGGCAACACCTCTATCCTCTGGTGCCCACACTGTCTCTAATGCCTCTGACTAGTTGGATTCATTGGCACCTGCTCCCCTTGCCAGCTCTTGTCAAAACTTATTAGACTGAGAATCTATTCCGATGGCAGTAGTGGATGAAGAAAGCAGACAAATTCAGTGCACTCGAGATCTCTTTTGACTCCCAGGCAAGCCCATGTCTCAGGTTCCCAAAGAAGAGAAGGACTTGCCTTGGGCAGATACACACCACCCAAGGAAGTGTTCATGCTCGTGCCTTCCGAAAAGGATCAGTGGAGGCCAAGCAGGGTGTTGGGGAAATCCCTCATTAGAGGGACACCTGCAGTCCTTGGAGAAGTGATGGGGGAGGAAAGAGTTAGTCTTACTAGCAAGTGTTCTAGTCCTCCAGGCAACACCAGCCAATAGGAGCAGAAGCTGGTGATGTAATGCTCTCAACTCTTCCAGTCAGAGAGAGATTGAGGGTGGGGGGCTGCATAGGTAGGATGGCAAAGATGGAAATTCCCTGAATTCGATTTTTCTCTCTAGCTATTTATGTACTGTCACTGAACTTACCAGGTTTTCTCAAGTTCACAGGGACACTGCTTTCAAGCCAAGATCTGGTATAGACCCAGATGTGCCAGATAAAAATGCAAGTGTTTACAACACAGTCCCTATATCATCCAGGTCTTTGGAACTGGAAGGGCTTCTCTGGGAGGACATTTCTCAAATTACCTTCCCTACCTCGGTTCCTGGGTATAACACAATCAAATTTAGGGTCCAAAAAGCTCACCTGCAACCTGAAGGTTCGATAGGCAAGAAGCATAATGCAATGGAGAGCTAACCTTGAAGTCAGGATAAACTGAGGTCAAGTCTTACTTCTGACATATATGTGTTCTATGACCTTGGGCAACACTTACCATCTCTAAGTATTCTAGCAGTATTCTAAGAATAAAACTTGCAGAGAAGAGTTTCTTATAATTTGATGCATATAGATATATACATATATACATACATACATGCATATATACATACATAAATCAGTAGACACGCCTGCCTCCTCTATGTCTCTGCCTCTCTTGCTCTGACATGTCTGCTGATTTCCTTCCTTAATAGGTAAATGAATATATATATATATGTATATGTATATGTATATATACACACACACACACATATATGTGTGTGCATATACATGCACATGTATATGTACATGTTAATAGACACATAAGTATGTGTTTACACATACAAATATGTGTATATTTTGCCCCATGTGCACACACATATATGTATGTGTATATGTATATATTTTTGCTCCATATACTTTATCCACCTAAATACTAAGAAAGGAAGTCAGCAGACATGCATGCCTGCCACATAAACATTTCCCTATAGTGGGACAGGTATTGGGAAAAGATTTGTGAGGATTTCAATGACCTTTCTTGCAACTGTCCCAAATGGAAGTAGCCCAGGATACCTGGCCCAACAGCACCAGGAATATTAGAAACCTTTTACCCTCAGGCCACCAATCCACTTTTAACTTTCCCTTGGCAACTGTCTCTACTCACATCAGCTTCCTACCTTCTCAGCAGTAACAGAAAACACAAGGAAAAAAGTTCTTACTACCAAAGTCTTTGGCATGGTCAAAGTGCTCAATGTCAGAAACAGATGTGGTTTTATCAATCAAATTGACACTAAAGAAGATACATTTGTACAACTGTGCTATCTCCCCTCCAAGCACTATTCAATCTTGATTATTTTCCATTCAGGTTAGAGGCCTACTATCTACCCTGAAGCTTAATCCCCCTGTATATGCTATCTCTCCCATTTAAGCATGGGTCCCTTGGAAAGCTGGGGCTGTATTTGTTTTTATGTTTGTATTCTAAATTCTTAGTAAAGTCTTTTGCACAAAGAACGTGCTTAATAGTTGTTTCATTCACTTATTTATTCATTCACTCATTCATTCACTCATGAAGCACTAGGATCCATTAGCCTGAACAGAATACAGGATTAGGAGATATTATATTTAATTTTGAAATTCGCAGAATTTTTCTTTCTGTTAATCAAGTCTGACCCATCCATAGAGGTCTATCTCAAGTGACACCTCCTATATGATTAGTTTTCTTCTCTAGTTCATTATAATATTTGCTTGTATTATCCAACATTGATTTTTATCTCTTGAATTGTTTTGCAATTGTTTCCTTTCATTTTTTTCTCGCAACTTAACTAGAAGTCCCCTAAGAACAAAGATTGGATTCTTCTGCACAATTAATACTCATCAATCAGTCCCTCATGGAGTCAATTTGCAATCCAGTTGATTCAAGGAAGAAGACCTTCTTTGCCTAAATTATTCAGAGGTCTTGCTCATGCCTTGGTCCCTCTTAATAAGGATTCAAATAATCCTTGTTCCTGTACTTTATGTCAGCCTTAAGGTCTGGGCTTTGCTCTCCCACACACCCTCCCAATTTCCATTACCCACTAGCACCTTTCTGTATATATATAGAAAAAGTATGATGAAGTAGAAAGAGCACTGTTTTTGCAGTTGGAAATTCAGGGTTCAGATTATATCTCTGACATTCTCTATGTGACATAAGGACACATGTTAGGATGGACATTGATAAGTTGAAGAATGTCTACAGGAGAGCAACCAGGTTGGTGAAAGACCTCTAGATCCTGATATATGAAAATCTCTTGAAGGAACTAGAGCTATTTTATCTGAAGAAAAGAAGCCTTGGGCAGGGGATCAGGAGGTGATGATAACTGTCTTCAAATATTAAAAGGTAAGGCAAAGTAAAAGAGAAATTAAACTTGATTACCCCCAGAACATATTACTTGGAACAATGGATGAAAATTATAGAGAGGTAGATTGAGGCTTGATGTAAGGAAAGCATTCCTAACAATTTGAACTATCTGAAAGTGAAATGGGCTGCCTTAGGGAGCAGAAGACCCTCCTATAATGAGGTGTTCAAACTGCATGATCATTTGTCATTAACATTACAGAGGGGGTTCTTAATCAGGTACAGGTTGGATTACATCAAGGTTTCTTAAATTAAGGATCCATGATAAGATGTTAAAATATTTTGATAACTATATTTCAACATAATTCATTTAAAAAAAAAACATTATTTTGGTAAAAGGCTGGTAGACATCACCAGTCTACTAAGGAGTCTATTATACAAAGGAGATTAAAAATCTCTAAAATAGATGGTATCTGACGTCTCTTCAGACTCTGAGAGACTGTGATCCTTCAAATTTGGACAAGGCACTTAACCATATGGGAAATCAGGCTCCTCATCTAAAAGACTGAGAGATTGTGTGGTGTGGATGGACTTGATGACTAGTAATGTACATGCCAGGGCCTTGGGTTCTATCACTGAAGTAGGAATTGGAACTCAAGTGTATAAGACCACCTACACCAATCTCCTCATCTGAGCCAGCTGGATAATGAGGGGAATGTCTGCCAAGGAAGAAGGGAAACCTTCCTTGAACAGCCATTCCATCTTGCTCCTTCCCAGTACCTCCTACAATTTCAGCTCAATTAGTTGCCTTGCTCCTCATCCCTTTCCAGCAAAGACCAGACTCCCCAGATAAAAAAACAAAACAAAACAAAAAACAAAACAAAACAAAAAAAACTTCTATCAAATTACCACATTATACTCTCTCCATACCAGTGATTCTAAACTCTGGTGGTCATTGTTCAAACCCCATTATCTGTCTCCTAATGACAAGTCCTTTATTCATATTGCCTTTAACCCAATTCAGCTTATGCCCCACTCTAAAGCAACCCATCCCTTCAATAGTGACCTTTGGAATAACTACTCCCAAACCAGAACTTTCTTTCATCTTACACTTTTCCCTTTCTTACTTTTTTCATTTTCTTATACTCAATGAAACCTGAATCTCTCTTGATGACATAGTCTCCTAGCCACCATTTCTAGCCCTGGCTCCTCACTGTCACTTCCATACTTTCTCTCTATTCTTATCACTCAGTAGCCTCTCATACTTTGAGATTCACTCAAAAAAAAATATATATATATATATATGTGTGTGTGTGTGTGTATGTGTATGCATATGTATGAATATGTATATATGTACATACACATATACATACATGCATACATATATATTCATCACCCATTTAGGATTCTGGTAGCTGTTATATACTGACCTTCAGAACACTTTCCATCTTTCCTCAATGAGTTCAATGCTTGGCTCACAATCCTCTCTCCTACTCAACTTCTGCCATCTAAATAGGGAAATTGAAAATACATATTAATACTCTCTCAAATGCTCTAACCTCCAGTTCTTCTTACTAATTTCCCATGATGTGCTCCTCTACTCTACCTCAGCTACACATAGTGATGGTCATAATGTTGATCTTGCTATCACCCACAAGAATTTCATCTCCATGCTTATGGACTCTAAATTTATTTATCTGATCACAATCAGTTGTCAATCCTCCTGTCCCACTGCCTTGGAAGCCCTAACCATATGCCTTGTCTTCACTGGGACCATTAAACCCTCCAACCTTCTGTTCTTTCTCAGGCTATGACCCTTGTGCTAGCTATACTTACCTCTTTTCTACATTTTTATCCCATGGTAAGTCAGTTAAACTTTATGTTGTCCTCTTCTCTTAAGTCCCTTTCTCCCTAATTTTATCACCAATATTTCCCTGTCAAATCTCAGTCTTGGATTATTACAACCTTTTGCTACCTTTACTCTTACACAGGTACTATTGAACAAAGTTTGAGAAAATCATGAAACAATAATGACTGGGTATACTACAATTTTATATTACATAACCTCACTTGGGCCTTCACTGCAGTAAGTTCACCATTGAATATATACTTAATACTATGCAATGGGGTTAGGTCTAGTGGTGGAGCCAAGATGGCAGAATAAAGGTAGGGACTCACCTGAGATCTCCCAATTTCCCTTCTAAACAAATTTAAAATAATGCCTCAAAACGCATTCTGTTTGAGAAGAATGAACAAAAGGATGAAGTGAATTAACTTTTCAGACCAAGATCATTTTGATGGTTAATTTTAAAGGTCTGTCTCACTGTGGTGAGAGTGCAGTGCAGTCTGGTACAGGATTGGCTCTGATAAACCAGTAGCAGGCCTTGAGGATAATGAATCACCAGTGATAACTTCTGGCGCTCTCAGTTAAATGACAGCAAAGAGGCTGGACAGAAGGATATTACAGGGCACCATTTGCTGGCACTGTGTGCAGAATTTTCAAACATTCCTGATGAAAAGACCAGAATTTAATAGAAGATTGGATTTTTCAAGCACAAGACTCAGGAGAAGCATGAAAAACTTAACAGAAAAGAGAAATCATAAAGGACTTAATTAGGTTAAACTATTTACATTCCTACATGGAAAGATGATACTTGTACCTCCTAAGAACTTTATTATCATCATGGCAGACAGAGGACATGGGTATACGTTGACTATGATGGGATGAGATTAAAAAAAATAAATTAAAGGGTGAGAAAGAGGGGTGCATTAAGAAAAGGAGGAAGAGAATTGTACAATAGGGTAAGTTATCTCACATAAAAGAGCTTATACAGTGGAGAGGAAGATGTTGGAATGATGGACAGTGTTTGAACCCTACTCTCATAGAAGTTAGTTTGAAGAGGGAATGAAGTACACACTCAGTTGGGTATAGAAATCTGTCTTATCCTCCTGGGAAGTAGGAGGGGAAGGGATAAAAGGTGGGGGCTGATAGAAGGGAGGAGAGTTTGGGGGAGGTGGTGGTTAGATTCAAAAGATTTATGAGGAGAAATAGGGTGAAAGGAAAGGGAAGGAGGAAGAGACAGAGAGAGATGGAGAGAGAGACAGAGACAGATACACAGAGAGAGATAGACAGAAACAGAGGCAGACAGAGACAGAGAGAGAAAGGGAGATAGAGAAAGGGACAGAGAGAGAATAAAGTTATACATGGTCATATGAAAAATATTCTAAGTTGCTATTGATTAGAGAGATGCAAATTAAAAGACTCAGAAGTACTACTTCACATCTATCAGATGGGCTAATATGATAGAAAAAGAAAATAAAATGTCTTAGTTGGGAAATGGGAAAATTGGGGCAATATAGTACTACTAGTGTTGTACCCAACTGATTGAATGATTTTGGTGAATGATTTGGAACTATGGGAAAAGAACAATAAAACTGCATACCTTCTGACCCAGCAATACCACTACTAGGTCAGTATCCCAAAGAGGTAAATAAAAGGAAAATGACTTATATGTAGAAAAATATTTTTTGTAGTAACAAAATGGAAATTAAAGGATGCCAATCAACTGGGGAATGGCTGAACAATTTGTGATATGTGATTTGGAATGAAGACTTTTATACTATAAGAAATGATGAGCAGTATGTTTCCAGAAAAATATGGGTTGACTTCCATGAACTGATGCAAAGTGAAGTGAGCAGAACTAGAAGATTGTACACAGTTACAACACTGTATATTTATGAATTATGAATGATTTAGCTCTTCTCAGCAATATAATGATCCAAGATGTTTCCAAAAATATTATGATGAAAAATGCTATCTCCAGAGAAAAAAACTGATGGAATCTGAATACAGATCCAAACATGCTTTAAAAACATTTTTCTTTTTCTTTTTTTATATTTTCTTTTTCTGTGTTTTCTTTCACAACATGACTAGTATGGGAATATGTTTTGCATGACTATACTTGTATAACCTATGTCAAATTGATTGTCTTCTCAATGAAGGGGGAAGGAGAGGAATGGAGGGAGAAAATTTGGAATTTATTTTTTAATGCATGTTAAAATTGTTTTTATATTTAATTGGAAAAATAAAATATTTTAAAATCCTATGCCATGGATTTTGGCACAAAATTTAAAGTCATCCTCATGCTCAGACAATCAAGATTTTCATCAATATTAGACATCTAGTCTTTTCTTGGTTTTATTATTTTCCAGAACTTAAATTTCCCTAGCATCAACTACAAGAAACATTGACCTCTTCCATGTTTCAATGAAGCTTTGGAGGATGATTTTAAGTCTATTTGTATATGACTTTGTTTGAATATTATATATCTATATCTACTCATCACTTATTAATTAATCATTTAGCTAACTAGCATTTACTAATACAAATAGCCCTGTAAATTTTACCAATATTATTACAGCCAGTCAGTAAGGGATTTTTTTGTTGTTTTTTTCTTTTTGGTAAGGCAACTGGTGTTAAGTGACTTGCTCAGGGTCACACAGCTAGTAAGTGTTAAGTGTTTGAGGCCAGATTTGAACTCAGGTCCTCCTGACTCCAGGGCCAGTGCTCTATCCATTGTGCCACCTAGCTGCCCCCCAGTCAGTAAGGTTTTATTAAGGCAGGCCAAACTGGGGAAATACAGAGAAAGGCTAAAAATAAATGTTCCTGTTCTCAAGGAGCTCACCATCTAAAGAAGGAGATAACATGCAAACAAAATATGGGCAAGAAAAATTGGAAATAATCCCTGGGAGAAGGCACTAGCATTAAGGGGATCAGGAAAAGCTTCTTGAATGAAATAGAATTTTTTGCTGTGATTTGAAGGAAACCAGGCAATACAGGAGACAGAGAAATGAAAGGCGAGAATTCCAGGCATGGGTGGAAACCATGAAAAAAAATTCCCAGATTCAAGAGATGGAGTATTCTGTTTGAGGAATAGAAGGGAGGCCAAACCACTGAACTTTATTGGATCAGGGTGGAGCTAGGGGAAACATGATCAGACCTGTGTTTAATAAGATCACTTTGATAGAGAATGGACAGGAGTAGGGAGAGACTTATGAGAAGGAAGACTATTGTTTATTGATAAAATTAACTTTTTTCTTCCCATCTTTATTTATCTTCCCTCATTCTACATCTCACCTTTAGTTAGTTACTTTTAATAATGTGCATGTATTTGTTTGGTGCCAGCTCAGTGTTCTGTCCCTGGCAACCCTAAAAAGCCAAGTGCTAAACTAACACGCCAGCAGTAATGAAACTAGTATGAAATCTCATGCCTGCAGGACCCTCTGGGCTGATTTATCTTGTCTTGTCTCATTTTAAAAGTAAGATTCATTGAACCAGAAGGGTCTCTCCTTTTGCTTCAGGAAATGCTTGACTATACATTTGAATTTCTCCTTGTATCTAGTAGATATCAATATTTTAGTATTTTACCTACATGTGATTTTCTTAGCCAGCAAATGAACTCATGGGAATTCCTTTCAAAGTAAGTTATTATTCTTAATGTTAATTATGATTGAGTTCATGGGAAAGACAACTGGAAGCATTGTTTAATCATAAAGGATATCACACCTCCCCATCCATGGATATACAACCCCACCATGGTAAAGTTACAATACAATATCATGAAAAGATGGTTGAAAATCCATATTCGAAGTTTTCTCTGGTGATCTACAAAATGAGCAAATAATTTTAGCTCATACTAACGTAGTCAAGTTGTTCCTTGATAGTTGAGCATCTGGAAAGGAATGACAGTAAATAAATGAACAACCACAATGAATATCACAAAGTCCCTACAATAAAACAAACCTCTGTATTTTATCATTAGGAGAATTTCGGAAGCTCTCCAACAGAACTTATTTGTTCTTCTTTTATACAGTTCTGTCATTGTTCTTTATATGTTTTTTTCTAGTTCACAGCAGATTAAAACATGATAAAACATATATTCAATTCAATTTATAGTTTCTTTGAAAGTAGAAGTTGTTTCATTCTTTGTACTTGTGCCCTAGGACCTAGAACTTAGTAGGTGTTTAATAATTATTGTAGGTTGACCTGACATTTATTAAATATTTGATAAATGAAAAAATAAGTGTGAATTACAAGAGTATGATCACAAAATATTATCATCTCTTTATTTCCACATGGACAATCCTAACTTCATATGTTCAAAGACTAGAAAGGGAAAAAGAAAAAAAAACCAACACAACAAAACAAAATAAAATAAAAAAGGGAATCTCCTTCAAATTTGACTATTTTCTTCCCTATGTTAAGCTATATATTCTATGTACATGGGAGTCATGAATTATTCATTTTAGTGTCCTCTTAAGAATCAAACACTATGGTAGATGCTTAATAAATAATTTTTTAAGTGAATGAATTCCTAAATCCTCATTTGACACTATCAGATGCTAAGAGACAAGAAGGGAAAGAAAAGAGAGAAAATGCTTCTCTTACAACATGACTAAAGTAGAAATATGTTAAACATGATTGTAGTGTATAACCTATATAAGATTTCTTGCTGGCCTCAGGAGGGGGAGAGGTGAGGGAGGGTGGGGAGAAAAATTTGGAACTCAAAATATATCTTTACATGTAGTTGGAAAAGAATTTTAAAAAATCAAATCAAATTTTAAGAGAGAGAAAATGCTTTGTCCTTGGCAAAGAGGGAAAGCAAATCATCATGGTTCCTTCTCTGGAAAGGCTATGGAGTATCTGGCATGAATAGCAAGCTACCCGCGTAAGCAAAAAGAAGAGAGTTATGATTGAATAGCATATGTTTGGTTCTGTTGTGGTGGTGGTTAGTGATGTTGTTCTTGCTGACCCTTCAATCTTGAAAAGGACCAATGTCATCATGAAGGTGAGGATGCCTAATGGTGACCAATTAACCTCTAACCAAATACTTCAAGAGTCAAATAATTCACTCCCTTATAGGTAAATTCATACTTTTTTGAATTGTTCTAGATTTCAAACATCACCCTCTGAGGCCATCATTCCTCTTCAAGAATGAAGGATAAACAATAGAATAAAATAGTTTCTGGAATGTTCTTTATATACTACATCTTTGTAATATCTACTATACTACTATACTACCATAGCTCTGACATCTGGAACTGTATAAAATGAATCTTATCATTAATAGACATGTCCTGCTCCTGCCAGCCCAGTTTTATTAGGGTCTAATTGATAATTAGATTAGTTTGGATTTGGATTTATGTTCTTTGACTCTAGCACTCTGAAAAAAAAATCTGAAAAATTGAGAGATTAAGAAAAAGAGCCTAAGAAAGAGAGTAAGAAAAATAGCAGAAAGGATAAAGACAGCAGATCAGGTTTATTTAGGGCTATTTCCATTGACATATAAAACCATAACAAATGCATCAAAACACCATTGAAACTGAGAAACTGCTCTGCTAGAACTGATTAATGGCCAACAGAGACTTTCTTTTTTCATGCACACATAAGTATGCATTCACACATGCGTACACAATATCCTTGAAATATGAACAGCTAACAACCAAACTTTTGAAGAGTTGTTTTTGTTTTTATTTTAAAAAATAATCCATGTATCTGACTGGAAAGTATAGTCAATCTAAGATATTTCCACATTTTTGTTTCTGATTTTTTAAAAGAAGGATTTAACTAAGCAAAAAAAGAAAAAAAATGTTTTGAAGTCTTTTTTCAAACAAGAAAGGATATTGTATGATTAAAATGATATAATAGCTTGTGACAGCTATGACTAAAGAGAGACTTTTGCTCAATGATCCTATGGGTTGAAAAAATTTGTCTAACCATATACACTGGAAAAACAAAATGGATATAAAATGGATATTGTCCAGACTATGATGTGAATATGGACAAATACTTGGGGGAATTTCAGTGTTTTAAATTACTCCAAACTGTTTTCTACTGTGAAGATTAATCTCTTCTGCATGAATATTCTCCTAACACAGCTTATATGACTATGACTCATGAAACACCATGATCTTGGAGAATTACAAGATACCTAAAAGACATTGAAAAGCTGGGTGGTGGGTGGAAGTAGGCTGAAGCCTGCTACCAACAATAACTTAAGTGTGAGAAGTGTTGTAAAAAGTGTCATTGATATTTATGCCTGAAAAGGGAGGTGCATTGGTCATTTGTCACCAGAGAAAACAGATGGACAGATCAAGTGATGTGTTGGGAGGATGAAGGTATTAAAAAATTCAGAAGAAAGTATGCTATCATCTAAGAGGGTTCCCCTTTGGAGCAAGTGCCTGAAAACAAAAACAGTATCACCAAAGATGAAAAAGCATGAAGTAGGGGTGGAGGCAAGATGGCGGAGGAACGGCAGTAACTTTCTGGACCTCTCCCCACGATCCTTCCAAATAGTTCCAAATAATGCCTAAGACAATTCCTGGAGCAGCAGAACCCACAAAAGGACAGGGCAAGATCATTTTCCAGCCAAAGATGTCTTAGAAGGTCAACAGGAAAGGTCTGTTGTACCAGGGTGAGAATGGAGCCTAGATCTGGGCCACACCAAAACAGATCCAGTCACAGGCAGGCCGCATCAGAGAAACAGACTTCTGGAGCCTTAGAATTAGCTGAAGTGGTGGCTACTTCTAGAACTTAGGTCACAGTCCAGTCAGAGGGTCAAGCACATGGCCAGGGGGGAATTGCAGGGGTCTCTGCTAATGCTGAGGCAGAACTCTGTTGTGTTACCCATGCTCGGGTATAAAAAGGTAAACAGGAAAAAAGAAATCATGAGGGATATTAAAAGGTTAAACTGTTTACATTCCTACATGGGAAGATGCTATTTCTAACTCATAAGAACTTTCTCATAATTAGTGCAGCTGAATGGAGTATACTTAGACAGAGGACACAGGTGTGAGTTGAATATGAAGGGATGATATCTTTAAAGCATGTTTTTATTGGGATTTTTGGGGAGTGGTAGGGGTTGGGTGGCTTGCCTAGGGTCACATAGATGGTTAATATTGGGTGTCTGGTGCTGGATTTGGGCTCGGGTCCTCCTGGGTTCAGGGCTGGTGCTTTGTCCACTGAGTCACCTAACTGCCCCATGTTGATATCTTTTAAAAATAAAATTAAAGGGGTAGAGGAATGCACTGGGAGAAAGGGAAAGGGAGAGGTGAAATGGGGTAAAGTATCTTACATCAAAGAAGCAAGAAAATGTGTATGGAGTGGAGGGAAAGATGGGGGAAGTGCGGGGCTACGAGTGAGCCTTACTCTCATCAGAATTGGTTCAATGAAGGAATAACATACACATTCAATTGGGTATAGTAATATATCTTGCCCTGTGTGAAAGTGGGAGGGGAAAAGGATAAGGGGAGAGGGATGAAGGAAGGGAGGGAAGATTAGGGGAGGGAGCAGTAAATGTAAAGAGATGTCCAAAGACCTCTTCCCTTACACCACTGTTTTTTGTTAGATGCAATCAGGAAAAAAAAATCAAGATAAAAGATCTAGGCCAGAACACTCACAAACATCAGAACTGGTTTGATCAAAATGATGGGGAAATTCAGGAGCTACTAAATGAGAAATGAGAACTCCAAGGGGTTTACCAGCAGGATATGTCTTTTCCATTTCTATGAAGTGAACAATTAATTTCATTAAAAGTAAAATGCAAAAAAATCTTAGAGAGATGCAGGATTTTTGACTCAGTAAGAAGGCAGATAAGATGCAGTTTTACACTGATAGTAACAATCCAAAACACTTCTACTGTGCTTTGAAGACTATTTATGGGCCAAGATCTTTTTGGTGCATTTCAACTACTCAGCACTGATAAGGAGAGATGGACTGAACACTTCCATAGTGTTTTCAACCTACTGTTGTCAATGAATGTTGAAGCCATCAACCATATATCTCAGGTTGAAGTCAATCCCTCTCTAGCTGAATTTTCAACTGAAGAAGAATTTCTGAATTCCATTAGATTCCTCTCATGTGGCAAAGTGCTTGGTACTAATTCCATTCCAGCAGAGATATACAAGGCAGGTGGTCAACTGCTTATGCAATAGTTGACTTAAATGGTCTGGATTCTATAGCAAGAGGACTTTATCACCCAAGAGTTCAATGATACTTCCATTGTCCATTTCTATAAAGGAAAGGGAAATATGTGGTTCTCTGAAAATTACAGCAGGACGTGTCTCTCTCTTCATCATTGCCAGGAAGATTCTTGCCAGAGTCCTCTTTAATTGGCTTGTCCTTTGCCTGGAAGATGATCATCTACCCAATAGTCAGTGTATCTTCAAAAAGGGCTGAGGAATGCTTGATATGGTGTTTGCTGCCCGACAAGTACAGGAAAAATGCCAGGAGCAGAACAGAGGTCTATATATAATGCTTATGTATCTAACCGAGGCTTTTGGTAGTGTCACTCATGAGGGCTTGTGGAAGATCATAGCAAAATTTGTTGGCCAGAGAAATTTATCAGTATAATACACCAGTTTCATGATGGCATGTTTGCACAGGTTTTGGATAATGAACAATGCTCTCAAACTTTCCCAATCACCAGTGGAATTAAGCAGGGCTGTGTGCTTGCTCCCATGGTTTTTAGTAAGATGTTTTCAGCAATGCTCTCAGATACCTTCAAAGAAGATGGAAATGGCATCAAGGTCAGCTACTATTCTGACAGTAAATTATTTAAGTTGAAATGGCTACAAGCCAAGATAAAAGTGGTGGGAGAGTTGGTGCATTCCTTCCCCACTCCCAACCCCCAGATGATTGTGCACTCAATTCAGCTTTTGAGGCTGAGATGCAACAACGTATGGATCAATTATTTGTCACTTGTGCTAACTTTGGACTGACAACATCAAGGAAACAAGGTTCCCCACCAGCCAGTGCTATTCCATTCATACATGAAACCACTGGTTACAATAGTTGGAGAAATGTGGAATGCCGTGAATAAGCTCACTTGCCTTGGCAGTATGTTTCCCAGGGATGAACACATAGATGATGAAGTTGACTCACACTGCTAGAGCTAGCTCAGAATTTGACAGTCTCTGAAGGAAAATGTGGGAGACAAGAGATATTAGGGTTCCTATGAAACTGAAGGTATACAAAGTTGTACTGACCTCATTTTTGTATGCTAGTGAAACCTGGACAGTCTACCAGTGCCATCCCAGAAAACTGAACCCCTTACTTTTTGTTTTTGTTTTTGTTTTTTTTGTGGGGTAATGGGGGTTAAGTGACTTGCCCAGGGTCACACAGCTAGTGTCAAGTGTCTGAGGCTGGATTTGAACTCAGGTACTCCTGAATCCAGGGCCAGTGCTTTATCCACTGTGCCACCTAGCTGCCCCGAACCCCTTACTTTTGAATTGTCTTAGGAAAATTCTGAAAATCATCTGTCAAGATAAGGTGTCAGATATTGAATTCCTTTCTCAAGGTAAACTAATAAGCATTCAATCTCTACTGCAGAGAGCACAACACCAATGGGCTGACCATGTTGTTTAAGTGATAAATATATGTTTGCCTAAAATACTACTTTACAGAGAACTTGCAAAAGGCAAGCATTCACAAAGAGGTCAGAAGAAACAAGGCAATGATGCTTTCAAGGCATCTTTAAAGAACTTTAGTTTTGCTAGTGAAACATGGGGATACACTGGCACAGGACCATCCAGCATGGCATGCCCACATAAAAGGATGCACTGTACTTGATGAATAAAGTGAAATTTTAATAGTTCAAAGAAGGAGATGCACACATTTCGAGACATATCCATCTGAAATGTTTATACAGATTATTTATGTCTGATCTGTGTTAGAGAGTTCTGAGCTCATATTTATCTAATAAGCCATACTTGGACACATTGTACATTGACTCCAACATCATGATATCATTTTGGTCCTCTTCAAGTGTGAAGGACAACAAGATTATTTATTAGATAGCAACAGCAAAAAAATAAAAATCAAGATTGTCAAACCAACTAAGAAAAAAGGGATGGAAGCCAATGAGTGCTCTTTTGAATGTTTGCCTCCGCAATCAATCAAAACACCTTTCACCCATAATATAATCAAACAGAAACAGTTACAGAATGCCCAAGCATGTTTCAAACTCTCTCCAAGGTATTTACAAATCATTATGACTTTTTCAGAATCAGGGGTTCTAGCTTGTTCTATATGGGGATTTACATTGGAATCACTATATGTTCCAGTTAACATTTGCCTATCATATTTGGTTTGGGGCATTGAAATACTAAAGTTTCAACTTTATGTTCATTGGTGACTTGGGCTTTATATTGTTCTTTGTTAGTGAATTCTGGAATGGTTCAAAAGAGAAATAAGAAACAATCAGTAGTCTGTCCTTTGTTTTAGCGATTTCTGGAAACTTTATTAAGTTATGTATATAGGATTTCCAATTTATCGTTTGTTTCTGATATACCTAATATTCTTACTTTTTTCATGGTCAATGCTGATAAGTCACATGGACTTGCACACACCTCAAGTGTCTCTTGAATTCTAATTTGAATTGGTCCTTTGAATTGGATTTACAAATTTTTTTTTCTTCTTGTTCTTATTCTTCTTCCTTTTTCATGTTCTTCTTCATGTTCATGTTCTTGTTCTTCTTGTTCTTGTTCTTGTTCTTCTTGTTCTTGTTCTTGTTCTTGTTCTTGTTCTTGTTCTTGTTCTTGTTCTTGTTCTTGTTCTTGTTCTTGTTCTTGTTCTTCTTGTTCTTCTTCTTTTCTTCCACCTCTTTATCACTCCACTTCTATGGTCAGAGATAGAGATACAAAGTAGCAACTTGGATAGTGTTATAACACTAAAATGTTTAATGTTACTAAAAATTATATATGTAAAACATATTAAAATTACAATGTTATTTAAATGTCAGGTAACATCATTTTTATCATTAATTCAGAGATTATTTATGAATTTTAAAGTCTCAACCCTCTCATTTGTCTTATTTTGTCTTCTAAACATATTTTCTTTCTCCCCAAATTTTGTTTTAAATTTTATCCATATTTCCTTGTTCATTTTTCTTAATTCTATTTTGAATCATACCAGAATTTCTTGTTTTGGAATGATTATTTCTGGATGATCATAAAATGTTATCCTTCTTTTTTCTTTTATTGCTAGATTTTAGGTTATTTTCTATAGCCACATAATATTTCTTCATTGTATTCTAACTTTTTCTTATTACCTCCATTCATGGTTTCTTATGAGTCTTCCTGCTGCCTTTTCTGCCAAAGATATTGGCTTATCCTTAATTCTTCTCTATTAGTTTTCTTGTCATCTACCCATTCCATTCTAATCATATCTCTAGAATATTTGGACCCTAAAGCCAGACAGAGCTATGTTGTTTTCTACTTTGTATACTCCTAGGGCCGATTTATTTAAGAACCTTCCTTAAATCACACTGTTGGGTCTGGTCATAACATAAGAGGTGCTCTCATTTTACTTTCATTTTACAGATGAGGAAACTGAATCACAGAGAGGTTTAGTGATTTGCCCCAAATCACACAGATCATGAAGAACAATAGGTTCAAATGATTTGGTCTGATAAAGAATATTGAAATGAGAATTAGAAGAACAATGTTCTAATTATATTTCTGTTTCTTAACATTGGACAATTTACTGCCTCTTTCTGAGTCTTCCCTTCTTCATTTCCAAAATAAGAGGCTTTAATTGAATTACCTCTAATATGCTTTCCATTTGTAATATTTGATTCTATATTTCTAGGAATCTAGAAATACTCTTCTCATCTTTCTCAAGAGCCTTATTATCTATGAGGAATTTCTACCATTTCCTAGCCAAGGTAGGGAAGATTTGGTGTCAAGTGAGAGAAGAACTTCATGATACCTTTGAAACTATGACACATAGTTGGCTGACTGATTACTCTAATCCATATAAATCCAATGTTGGTTGTCAAGCACAACCACAAAAACAAATAAACAAACAAAAATCCCAGTGTAATGGTGAACAGAAAACAATAAAAAGGAATCAGCTGCCTAAATGAATAATGTCCTTCCTCATCTCTTTCAATAGCCATAGTAAGGACCAATGACAACTTACTCTCATTAGAGAGGGAGGCTCTGAAAATATTTGAGTTTCCACAAAAAGACCTGTCTACATAAAAGAAGACAGCAAGCCCATATTAAAGAATGGTGATCTCACATATAATATTCCTGTAAGTAATGACTATATATGTTCAATGTTTATTATTTTTACTATTATTTATATTAACATAAATATAACAACCAAGTAGTCACCAGTATCAAATTGTTTTTTTGTTCACTTGCTTTTAGAGAAAAATAGTGGAGCTCAAAGTATTTAATGAACATCATGGACATTACTAGTAACTATCAAAATAAAAGTATGAAAAGTACCTAAAAGCTGTTGATTCATTTGATGACTAATCACCTTGAAAATCAAACCTACTATTTGATTGACTTTTGATTTTGATTCAAGGCCAAGTAAACCCATAAGCATTTACCATGTGACAGGAACTCTCTTAATCATTAGGGATACAAATACCAGGAAGACAAATACTCCATTCTTTGAAGAAGCTTACATTCTAATGGGGGAAAGCAATACATAAAGGGGAGTTAAAAAACAAGATGGTAGAAGGGCCACAGAGAGAAGGCACTTGAAGTGGGCATGGTACTGAGATGTTAAAAATCAGAAGCAAAGCTGGAAAGGGAATGAAGGTTGACCTTTTCAAAATGGAGGCACCAGCACAACAGGAACTCAACAATGAGAGAAAGGGACTGGCATGATGAAGGAATATTCCATGGTAAGGAGGCCCTTGGAAGCTGATGAGAGCTTCAAGATGAGACTGCAAATGAGGCATGAGGTTAAATTCCAGAGAGAATTCCACTTCAAAAAATATTTTCTATAAGTTCAGCCTTAAACTAAGTATGGGAAGCTGTCTAATGGTTTGACTTGAGGGATAGATTCCTTTCCCCCAATTAACAACGCTCTTTGGTTCATAACTTTTTTAAAAAAGTAATTATTTTCTTTCCTTTCACATCTTCTTTCAATTTTATTGAAATACTATGTTAATCTTTTACTGTCATCATGTAATGTCATTATATGTGTTGTTTAGTAACCTCTTGGAGGGCACGATGTCATAGAATGATCATTGAACTAGAACTCTGGAGATTTGAATCCTAAGGTTGATTCTCAAAAAGTAGATTTGTGGCAGTGGAAAAATCAGTCTTCCTACCTTGGCCTAATTTCTCCTTTTTTTGTGTATGGGGCAATGAAGTTAATTGACTTGTCCAGGGTTACACAGCTAGTAAGTGTCATGGGTCTGAAGCAGAATTTGAACTCAGGTTCTCCTGAATCCAGGACCAGTGTTTTATCCAATGTGCAACCTAGCTGCCCCTGGCCTAAATTTTCATCACTTTAATATCTAAGGATTGTAGGTAGTATCATTGTCAGACCATCCATCTCTGACATTTCATAATTCTACCTTGTTGCATCCTTACTGTGCCACTTGTAAAAAAATCTCACTCATATGTGAATACATGGAGAAGGTGATTTAATCAGTGTGGACTTCTGGTGTTGAAAATGTCTTCACTAAGCTAAATCACTACCATGCTCTGAGTTAGTAAGCAATTTCTTGGTATTTTCTTGAGGTATATTTAGATACTAAGCAACTTGTCCAAGTTCAAACAGCTAATAAATGTCAAAAACTTGATTGGAACCCAGATTTCCTGACCTTTCACATAGACATTATTAATGAAATGTTTACTGAATTGATTTGATTTTAGGAAAGCATGGCCAATGTGGGGGAAAACAGCAGGAAAGTGCTCAAGCTAATCACATCAGACCACAAGAGCCGGTGTTAAGTTTTCAGTTAGCATTTCTACATCAGAAATTAGCAATGCTACAAATCAAGGCTGATTTGTTGCTTTGTTGATTGTCTAGACCAAAGGTCACATAACTGAATGTGGGGATAATAAATAATTTGATAACAGTAAAAAGTTATATATACCTATTTTATATACCCTGGGATCATGTGAAAATTTCTCTTATGAAAAGGGCCCACAAATGGGAAGAATTTAAGCCCTGATCTACACTTAAGAAAGTGATAGAGAAAATGTTAAAAATGAAAATTAAACTTAAAAGTTTGTCAAATGTACATTTTTCTTGGAAAATCAGTTCTTAGACACTTACCAGCATGCTTCTATTATGAGGATATTGTAAACAAATATCTCCTATGGTAGTTTTGACATTTTATGATTCTACTTCATTATATAGTTTTACTAAGATACTAAGGAAGTATTTCCTGCCTGGCATATTGTAAAATAAAGCAATACAAAAGCACATTGAATTGGAATGTAGATTGTATCATAAAATGTTAAAGCTGGAAGAGACTTTAAAGATCATACAACTCTTTCATTTTTATAGATCTGAAAACTGAGGCCTGGAGAAGAGACCTGTCAAAGGTCATACAAATGGTAAGTAGCAGAGCTGGAACTCAAACCTGTTTTCTGACTTCATCAATTGTTTTTTCCATTATGTTCTCATCACAAGCTTACTCCTGAAACCTGTATTCTTTTTTTAAAAATTAAATTAAATTTATTTTGAAATTAAGAAATAAAATAATCATTTCCATAGTACAGTAGAAGAGAAAAAAAGATAGCACATGAAACTGCAAATCTATTATATACAACTAGCTATTCCTTTTAAATATATAATAAAGTTATCATGCTTTCTTTTTCTTTACCTTTTTCTCTGCTTCTCCCCTTCCTCCATGGATGGCCACCATTAGACACAAATATGTGTATGAGTATGTTTAACTTTTGAAATTTATGTACATATTTTATAAGCATTTATTATCTTTCCCTCCCACTTTTGCCTGACAATGAACAATTTTTTAAAATGAAAAAATAAAATCCTTATAACAACTATGCACAACCCAGAAAAACCAACCTCCATATTGTCCATACCCCCAAATGCATGGTCTCATTTTAAGTTTAAATACATTACCTCTGTCAAGAGGTGAGTGGCGGCCACAGCTAGGTGGCACAGTGGATAGAGCACCGGCCCTGGATTCAGGAGGACCTGAGTTCAAATCTGGCCTCAGACATTTGACACTAACTGATTGACCCAGGGCAAGTCACTTAACCCTCATTGCCCTGCAAAAAAAAAAAAAAAAGAGGTGAGTGGTATTCTTTATCTTCATCCCTCTGGTCTTCATAGGGCTTATCACTGTATTGGATTAGAGTTCTAAAGTCTTTTAATGTTGTTTTTCTCTATAATGTTCTTGCCATGTCTAAATTGTTCTCCTATTTCTGATCACTTCATTATCAAGGTCATGGATTTTCCAATCATAGAAGTCTTCTTTGTTTCCTCTGGTATTTTCCATTTCATAATTTTGTGATACAATTATATTCCAATCCATTCATATACCACTATTCCTTCAACCATTCCCCACGAAGTAGTTACCCCCTTTGCTTCCAGTTTGGGGAATCCATGAAAAGAACTGCTCTAAATACTTTTTTATATCTAGGTAATTTAAGGATCTTATAATATAATAGGCAAGTTATTTTCCCCTTTGAACAACATTTTCTTCTTTTGTAAAATGAGAGGCTTGAAGTAGATGACTCTAAGACCCTCCTACCTTTAAATCTCATACTCTCTCTAATCTGCTGGTTGTCTCTTATATCACACCATGCAGAATTCATTTGCCCCTCTAGCTGAGTTCCCTGAGCTTTTAAAGGAGTGTCCAAAGCATCCTTCAAGGAGGGGAAATACCCCTTTTGAAGGGGAAACCTAGGGAGGGGGACAGAATAGGAACAATCTGAAAAAAAACAACAGCAACTCCAAACTGAAGTGAGTTCCCAGACAGTCAATGCTTTTGTGGACTGGGGTGTCTTTATCCTAGAAATGTCATCCCTCTTTAGTCTGTAAATATCATCCTACAGAACACCTAAACACCAGCTTTAGGAAGATGATGGGAGTCTTTGGAGGGAAGGCAATGCACTGTCAGCTAAAGGACAATGCTTCTTTTTTGGATTGAATAAAGAGAAATAAAAGGAGACTCAGGGAGAGGAATGGGGGAGTAAATACAAGAGCAAGGACGGATACAGTATTCTTTCCACCACTATTACATTGTGGCTTTTTAAATGAAGCTATTACAGAGCAGCTTTGTCCTTCAGGGTATCCTCTTGTTTGGGGACCTTTACCTTTTTTGCTTTCACCTATACAGACTCCTGTGAATAAGACACTGCCTCCTCCCCACCTCCATATTAACATATACAGACAGGGAATCTACTCTTCACTTAAGGAGTTTCTGTATAATATAATATGAGGAACCCACAGGGATGGACCCTCTGACCTAAATATTACTTTCAGTAGGCCTGAAATTCTTCAAACATCATATAGCCTATAATTTTACCTAATTAGCAGTGATTTCTGTGAATTTTTAAAAGAGAGAATCCTGTTTTAAAAGCCTAAGCCTAAAATTAAACTGAATCAGTGGTCATCCACACCATAGTGTGAATTACTTCACTAAACTTGCTATTCATTCTTCACTCAGGTACTAAGCATCTTGACAAACGGGAGTTTAATAACTAGTAATTCCTACAGGAAGCCCCACTGGTGTCTGGCAGAGTTGGAGGCAGATGGAAGTTGAAAACTCTGTGAATGAATGCCTCCTGACACTATTTAAATATCATTACTTTGAATTCTACCTTGATGCTAGGACATCACTAAGGACAGCATTCTCCTAGTTCTAGTTCTGAATTGGGAAGTTAGGGGTTCTTATTTCTGATCATTGGGTTCTTACTGTTCTCTGCCTCCTTTCCCTTTCACTCTGATGCCTTGAGAAGATGGTCATTTCAAAAGAAGATTGCTTCTGCTGAGGGCATACCTGGGGGGAAATTTGAAGGGAAAGGACTCAGGCAGCCAAGAGAGTAGAGTGAGGTCACCTGTGGGGAAGACCTGGTCTATGTGAGGGTCCATAGTAAGGTGTGAGAGAAGCAGAGCCTCTGCTGGTGCCAATTCCACCAGGCTCAAGAGAACCAGTATGTATAAATATGTATATTTATTTATTTGGGGGGGGGAGGGTGGGGCAATAAGGGTTAAGTGACTTGCCTAGGGGTCACACAGCTAGTTAAGTATCAAGTGTCTGAGGCTAGATTTAAACTCAGGTCCTCCTGAATCTAGGACCCGTGCTTTATCCATTGCGCCACCTAGCTGCCCTAATAGTAGTAGGCTTCCATCAGTAGAGGACGACCATGGATCAGCGCCTTGAAGAGCCACAGGCCACAGTATGGCTGTGCAGTCCGATATGGGAGCCGAAGTTCCTGCCCCAACGAGGACATCAGAAAACTGCGCTCTCTGTTGCCTGTAGGTTCCTGCGCCTCATTCATTTTTCTTCCTCCAGAGCTGGGAGGCCCATCTCAGCTGCTCCTGAGTACAGAATTCCATTGGGCGCGGTCCTTGGCCATCTCCTCCCAGCTGCTGGTGTCAAGCTGGGGGCTTCCAGCTGGTCTTTGGCCTGAGGCTAACTCACCATAGAGTAGGTCTTTAGGAATGCGCATTCAACTGCAAGAAAAGTGCAGAGAACAAAGAAAACCCCTCTTCATTTCCTTCATAGACCTGACCAAAGCATTTGATAAGGGTTAACAGAGAAGATCTTTTTGAAATTCTCTCAAGAACTGGTTGCCCTCCTAAACTCCGTAGCCTGATTCACTCCTTTCATTGCAACATGCAGGGTGTCATACAGTTTGAAGGCAACACCTCTGGAACATTCAGCATAAACAACGGAGTCAAGCAAGGATGCGTGCTAGCTCCCATGCTATCTGGAATTTTCTTCTCCATGCTTTTGGTTCATCAACTGATGGCATGTATCTGCATCCCCGGTCGGACGGAGGCCTGTTCCATGTTTCATGTCTGAGATCCAAAACCAGAGTGAGAGGTTATGTATACATATATTTTCAATGTGAAGTTGCCAAAGCTACAAATCAGGGCTTAATCTCTTCTTTTCTTCATTGCCTGGAATTAAGAAAGTGATAGTTAAAATGTTAATATTAAAGATTACACTAAAAGGTGTATCAAGGGTATCTTCTGAGAGCCTATAGTTAAACATTTACCAGCACACTCCTGGAGAGAAGGCACCAATGTGACCTTCTTAGATAATTTTCCAGTCACTCATATTCATGTGCTGAGCCATTCTAATAACTAGAGGTTATAGATATTTGTGATGTATGTCTTTACACTTTCTTTCCCAGCCTTCAGTCCCTTCTGTTTTAGGACAAATTTTTCTTACTACTACAGGCCTTACTTAGCTGTCCCTTCTCTGGCCACCTATAACATTTAAAGTCTGAAACTCATGGTCTAACTATTGATCATACACAAAAATTATCTCTATTTCCTGTGTTAAAGCACTGTCTTCCATCCAAGAAAAAAATTTTCTTTTATGGTTTTATATAAAATATACATTTATATTTATATGTATGTATGTATGTATTTAAGTATAATCCTTGAAGGCAAGAACTGGTTCTTTTCTATTATATTCCCAAGAATCACTAGCACAGGGTTGGTTACACAGTAGTTTCTTTTCTTTTCTTTTCTTTTTTTTTGCAGGACACTGAGGGTTAAGCTTAGCATCACACAACTAGTAAGTGTCAAGTGTCTGAGGCCAGATTTGAACTCAGGCACTCATGAATGCAGGACTGGTGTTTTATCCACTGTGCCACCTAGCTGTCCCTAAACAGTAGTTTCTTAATTAATACATAGTGATTATCAGGAATGCCATAGGCACAGTATGCCTGGATTTGAGCAAATATTTGACAGTTTCTCTTTATAGATAAGATAGAGAAACGTTGGCTAGATGCTAGTATGTTATACACATACTTGTACACATGCATGTATACACACATATATACATTAAGTAAATCAATAACCAGTTTGGTGGTGATTGGGGCATTAATAAGGGGTTCATCAAGATATAACACTCTACATTTAACCTACAAAAATCAACAGTACAAGGATAGGCTACAATAAGGGTGGATAGAGCATATTTATTGTGAAAGTACTTAAGGGCTTTAATGGACTCAATGTGAGTCCACATCATGACCTGTAAGCCAAGGTATTTAATGCCATGTTAGACTATATATTAATAGAGTGCCCAGAATATGGAAGGTAATTGGAGCTACTGTTTTCTTCCTTGCTCATATTATGTCTGGAGTTTATGTTCGGGCCTGGGCACACTATTTTAAAAAGAGCATTTGCCAAACACTTCAGCGGTCCAGATGAAGTCTTCTAGAATTATTAGAGGAGTAATACTGTTAGATATGGGGATAATGGGAATATTCATCCCAGAGGTAGAAAACTTAAGGTTGTGATGTGGGGGGCGGGATGCAGAAATGATGGTAGTTTTCAAGTATTTTAGGGGCTGTCATGTGGGAAAGGGATTAAACTTTTACTACCTGCACCCTTGGGACAGAAGTTGAAACAATGGGGAGAAGTTGGGGGGAAGCAGAGTTAGGCAAAGACAGCTAGACTATCTAATATTTATTGAGAGAGTATTTTTTTCCATACTTCAGGCTGAATCTGGATGGGCACTTACCAATGATATTGAAAAGATGATTGCATTTATTACAAGTTGCACTAGATGACCCCTGTGGTCTATTCTAACTCTAGGCTTCTTTGATTGACATTTTATACTCCCAATACAAGATAAAACATTTTAATTATTTCAAATAGTATTTTTTAAAGGACCCTGGTAAAATAGTAAAGAAAAATATGTTTCTGACCCTAGAATTCTAGCATACTTATGTGTAGCTCCAGAGCAGGGGTTAGATTAAGCTTTTGAAATCAAGATATTTCATAAATGTGAATTTTGATTCAAGACTATGCCTACACATTTAAGTTCATTTGGGAAAAAGAAAATGGTTGAATCCATTAATTAATCCAGTTAAAGAACTCATTATAAATAGTGTTTTAAAATTTTAAATCCATGCTTACCCCCCATACACTCCCCTACACACACACAAACCCCATAGCTACTGCTTCAATAAACCAGGAACTTCTTGCTTTATCCACCTTCTCTGGCCTGAAGACAGCACAGCTGTTAAAGTAGCCAAGACACTGGGATAAGCTGGCTTAATATATGCATATTAATCCTCAAATGTGTTTTTGAACCACTTTTGCCTCATGAGTTAGCATTCTTTATCTCCTCACTCAAAAACAAGGTGCATGTTTCTCACAGCATTTGGACTGCTTGCTCCAAAAGGAGACATTGATAAATTGGAAAGAATCCAGAAATGATAAAAGGATTAGAGCATATGACCTATGGAGAGAGATTATTAAAGTAACTTCATACATTCAGCCTGGAGAAAAGATGACAAGGGGTGGGGAATGTGATCACTTTATATAAATACTAGAAACAAAATGCTATGTGGAAGAAGGGGAGGAATTATTTAAGGTGATTAGTGGGTGGGAAAAGAAAGAGTGATGGATCGAAAACAGAGAAAAGTACATTTGAGTGAAAGATTCTTGGGGGAGAAATTTCCAACAGAGAGGTCAATTAGCAAATACATTGATTTTTCCAAGGGGTAATTGGAGTACCTTCAGTCATTCTACTCCTGAAAAAGTGCTATGCATTTGGGGTTTTAAATCAAGAAGCCCAATGTACCAAACAAGAATCAAAACAAATTAGCCAATAGCATGGATCATTCTAGGCCTTCCCTGTCTATGTCTGTGCTGAAATCATCAAACCAAAAAGTAAAACCATGGATAATCAAATAAGATCAGTATGAATAACTCTCATTCTATCTTCTTTCCCTTCATTTTTTCTATTCTTCCTTCCGTTCCTACTTTCTTTTCTGTTACTTTTCCTTCCCCTTCCCTTTATTATATTATCACTTATAAATATTCTTATTAACAGTAACACATGATATTTTTAACAACATTCGCAGTAAAGTGGAAAGAATGTTGAGTTTTGAGCCCAGAAAATCACTTGCTCTCCCATTAACAAGCAAGCATCTTGGCTGACCATAGATAATTCATTCAATTTCCCCTTTTCTCCCATCTTAAAATACCAAAATCCCAGACTTAGAAAAGAAAATACTCATTGACCATCTGTTCCAAGCCATAACTGAACAGGGATTCTTCTTTGCACATAGTTAACAAGTAACTGGTAACCTCTTGCTTGTAATAGAGAATGTCAATTCCAGGTTTTGACAGCCTTAATTACAGGAAAGTTTTGGGTTTTTGATTTTTTAAATATCAAATGGAAATCTTTTCTTCAACTTCTACCAATGGCTACTAGTAACTGCCCTCTGTGACAAAGCAAGATATATGCTATTTTTCTTCTATATGAAAGTCTTTAAATATTTGAAAGCAGCTATCATGTACCCATTCCTGGCTACTTCCTATCTTTCTGATTTTCTTACATCCTACTCTCCACACATTCTTTAACCTAATCATCCTGGCCTATTTTTTGTTCCCTGAACACATCACCCCATCTTCTCTCTCCTTGCCTTTGCATTGACTATTATTCCTGGGATCTTCATTTTGAGTATGTGCCCACTCCAGCCACAATCACTCTTTTACTCTTTTCTTGGCAGATTCTGATTCTCTGGACTACTTCACTACGTTCTCCTCCCTAACTCCTTCACTCTTTCTTTTCCGTTCCTATTTATTTATCTTGCCTTATTAGAATGTCAACTCCTTGAGGGCAGAGACTATTTTTCTTCTTCGTTTTATTTATATTACCAGGTCCTAGCATAGTGCCTGGGATACAGTAAGTACCTAATAAATGCTTCTTGATTGACCACCCCTAAAATGTTATTCCTCTCAACTTCCAAGTTTTTGGAATACCCAGCTTCTTTTAAGACTCAACTCCAAATTCATTTCGTCCGAGAGGACTCTCCTGGTTTTCCTAGATTCTAGTGCCATCACCTCAAGGGACTTCCGTGTATTCTATATTTAATTTATATATTCTAATTTATATTTGTTGCCCCACCATTAGATTGTAAGTTTCTTTATGTCAGAGTGCTGGTTGCTTTGCTTAGCACAGTTTATCACACATAGTCAGCACTTAAGAAATGCTTGTTGATTGATATATCAATTGATTGCCTTTTGTCTTCTTTTTATTGGGCTAAATGTTCAGAGTTGTTTCAATTGGTTATCATGTGGTGTACCTTCAAATAAATTTATTATATTGGTCACCTTCCTCATAGAATACCATATGTTGTTAGTGCTTTTTCTGAGACTTAAAATTTCGATTGTAGGTGATACTTGTAATCTAGTCTGACCAGGGCAGAATAAAGAAGGATTAAAACTTCCCTTGCCTGGATTTGTGTTAATGTAATTTAAGATCATATTAAGTTTTCAACATTAAATTAAATTCAATTTTTAATGCTTTATATGCTTGGCCCCACATAATCTGAGATCTAGTAACACTGGTCTCCTTGCCATTCCTGGCACAAAACATTTCAACTGACTCTGGACATTTTGTCTTGCTGTTTCCCATGCCAGGGATACTTTCCTACCTCTTCTTCACCTCCTGGATTCTCTGGCCATTTTCAAGTCTCTTCTAAAATCCATCCTTCTATATGAAGCCTTTCTGCATCCTTCTTAATTCTAATGTCTTCACTCTGAGTATCTCCAATAGATCCTGCCTATGTCTTGTTTTACCCACTTATTTACATGTTTTCTCTCCCATTAGACTGTGAGCTCCTTGAGAACAAGGATTAATTTTTGCCTTTCTTGGTAGTCTCAGAACTCAGCACTGAGTCTAGCCCATACTAGGCACTTAAGAAATGATTGTTGTTGGACTGACTAATTGATTGGCTGGTTTCTGGGGGAGGGGGAGGAACACAAATGAAAAAGTGAGCCGGTCCCTGATTTCAAATATTTTACAAACTAAAAGGATGAATAAGATGGGAATAAGTTTAATATGGAATAAAATGTGATAGCGATAAAAGCAAATACCAGAAAAAAATATGATTTAACAACAGTAACAGCTTAAAGGAATAAAAGACCATTGTCATCTGGGTGGAGAAGAGAAGGATTTTAATAGCCTGAAATAGAGATTAGCCTATTTGAGGAGTATAAATAGGGAGAGTTGATTGTGTGTACCAGCACCCCCTGGGTCCAACATTGTTTATGACCGTTTTTCCTCATGATCTATACTATGCTCTATCCTTGGAGGACAGTATGGAGAGGAGGATGGTATTTTGGAATGTGTTAGACCAGGGGTTGGCAAACTTGAACTTGAGGGTCAAATCCAACTCCTGTTTATTTTTAATAGCTCCTGGGTTAAGAGCCATGGATTTTAACATGATTGTGTTCTAAATGTAAAAAGGTAGAGCAGTATTTGGGCTTTAAATCATTGTTTTCCAACTCCTGTGATGGATAATTAGATGATCTACAAGCAATACACAAGTACCTTCTATTCCACCATTTTCTCTTTTAGCAGATACACTACCTTTCTCTCTTTCCTGAATTTTTCTGTTATTGAATTGTAGAAAAGAAGTCACATTATATGCCACCTTGTCTTCAAGGATCTTAGTGTCTAGGTAGAGAGACAGTAACAATAAGTAATATTATTTATGGAAAATTAATGTATCAATAAGAAATGTTATATCAGAGAAGGTTATGATCAGGGCAAACCAAAAGATGAGAAATTTTCCTTGAGGAAATAAGTATGAAAATTTCCTTTTTTTTCACTTTTGAGGTATAGAATTAATATTCAACCTTTCTTTATATTGTTCCTTTGGAGACAGAATGTGTAGATGTATTTTGTGGGTAGTGATACCTTGCTTGGGGTACAGATCAAATCAAGGTCTGTGACGGGTGGTAACATGATCAGATTTGTTTCAGTGTCATTACAAAGTGAATTAGCAACAATTCATTTAGCCAGGGGAGCCTGGGGCTTTCTTTGGTACTGACATAGTACTTATAACAGAGTTAGAGAATGACAGGTCCTTATTTGTGCCACTGCTGCTTCTGCTCTGGATTCATTTAATGGGCAATGTTATAGATATAGTTCAATTTTATGCTAATTTATTGGTTAGTATTTATATAGTGCCTAGAATAAGGGAAAACTGGTTCAGTAGGGATTGAAATTATTCATTCATTTATTCACCCATCCATCCATAAATTCAATTCAACAGACAATTATTAAGGGGCTCATGACATACTAGATAGACACCTGGCCATGAAGGCGGGAAGACCTGGACCCAAATCCTACCTCTGACACATACAGGCCATGTGACTTGTCATTTGGAAAGTTCCCTTAACTTCTCAGTGCTGCTCTAGCAACAATAAAGACTTCAGTGGATAGAGGAGATGCTGGATCTGTGTTGGTAGAGGGAGTTTCCATTTGCAGAAGTTCCCTTTACCAGTGAAAACATGGGTCCAACACCTAACCTGAGGGCAAAATATTGTGTTAAGTAGTAGAAAGTGAAAAAGGGGACACTGCAAGAAGGGAATTAATTAGGAGGCTATTACAATAAAAAGTTCAGTCAAGAGGTGATAAAGACCAGCATTAAGGAAGTGGCCATGTAAGTTGAAAGAACAGAATGGATGAGAGACATGTTACAAATGAACAATTGACAAGGTTTGACAAATGATTCACTCTTGCCATTCCCCCATCAAATCTGTTGCTAAATCCTGTTGATTCTATCATCGCCACATCTCTCCTTCATACTCTCTCCTTTCCTCTGACATTGCCACCCTAATGCAGGTCCTTATCATATCAAGCTAATTTATTAAAGTAGTCTTCTGGTTGGTCTCCCTGCATCTGCTCTATTCTAGCCCATTCTCTCATCAGGTGTCAAACTGATTTTCATTAATTGCAGATCTAACTATGTCATCTTTTTTCACAATAAACTCTAGTGGCTCCCTATTACCTCCGGGACTAAACATAAAATCATCCATTTTGTTTTTAAAGTCCATCATAACCTGGTGTCCTCTTACCCATACCAGACTTCTTACACTTTACTTCTCTTGCACACTTTAAAATCAAGTGACTCTAGCCTCCTTGCTTCTCTTTTTAAATGACATCCTATAGTATAACATACAATCTAGACTTGGGAGAAAAGACTTCAAAACTTAGAATAAGGAACAAGGGAGTATTCTCTTTTAGATCTAATTCTCAGTAGCTGTGAATAAGTGATTGTTGGTGTGGAAATGACAGGAATCTTGATTAGAAATGACCATTATGTACTACAATTTGGGAAAGAGAAGAAAGGCATAAATACTTGAACATACACTCTAGACATATTTTGCTTCTAGTTTCTCAGCCAAGGAGAATGACATTTGCATTTCTTTGTTTCCCTACACTTGGCACAGTGATTGGCATACAGTAAGCATTTAATAGTAACTGCTTATTGACTTGACTTATTGAGTAGAAGGGCAAGGAGAAAAATTGTTAATAGGGATCTGAAGGTCAGTATAAATAAGTTGGTAAGAGGGAATTTCACTACCCCTGATGAGTTCAAGTCGCCACATACAGATGAACTATACCTGTGGGCAATGAAAGAACTGGTAGATATAACTATGGATTCATTGTCAATTATATTGGAAAGATTGTGTACAACTGGAGAGATGCCATAGAATTTAAGAAGAGCAAATGTCCCAATTAAAAAAAAAAGGCAAAAGAATAGTCTGCCAAGAACAGGCAGCAAACTTGACTTGAATTCTTGGCAAAACTCTTGAACATATTATAATAGAAATGATTAGTGAACTTCTAGAAGAGGAAATTATGATTGCAAAGAGTGAGCATGACTTCAGTAAGAACAGGTCATGCCAAATGAACTTCATTTCCTTGTTTGAAAGATTTACTCAGAGTGAGTAAAATGGGAGCTGGGGGTGTGCTGTGGATGTAGTTTACATGGATTTTAGCAAGATCTTTGATGAAGAATCGCATTCTATCCTTGTGGAAAATACAAAGAGCTATGAGCTAGACCATTGTACAATTAGGTGAATTCAAAACTGACGGAATGTCAAGAACCAAGGAGGAGTCACTGGGAGTTCAATATCAATCTGGAAGTAGGTTACAAGGAGAGCAACCTGGGGATTTGTGTTTGGCCCTGTTTTTATTTTTAGGCTATTATAAAATAGTAAGATAATCATGAGAACAATAGCTAATATTTGTATATCCCTTTAAGGTTTGCAAAGCACTGTAAAATATTAACTCATTTTTTCCTCATGAACCTATAAGACGAGTGCTATTATTATCATCCTTCTATAGATTGAGGAAAATGAGGGAAGCAGAGGTGAAGTGCCAGGGTCACACAACTAGCAAATGTTTGCATTCAGATAGGAACTCAGGTTTTTACTCTAGGTGCAGCACTCTATTCATTGTGCCATTTAGCTGCTTCTAAAGACATCAATAAGCTGGAGAATATTTAAAAGAGGAAAATGAGGGTGGAGAAGGACCTTGAGTTCATCTCACAAGAGGAGAATCAGTTAACAGAACTGGAAATTTTGAGTCTGGAGAATAAAAGACATGTTGGGGGGAAATATTAGCCATCTTCAAGTATTTGAAGAACAGTAATGTGAAAGACTAATTTGACTTGCTTTACTTGATTTGGGGGACAGAAAAAAGGGTAGGAGGAGGTAGTTCCAAAGAGGCAAATTAAGGAAAAATCATTCTTTGTTTTTGTTTTTTTGCAGGGCAATGAGGGTTAAGTGACTTGCCCAGGGTCACACAGCTAGTAAGTGTCAAGTGTCTGAAGCCAAATTTGAACTCAGGTTCTCCTGAATCCAGGGCCGGTGCTTTATCCACTGTGCCATCTAGCTGCCCCAAGGAAAAATCATTCTCACAATTATAGTGGGCCAAATGTGCAATGAAATGCTTTGGGAGGGAATGGGTTTCTGTTCATTGGAAGTCTTCAGGTACACTCTGGGTGACTACTTGCTGGGTAGGTTGTACTATGGAATTAATAATTCTGTATGTGCACATGTTGTGTATGTACATACTATATATATATATACATGTATGTATATATATATAAGACCAAGAAATTTATATAATCTATATCTATATTTATCTATATACCTGCCTACCAAATATCATCTTATCTATTTTCTACCTATCATCCCTCTATCAATCTGTTTATCTATCATATGGCTATCTATCATCTACATACTATCTATCATATATCTATCATCTATCTGAATATTTCTCTCTATCTCTATTATCCATCTGTGTCTGTCTGTCTATCTATCTATCTATCATCTATCTGTGTCTGTGTGTCTATCTATCTATCCATCTATCTATCTTTCCCTATGTTGCAGGTGGGTAAAGATTGGACTAAAAGTTTTCTAAGTTCCCTTCAAATTTGGAAATTTTATAATTATGTGACTGAACTCTGTTTGAACTGAATTTCTATCTCTTGCCTCATTAACACTCTGATCTTACCAAAGATCAATGAACTATGCTTCACAAGAAGGAGGTAATGTGAAGTAAGACAGAGGACAACTTAGGGTCAGAAGATATTAGTGTGAGTTTGAGATCTACTCTTTACTATCTGTGTGATCCTGAACAAGTTATTTCCCCTTCCTGACCCGCTTTCTTCTGGGAAATGAAAACATTGGCCAAGAAGTAATTTCCACGGTCACTTTCAGCTCTATGAATGCTGGATTATTAAAGTTCGATGAGTAGAATTCATGAAAAAAAAAATTAACTTTGCCTGATCGCTGGATCGGTTCAGTTTGGTGCAACTCTTCCTACACTCTCATATCTGGTTGGTTCTGTGGCTTCTCAACAGTAGCTATTCCTTCAATATTTGCATCTTACATCCCTGAAAGCCACTTGGAAATCCCAGTGATTTCTTCTCTGCATGCCCAGAACACTGTTCATCTCATTCATGTGGCACATAAATTGCTTTCACACATTCATTATCACTTCATGAGTGTATGTCCTTTTCCCCCTATGAGATAAGGAGCTCTTCCAGTCTTTTATTTCTGTACCCCAAAATAGCACTCAGTGAAATCTAGAGTATTCTGTTCCCACACTTCATGATCTACCTCATGGTGCCACTTCCTCTGAGAAGCTTTTCCTAATCCTGGTAGAAAACAGTGAATCCTGCGGGCAGCTAGGTGGCACAGTGGATAAAGCACCAGCCCTGGATTCAGGAGGACCTGAGTTCAAATCTGGCCTCAGACACTTAGGCAAGTCACTCAACCCTTATTGTCCCACCAAAATAAACAAACAAACAAACAAATAAAATAAATAAATAAAAGAAAACAGTGAATCCTTCCTCACCTGATCTCCAGGTATTTTATATTCCTCTTATGCAGTATCACATTTTAATATATTATAAATAAATTTTTGCACATGTCTATTCAATGACCTCTACAAAACTATGATGTCATCGAGGACAGGGATTCTTTCTCTCATTTCTTTTTGCATCGTGCCTAAGCCTAGCATAGTTTTTTCAGAGAACGCTAGGACCTAATAGATATTTTCTCAATGAATGAATAAACAATAGGGACCCAATAAGTATTTGATGGTAGATGAATTCATATGTCATAAAAGTGGGACCGTGACTTTATACTTTTGTTCTTATATCAAAACTGGAGTAGGAGTCAAAAGACCAGCTCTGTCACGTACTAGATGTTTGAGTTTGATTAAGTCTCTTTATTTTTACTGAACCTCACTTTTTTCACCTGTAAAATGGGTGTAAAACCTGCCCACACAACCTCAGAAGATTGTTATGAGGAGAGCACAATAGAAATATAAGCCTCCATCCATCATAGGATCATATAACAGGATCAGAGGATCATATATTTACAAGTATAAGGGTTGTAAGACTTCACAGAGTCCAAAAGAGGCAACGGAGGTGTGAAGAAATAAAGTGACTTACCCAGGGTCACACAGCTAGTAAAAGTTTGAGGCAGAATTCAAACTCAGGCTCTTGACTCCAAGTTCGATGTCCTCTCTATCACATCATGCCACTGCTTTCCTGTCTTTTGGAAATATATTATGTGCCTTTCCTCCCTAAGACCTAGCATCCCTTCCAGACTCAAATGTTACAATTGTCTGCCTGCTTGGATGGGGAGAAAGTCTGTTTCTTTTCTTTGCCTGCAGCATTCCATTGCTGACAGGACAGTTGACAGGGCGGCTGACATGGTGGCTATTACTTTGAGCAGTTTCTAAACAATATCATTTTGGTGCCCTTCCACATTCAGGGAAATTATAGGGTGCTTTCTTTTTTATGGAACAATGGCAGTCAACTCCCACGCTGGGGGGTCCTGAGCGGATTTCCTACCAAGCTGCAGAGCCTCAGGATTAACGCAATTATCGTTGTTGACGTCAATTGAGGAACCAGCAGCCTGGCTATCTCGCTTCATGCTGGCACTCAGGAGAATGGAGTTATAAACACTGGTCTGGCTGTTTAGTCTGCATATGTTAAAGGGAAAAAAATAACCTGCTAATTCAAAATGCATCCTGAGTAAATAAGAGCAATATTTATAGAAATGCATGGGTGACGGATCGGCTGTGAATCTGAACCGGGCGCTGATAAATTCTCATTACCTATGTCTACCTGACAAATGAAATGACCCGCTAAGCAGCTGCTGAAAATTCAATCAGATACCTGCAAATAGCAAGCATCCCATGTGAAAAATGGAGGGATTTGGTTAACATCTCAGGCTGGAATCCTACTACACCAGGGAAAAGATAGGAGGTGGTCAGACTCAGGGTGTTTGTGTATCCATTGGAAAGAAGGAAGTCTTTGAGTCTCTGTTCCCAGCCTTCCATCAAGCAAACGACTAACAGATTTTGTCCCAGTCCCCATTCTGAGAGAACAGACTACTCCTATACCACCCTCACACAACTTCACACTCCCTTTGGTTTACCCTATGCCTAAGTGGAATAAGTCTATATAGTATGATTTGAGTGTCTTCAGTAATAGTTTTGTTTCTTGCCGCAAAGTATCTCTTCCACTGGCCTGTCACTGATGCTTGAGATGATGCACTTAAGATTCATTTTGATGGTTGGAAGATTAGAAAGGTGGTAGTGGGATGAGAGATTTTGAAGGTCTTTAAATGCCAAGCTAAGGAAATTTTATTTTATACTAAAGGCAATGGAGGACCACCGGTCTCTTGAGCTTTGTTTACTAAATTGCAACATTCCACTGCCTAAATACCTCTGTCCCTACCTGCAGGTCACACAGCAAAGCGTCATTAGACATTTATACCTGAATAGACGTTAGCCCATAAGGCCCTTTTGCATTTGGACTACTAAATTTTGATAGACATAGAGGAGAAATAGAGAAACAGTCAGAGACAGAAAGAGAGAGATGGGGAGAGACAGAGAAGGACAGAGACAAAGAGGCCTTTGAAGTCCTTTCCAGTTTTAGCTATATGACCACTATGATTCTTTAATTCAGGAGCAGGTTGCTGAGTCAGATGGGAAAGATTAAAACTTATTTTTTAGAATTCCCCATTTTGCTCATAATTAATCCCAATTTTCCCATTTTCCTCCCTTGAAAATTTCTTAGCTCCCTCTCTCCCTGCACACACTCTTACACACAGATACAACATGCTATTCCCTCACACTAGTGAGCTTGGATTCCTTCATAGGAATATTTATGGATTTTCCACTAGAGTGCACAGCACTCCAGTAACCAGTTCTAGGGGAAGCATGCAGGTAAAGAGTAAGATAAAAGAATTTTTTTAAATGGTAAAAAAACATCCTGGCCTTTAACCTTTGAGAATTTGCTGTTTAATGATAAGTGCTCTTCATTCATGGACAGCTAGGTGGTTCAGTGGATAGAGCATGAGACCAGGAAGACCCAATTTCAAATCTGGTTTATATTACTCACTGGCTGTGTGATCCTGGGCAAATCACTTAAACCTGATTGCCTAAAGTTCCCTCATCTCTACAGAAAATTGGAGAAGGAAATAACAAACCAGTCTAAAACAGTGCATCTTTTAAGAAACCCCAAGAAGGTATCATGAAGAGTCAGACTTGATAACAATAAATAAACAAACAAAAGAACAACAATTCATCATTTAAAACTTAGGTAGGAACACTGGTGAAAAAGGAACAAGGTAAAAAAAAAAGAAATCATGGAATCTCAGACTTGGAAGGGGCATCACACATTCCCTAGTCCAACCTCTTACCTTTGCATTTGGATGGCATCCCAGAATTATCCAGAGCACTCAAAGGTTAGATTATTTGCCCAAGGTCACAGATATAAGACTCAAACTCAAGTATTTGTAATTTGGAAGCCAACTGTCTATCCTCTAAGCCACATGCTAGTACCTTTGTATATACTTTATATACATTTTGGATTTCCTTTTTTGGGGTTTATGTCATATCTCTCCATACTCTAGAATATAAGCCTCTTTAGAGAAGTGAGAATTTAATTTTTTGTCCTTGTATTTCCAGAATTTTACACTTTGCCTTGAACATGGTGAGACCCTAACAAAAATCTGTGGAATTGAATTGAATTGAATCCCCTCTACAAAATCTCTGATGTGGGATCATCCAGCTTCTGGAGGAAGAACTCTAATGATGAGGAATTTACTACCTTTGAGAGAGCGCACTTGAAACAAACAAACAAAATGGAAAAAACAACTCTCCAACTCTTAGAAAGTTGGAAATATGCACTCCCTCACTCTTTTCCCTGGGTTCAAGCAAAACAAGTTTAATAACTCTTTCTCATGATAATTTCCAAAGTACTTGCATTCAGCTATTATATATGTCATTTGCTCTTTATACAGCTGAGCATCCAATCCCTCAACATAGTGGTTGGCCTCCTATGGACATGCTCCAATGTGTTAAAGCACTTCCTAAAATGAAATGGAATACAAGATGGAATACAAGAACCCAATTGTGATCTAATTAGGGTAGAGTTTACTGGAACAGTCTCCTCCCTTGTTCTGATCACTGCTTCTGTTAATGCAGCCTATTAGCCACTTGGGGCTGTTCACTTGGAATGAGCATCTGGTCACAATGGGCTCCAGCCCTATTGCACATGAACTGTTACTTGCCAGCTCTTCTTCATACTATATGTGAGCAGTTATTTTTTTTTAACTCAAGTTTAGGACTTTACATTTATCCTTATTAAGTGTCTGGAAAGCAATGTTTGCATTGCTTAAGTCTACTGAAATATATTTATTGGGTTATATTGAGGTATTCGGGGGGGGGGGACTGGCACATAGGGCTTGCAAAGACCTTTCTCAGGTCTGCTCATCCACCTTTAGTATACATTCAATTCTTACCTATATGGCTCCAAGAATCTGTAGCACGCACAGCAGTCACACCCTGGTAAACCATCTCAGCAACTAAACTAAACCAGGTTGAGGATAACCAACAGGCCTCAACCCTGTCAGTGAAATAAAGAGATATCTGACCTGAGCCTGTGAAGACTTGCCCTGGCAGAATGGACAGATAAGTGTAACGATTGGAATGACGCCACCTGCTGGAGACTTACTGTAGAAGAGTTCTGCCCATGAAGCGAAGGTCTTTGAGGGCAAGACCAGGAGTCAGGAAGTGACGGGCTAGTGGGAGGAGGAAGGAAGAGACTGGCGCTCAGGTTCGCGCTCTTTCCTCTGGACTCCCGTGGAGAGCGGAGCTAGAAATGTGCTCTCCCTTTAATAGATAGGAATCTAGGCCTTTCTCTCTCTTTACCAAATTCTTATTCTCCTTAATAAATGCTTAAAAGTCTAACTCTTGCTAAAGCTTATGATTTATTGGCGACCACTAATTAGATATTTTAGACAGTTTAGCTAGAATTTTAGCCCTTAACATAAGGATCATTTGTTCCAACGGCCATGAAGGTGGCTGAAGCAGGTGCTGTAGAATGCTTAGAGTTTGGTCAGATATTGAAGACACCAAGGTCATCCACTGAATCCCTGACCAGTCATTCGGACTTTTGTCTTGCCACTTCTCTTTAATGTTCTAAAAGAGAGAGTGAAATGGATAACTTTATGCAATTCTGCCTCACTTAAATCTAATTCACACATGAGTTAAGACATGACCCTGTGATGTCATTGATCCTCTTCAAAAATGAAGGACAAGGGGCAGCTAGGTGGTGCAGTGGATAGAGCACCCGCCCTGGATTCAGGAGGACCTGAGTTCAAATAGGACTCAGACACTTAACACTTACTAGCTGTATGACCCTGGGCAAGTCACTTAACCCCAATTGCCTCACCAAAAAAAAAAAAAAAAAAGGACAAACCAGAACTAACACTGAAAGGAAAACTATACAGAGACTACACATGTTCCCATCTTGCTTCTGTGCCTTCTATTCTCTTTCTTGTTGTGCTAATAATATGTACACAATGACCCCAGTTTTCCTACCAAACAAAAGGTTTTCTATCTTCAGTGAACTAACTTACTCGGATTAGAAAATGATAGTTGGAACATTCAGGTTGTCCTTTTAGAATTCTAGGTTTCCTGAGGCAAAGTGAAGTGAGCAGAATAAGGAGAACAATTTATACAATAACAATATTTTAAAGACAAATGTGTGAAAGAATTAGGGAGTAGTTGTTCCAGTAAACTCTACCCTAATTGAATCTCTGTGATCAACACAATTACCAACCATGATTCCAGAGGACCCATGATGAAATATGCTACCCATCTTCAGAGTATAGATGGAAGCATAGTTTCTTCTCTTTTTCTTTCTTCCTTTCTTTCTCTTAGTTTCTTCCTCTTCTCCTGTCTTTTTCCTTATTTGGAGGGAGACATGGCTAATGTGGGAGTATTTTTTTTATGACTTTACACATTTTAATGGTTTTTTGTTTGTTTGTTTTTATTGTCTTCTCAATGGGTAGGGCAAGGAGAAGGAGGAAGGAGAGAATTAAGAATTGAAAACAAAATAAAATTAAATTTCAAAAATAGAATTCTGGGTTTCACTAACATATGACAACTAGTAAGGGACTTGCCCTTAGATATGAATAGTGCTACCTTTAAAAATATGTATATATGTGTATGTGTGTGTGTGTGTGTATATATATATATATATATATATATATATATATATATATACTAAGATCTAGAGCACCTTAACCAGAGTCAAAATATGTATGCAATTAACAGTTATAGAGAAATGATGCTAATGCAAATGATGGTGAAAATGACAATTATAGGAAATTCTTGACTATCCATAACCTAAAGGTAATGAATTGCTCCAGATTGCTGAGTTTGTTGGATAAGTGAAGATTGCTTCAATCTATAGAGTATTTTCCATTTTATTTTAATAACTTTGGTTGGAAATATTTTAAATACATTTGTCTCTATCTTCTAAAACAGGGGATACTGAACATAACTTAAAATGAATGAGTGATCATCACAAAGAATGATTAATTTAATCCATTCCAATTGACTTCAATCTATTTCAACACAAATTTATTAAAAATCTCTTCTTATGACACTGCCTTGTTAGATAAGAATACTATAGGGTATAGTGAAATGTCTAAAGCTGTTTTACTTACGCAAAATGACTCCAGGCTGCTGTGCTGTTGGACATTTTGCGTCTGTCTTTCATAGTTTTTTGTGCGGTTGGTTGGTATGTATTTTTATCTCTACCCTCACTGCGATACTGTCATTTGGTACCTTTACTTTCAATCTGTAATTTAATGGGAAACCAAGTAACCAAAGATTTTAGAACTCTATGTAAAGTGAGAGTAAATGGGATCTTTCTGAAGACCTGGATGTCTTGCTTATTAATAAAGTACATGAGTTTTGATCTGTGAATATTGGGACAAAGATTTTGTCTACTGAGCAACCTTGTTTTGCCTTATTTCTTGATTCCTCGCTGTGTTCCACATAGCTGAAGTAGTCAAAAAGCTGAATCATAGACTCTGAGAATCAGTTCCAGATATGTGAGATGTTATTTAATTATGTTCAGCTCTATAACTCTGCAGAAATCACTTCTCAGGGTCTCCATTTTTATTTTTCTTGATAGAGGGGGAGGGTCACCATCCTGACACATAGCATCGAAATGGATTGTCTTTAATAGATTACACGGCTGCTGAAGAGAATACCTCTGCTAAGATATTAGGGTTTGGTTTCCAAATAGGATCTTTGGGAGGCTCCCCCTGGGAATATAACCCTGGAGTCTTTCTCTTTCAAGTGGCTGAGCTAAAGGGCCAGGTCAAAGAAGAGAGAAAAAAGCCATGTGGGTGGGGGTGCAGGGTTGGGGAGGGAAGGAGGAGAAGAGATAAAACAGTTCAAGGTTGTATTTTTCTGACTTCATTCTTATGGTGTCGGCCTCGCCCTTTATGACAAGGTCTGGGGAAGATGTAGTTTATGAGGTGCTGCAAGTGTGATAAAGAAACTATGAGGTGAGCACAGGAAGGGTTAGGTGTCCTTGAGGATTGGATGGGCTTGAGTACTCAGTAAGGATTGATGTTATTAAATTGAATTATTATTATTAGCACTTAGACAATGTGGAGAAAAAAAAAGGAGGAGAAAGGAAGGAGAGCTAAATTAAAACTGAGCATGGGCCGCACTAGGAGCTTTCTAGAGCTGCTGCTGACCTGTAAAGATGGCATTGAATCTCTAGGCAATTTTCTTGCAACTCACTGGGCTTTACACAGTCCTGTTAACTAGGTTTCATTAGGTACCCCCTTCAGTAGGTTAGAGTCCAATTTATATTTTATCCTGGATCTAAGAGAAAATAAGAGGCATGACTAACTCGATTTCCTAAAGCCTATTCATTGAGCAACCACCTCTTCAGACTCCTTGGTTTACTCATCATCCTGTGAACATTCCTACCCCTGTGCCTTTGTTCATTGTATTTTCATATCCTCCCCCAATTTTTCTATCTAAGCCTAAGTCCCAGCCTCTTAAGGTACCACTTTTTCTCCCTCATGAAGTCTACTCACATCACTGCAACCCCAGAGGATCTTTCCCTTTACAGAGCTCATGAAGACTCATGACAATAATAAAAAAACACAGGCATTTATTCAGAATCAACTGGGCAAAAGTGATAGACAAGAGAAATGTGGACTGCACATGAGGATTTGAAGATCTCCTTTGTATTGAAGTGCCTAAAAGCATAGGCATTAAGTAGTTCCATTTCTTCTTCTAGATGATGGTCATGAATGGTCCTCAACATGGCACATCTGGTGAGCCAGGGAAGGCAGGTCCTATATAACAGCAAGCCTCAGATGAATAACTGAAGGATATGAAAAAGGTAATGAGTTTAGTATGGGCAACATAAACTTTCACAGTGTTGTTAAGGGACAAGTATGGCTTGAACATACATTTGAGGGAAGAGAAGATTTAAGTAGCATAAACAGGAATTTATTTCCTCAGCAAGCCCCACCAATTAAGCAATCTTTTCTTTCTTGAGCTCTATGTATAGAAGTCTCCTACCCCCAGAAAGCTTATACTCTATTTGGAAGGACAAGCCTTATATGTGCAATATGGAGGAAATGATGCATGACAGTGAGAAGAAAATGAGGAAGAGGATATCATGGTAGAAGGCAACAAGGAAACAAAGGAGAAAGAGGAGAAGGAGGGGGAAAAGATGAGCAGGAGAGGCAAGGACTCAGAATAATTAGAATCTTCCACCTGTGAATTCTCAGTTTCTTCATTTTTTTCGAGGAAAATACGAAAGGAAGAATCCAGAATCCTTTCAAATGGTGTAACATTTATGAGTTCATTGGAATTAGAACAGAAAAGGACCATGGAGTTCATCTAGTCCAACCAATTAATAACATGCCCAAGGCAAGTCATCACAACAAACACCATTAAGCATATACTGTACTTAGTGCCAGACACTATTCTAGGCACTGGGTATGCAAAGGTTACAAAGTCTTGGAAGGAGCTTGGGATTCTAACTGGCGAGTTAAGGAGGGAGAGTATTCCAGGCATGCAGAGATACTCAGGAAGGAGATAGGATGCTATATATGGGGAACAACAAGGAAATCTGTTTGCCTAGAATATACATTGAAGGAGGGGAGTCATGGGAACTAAGTCTAGAAAAAAGAGGTTGAAGGCATATTGTAAAAGGCTTTCAATAGGAAATGTGTCAGTATGTGTTTTATCTTAGAGGCAATAGGAAGCCACATAAACTTCTTAAGGAATGGACTATCTTAGTAAGACCTGTGCTTTAGAGATCTCACCTTACCAGCTCTGGGGAAGGACGGATTGAATAGTTGTTCAATCAATAAATATTTATTAATCACTACTGTGTGCCAGGCACTGTGCTAAGCTGTGAAGATACAGATATGAAAAATAAATAAAGGAATTTAGAATCAAATGAGGAAGACAGCATATAAAAGGAAGCTGAAAAGTGGGGGGTTGGGCAACAGGAATTGATCTCAGGGGGTACCTAGGGAGGGACCACCTTGTTTTGTGGAGTTGAAACCAAGCAGAGCTGCAGGTGAAAAGTGGAGAATGAGCTGGAAATTCCCAATCCTGACCTTTATAAAAGAAAGCTTTGGGAGGAGTTGGGCATGAGGGAATTTATTCTAATTTCTTATGAATTTATGACCTTTTACCTCTCCAAGTATGTACCCTAATTTTTATACTTCTTACATGTCTTCTAGAAAATAAAAGCTAATGATTCACTCCTGGCCCACATCCTGGGCTCTTTGTGTGGAGACATCAGCTTCTCTCCTAGCAAGTCTTTTGAAGTTTACACAATAAGCAGATGTTAAATGGAATAGTGTGATAACATGAGAAGGAGTTAGGGGTAGGGAAGGGGAGAAGAAGGAAAGCCTGTCATACTGGACAGTGTTTAAGTGATGTCACCAGGTGTTGAAATTGACAACTAGACTTCTTACCTCAGGGTCTGTGTGTGTTTAATATAGAGTGAAATCTTCAGAGTTTATTGACAAGGTATCAGGAAAAGATAAGGTGTTGACAGATTTCATAAAGGGTAGAACATTCTGTTTAAGAATACTGCCTACTTAGGACCAAGAATCAACTTATGTAGAGATAGAAAGATAGATAGATAGATAGATGATAGATTAGATAGATGGATGGATGGATGGATGGATGGATAGATGGATTAGATGGGTGGATGGATGGATGGATGATAGATTAAATGTTAGCATTTCATATATACACATACATATATCTGTATGTACATATACATGCATACACACATACATTTATACATATGTGTGTATATATATATGTATGTATATAAAACAGTTGAATGTTAGAGATATATCTCTCCAACATTCAACTTATCCAAAATAACTCACCTCTAAATACTGAGCTCCCTTCTCTATTGGGGAATGAGAATTGAAAATATTTGAATATTGGCAAAGAGAGGGTATCTGGGCTGCAAACCAATATTCTCCATTAAAGTCCGAGATTTAAAGATCCATTTATCAAAACCTTTGGTGTGTGCCCAAGTCTTCATGAATTAATGCACGCATGCATATGAAAATCAATGTTTCCTGCCCATATAAACACTGCAGCTCCGAATCAATCTCTCAAAGCCGAAGAGGGTTAAATATTTAAACAAGCTCTGTATTGAAATGCATTTTTAATGCCGTGAAGTCATTCTGATGAAAGATTACTCAGGAGCCTTCATTATGGAGTTTAGAGAGTAATGTGGTATTATCTGAACAGATGGCCCAGCTGTCTGTGGGCTCTGGCCCCCCTCAGGGTAGATGCAGATACCACTCCTGGAAAGTCAGCTGTTGTTAGCCAGTGGCCTCAATGGATGACTGCATACACTCCACACATTCCTACATGACAACCGTAGGGGCTTCAGGTTCTGGAAATGACTTTTCCTCAAAAAGCCAAAAGCTTATTTTACTTGACTTTATACATTTTGGAGGATAGATACCACATTTCTACCCCCTAAGAAGATTGCTGAAGCATCCACTGTGGAAGAGCCAACTAACTCCACTGCTTGGTTGACTTTGATTAAACAATACTCTTGGGTCATTCTCAAAGGCCTATTTACTTCAAGATCACAAACCTTCTACTCTCCACTTTCTCCCTATGCTTTTTTTTGATAGCTAAGCAATAGCCTGCTGTTATAGGATTAACACTGGACTCAGAATCAGGGACTATAGTTCTTGCCCTGGCTATTGTTTTTCTAGTTGACTTGAACAAAACACTTAACTTCTCTGGTCTTCCGTTTCTCTCTTTTTAAAAGTGATGGGGGCAATTAGATAACAATAATCATAAGTGCTTGATAAATATTAAGCCATTTTATTCTCAGCCCTGTGAAAAGGCACTACAGTTATCCTCATTTTATAGATGAGGAAACTGAGACAGAGATTAAGTGAGTTGCCCAGAGTCACACAGCAAATAGATTTTGGAGGCCAAATTTGAAGTCAGGTCTTCCTGACTGGAGAGAGGCCCAGCCCTTTTCCCATCATGCAACTAGCTGCTTAGATCAAAGACTAAGACCCTATTTGATAATATGAGATAAGTTATGTATATTTTGCAGACTATAAAACTTTCTACAAATATGATTTGTTATGGTCATTACTATTTTGGTCCAGATCTTTGATTCCATTGATATATGACAGTTCTAGTGGGGAGCTTCCCTCTAGCAGTGTAGATAAATCTAGGTAACCTATGGATATCAGATTCTAATATGTATCAGAAATTGACCTGAACCTAGGCTAACTCTCTATCCATTCTCTAAGGCTATGTTTCTTCTTCTTCCTCTTCTTCTTCTTCTTCTTCTTCTTCTTCTTCTTCTTCTTCTTCTTCTTCATCATCATCTTCATCTTCTTCTTCTTCTTCTTCTTCTTCGTCTTCTTTGTCTTCGTCTTCTTCTTCATCACCACCAACACTATCATCATCACTATCAACGTTTTATTGCACTGAGCTTGTAATTTCATTGGTATGGACAACTTTGATGAGCAGATGTTCTCAACAGTTGTGGATCAGCACTTACTGTGCAACTTATATTCTTGGAGGTTTGACAGGAATTGTCATCAAAGGGATCATTGAAGAGATCATTAACATTATCTTTTTCAATTCTAAAAATCATGATTTCTTAATACATGTCTTGAAAGGTCTAGTGTTTTATGGTTGGGCAAAGTTATAGTGGAAGGGTTATAGTTTTTTCAGTAAAGAAACAGCCAGGTTCGGTGGCATTCCTAAAATGTGGAAAGAACACTGAGATAGGAGTCAAACAACTGAGTCCTGCTTCAGGCTTTCTTATTAACTTATAATGTAGCCTTAGTCTAGCCTACTTTCTCAGCCTCAGCCTTTGTTTGTTTGTTTTTTAATCTGCAAATTAAAGAAAACAATATCAATCCTATTATTTCATATATTCATATTTTGCTAAGAAAAAAGCTTTGAAAGGTATGAAGCATTACTCTAATGTGATTGATAGACTTTACCCAAGGATTTTTGATAGAGGGAATTGAACACTTGGACTATGAATAATAATACTTGTGTACTGCTAAGGTCCCTTCCAATTCTGGGTTCTATAGCTGGGGAAAGGGTGGGGAAAGGGCAAAGCATGTATAAGTGAAGTCAGGGGGTGTGGTAGAGAAACATTCAGCCCACATTGGTTGAATCTTAAGTAAGCTGCGTGTGCTGTCACCATCTAGACCCATGTTAGCTGACTGAGTCCATTCTGACTGCTTGAGTAGGGCTATGGGGAGAACTCTGTGGTGGGAAGCAGCTATCTGAGTCCAAATCTATTTAAGTGCCAATTAGGTCAAAACCAGAGGCAACATGGAGTATGCAAAAGCCCTGATCAATGGATACATGTTGTGCTTTTGCATTTGGGTGATGAACAAAACTCAGAAAGTGAATGTGGTGATTGGTCAAAATAGCTACATTCTTAGAATAAATATTGAGCCATTGATTCAATTTTGAAACCTTTCTTTTCTTTTCTCTTTATTTTTTCCTGCAAACATGTTGATGCTTGTGTTAGGGGCCAAGCTGTTTCAATAAAAGATTCTGAATTCCTCCTTTTCCTCACACTGACCCTTAAGCAAAACATAGAAACCACTCTTTGAACCAGTAACACAATGTGGAAAGAAGGATGGAGATGAAAGATGGAAGGAAAAGGATTTAAAAGAAACACTTGGCAGCCATCAGGTCTGAGTTTCCCCATCAGAACTCCCCAAATTCCACCAGGATCAAAGCATCAACTCCATGAGAAATTGGAGCCAAAGCTGTTAAGTCACAAACTGACAGTTGTCATTTTCATTAGGTAATGCCTGTCATTTGCTCAGCTTGCTTATTAGCCGTGGAAGCTGATGGCTATTTATGTATCATGAGGGCAAATCTGTGCCAAAACCCTGCAGCACTGCAATTGCTTGGCATGAAGATGGCCACTGGTTCTGTTATTTATTCCTCTGGTGATTAGCTAGATTCTAGATCCCGATTATTAATTTCCCCTCCCCCCCAGGCCCCAATACAGCAGTCCAACAGCATCAAAGATTCCCAGTGGTAAATAAAGTAGATTAAATCAGCAGCTCTTTCCGAGCCTGTATGTCTATGCAGCTAGCTGATCATATCAGTCTCCCATCAAGTCATTTGTTTCCTTCTGAGACACATAATAACCAAGCATGAAGACATGAGTTCAGTTGCCAAGTGCTTAATTTGATGTCATAGAGCCCCTGCATGGATCGTCTGTTCCCAACACACTGATCCTTGAACATTCCTTTTATTTTCCCACCTCCATGCCTTTGCTCAGGCTATTTTCTTGATCTTGTGATGAGACCCCCCCCAACTGAAAGGAAGGGTCCTCCATTCTCTTAGAGGGGAAGCTCCTTGCAGGACCACAAGAGGGGTGGCCCCTATACACAGTTCCAAGCTAATTGGCTGGTAGCATTGATTGACATAACTTACAGGCAGTTCTATGAATAGATGTAACTTCCAGATGCTAGTCACATGCTTTTTCCTCAGGGTGGTACTGCCCTGGTTCTCACAATGTCTTTCTCAGCAGGGGAGGTGTGGCACCCTTATTCTCACAATCTGGAATTCTCATTGTTACTCCTTCCTAACAATCTATCCAAATTTCATCCATCCTTCAAGACCTACTTCAAAGTCTCTCTTCTCCACAAAGCCATCCTTAATACCAATCTGAAATAATCACTCTCCTAATGATTTATTTCTATATCACTCAGCATTTATAGACTGCCTTAAAACATTTATATTTTCATGTGTATATACCTTGTCTCTCCAGGTAGACCATAAAGTCTTTAAGATTAAGAAGTATATATTATACTTTTAAATATAGTAAATGTATTGTTAGCCTCTTACCCTCTGGTTGCTTTAGTCTTCTTCTAGCTAGTTGTGTGACCTTGGGTTTCTGATTCCTTATCTACATAACTAGAAGGTTAAATTAGACATTCTGTAAAGTTCCTACCAGGTGAGACTGGACAATGATTCATAAATATATCAGCTTGACTATTTCGTTGATCAGTTTGGTGACTGTCTTGAAAATGGTTAGTTTTAATGGGTACATAAACTTGGCTTGAATTTCCACAAAATTAATTGAAAAGACATAGTGAATTAATGACAACAGCTACAAATGGGTCAGAGTCATTCCTTCATAATACCTTCTTCCAGGGTGGCAAATTCTTCAGGTACATGGCCCACATGGTGATAGCTCAATAAAATTAAGAATTATGAAGACTTGGAAAAGAAACTAAAGACCTTAAGGGCACAAGTGGTATTTCCATAACTGCTAACAGAAGAAGAAAAGTGTTACAGAAGAGAAAGACAGATTGCGGGAAATAAGCAGCTGAATAAAAAGATGGGGATCTGATAATGGAATTGAGATTTCTAAAGCATAGTTTAAAATATGGAAGTGATAGATCCCTTGCCATGGAGCTTTTGAGGGCCTGTAAATTATACATACATACACACATAAATGTGTGTATATTTTCATATATATTTATATATAATGTGTATATAAATGTTATGTACATATATATGCATATACATACATACATAGCTATCTGTCTACTGCTAAAAACTTGAAAATTAATGAAAAGGGCTTTAAACTGAAAAGAACGGAGGAGTGAGAAAGTATCCCATGTATTCACTGAGTTAGATACTATAGAACATAGATGTAATATAGGAAAAAATAGCAGTTGAAATGCCAAGATATTTATTGTAGAGGAAATTTAAGAAAGGAGACAAAAATTAAAGCCTTATACTCAGTTAACTATATATACAAATGGACAAAGGTTGGGTAACATTCAAGGTGACCTAAAGATCCTGAAAAAGAAAGGCAAAGTTGACTTCATAGATATAATCATATTAATGAGACCAAGTGGGATGGGAACCATTATAGGAAAACAACTCCAAATGGGATAGCTCTTATTAAAAGAAGAAGATAACAGTTAATAGTGTGGTGATCGTGGGATCATGTAAAAATAGCATAGTATATCAATAAAACATACTCATGGATTGTTTGAGATGGTCAATCTCTTAAGTGAATCCAGGAAAGGGAATGTGGAAAGATGGATGAATACATGTGGGTATAGAATGAAGTTAAACACAGTCCCAATCAAATCCTGGACAAAGTATATAACCAAGTTTGACCCCAAATAGGAGATAACAGTAAACATTTCTTCCATTTTTTCACAGAACCAGGGGGAGGGGACAATGGATAAGGAAAACTTAATATAACAGTGTTTTTCTACATATGCTTGTTAGTTTTGTTGATTTTTTTCTTCCTTTTTTTTCTTCATTATTATAAGGGATGATTCTCTTGGAACAGATAGAAGGAAGACTACAGTGGGCAATGTAGACAGTGTAAAAAATAAAACATGTGAATAGTCATTTTTAACATAAAGAAAGCTACTAGAAGAACTGCTGTGATTTTCATACAAGCTATATATGAACGAGACAATTTGTTTCTGGAACAGAAATGACAGGAATTGGGGGAGGGGGAAGTGACTGAAAATTCCTTGTAGATTTCTTAATATAAAAGGAAAAAAAACAAATATAGTCTCTCATTTGACTAACATTTCACAGATGAAGTCAGATTAAAAGGTATGGGATGCTTTTTTTCCCCCCATGGCAATGAGGGTTAAATAACTTGCCCAAGGTCATACAGCTAGTGTCAAGTGTTTCAGACTGCATTTGAATTCAGGTCCTCCTGAATCCAGGGATGGTGCTTTATCCACTATGCCACCTAGCTGCCCCCCGTGGAACACTTTCAAGAATAAAATACAGATGACACAAAGAGGAGGATGAGGATAAAACTCAAGGATTTTCTCATAAATCTGATATGGGTGTATAAGGAACTTATTGACTTAATTTGAGTTTTAAAAGATATGAAAGGAAAATGGAAATAGGAACATAATGGAAAATGAATATTCAAGTGTTACATAGTGCTTTAAGAATAATTTCTGGGACACAAAAACTCACAGTGGACTGATGCTGTCAAAATTTCATAAATTTGTAAAAACAGATTTGAAAAGCTATTTTGAGGAAAACAGGATACTCAGAGTAATGTTAGGACTATCATGTGGGGTGGAAGGAATGAAGATAACTGACAAAGGGGAGAAGGCAGATCAAATCAACTCTTTCCTTACTTGTTTTCCCAGTCTTACCCCCACCCCCCAAAAGTGATCTTTGTACTGGAGAGGACAGAATGAAAATGGCCAATACAGATTCAACACCCAAGATAGATAAAAGAGGAAGAGAGCACTGAGCTGCTTCTGACAAATGCAGGTTCAGATGACATGTTCCAGGGTACTGAAAAAAAAGTGATGGATGTGATTGCTGAGCCCCTGTCAGTGATTTTTGAAAGACTATAGAAAATGAGAGAGTCACTATAGGTCTGGAGAAGGGCAAACCTTACGCCAGTGAACTTGTCTTCTAATCCCAGAAAAAATATAGAACATATTTTGAAAGAGCTACTTAGCAAACATGCAGGAGAGGAAGCAATTTTCACAAAAAGCCATATGACTTCATCAAGGATAGGTTGTGTGAGTCTAACTTCATTTCCTTTCTTGACAGCATTATTAGACTGGTAGATCAGAGGACTGCTATATTGTTCATCTTGATTTTAGCAAAGTATTTGAAAAAGTCTCTCAGCCATTCTCATCAGCAAGATGAAGAGAGATGTGATAAATGATAGTATAGTTAGCTGTTTTCAGAACTGGTTTAATGTGAGTCAATTCAACAACCACATATTTAGCACATACCACAAAAAAGACAGGACAAAAAGGACACAGACGTCCTGCATTTCCAGTGTTGTGAGTGAGTTGTCTTGGTTATGTGAGTTCCCCACATGTGTACCTCATTACCATCTTACTTGGAAGGTATGCCCACTCTCTACCCCTTCTGTATTCTGGATTTATTTGGGAAAAGATGTGCCCCTGGCATTGAAGAAATGCCCTGTAACTACTGCCCTACTTGTTCTGTTTGAGTAAATGTATTTGCTAAAACACAGCCTACTGGCTAATGATCAAGTCAAAACACTGATGGGGGCTTGTGAACTAATGTGCAGAATGATAGCCACTCACAAGTTTGCTCCTAGAAGCCTGAGCATAGTAATAGCACTCCTCTTGAGACTCAACCAGCTAGGGATGGTTTGAGTTGAACAAGTAAGCAGCATGAGGGCTTGTAATGTAAATGATGTTCTTCATTCTGCTCCTTTGTTCTATATTAGTTCAAATATCTTCCTGACTTTCTCTGATTTCTTCACATTTTTTAATGAAGGTACAATAGTGTTTCCTCATCTATAAAATAAAGGACAAAGCCAATGATATTTTCCTAGATCTAAATCTATGCCAATATGATCCTTTTATCCAATATGCAGTTTGTGGAGTCATTCTTCCACTTATTAGAACTTTCTTTGATTCCAGTTTTTGATACTGTAAAAACATCCCAGTCTGCTTACCTTTCAACTGCTATTCTCCATTACTGCCCATTCACTCTATTTGATGTTCCAACCAAACTGGGCAGCTAGCTGTTTCTCAATCATTACATTTTGTCTCTTACCACTATGCCTTTGTTAGAGTGCCCCAGTTTTCAAAATATATTTCTTCCTTAACCTTGCATTTTAGAATCCTTACTTTCTTTCAAGGTTCAGCTTAGGTAGCAGTTCCTTTGTTAAAAATTCCCTCATTCAGGGGACAGCTAGGTGGCGAAGCACTGGCCCTGGATTCAGGAGGACCTTAGTTCAAATCTCACCTCAGACACTTGACATTTAATAGTTGTGTGACCGGGGGCAGCTAGATGGCACAGTGGATAGAGCACCGGCCCTGGAGTCAGGAGTACCTGAGTTCAAATCGGGCCTCAGACACTTAACACTTATTAGCTGTGTGACCCTGGGCAAGTCATTTAACCCCAATTGCCTCACTAAAAACAAATAGTTGTGTGACCTTGGGCAAATCACTTAACCCTCATTGCCCTGAAAAAAAAAAAAAAGAAGAAAATAAAATTCCCTCATTGTCCCAGATTTAGTGTATTTTTTCTCCTTTATTTTTTTTACATTTATTTGTGTATATAATATATTTATCCTGACCTTAGAAAAGAAGTTGCTTGATGGAAAGGACTCACTCTCTTATTTTTGTCTTTGGATCCTCCCTGCTCAAAACAGTGCCTAGGATATAGTAGATGCTTCATAAGTCTTTGTTTAATTAAATTGATTAATCACTTGGTTCATTTTTGCCTTTACATTTATGGCTCTATGCTTTGAAGGATACATAATTTTATCAGTGTGAATATTACCCTCCCTGCTACAAATTTAGATACCTCCACCCATACTTAAGTAAGTGATTTTGTGAGTTACTATATTCAGCACCTCATAGCCAACCGTCTATGATCTTCTCCTACACTGGCAGGACTGGTCTTAAGACAGCAAACAGGTAAACCAGCAAGCATTTATTAAATGCTGAGTATGTGTCAATCACTGTAGGGGGTACTGGGAATACAATGATAAAAGTGAAATGATCCTTTCAGTTAAGAAGCTTACATTCTATCAAGATTAAAAACAATACAAATTTCTTAATAGGGCCGATACTTTCATTCTTTCTTGTTGTTGTTGTTGTTGTTGTTCAGTCATTTTTAGTCATTCCCAATTCTTCCTGACCCCAGTTGGAGTTTAGTTGGCCAAAATAGTGAAGTGGTTTGGACATTTCCTTCTTCAGCTCATTTTACAGATGAGGAGACTGAGGTAATTAGGGTTCAGTGACTTGCTCAGGGTCCCACAGCTAGTAAGTATCTGAGGCTGGATTTGAACTCAGGAACATAAACCTCCCTGACTCCAGGCCTTGCACTCTATCTACTGTGTCACTTAACTGCCCTTAACTCTTTCTAGCCTGGTAAGAAAGAAAGTAACAGATCTTGTGTTCTTCTGGTCTAGTCTTAATGAATTCAAGATCCCCTTCCATGCCACATTGCTTCATCAGAGGAGGATTTTAGTGGAGATCACAGCCCCATAGATGATGACATTTAATGACTTTAGCAATATTGTTTGAGCTCATGGACTTCCTTTCACCTAATGTTTTGTAATTATATTTGGGGTGGATTTTCTCTGAGAATAAAGCGCAGCTGCTCTAGCATAGGAAATTGGGGTGGAATGGGGAGGAGCTCAGACTGGAGAAGTGGGGGCGAGTTGCATTCACTATAAAATCTTATTGAGCTTTCCTCATAATTTCAGTTTCAGATTTACACACCAGGCACCTCAACCAGCTGTTCTTCAACAATACAGTGTTTGAGCTTTGATTCAATTTCATTTATTTACTTTCCAAAACCAGTTGGCCTTTCCATAAAGTTGAAGTCTGTAAGAAAATTCCATCCAATCCCCTGAGTGGCTACTTGAATGGGGAGAAGGGGGAGGGGTTGCAGCTAGAATAACAATAGGGCTGATACTCATGACAATGAACACACTTAAGAAAACTCCACAACATCCCCAATAAGAAGAGCAACCCCCACTAGGCTCATATCAGCAATGGCCTATGATGTAAAGCACATCTGTGCTGTTGGTAAGGTAGATTGTTAGGACAAGAAGTGGTAAAAAATAAGTTTACAACTCATTTTTCCACAATAGATCTGACTGCACAACAAAGCAATCAGGTACAAAGCAACCAGGGGTAGTATTGTATAGCAGTAAGATCAATGTCTTGGGCATCAGGAGTCTGGCATTCCAGTCCTGGTTTTGTGACTTACTGGCTGTTACCCTTTTTTTCCTTCTTTTTCTTTTCTTTATTCCTTTCCTTCCTTCCTTCCTTCCTTCCTTCCTTCCTTCCTTCCTTCCTTCCTTCCTTCCTTCCTTCCTTCCTTCCTTCCTTCCTTCCTTCCTTCCTTCCTTCCTTTCTGACAATTGGGGTTAAGCGACTTGCCCAGGGTCACACAGCTAGTAAGTGTCAAGTGTATGAGGCTGGATTTAAAATCAGGTCCTCCTGACTTCAGGACTGGTGCTCTATCCACTGTGCCACCTATCTGCCCCCGGCTGTTAGACTTGAGATCCCACTTGTCATTGAGGAAATGGAAGAGGGAATAGTCAAACTTGTTCAGCAACTTGTAAATTTGTACAAAGAGAAGTAAATCACTTTTTGTCTTTCTGTTTTCTAATTGCTGACACTTATATGATTACAGCTGACATTTATATAGTACTTTAAATTTTACAAAGGCCTTTTCATGATTTCACTTAGTCCTCACAACAATCCTGTGAGAAAGGGTTTTCTGAGGACACAAATACAACTTTGAATCCAATTTCATATATGAGCTGACTTAGGTTCAGAAAAATCACTTGCCTAAAAGCCAGAAGGTAGGGCAGCTAGGTGGCACAGTGGATAGAGCACCTGCCCTGGATTCAGGAGGACCTGCGTTCAAATCTGGCCTCAGACAGTTAACACTTACTAGCTGTGTGACTCTGGGCAAGTCACTTAACCCCAATTGCCTCACCAAAAAAAACAAAAAAAACAAAACAAAAACAAAAGCCAGAAGGTAAAAAAGGGATGGATTTAAATCCATATCTTCTGTGTCCACATCCAGTGTTTTGTTTTGTTTTTTTCCAGCATACTGCCTTATCTCACCATAAATATAGTGGGAGATAAGAGAAGAAAGAGATCACTATAAACCAGAATATTCGGTGAAGTCTTCCTAGAAGCAAATGGGGCTTAAGTTGTAGTTCTTTCATCCTCAATATGTATTTTACCCTCATTGCCATCATTCAGGAAAAAAAAAAAAAAACACATCCAGCATATGGAACACTGACAAGGATGCTAGACTTGCAGTTAGAAGACTTGAGTTCAAATTTGACTCTACTACTTACACATTTTGTGACTTTAAGCTTGAATTTCCTCATCTTTAAAAAAGGAGGGTTGGCTGGGTAATAATGGTGGCACACACCTGTAATGCCTGCTACCAGGAAGGCTGAGACTGGTGGATCTCTTGATTTTAATAGCTCTGAACTGCGGAAATTGGATTGGGCGTTAATAATAAATCTGGCACTAATGTAATCAGCCCCAAATAGCATGTGTGGAGGTGGAGGGGGCAATCCACCAGCTTATCTAAACAGGCACAAACTGACAGGTCAGAAATTTAACAAGTCTAAGCTCCCTTGCTGATCACTTGTGCGGTTGAGTCTCTGAGGGGCCACTGCACTTTCACTCTGGGCAAGAGAGGGAGACACACTCTCAAAAAAAAAAGAAAAGAAAAGAAAAGAAAAGTAGACTAAAGTACCCTGGCTCCAAGAGTATGTAATCCTCTGATCCATTACTATTATACCTACCAATGACTCATAATAGCCTAAATCATATTATTGTACACTATGCCTTCTTCCTTCACTTTTCTATCTTTTTCCCAGTTTTCTCTCTACTTTTCTGTTTCTGTTTATTTGTCTCCACCTGGAATCCTCCTACCACTGTTTCTGTCTGTTTTCTCTTTCATTTTTATCTCCATGTTTTTCTCCTTTAATCCCCGCTCTGCCTCTTTCTCTTTCTCCTTCTCTGTTTCTCTATCTCCCTCTTTCTCCATCTATCCCTCACCCTTTCATGCATACATACAGACCCCTTTATCCCTTCAACATCATATCTTCCCCTGTGCAATCATTTCTTCCCTTACTCCTCTGCTCAGGAAAGGAAGTTGATGATTGCAGACTTCTCTTAGCCACAAGTCTTCCCCATTTTCATCATCTATGCCTTATAGATTAAAAAAGAAAAAAGGAAAGAAAAAAAAGGAAAAATAAAAAATAAAAAATTATTAACCTATGTTTTTCAGCAATCAGATTGTTAGATGTCAGATATTTTTCCTACTACATACTACCCTGAAGAGACTAGGCTTCTTAAAGCATGGGTATGTAGAGATACAAAGCATTCAGAAAGAAGCAGGGAAAATGAAGTCTAAATATCTCTCTCCTTTCTTCTGTTGCTATCCATTTCTACCTCATCAATATTTTTTATATATCCTGAACAAATCTTATATGAAATTCTAGTATCTTTCTTCCCCTTCCCTGAAAAGTTGTTCATAGGTCATTGCTGGGAAAGCATTAATCATACTCATTGCCACAATCTTACAGACAATACCTTGTTGTGCACTTATTCTTCATTGAAGTATTGACTCTAACCAGAATCATCAGGTTTTGAGTCTTAAGAAAATGGGTACCTTGATTTGCTTAAGCCCCCCCTTCCCCCCAATTATCCAGGTAACCAGAACAGTTGTATAAGGACTGGCTTCATTGGCTAAAACACCAACAATCCTTTGTGTGACCAAGAATAAAACCCAGCTGGACTTGCAGGGAATCAGTAACTCTGAAGCCAATCAAAGACTTATCTGACTGCAGGATATGTGATTATGGATATGGATCTTATCTTCAGCTAATCCCCAACTTTGGAATAATCATTTTTCTTTTTGAAGATATCTCCTCATCAACACCTTAAACTGAACTGCCAATAATAAGAATGCCCTTTGATTTGTGTATCAAAGGTCACATCCTCCACCCCTGGAATTCCTTATATATACACCCCTCCCTTTGGGAGTAGGCCTTTCTAAGCCCAATTTTTCCCCCAAATCCCTTACCTGTTTTGTTTGTTTGTTTGTTTTTTTGGAGGGCAAGGAGGGTTAAGTGACTTGCCCAGGGTCACACAGCTAGAAAAACTCAGGTCCTCCTGAATCCAGAGTCAGTGCTTTATCCACTGTGCTACCTAGCTGCCCCCCACCACCAGCTGCCTCCCTTTTTTAAAAACTATATATAAGCTCTTTCAGCCTATTGCATGGTGTCCTATTCAACAATAGACTGAATAGCACCCAAGATAATGGTAGATTTCCTTTCCTGCTTAATAAAATCTTTCTTTTAATTTTTACAGTCATTGTCTTTCTCTGGTTTTCTTCCCTTTTAGGAAGAAGGGGATTGAAATCTCAGGAACTGACCTTTGTGTACTCTGGTCTTCCCCTTTGCAGAAAGAGAGATCTAAATTCCATTAAGAGAGCATTTGTCCGGGGCAGCTAGGTGGCTCAGTGGATAAAGCACAGGCCTGGATCCAGGAGGACCTGAGTTCAAATCCAGCCTCAGACACCTGACACTTACTAGCTGTGTGACCCTGGACAAGTCACTTGACCCTCATTGCCCTGCCCCCCCCCCAAAAAAAAGAGAACATTTGCCTTGGTTTATAGGCTTCAGTAGGACAGTGAAGGACATGAAGAGTTAGGAATGGATTGGTTAAGTAGCACAGAGATATGAGGTATTACAGGTTTAATCAGTGAAGAGGATGAGTTTAGAAAGGTATAATAATAATAATAATAATAATAATAATCGGATTTTATGTAGAATTCTATGGTTTATGCTAATGATTTATTCCATTTATTACCTCTTCTGATCCTCTCCATCACCTTGCAATGTAAGCAGGGGAAGTATTGTTATCCCCATTTTATTGCTAAAGTAACTGAGGTTCTAAGAGTAAGACTTACACCGGATCTCACAGCTAATCGGTCACAAAGCCAATATTCAGTCAAGCCTTCTGATGCCAAATTCAAGGTTTTATTTAAAAATCTGTACCACAGTTCTTCTCATGGCTAGAGATAAGTCTTGTCACATTGGTCAGACACCTTAAGCCCAGGTGTTCAATGAGTTAAAAATAACATTGTTTGTGAGCAGAAGACATCAAAGTACTTTCTTTTCCTAAAACAGAAAGCATTTTCTTTCTTCCCTATTTTACTCTCACTCAATTCAACAACCATACATTAAGATACTACTGTGTAGATAGCTTGTGCTTATTCTTGTGGATAGAAAACAAAACAAGATGCAGCCTCTTCCCTCAGAAGTCTGTATTCTGAAAGACATGACAAGTCCAATAAATGGGATGCAAGAATGAATGTGAAAAGGGCAAAGATGAGGGAGGTTCAGTTGAGGTACTATACTCTGAAAGGTGGGGTGAGGTAGAGACCAATAAAGGCTTCATGAAAGGGATGACACCTAAGGTGGGCCTTGAAGAAAGAAAAGGATTTCATTTTTTTTTTTTTTGGTGAGGCAATTGGGGTTAAGTGACTTGCCCAGGGTCACACAGCTACTAAGTGTCAAGCGTCTGAGACCAGATTTGAACTCAGGTCCTCCTGACTCCAGGACTGGTGCTCTATCCACTGCACCACCTAGCTGCCCCAAAGAAAAGGATTTCAAAAGGCAGAGTAAACATGTCCCAAGAACAAGGGGATAGAGGGCAAGTTGAGATGAGATAATAGCTAGTAGTACTCTGACCTCTTACCTTCTTCTTCCCTACAATCTTGCTTCATGATCTCCTAAGCTGCCATGGGTTCAGATATCATTTCTATGTCCATGAGCCCCAAAAGTACATATCCAGCCCTAGTGCCCATCCTGAATTCTATTCTATTATCACCAATTACCTTTAGGACAACTGGACCTAGACATCTTCTAGGTTTCTCAAATTCAACATTTACAAAATAGAATTCATTGTCTTTATTCCCAAACACTATCCTCTTCCCAAGCTTCCTGTTACTTTCAAGGGCTTTACTTTCTCCCAGTTAATCAGACTTAAAAACTCAGTTTGATTTTCAACTCCTCATTCACATTTCCCCCACATATGCAGTTTCTTTTTAAATCTTGTCATGTATACCTTCACAATATTACTTGTATGTGTATTCTGCTCTCTACTCACAAAGCCAGTACCCTAGGACATTCCTCCATTACCTCTCTCCTGTGTTATTCCAATACACTATTAATAAGTCCCCTTGGTTCAAGCCTCTCCCCACTCTAATCAATCTTCCACTGATTTTCCTAAAGTGCATGTCTGACCATGTCACCTTCATACTCTATAAACCTGGGTGACTCCTTATTACCTTCAATATTACATATCATGTCTTTTGTTTGACTTTTACAGCCCTTAACAACTTTCCCCATTTCTATCTTGTCATTCTTCTAGTAGTATCCCTACCAACTATTCTACAATCTCTCTAAATGGGTCTACTTTCTGTTCTTAACAAGATATTAAATCTCCTGAATCTAGAACTTTACATGATTGTCTTTTCCTTCTCCTCCCATTTATGCATTCTTGCCTTCCTTTAATACACTATTTGATTCTCACTTTCTTCAGGAGGTCTTTTCTGGTCACCTCAACTGCTACTTCCTTCCCTCTGAACTTACTTTTTTTTTTTTTTTTTAGTGAGACAATTGGGGTTAAGTGACTTGCCCAGGGTCACACAGCTAGTAAGTGTTAAGTGTCTGAGGCCAGATTTGAACTCAGGTACTCCTGACTCCAGGGCCAGTGCTATATCCACTACGCCACCTAGCTGCCCCTGAACTTACTTTCCATCTTTTCTGTATGTATCTTGTATGTATAAGGGTGTCTCTGCCATCGCAATATAAGTGAAGGATGTGTGTGTGTGATACTTATGAGACTTTATTAAAGGCATTTCAGAGGTTCTTCCTATTAAAATGAGGTGTAAATAACAGAAAACTGTTTAAAATGCGATGCCACCAAAGGTAAGTGGCATTTAATCAGAATAGAAAGACTAAACCGAAGAAATAAAACTTTTGATTTCATAATAAGCTAGTAGGTGAAGGAAGAATTTTGAAGTCAGAGCCCTTTTTGGACTTTCTAAGATTATATCAAGTAGATTGCTTAGTTTAGACTTCTACAAGTAGGCATAATGCATGCCTCAATTTCTATCACTGACAGTGAAATTGCTGTTCCATGAGAAGGTTGGATTGTAAAGTCCAGTGTTCAGGAAAAGTCAAACGATTGATAGTTTGTGCAGTTTATTAATGGGCTCCTTGTAGGTTTCTAAAGACTATTGAGGTAATAATACAGAGGAAAGGAAGGAAGGGAAAGAAGAAAGTGAGAAGGAGAGATAAATAAAGAAAGAAATGAAGAAAGGGAAGAAAATGATAGCATGGCATAGTGGAAAGCACTGGAATTGGGGTTAAGATAATAGGGGTTTAAATTCTGGCTTTGCAATTGACTACTTGTATCTCCTTAAACAAGTTGCTTAACTTTCTGAGTTCCAGTTACTCATCTAGAGAATGAGGAGATCAGAATAAATGAAGTCTATGTTCCCTTTCAATTCTAAGATACTATTTTTGTATTTCTTTTTCTCAACTGATCTTTTATATTATTGTTCAGCCATTTAAGCTGTATCTGATTCTTCATGACCCCATTTTAGGGTTTTGTTTGCAAAGATACTGGAGTGGTTTGTCATTTCCTTCTCCAGCTCATTTTACAGATGAGAAAATTGATACCAATAAGGTTAAGTGACTTGCCTATGGTCATACAGCTAGTAAGTGTCTAGAGCAAGATTTGAATTCATGAAGATGAATCATCCTGATTCCAACCCTGGCCTTCTATCAATTGAGCTACCTAGCTGTTCCTTTTATAGCCTGCTTTAAAGTCTTGTTAAAATTATTTTGATCACCTTTTACTGGTATTTCTCCACCAAGGCCAAAGTATATGTACACATATCATGTATGTTTATACATATATATATATATATATAGTTTTACATATGTATATATTATAACTACATATAAAGATATACACACATCTGTTGATAATCTCTGGGTCACTTCTGTAGAATATTTTGTATGTTAGAAATAGTAAATTATGTGTAATCAAACATTTGTATTCTAGTCCCAGGTTTGTTACAAATGGTTCTGGTTGTATGACCTTGGCCATATCACTTTCCCCTCTCTGAGCCTAGTTAATAATGCCTATCCCACTTACCTTATAGAATTACTGTATCAAATGAGGTAATATAAAAGTACTCGAGAAAACTAAAGAACTATGTAAGAGAGAATATAATTTTTAATGAGCAATACTAAACTAAGAGGCAGAAGATGGGCTCTATAACAGCACTGACATTAACTGCCTATGTGACCTTATGCAAATTATTTATCTTATTTGACCTCATTTTCTCCACCTGTAAGAGGATGGAATTGGACTAAGAGATTTCTAAAGCCCCTTCCAACATGAGAATTCTTTGATTTTATTTGGGAAGTAACTCTGCCCATATGTTAGTAGGAATAGGAGGGAAAGAGAGGAGTCTATAAGAATAGAAGGTTTGGGAACCTTGACTTAGTGGGAACCATAGAATCTTAGAGTGTAAGGGACCAAATAACCCAAGCTCAGACTTAAAGAGTTTACAATCTTTGGAGATAACTCAAACACACACTCCTTAGGGTGCTTAAGATAACATGGGAAGTTCTATCTTTGTAAATATCTGATCATATATCACCATTAACTGACCCCACATATATTTAGGGGATGCAGAATAGAGACATAGTTATAGTTACATTCAAGGGGAGTTTCTACCCATCCACTGAACTTTGCTAATTCTGTTATTGCAAGATGGAATTGGGCCAGTGTATCCTTTCTCCAACCCAGAGAGGTGTGCTGTCTCTTTAAGTGTTATTTTCTTACTTTTCCCAGACCAAGAAAAAAAAATTGCAGTTACCTTAGACCTGGGAAATTGTAATTTCCAGCATTGTGGCTGTCTTAGCCTCTGCTAACCTTGCAGCAGAGTCTGTCATCATTCCAAAGGCTAGGACAAAATTAGATTGTGCAAAGAGCACTCAAGATCTTCCCCACTGGGGCTCTCCTCCTCTGAGTTTTCAGTACTTTCCTGCAACAAAGTGATGAGAGCTAAGATGTCATTTCTAGAGGCATTTGGAAATGAGCTACATTGGTCAGCTCTGTTGGAGATATTGAGAAGTTTGCCCCTCCTTGTGGTTCTCCAGATTCTGTGGGAACCAGATTAAAATAGTAGGCAGTTTTTTTTAAAGTCATCCCAAATGCCAGTAACCAAAAATGTTGTTCATTTATTCACACATGGATCAAGGCACTCCATAACAAGTTCAGAATCCCAGAACCTCAGGAACCTTCTAGTCCTACTCAAACCTGAATAAAACACAATTCCACTAAAACATGCTGGAAAAGTGGTCCTCTTGAAAACCACCAGTGAAAAGGAAATCTTGCCTCCTAAGGAAGGCATCTTCTACCTGTATTCCCTTATTCATGTATTTAACTAGTCAAAAAGAATTTATGAAATGCTTCCTATGTACCAGTCCCTGGGCGTACAATGTCAAAAATGAACCAGTATCTGTATACAAGGATATTATGGTCTAAAGGAAGGAAGGAAGTAGGGAAGTAGGGATGAAAAAAGGAAGAAAAGGGATAGAGAGAAGTAGGAAAGAAAGAGGGGAAGGAGGGAGGGAGAAAGGAAGGAAGGGAGAAAAGGAGGAAGAGAAAGAGGAAAGAAGGAATGAAAGAAGGAAAGTAGAGAAGGAGGGAGGAAAAAAGGAAGAAGAAAAGGAAAGAAGGAAGGAAGGAACAAAGGTAAGAAGGAAGGAAAGGAGGAAGAACCCATATGTCACATAAATATAGTCAAGCAATATATATTTTCATATTAGTCATATCAATAATGAATATCTTATTCTATGTTATATACATGTATATGTAATATACGCATGCATGTGTACATGCATGTATACAAACATGAATGAGGCACTTAGATATTGTTAAGCAGACCTGAGTTCAAATCCATCTCAATACAAATCCTGTGCCTATGAAAAAGTTACTAAACCATTTTCTGCCTCAGTTTCCTGAATTGAAAAATGTAGAAAACAATAGCACCTATCTACCAGGATTCTTTGAGGATAAAATGACATAATTTTTGAAAGTCTACACACATTACAATGATATAAAATGACAGTTATTATTACTAATTATTATTATATATATATGTACTTATTTATGCATATACAAGGTAATTCCAAGCAGACAGATAAGTTTGGATGGAAAGACATTTACAGTGGACCAGCAACAGCCTTTGGCAGAAGGTAGTTCTTAAATAAGACTTGAAAAAAGTCGAAGACTCACTCTAAGGGGCAGAGATAATGATAGAGAATCCCAGATGTGAGGTTCAATCAGTAAAAAAGACACAGAAACTGGAGATGGTAGAGAGAGAATAGAAATGTGAAGTACTCCAGGCATAGTTCAGATTTTTTAACCTTGAATTTAAGGCCCTATAATATCCTTTTCAAGGCTTCAACTCATATATCCAAACATATCCCCCAATTCCCAAATGCACCTAATATAGGAGCAATATTTTACATGAAGATTAGGCTAGTTTTTTTCCTGATAAACTATTGAAATGATCCTTGATACTTAATAGGCCTAGAGCAGTGTTTCACCCTATTGTTGTAGCTTCCTAATTGCCTAAGTTAAAATTTGAGCCCACATGGAGGCTGCAGCCACTCCCCGACAGCCTTGATCAGTAAGGTGGCATGGCCAAAACAGAAGTGGAGAAGCTTCACTCATTTGAATCACTGCTATATCCAGGAATATGCTAATAAAGTTTTTTTTGTTTTTTTGTTTTTTATTGAGGCAATTGGGGTTAAGTGACTTGCCCAGGGTCACACAGCTAGTAAATGTTAAGTGTCTGAGGCCGGATTTGAACTCAGGTACTCCTGAATCCAGGGCCGGTGCTCTATACACTGTGCTAATAAAGTTTTAACAACTGGTTCTCCAAAAAAAATATTCATGACATACTTTTAACATTAATCTGCACTATTCATATTTTCTCTGCCATTTTCTTAAGTCTAGACAATCAACAAAATACTCAATCAAGCCCTGATTTGTACATTTGTTGATTTCCAAGGTATAAATGCTCACGTTGAAAATTTAACGATCAGCTCAAATTTTAGCTATTTGAATTACATCCTTGACTGTATCCTTTGTGAGTATCCTTTCCATTCTATAACTAAATAGATCTTGTTCCTTTAAGTGTCAGATGGTCTCTAAGTATCTTCTTACATTCCAAATACAAACTTGAAAAGTCCAGAATGGTGTGAATTAGGACTGGCTTGCAACAATTGGTGGAGGTAACAGGATTGAATTAGTCTGGCCTCATTGGAGTGGATGAATGTGAGCCCAGGGCAACTTCTGTGATTCAGACTGTTTATGTTGGTGGTGGGCACATACCACAGGGTATCATCTACTTCCTGAGGAGAATTTGAGGATATGCTGTCTGTAGTCATCCAACAATTAGAGACAGACATGAATGTGCTTAGTGTCTTGAAGAACCGTGCCTTAAAAATGCTAACATCTGTTTTGCTGAATTTGAAGTTTAAAAAAAAATTGGTAGTAACAATGATCTCCAGATCCACTTACTCTGGTAGGATAATCCCTCTCTAAAAATTAGAGTTTGGGGATTGCTGAAAAACTGTGATGAAGGAACTATTTTGTACTTTTAATATGTATTACTATAAATACCACATACAGTGTTATATATATATATATATTTGGGAGGACACTGGCAACTATGCCATATTGGCTTTGTTGTTACACTTTGATGCAAAGCACTGGGGGAATTAATTGAAAAGACAATGCTTGATCCTTCCCAAGAGTGCAGAAACCTTTCCACAATTGGGAATATGGACTAACATGCCCAATGAACCCCAGTTGATTTGTTAAGCATGGGAAGAAGGTGCTATTCAGTTGTTTTTTCAGTTGTGTCTGATGCTCTGTGACACCAATTGAAGTATTCTTGGTAAAGATACTTCAGTGGTTTGGCATTTCCTTTTCCATTTCATTTTAAGATGAGGAACTGAGGCAAAGTGGGTTAAGTGACTTACCACACAGCTAGTTAAGTGTCTGATGTGGGATTTGAACTCACAAAGATGAGTCTTTCTGACTCTAGGCCCAGGACACTATCCACTCCACCACCTAAATGCCTCTGAGGAATGTGCTGCATCTATTAAAAACATTTAAAAGTGATTCATTTATGCTTTCTCTCTTGTGAATTGTAAATCTTCCTCTTTAAGAAATCCAGGACAACGTAAGAGAGGACCCTCGAAAGTGACCTCCAACCCAGGTTTCAAAATAGTAAGCCAGTAGCAATGGCGGGAACAACTGCTGAAACCTTGGACAAAGAAAAGGGAGACATCTCCATGATCCAGCATAGCAGTGGCACAGGTCCCAGGAGCGACAAAACCTATGGCAACACATCACATGAGAGGGGCAATAGCAGTATTAATGGTAACTCTCAGGAACAAGCAAAGGGAGGCAACGATCATAGCTCAGTAGTGGCAGCCCCCAAAATGGGGGGGGCAGTAATGGCAATGTGGGCAGCACTAAAGCCCCACAGTAGCAGCACCCATGACAGTGCTGGGCTATCTATCACAACAACAATTGATTAGCCTTGCATCGGAGGATGGATATTAGCCTCAGCAGAGTGGACAGTGGGAAGTATGTTCAGCAGGAATAAAGGAAAAGAGAGAAGGCCCCAGTGGTAGCAGGCAGCAGTGTGGTCTCAGCAAAAACAGGGAGAAGAGTGGGAAGCAGAGGGGTCCTAAGCAGGGTGGGTAGTGGTACAGGTTCTAATGGCACTAGGCAGTGGGATTGGAAGTGACCTGAGCCCCATTGTTACTGGGCAGAGTAGGCACTGGCACAAGCTCTAGCAGCAGCAGACTCAGCAGCTCGGTATGCTCCAGTGGAATGGACAGTGGCATGTGCAACAGCAAAAGCAGATCCATCATAGCCCTTTAAATATACTAATCTATAAGTGATAGAGCCCCTCTTGCCACCTGTGAAGCTGCCAGCAGAATGATTTCTATGCTTTCTAGTCATTGCATAATTCCTTTGCATATGACCTTGGAGGACCAAGGCATGGTGCTTTTATGAGTTGGTTTACTTTTTGGCAGGTGTAGATCAAACTATCCACCAGGCTCCCATGAAAGAAAGAGGGAAGTCCTTTAGCAGAGACCTCTAAAGGGGCAAAATTTGGTATCTGCCTTGAAGGAACTCCCAGGTAGGTCAACATCCTGACTGGTGAGTAAGGGAATGTTAAGTAAAAGGTGGTACTGGGCAATGTTTGGTTTCAGCCCTAGCCCTGGGACAGGTTACATATAAATGGGTAATGACCTATTAGCTACCTTACTAAATATGACCATGACCTATGCTGAGTATCAGCCAAAAGTATCATCTGTGATACAATGCTAATAGGAATGCTCTTCCTTCTCATTATTTCTTCTTTTTCTTTTTTTTTTCAGGGCAGTGAGGGTTAAATGACTTGCCCAGGGTCACACAGCTAGTAAGTGTCAAGTGTCTGAGGCCAGATATGAACTCAGTCCCTCCTGAATCCAGGGCTGGTACTTTATCTACTGAACCACCTCGCTGCCCCCTCATTACTTCTTTACTTCAGTATCCCCACCATGAATTACAAAGATTTAGTATTACCTACTACATGGATCAGATAATTTAAGTCCAGGACTCAAACCTTCCAAAGTGGGTGTGAGTTGGGAGGGAACACCTAGGATTTCCAATGTTTTGCTTTCCAGACTCTGTCCCTTCATGGTTCTATTAAATTATTATTTGTTGTTGCTGCAATAGGTGTGCAGTTGCTATCTTTCCATCCTTATTGAAGTGTTGCTTATTCCACATTTTTTGCATCCCTGGGATTAAGAGGCGTTTGGCTTTGGAACAAAAGCTATTTGAGTGGTACAAGGTTCTTAAAAGGACTTTCAGGATGTGGCCACCAAAGGGTTGGAAGGGGATAGAACTATAAATGTCATACAAACAAGGTTGTTGGTTTTGTTCATTTGATTATTATGTTTTATCCTTACATGGTATTGAAATAATCTTCAAAACTGAAGTCTCAGAAGACTAAGGATCTGTCTGTTGTTATGAATTCATGGGCATCTAAGTACATAATCCAGTCAAAAAAGAGGTAGAAATCACTCTCCTTCAGGCTTGACTAATACTCTAGAATGATCAACAAAAGTCCAGAAAAGCTATGCTCCACAAAATCAAGGTTTCTATCTTTGTTGAGTTTCCTTTGGATTTATGGCTAAATGGCCTCTTTCTTAACTTTTAGATGGTCTACAACTTTCTCATTCCATTCCAATTTTGAACCTATACCATCATGCTGACCTGAATCAGAACCTATCTATAACACCATTCGTGCTTCTTAGGCTAATATTTGCACTGTTTCCTTACACATGCCATTCTTATTCCAACCTCTCTATTACTTTTACTAACATCATTTATTCCACTTGAAGGCCATTTCTCTTTCTCTAATTATTTGAATTGTACTCACCCCTGAAAACCAGTTTCAAGTCTAATCTCTTACATGAAGCCTTAACTATTTTAGTCTATACTGTTTTCTCATTCTTCTCACTTCCTCTGATTCACTGTCAGTTCCACATATTTGTCTGTGCTTGTTGTGTGTATGTATGTTTGTATGGGTGTGTGTGTATGTATGCACATGAGTATATATCACCTCTCCCCAACTAGAGGATAAAATTTTCAAGGTCAGAGATGATATATTCTGTTCCTATATTGAAATTTACACCCAACACCAGAGAGAACACACAGTAAGAGTTTAAAATAAGCTTGTCAAATTTGTTTGAATCAAATTTATTTGTATTAAATTGATTAAAATATATATGGGAAACTGTGACATTCATTCTGTGAATAAATGTGATTAAAGACCTCCCCATTATCTCCCCCCATTTATCTTGCTCAATGAATAAAGATACAGAAAGTATCATTGAAATGGTCATTTTGAGAGGCACCCTAGTGCCTGGAACTCAAATCCCATCTCTGTCATTTACTACCTATGTGATTTTGGGAAAGTTGCTCAACCTCTTTTGGGATTAGTTTATTTATAAAATGAAGGGGTGGTCTCTCTGTTTCCTTACAATTCTCAATCTATGATCATGTTCTAAATCTTAACAATATTTTCCATTTTGTTTTCTTCAAATCATTAACTCCATTAAAATTTCCACTATCCCTGAAGGCAATCTTCTCACATTTCATAGTACTAATGAGAAAGATAGACAAAAACTCAAAAATGTATCATGTTACATAAACGTTATATAACAGAATTTCTGCTAAGCTTACCTCGTAGACTTCTAATCCATGCTTATTAATCAATCTATCCATCCATTTATTGATCTACCCATTTATTCAATGATCCACACATTCATTAAATGCCTATTGTTTTCACATTTCTATCCTAACTACTGGAGGATAGAAAGATAATTTTAACATGTTATTATCTATTGTGTCTTTTCTGAGTCTTGTTTTTTTCTGTAATAATAAAATATAGTAGAATGATAAGGATACTAGAAGTAAAAGGTTCTGGATTATAATCTTCCATTACTTACTAACCATGTGACCTTAGGGAAGAGAATCCTCATTCTGGAACTCAGTTTACTCACCTGTAGAATAAAGGGGTTGGACTAAGTGAATCCCATCATCCATTGAACTTTTTGAATTCCAGTTTGCTTTCAATCCCTGTTACTGAAAGTATATAAACTATGTGTTTTTCTGGAGGGTTCCTGAAAGAAACTTAATGTGTTCTAGTTTTTGTTGGAATTAATTTAAGGAGAATTGTAATTTTTATTATATTGGGTTGACCAACCGAAGTTTATCAGATATAACTATTTGTATGAAAAGTGTTTTGTAATTGTACTTAGATATATACTGGGTTTGTCTTGGCAGGTAAACTCTCAAGCATTTTTTATTATCTACAGTTATTTTGCATGGAATTTCTCTTTCTGTTGCTATCTTTTGTTAGTGATATGTAGAAATTCTTATGATTTATGTGGTTTTATTTTATATCCTGCAACTTTGCTAAGGTTACTTATTATTTCAAGTAGATTTTTAGTTGTCCCCTTGAATTCTCTAAGTATATCATCATCTGTAAAGTGTGATAGTTTTGTTTCTTCATTGTCTGTTGTAATTCCTTCAATATGTATGTCCTCTTATAACTCATTTAGCTTTTCCTTTGAAAACTTGGATGCTATACTATTTAGTGAATATATGTTTAGTATCACTTTATTGTCTATTGTACCTTTTTAGTAAAATGTAGTTGCCTTGTTTCTCTCTTTTAATTAGATCAGTTTTTGCTTTGCTTTCTGTGAGATCATAATTGCTGCCTCCTCCTTTTTTTATTTTACTTCTGCTGAAACATAATAGATTCTCTTCTAGCCCTTTACTTTTACTCTGTGTGTGTCTCTTTCCTTCAAATGTGTTTCATATATATATACATAAACATAAACATATTGTAGGATTCTGGTTTTTAATCTACTTTGCTATCCACTTCTGTTTTAAGGGTGAATTTATCCCATTTCTATTCACAATTATGATTACTATTTCCTTCCATCTCATTTTCCCCATTTATCCTTCTCTTTCTCCTTTCACCTTGTCCCTTCTCAAAAGTGTTTTGCTTCTGACCTTCTTCTCCAATCTGCTCTTCTATCCATTAGCTTTCTTATTTCCCTTCCCTTTCTACATTCTTATAGAGTAAGATATATTTCTATACCCAACTGAGTGTGTATCTTATTCCCTTTTTGAGCCAATTCCAATGAGTAAGTTTCAAGCATTACCCATAACTTCCCCTTCATTATAATAGCTCTTTCATACCTCTTTTCTGTGAGATAATTTACCCAATTCTACTTCTCTCTTCCCCTTTCTACTGTGTGGGACAAAAGTCACAACATCAGGAAGGGGTTTCAATATTTAATAACTCTTTTCCTGCTTTTAATTTACAATACCATATAATAATATACAATACATATAGGATATACATGTATGTGCATATGCATGTATATATGTATATGCATGTGTGTATATATATGTTTCAGTTAAATAAAGAAAAAACAATTTTCAAAAGTTTTTAAAACATCAGACCCCATTATGACTTATGGCCCACCCTGTATAAGTGGATATCCTTTCCTTACCCTTTAAATTTTGTAAATCATCCCATCATAGTCAAATCACTTCCATGCCCTCTGTCTATCTACACTCCTACTTACTGCCTTAATAAAGAAAAAATCACTAGGAGTTACAACTATCATTTTCCCATGTAAGATGTTTTACCTTATTAAATTGCTTATGATTTTTCTATCCTGTTTACCCAGTCCAATTATTTCCTATATTGCCCAAAGTGTTTTCAAAAATAGCAAAAGTAAAAATCCAACAAAATTCTTTCTATGATCCAAATATGGTCTTGATTGCTAAAACAGGAAGAATCAAATAAAATAAATTTATAGGACAATATCTATATTGTATGCTTATACAGAAATTTTAAATGAAATATTAGTGAAATAGTTATAGATATACATCACAAAGATTATATATTTCAGAGATGATGGATTTTTACCAGGAATCCAGAGTTGTTTTAGTAGAAGGCAAAAAAAAAAGCCCTTGAAAAAATACAGCATCCATTTTTTTGTTAAAACCACAATAGAAAACAGAAATCAATGGATTTTTCCTTAACATAGGAAATTGTGTATATTTAAGACAAAGAACAAGCATTAAATTTAATAGGGATAGAAGAGAACTAGAACCTTTAAACAAAGATAAGGATGAAAGTAGGTATCAAATCAAAAACTGAAACACATAATTATGAAAACACAATAATCAGAGTGTGGAAATTAGAAGGCACAGGGGTTAATCTTAGAGGTGGAGCCTCTGAGAAAATGACAGATTTAGAAAGTGGAAATACAGAAAATGGAAGACAATTAATAGAATAGAAGCAAAAGACAACACACTAATCAATAGCACCACCAATAAATGAATCCTAAATAAGCACAAACAAATTACATTGAAGAGAGAATACTCAGGGATAACAGGATTATAGGTTACCCAGAAGAGAGATTATAACAAAATAACAAAATGAAAAAACTTAACAGAAGAAAAAAAGATGAAAAAACAGAAGTAAAAAATTTAATTCTATACTGCCTATACTTCTATGTACAGAAAAATTTTAATATAAACAACAAAGTATTAATTAGAAGTATCCATACTTTGTCACAAGAGAGTATAGCAGATACAGAATCATCTAAGCAATATGTTTGTCAAGTAGTTAGAACAAAATTTGAGCAAGTAGGAATATCATTTAGAATAACACTGGATTATCTCATAGTGATGAATAATTAAAGAAGAGAATACGATAATAGATTCTGAAGAGCAAAGAATGTCAAGTTACAACCCAAAATAAAGCAAACATGAACCTGTTTCTTAATGAAAAATATATACTTTTTGTTGTTGTTGTTGTTTTTTGTGAGGCATTTGGGGTTAAATGACTTGCCCAGGGTCACACAGCTAGTAAGTGTCAAGTGTCTGAGGCCAGGTTTGAACTCAGGTCCTTCTGACTCCAGGGCCGGTGCTCTATCCGCTGTGCCACCTAGCTGCCCCCAAAATATATGCTTTTGTTTTTGTTTTTTTTTTGTTTTTTAGGCAATGGGGGTTAAGTGACTTGCCCATGGTCACACAGCTAGTAAGTGTCAAGTGTCTGAGGCCGGATTTGAACTCAGGTACTCCTTAATCCTGGGTTGGTGCTTTAACCACTGCGCCATCTAGCTGCCCCCCCCAAATATATACTTTTAATAAAAGAAAATCAAAAAAATAAAACAAAACAAAAGAAAAACTCAAAATGAACAGGGCGTTCAATTTGAAACATCCAAAATATGAAAAACCAACATAAAAATATATAAGTAAAAATATCTAGTAAAGACTAAGTAATGAAATCAATTATCAGATATATAGGTTTTAGAAAAAAATAACATGAACTGATGGTTGGGTGGCAGTGTGGTATAAAGAGAGCACTGACTGAGGGTCAGAAAGATCCACTTCAAATCCTACCTCAGACATTTCTCATCTGTGAGACACTGGGATAGCCCCTTGACCCCCTGCCTCATTTTCCCCTACTGTGGAATGAGGGGGTTGGACTTTATAGTCTTTAAGGTCCTGTTTCACTCTACATCTATGTTTCTATGTTAAGATAAAGAAAAGAAATAGTGATTATCAGAGAACTCAAAGACCTAAGGGTCTCAAGATTAAAGAGGTATTTAAAATATAAGGAGGCTGGAAGACAAAAGAATTGAATTAAAACTTAATCAGTCAAGGGGCGGCTAGGTGGCGCAGTGGATAAAGCACCGGCCCTGGATTCAGGAGGACATGAGTTCAAATCTGGCCTCAGACACTTGACACTTACTAGCTGTGTGACCCTGGGCAAGTCACTTAACCCCCATTGCCCCGCAAAACAAACAAACAAACAAACAAAAAAACAATCAGTCAAAACCCATACTGGCCAATAATTGAATCAATAACTTTTGTGGGAAGGGTAAAGGGTAATACAGGAAGAAATATGTAAATAAGGAAACGAAAGGTAAGGGATAGAGATGAACTAGAGATGTACTGCCTCCCCAAAGCAGAGAAGGGATAGTGTTTATGCTAATCTCTCAAGAAGAATGGGGACTGTGGGAGAATAAGACAAAAAAGGAATGGTGGAGAATAATTTAGAATGGCTAACTAGAATGGGTAGTGAGGGAAGTGAGTTTTCTCCTGAAGGGAACTTTGAAGATATTAGTGCCAGCTAATAAAAGTCACATCCTCTTCAACTTTAGGTTCCTTATTGCTAAAACAAGGTGGTGAGATTGGATGACATCTGAGGCTCTTTCAGCACTAAATCTATGAAACTAAGAACTATCTAAGATGATTTCTTTGAGAAATGTAAGATCTAAAAAGAAAATTGAGCTAGGATGAGGGATGATGAGGTGACTAGCCCAAGGGCTCCACTTTTATCCCTGTGTTGCCAAGAAAAATAATCTAAGACTCTCCCCACATGTTGCATGGTTCCTCCCTGTGGTTAATGGACAAGAGGGGCATGAGTGGATGAGTTGGAATTCTTATCATTCTAGCAAACATCAAAGTTGATAAGATCCAAGAGCCATTTGAGTATTTGAGTAAGGTATACTCCATTTTATTCAATCACTTAACGGATCAGGCAGTACAACAAGGGCAACGTCTCACTCAGCCTTGGAATAGGGAAATTGATGATTGTTTTCTTTCTAACATTCCTCTATCTGTTTCTAATCCCTATAGTCTGTCTGACTCCATTTATACCTGCCTGTGTCAAGATAATTATCTCTCTATCTTATCATATTGGCTTTGAAAGCTGGGTATGGGTAATTACCCAGATAATGAAAGTTACAAGCCAAAGTTTACAACAGATAGAGAGATAGATGATAGATAGATAGATAGATGGATAGATAGATAGATGATAGATATGATTTTCTTTTGTGGGGCAATGGGGGTTAAGTGACTTGCCTAGGGTCACACAGCTAGTCAAGTGTCTGAGGCCGGATTTGAACTCAGGTCCTCCTGAATGCAGGGCCTGTGCTTTATCCACTGTGCCACCTAGCTGCCCCCAATAGATGATTGATAGTACAGATGATGGGGCAGCTAGGTGGCGCAGTGGATAGAGCACCGGCCCTGGAGTCAGGAGGACCTGAGTTCAAATCCAGCCTCAGATACTTGACACATACTAGCTGTGTGACCCTGGGCAAGTCACTTAACCCCAATTGCCTCACCAAAAATAAAAAAAAAAGATAGTACAGATGAATAGATAGATAGTAATAGCTAATAAAAATAATAATAGCAGGTAACATTCATATAGCACTGTTTTCTCCTTTGATTCTCATAAGAACCTTGGGAGGTGGGTCCTATTATTATCCTCATTTTAGAGATGAGACAAGCAAAGGTTAAAGCACTTGCCTAGGGTCACACAGCTAGTAAGTGTCTGAGGACAGATTTGAATTCTGTTTTTCCTGATTCCAGGCCTGACACTCTATCCACTATACCACCTAGAAAGATGGATAGATGGAGCATTAATTAAGTGCTTACTATTTACCAGGTACTGTGCCAAGTGATAGGGATACAAATACAAGGAAGCAAGAAGTTCCTATCTGCAAAGACCTTAAATTCCAGTTGAAGAAGACAATGGATAAAGAGAATGTAGAAAACGAGGGTGGAAAGAATGGAACAAAGAAGCAAGTGAGAAGGAGTTTGGAAAGTGAGTCCTGGAATGAGTGAGGTGAAGCATAATTAGAGGCCTTCCTAAAATGATGATTCTGCTTAGTGAGTGACTAATCATGGATAATGTTTTTGTCATGTGTGGTTCTGCCCCACTTCCCCTCAGTTATGTGTCACCTGAAAAGGATACTATTGCTACTTACTCAGCCATTCCCTTCCCATTAAACACCATGTTTCCCTGAAACTCCTATGTCTGTGGGAATGTGTTAGGGTGTCAATTTGCTATTGAGGTACCACATAGCTTTTTGGGAATTCTAGTTACATGAGAGGACATGCCCATCTTCTGGGTAGCACAGTGGATAGAGCTGGACCTAGAATCAGTAACAACTGAGTTCATCAGTAGTCTTTGATACATACTAGCTTTGTGACCAGGGGCAGGTCACTTGACTTCTGTCTGCCTCAGTTTCCTCAACTGTAAAATATGAGTAATAACAGCACCTACCTCCCAGAGTTGTTGTGGGGATAAAAGAGCATATTTGTAAAACACTTTGAAAACCTTAAAGCAGTATATAAGCTAGCTGTTAAATAAGAACAAAAAGTAAATAAAAGGAAGAAGGTTTAAAAAAAACAAGACAACACCAATATTTATCAGAATAAGTAAACCCCATGTTCCTTCATCCAAGCCGCCTTCATATAGGTGGAGTAGGTGTGGTTTCCTGCCTTCTGGGAAGGGCCTCTGCCCTGATATTGATTAATATTGATCGAATGCCTAAAATGTGCTAGATGCTATGAGGGATACAAAGGAGCTTATATAAGTCAGTCCTCACTCCCTAAAATGCTTTTAACCTTTTAATCACTTTTCATCTGGCAGGAATTGGCTTTCAGTGGGACATCACTTCTTTTCCCCATGCACACGAAAACAGAAACTCTCAGTGTAAGCATGTCAAGGTGAGGTAGGTTAGTGCAATAGAGAGAGCCTTGGATTCAGAATCAGGAGGCCTTTGTTTTCATCCTTCCTCTGTCAATTTCTACCTTTGTGACTGCCTGTGGGCCACTTACATGTTTAGTGTGAGGTTGGAAGAGATGAATTTGGATATCCCTTTCAGCTCTCAATCTATAGATCTTTACTAGATGCCACTTGAATAGTAGTTAGCAACATATGAATCCACAGTGGAGAGAAATAACTCTGGGTTTGGGTAATAGAGAGAGTTGATTTATGTACATATCTCTGTTTTACAAAACACTTTTCTTATATATGTGGGTACTTAATAAATGATTGAACTGAATTGGATCGGATCCTTAGAACATGACTAAAGAGAGATCATACCCCAAGCTGATTGTGAGTTAAAAGAGTCGTCACTGCTTCATCAGTTTGAGGGCAGAAGAAAAGAAGAATTTCCCAGTAGGGGAGTATGAACCATAAGGGGAGCAGCTTGTGGAGGAGTGGGTTGATGTGGTGCAGATTGTTCCTGAAGGACATTAACACATGCAATCTAGAGTTATGAATTGCCCCAAGCACACGGGTTTCTTCACTCATGTGCCTCCCTGCTAGGTCTCTATAAGTGTGTTCCTATCTTCCCCCAGATATTGCATGCAATGCCAGGAGAGTGTGATCCATGCTTATGTGTGGACTATGATGTTTTGATTTTTATTGCCTTTACCTTATATTGCGCTTTTGATAATTCCTGCTTTTGCCTGATTTTGTGCAAATTGGAATCACATTGGTGGGAGCCCAGAACCTATAGTTGTAAGAAATAGCAATGTATTACCCCAATAATAGGATCAACTCTAAATCATTGAGAGAGTTTGAGTCATAGCTATATGGTGCTATTCCCTCTTGTTAAACAGCTGAGTGCAGATTGGGATGATTGAATCAACCCAGACAGCAAGAACAAGAACAGTGACTGTGCCTATATGGGTACCACCTTTCCTCCTTCCTTCCTCCCTCCCTCCCTCCCTCCCTCCTTCCCTCCTTCCCTCCTTCCCTCCTTCCCTCCTTCCCTCCTTCCTTCCTTCCTTCCTTCCTTCCTTCCTTCCTTCCTTCCTTCCTTCCTTCCTTCCTTCCTTCCTTCCTTCCTTCCTTCCTTCCTTTCTCCCTCCCTCCCTCCCTCCCTCCCTCCCTCCCTCCCTCCTCCTTCCTTCCTTCCTTCCTTCCTTCCTTCCTTCCTTCCTTCCTTCCTTCCTTCCTTCCTTCCTTCCTTCCTTCCTTCCTTCCTTCCTTCTTTCCTTCTTTCTTTCCTTACTAAGAAAGGACTTTCAGAAACCTCTGTCCAGAAAGTAAAAGCCCTTAAGCATGTATATTTTCATCCCTGCACATCCATACTTTGAAAATTTCACAGACATTGAGTGTTTTATATATATATATATATATATATATATATAGTTGTTGTTGTTGAGGCAATTGGGGTTAAGTTACTTGCCTAGGGTCACAGAGCTAGTAATTGTTAAGTGTCTGAGGCCAGATTTGAACTCAGGTCCTCCTGAATCTAGGGCCAGTGCTCTATCCACTGCGCCACCTAGCTGCCCCCATTGAGTGTAATATTACATTCCATTCCTCAGATTTGTGAGAGTGAAGGTTGATCCCTACCCAATTCAGTGCAAGGTATTGAAAAGAGCTTCAGAAATGGAGTCCAAAGTGATGGTTTTGAAAATTCTGACTGTTTTTACCACCTCTGTAACATTCTACAAGTTACTTAGCTTCTCCAGGCCTCAGTTTCCTCATCTGTAAAATTACAGAAAATCAAACTGGATGATTCCTAACATCTTTTTCTTCTCTAAATCTATGATCCCATGAATATGTCAAATCAGTGGCCAGGCCAAGAAGAGAATTTGGCCTCTTTAATCTTTAACCTCAGATCCAACTCATCAGTGGGAGTTTCATTATGAAGAAAGCAGTTTTCTTCTTTGACATTTTTTCTTGCTGATGATGATTTTTCAAAGCCTCCTTTTCACAAGTGAAAACTGCTTTTGCCTAAGCAGATGCCTGTTTCTATATTTTGCAAGCAAGAAAAAAAATTGGTAGAATCAACTGGGAGGGAATGAGGGGAAAAAAGAAGATGAAGGGGGTGCATTGTAACATAGGGTGCGCTCAGACAGGAAGTCAGGTATAAGATGGAAGGGGGAAGGGATGCAAAATCCTCCAAAGAAAAGTTATTTTTAATAGGAAATTTTATTGAAAAAATTCTGAACCAGGAGTCTCCATGACTCTCACTCATAGTTCTGTTCTGACTGAGAAAACAGTTCTCGCCCTTCATTCAGCTTGTGTGAGCAGTTGGAGAAGACTAGCTGCTACATAAAATGCCCCAAATTTATCCACTCCTATTTGCTGAACACTTTCTATGTACTATGCCCCCCGCCTTGGTGCTCTGGGGGAGCAGAGGACCAGAGGCTTCATGCTCACCATTGCGAAACAGTACAATTGGGGAAAAGAAGTCAGAAACATGAAATAACAGTTAAAATCAAAAGTTTCTGAGTCATTGAGAGGCCATACCATCTGCCCACGGTCACATAAACAGCATGTTAGAGTCTGGATTGGAATCTAGGTCTTTCTGATTTCAAAGAGTTTGTCCTCCACCCTATGGATTGCCTCTTACAATATGGAGATATACTACACAAATAACCATTTTGTAAAATAATATTTTGTAGAAGCATCAGAGCATTGCAAAGCAAATTGTAGTCTAAGGCCTAATTTATTTTTGGAGGGGGACTAGGAAGTCAGGTGGAAGGTGGGGTGATTTTAATAGTCCTCTCTCTTTTTCACTTTTCTGTGCTCTTAGGATCCCACATGACATCCAGTTCACAGGACAGAAAATCATCTGATACTCATTCCCACTGAGGTATTGAGGATATAATTTAGGTACCCCACCACTACCACTTCCTAGGTGGGTGTTTCAGTTTTAGAGCGGAGTTTGGAGAAAGCAATGTTTCTTTCAGAGGAAGAGATTAGATAGCTAGAAGAGAGCTTGGAGGTTATAATATCCACATGCCTTATTTAAAAGATAAAGAAACTGAGGCTCACAGAGGTTGTGACTTTTTTCAAGGTCATACAGTTAGCTAGATAGGCAGCAGAAGAGAAGACAGGAACCTAGTTCTTCTATCTATTCTCCTACTCTGTATCTCTAGTGGTGGAATTCTGGGCACTGAGCCAGGCCTAGAGGGGAGGTATTTGGGGGGTCTTTCCTGCACTTCCTAAATCATACCACCTAGGCAGCCACTTGTGATTAGGGGCAGCAAGGTCTTTGGGCAGCAGTTCATTTGACACCCTCTGGCTATATGGCTGAAGAACTGGTTAAAGAAATTTACAGCTTCTTGCTCTGACACAGGTCACTTCTATGGTGTGTGGATGTGTGTGTTTTCCCCACTCAGTCCCTTGCAAAACCCAGTGAAAAACTCCCACGTACAGCCAGCAAACATTCCGTGCCTGGCGTACGTTAGGCATCATCCAAATGTAATTGGAGTGGCTCACTTCTAATCTAGTTTGGGCTATGATGATAACTGCTTCAATTTATACAATCAGAGCTCACTGCTGAGTGACTTTGCGTTCCTCTACATCAAAGGTAATTATTATTTTTATAGTTCAATTAGCAAACATTACATTTCTGTTTTCCTTGCTAAGATGGTACTACCTAATTTAACAATAACACACTTATTCCAAAGCTGTCGTGGGGACAAGATGTTATTATAATAGGGTGTCTTTTGCTGGTGTATATGTTTGGTGTTCTCTCTCTCTCTCTCTCTCTCTCTCTCTCTCTCTCTCTCTCTCTCTCTCTCTCTCTCTCTCTCTCTCTCTCTCTCTCTCTCTCTCTCTCTCTCTTTCTCTTTCTCTCTTTCTCCCTCTCTCTCTCTCTCTCCTTTTCCCTCCCTCCCCACCACCCTCAGCCCCATTCCATAATGCAGGAACTATCAATTCTCTGGAATACATAAGTTTCTAGTTTTTGCCTTTCACAATTAGCAGCCATTTTCAGAGCCCCAGATGTAGCCTGGAATAGAAGAAAATCTTCTGAACTTGGATTCAAAATATCGAGTCCATGCCTCTGCTCCAAGAACATAAGTTTCCTGGTATATAGTAGGCAGTTAATATATGCTTGATTTATGGATTGATTGCAAAGCACTACCCTATGTTCAGAAGGAGATGCAAAATTTAGGTCTCATGCAATCCCTATCCCTTATGAAGTTTGCAGTTTAGTAAAGAAAGAAGACATATACATGGTAAGAAATGACTAAGTACAGAAGAAATACATGCAAAGTACTATATGAGTTCCAAAGTGAAAGGTTATTACAACTAGTGAATCCGAGATAGCTTCCTATAGAGAAATGTCTTATTTTGGCTTTAAAGAGAGGTTAGAAATTATATAGGTGAAGAGATACATACACTGTATATAGTGTGAGCAAATATGCGGTGCCTAGAAAATGCAAGACAAATACCATAAGGTCACAGATAATAGGATCTCCAAGGGAAGGGGCCTAAGGACTCATCTAAACAAATCCATATCCAAGGAGGAACCACATCTGTAACATCCCAAACATGTGGCCATCCAGAATCTGTTCAAAGGCCTTCAGTGAGGGAAACTCATTGCCTTAGAGGGAAACCTTTTAAAATTTTGGAGAACTCTAATTATGAGGAGGTAATTGTAAGGGCAAAATTTACCCTTTCTGCAAATGCCAATCCCTGTTCCTTTTTCCATCCTCTGGGACCAAATAAAATAAATCCAATACCCCTTCCATTTGAAAATTCCCTGGCATTTTACAGCTGCCATCCTTTATTTCCTTCTGAGCTGAAGTGCCATGTGGCTAGAATGTCGATAAAAAGGAAGGGAGTATTATGAGAAAATGATGGCAAGTAAGGAGTGGTTGCTCCAGATTGTAAAGGGCCTTGAATGTCAGTTAAGGAGTCAGAATTTGACTTGATGAGGAACAAGTGAAGAGTCCTGCCTCTGTCACTTATCAAGGACAAGTGATAATTAATTTCTAAGGTTGCTATCCAGGCCTAATGTTATAATGATGGGTCTAAGGATTCAAGTTCCAGCTTTTAATGATTATTTTATTTTGGTGACTCTGAGAGTGGAGGGTGGGGACTATCACTATTTAGTATGACATTCTAAGTTTCTGGGATCCCCACAGTTTTGGGTTCCCTTAAGCAGCTATTCTACTTACTAGTATGACTCTACAGGTAGCAAAATGTGGTCAAAGAAAATCCCTGGCTAGGAGGCCAGAAAATGTAAGCATTTGCAGGGTATTTTGGTAATAGTCCCTACCTATTTCTTTATTCTGTGAGGCCTCTGCAAAGCTCTCCTGAAATCCAAGGGACCTGATTGAACAGTGATGCTGCCTTTTCTTCACTAGCTTTATTAAGCATGTTAAATAAGATGTTTTACTGTGTTCTTTTGGAGTCTGTTGCATTGATTATTCACAATTTCAGCCCCCCACCCCATGCTGTAGAGTTTTCCCCTCCCAACCTTGATTTATTACTCATTATATTGTTCCCAGCACAGGCCTTTTTATCACTGTCACATGTTTAGGCCAAGGCAATGAGATATGCTCTGTGGTGGAGGGGCAGAGAATGGGGAGGGAAGACCTGGTTGAACTGGGAGAAACTTTTTAAACCAATTGTATTGGTTTTTAAAAATTCTTTTTCTATCTTTTATTTTTGGAGTATCCAAATCACAACTCCCTGGGAAATATAACCCAACTTAGTTACATTGAAATTGATAGAAAAAACCATTAGAGATTCGTAGGATTTCCGGCTTGGATGAACCTCTTATTTTAAGCTCCTCATTTTGCAGATAGAGAAAGCAAGACTCAGAGGATTCAATGGGACTTTTACTTCCTCACAACCAGGCACTTAGTGTGGCAGAACCAATAGTAGTTCCCAGAACTACATGAAACAAGATGATATAGCAGAATGATTTGTATTTTAAATCAGAGGATCAGGGTTCAAATTTTGTCTCTACCCTTCATTGCTCATGAGACTTTAGGCAAACCATTTATTTGGGCCTTTCTTTCCATATCAGAAAAACAAAGGTACTAAACTTCATGATCCCCAAGGTTCTTTCTGGATCTAACTGTGTAATCTTATGATCTACACTATTTAGCCTAGCACATGGTGCTAGAGTATTCTACTATCCTGCAAACCTTATTAAATAGTTGTTTAATGACATTTGAATTATATTATTAAGGGCCATGGATAGAAGAATGGACACTGAACTTGGAGACAGAAGATCTGACTAACTTAATTATAGTATGACTGTGGTTAATAAGTTGCCTAATGTCTTTAAGTCTCAGTTCCCTTACATGCAAAATGGCACTACCAACATTCCAACTACCTATATCATAGGACTGTTGGAAAAAAAAGAAAAAAGAAAAAAAGGTGTTTTGTAAAGTGCTTGTAAGGACCTGTAAATTTGGATAGCCTTGATAAGATGTTAACCAATCTTAAAGCCTCATCTAGTACTCAAATGCTCTCCTAGTCCCCGAATTCCATTCTGATTTGAGGAATATTTATATATTACACTATTAAAATACTTTAGGTTTTCTCCTGATTTTTATTCTAATATCAATGTCAATTCAATTAACCAGTAATTTAGTGGAATTGAATGCACTATGTTCTGTGTTGAAGTAAAAGGAAGGTTCAATTCATCTTCTAAAGGGGTGAATAAATATTCATATATGCTATTAATACCATAGCTCCAAATGGTTGATAAGAGTTTCCCCTTCGAAGAGACTGGAACACTGGAAAGTGAGTGTGACTGAGGTTGAAGATTATCTGAATCAATGGTGAATATGTTAATGATCCCAAAGGGGTCAAATTTGAACAAGGGCATAAAACCATAACCCAAATTAAATTCTAATCTAATGATCACACCAATAACAATAATAATAACTAGCATTTTATGGCACTTTCAGGATTGTTAAGACCTTTATAAATATCAACTCATGTGAGCTTCATTTTACAGAGGAAAAATCTGAGACAGGTAGAATTTAAGTGATTAGCCCAGGGCCATATAGCTTTTAAACCCTGGATGCTGGATTATAATTCAAGTTTTCTTAACTCTAGGTCCTACATACACTCTATCTACTGTGCTACTTAGCTGTTTCTGCAACACTGAGTGTTAATGAAAATTTGACAGGAAAATAATTTGGGAAACTATAGTAGGCAGATGGATAGATGCTAACAGAGGACTTTAGGATTACCAAAGACCAGACATTTTTAACCTAGATTAAGTAGACCCTTAAATGTTCTGTAGATAGATTTCGGGAGCTCTATGAATTTTGAACTGTACATTAATATAATTAGCTTCCTTTGTAATCCTATGCATTTTGTCTTTAGCATTTAAAAATTTATTCTTAGAAGTCCATATGTTTCACCAGACTATCAAAGAGGACCAGGATAACAAACAATAAAAAGATTAAGAACCACTGCTATAGATAGATTTTGTCTACCTCAGTGAGACTCAAGAAGTTAGAGAGAGAAACATGAGGACCTGGTTAAGGAAAAAAAAAAAGATAACAGCATAGATCACAAAATGAAGTGCTATCAGGATCCATACTTTGAAATAATAGGACTTCTCCAAAGAATCACATGGGTCAGTCAATGCTGAATGCTGAATACTCTTTCATTTAGGTATGATTAAGTGACAGCCACATACCTTTACTGAAGACACTCAAGGGAGCTGGAGCAACAAAGGAAGGGCACTGGGATAGCCAGTTAATCCATAACAGTAGATTTAAGGCTGACCTCTAAAGCAGAATTGGTGGAGAGTTAGGAAGAGATACAATTGGAGCTATCACCAGAGTTAGTGAAGCAGAATGATAGGACCAGAGTCAGAAAGACCTGAGTTCAAATCCTGACTCAAATACTTACTAGCTGTGTGACCCTTGCCAAGTCAATTAATCTGTTTGCCACAGTTTCCCCAACTGTTAAATGGGGATAATAATACTATTTCCCTTGCAGTATTGTTGTGATAATATTTGTAAAGTGCTTAGCATTAGTGGCTGGCACATAACAAGCACTTAAGAAATGCTTGTTTCCTCCTCTTCCTCGTGCCTAATATAATCTTCAGGATATAAGAGGAAAAGGAAGTCTGTGAATGTGTTGAGTTCAGCACATAACTTTAAAAATCATTTTTTAAGATTCCTGGTTCCATCTTTGCTCTGTGAATTTGTATACTCCCAAAGTCTGGGCAGCTCAGATGTCAGACATGCTCAGTTATTATGTAGGTACATCTGATTGATTTCTCCAACTCAAAGGTCATAGTCAGGGAACCAAAAATCATCTAGTGAACAGAAAGTTTCTATCAATCAGTTACAAAACAAGTATTTATTAATCACTCATTATGTACCATGCTCTGTGACAGGTTTTAAAGGAAATAAGACAAATGCAAAGCAGGAAGCAATCCCTAACCTCAAGGAATCTCCATTCTAACCCAGAAGACAAATGTAAATAGAAATTTACAACAGAGAAAATTCAGATATGAATCATTCTAGCAAAGGGGAACACCATGTAGGAGGGCATACCAGGCAACTGAAGAGGATGTAGCTAGGGCATAGAAAGCCCTATTTATTAAAGAATAAAGAGATTCATTTTGTTTTTGTTTTCTTTTGTTTTAGTTTGGGTAGGAGGAACAAAAACTGGAAAAAATATGTAACTAGGAGTAAGAAGACATATATATATATATATATATATCTTCTTAAGCCTAGTTTTATATATATATATATATATATATATATATAAATTGATTGTGGGCCAATGAGGGTTAAGTGACTTGCCCAGGGTCACACAGCTAGTAAATATAAAGTGTCTGAGGCCAGATTTGAACTCAGGTCCTCCTGAATTCACTGTGCTACCTAGCTGCCCCCTATATTCTTATTCGTATAGTACCCACTTATTAGCACTTAATCAGTTTAACTAAGTCTCTCATAGGTGAGAAAGTTTTCTAAGGTGAACCTGTTTTCTAATATGGAAAATGGAAACATTATGCTGGCTTTATGTGCCTCACTAGGTGGTTGTATGGATGAAATGAAACAAAGGATATGAATAGGTTTTATAAACTATAAGGGACTAAATAAGTATAAGGGAGTTTTATTATTATTAGATGCAATCTTTAGGTTAGAGTAGTGAGCTCTGAAAAGCCCAGAGATTTATATAGGACAGCATAGTTCAAAGAGGAGCCCCTAATACTTATAGGCTCTGGCACGTTCCACAGTTATAAAAGTGTGTTTACTTCAACACAATAATCTGTGTTACTCGCCAAATTCAACAATAATCACTTAGGAAGCACTTATTATTAATGTCTAATGTAATTTCTTGACTTTCCTCTTAAAAATATAGACTAGTTTGGATCCTGGAGGCCAACCGATTTTCATTTTATAAATTTGGTAATTTTATTAACCATTATTAACCATTATTAACCATTGTAGCATAGAATCCACTATGTTCTTATTTGAAATGAAAATTCAGTTCTTTTACTGCCGATCACAGGCGAGTCATTGGTTTATGTTTCATGTGTGGCATGTCTTTAAAATTGTCTTATCCTTTGACATCTTGGGATGAAGCTATGTGCCTAGTGATGAGTAAAAGTTCAGTCTGACTTAGAAGCCTGGTGCATCAATGTTTATGGACCTCCTTCCCAGATAGTATTATTTCCCAGGTTCACCCACTCCCTCCAATGCCAAGTCCCCTCAGTTTGGAGTGAACACCCCTGGCAAATAACACCACTCTTGACTGAGTCTTCCCTACATCACTATAAGACTCTGCAAAGAAGGGCTTGATGAACAGTTAAAGCAAGCAAATTCCCAAATCTTGTTCTTATTCCTGTGATTCAGAGTTGGTGTATACCAAGATGAAAATTAATTTTATCTGCTCCTCTCCCTATTTAACCCTGTTTACTACAACCTTATGTCTCCATAGCCCTATCCTTCTCTCTGCTCCAATTCCATTGTGTTCTCTGGAATTCCATTTTCCTCCTAGATTACTTTATATACATTACATCTTTTGATGCTGGTAAGAAGAGGGTTCTTTCTAGAAAAAACTGGCTAGCTTTCTTCTTTCACGTCCTCTGACACACAGGGTCAAAAGTAGAATCTTTGCTTATCATTGACACTTCCAAATCATTACTTTGCCACCATTACTCATAAGTATCTCCTTTGAGCATTATTCCAACCATCTGTCACTCAATATAGACCTTTATTTATTTTTCTTGCAGGGCAATGAGGGTTAAGTGATTTGCCCAGGGTCACACAGTTAGTAAGTGTCAAGTGTCTGAGGCTAGATTTGAACTCAGGTCCTCCTGAATCCAAGGCCAGTGCTTTACCCACTGTACCACCTGACTGCCCCCAATAAAGACCTTTATGTCAGTTATCTATCTTCCTTGTCATTTTGTACCATTTCTCAAGGAGTACAGTAGGTGGCTCATACTCCATTTTCACTTCAAGCCCTGCCTTCATAATCCAGGCCTATGGTACCCACATTGACTTTTTTTGTTTGTTTTTTAACAACATGGATTCCCAGTTCTTCAATGTTTTCAGTTTCCATGAATTCCTCATACAATCTGAGTCTTCCATGGTCGTGTCCATAATATTTATTTCATATGCAACCTCCATGATCCAGAAATCTGAAAATTCTTTTCTCCAAAGACAACCATTGATTCTTTGAGAAACAATTCATTTGGACCCTACTCAATTCCAATCAGTATTAATCAGTTTGATACTTTACCTAAATCATGTAGGAATAATTAGAGACTTAGGTTCTTATGGTGGGCCTTAGACTTAAATGGAATGTTCACTACTTGTATAACAAGTTATGAGGCTCACTTTTGCAACCACAAGAATACAGACAAATACCTCCATCCTGTTTTACTCAAATTTCATGTCCAAACCCAGCATGGATGAGATAAACATCACCCAACTTATTTTGTATCTCCAGACCATTCTCTCTTGTCCAACATGATCAGGTGACCATCTTATGACCACTAATTTAGTGGAGATGCCCCTTGTTTCACCCATGCTTCACCTAATCTGAAAATATGTCATTTTGGGCCCTCAAAAACAAGGTCTACCAACCAATGAGATTGCATTTTACCATGCCTGTTTTGCATATTTGGGTACCAAACATTATAAAATCAAGGTCCTGGAAGAGGGAGGGTTCTCAGATCATGAGGGAAAACTAAAGTCCTCTTCATTAGAGAGAATCATGGATTCTTTAATAAAGTGTCATTGGCTCAGAGCTTTGCCTCAGTCTTTTTTTTTTTTATTATATGTTGGACAATTTCAATCCCCACAATTCCTCCTAAATCTTTTCTTCAATGTCATTGTGACCTCCAGGCCCTTACTTGCTATCTTAGTCCATCAACCATGTTCTGACTCTTTTTTCCTTCCCTTTGTAGCCTCGAGTCTATGGTTGACCTATTATATATATTTCCCCACCCTTAAACCCCTTTCTGTTTTCTTATTGTCACTTAAGCCTTGGCAAAACTCAACACTGTTGTACTTTCAGTATTTGCCTTTTTTTATCCTACTTGAATACTACTTGAGAAAGTCTTGAAGCTGTACTGATTGGGTCCATCTCAAATATATGTTGCAATGGAACCTCACTACAGCACAACAATCCCTTTCTTGAATACCAATCACATTGCCCACAGCAACTGTTCTAACCCTTTTTTTCTCTTTCAAAGACCCCTACAGCATTTGCTCCCCTAGGAACTGCTCCTATGTTATTGAGAAAATACAGTTCATTTTTTCTAATTTTTTTTTTCTTCCCTCCACACACGTATTACCTATTTTCACCTTCTTTTCTTCAGTCTATGAGTATAGGTTGGCTTTTCTACTTGCTAAGGCCAACTTCTCCCCTTTCAAGTACTTTTGATTCTATTTTGTCTTCTCCCTTCAGCCATTCAATTACTCTCTCTCCTCTCATAATCAACTTCTTCTTTTCCTTTGACTTCTCTGCTAACTACAAATAACACATTTAATGAGCACCTACTTTTTGCCAGATAACTGTATAATTGATGGGAGCTTATATTCTAACAGGAAACACAATGTGTGTATGAACATACATATACACATATAAACTATAAAATTGCATTCATTATGCATACTGTGGGGACCAATTTTTAATTGGGGAGTGCTAGCTAAGCGGCTCGCCACAATATTGGGGCAAGGAAGGAGACCGGCAGCCTCCCTCAAAACAGAACAGGATTTATTTTAACAAACTTAAAAAAAAAAACACAAACAGGATCAGTAGGATCAAGGGGAAGGAAATAAAATGGGGAAAGGGAAATTATAATACCTGAAAAAATAGCACCGCCCAGGAATCAACTGAGAATATGCAGCAGAACGCCTGTTGCCTTCCAGCTTCCAGCTAGAAAACCCAACTCTCCTCCCCCAATCCCAGAAACACCCCACACAGCCCCAGCCAATGGGATGGCCGCTCTGATAGTCACATGACTGCCCTCACTAGGCTTCCAATCATTATAATTTTGCCAGCCCCATGTAGGCATTGGTGAGTGGTGATGACATGAGGTGCCGGAGCCCTGGCAATGGCTACAATCAGTGGGTGGAGCACCGTGTGGTTTGTGGAGCCCCAGGCCAATGCGCGCCCAGGCATAAAAACCTCAAATAACAATTAATTCTTTACAATACATAATATGTGCATATATTATATGTATAGATATATAATGATAATAGATACATATATAGAATGTAAGGTGGTTTAGAGAGGACGGGCATAAATAGCTGGAATACCTTCTGCTTCCAGGGTATCTTATTTCTAATCCAAGGAGAGGTTTCCTTACCCTGCTTCCTGCCCAGCTCCCACAGGCACCACCTAGTCAATCAACAGTTGGAGAGCTGCTACTTAGCAATTGCTTTTCTAGGTTGCACAGCCCTTGCTGCCTTAGAAATTATACTGAAATGAAAGTCACCTGTTAAAGGACTATCAAATGCTTTAGTATTAGGAATAAATGGGGTTTTAGCAGAAGAAATAATATTAAAGAATCACAATGTCATCTTTGTTTTGCCATTGCACGCTAAGAACTGTGGGGCCTTTCCATGACACTTGCAGCTAAAGCCTCCTGGGTGACTTGCCTGTTAGAATATCAGCTTCAGGGGCAGCTAGGTGGCACAGTAGATAGAGCACTGGCACTGGATTCAAGAGGACCTGAGTTCAAATCCGGCCTCAGACACTTAACACTTACTAGCTGTGTGACCCTGGGCAAGTCACTTAACCCCAATTGCCTCACCAAAAAATAAAAAAAAAGAATATCAGTTTCTTAAGGGCAGAAACTATCTTAATTTTCCAATTCTAGCACTTAGCACAATCTTTGCATATGCTAAGTGCTTAATAAATGTGCATTCATTCATTTAGTCATCTATAATTTATCTTCAGCCCAACTACCAATTTATTATTTCTACAACATAGTTCTGCTTATTTCAATCACTTCGACTAACCATTTTCATTTGATCCCTATTGCCTATTGAATAAAATACAAACTCAATAGCCAAGCTCTTCATAATCCGTTTCCTACCAACCTCCCTTTCCATACATTTCATATTACTTCCTTTCATGTACTCTGTGATTCAAACATTCTGGGCTACTACCATGAAAGGTCAGGTATGCTTGACATTCTATCTCCTGTCTCTATGCAATTGGACAATGTCCCTAAGCTTGCCCTGATCATCTCCACCTCTTAAACTCCCTAACTTTCTTCAAGAATCAGCTCCTGTCACCTCCTGCATAAAGCACTTCCTCACCCTTCAAAGTAGTTCGTTCTCTCCCTTTCTTAAAATCATACTGTATTTACTTACCAGTGGACATGTTGTACACTTCTCCCTTTGTCACCCTTCCCCCCAGAGTATATCAAATCTTTGAGAATCAAGAATGTTTCATTTTTTATTTGTATTTTTTGTCTAATATAGTACCTTGGAAACAGTACCTGTTTAATAAGTTTGTTGCATTGAACTAAATTGGATTACCAGAAGAAAAGCTGCTAGAAAAATCTTAGGGTATTATTGCTAGAAGATACCTCAAGGATGATAGAATTCAACCCCTTCATTTTACAGATGAGAAAACAGGCCAAGAAAGGTGAGGTGACCATTGAAAAGATACATCAACTGGCACATCCAGAAGTAAAAACCAAGAATTATGACTGAGCATATTTTGTGATTTTGTTTTTCTTTAACAAAGGAGATAAATTGAGGTTCAAGATAAATCTTGGTGTCATATAGGTAAAGATGTTAGTTAAAACCATGATCCTAAGGGGTAGCATATAGAGAAAGATGAGAAGAGCAAGGATAGAACTTTGGTGAAAAGCCCACAATTAAAAGTGAAGTATTGACTGTGCCCTCCAAGTCCTCCTTTAAAGTTCAAATATTCTGAAGCGTAATGCTTTTAAACATTCACACTTTTCTTTCATTCCTTCTATCAGTATTTATTAATCTTCAGAGGCAGCATGGTTTAGTATATAGATTTCTGGAACATGTGTCCAATATGAGGGTTCAAATTCTTTCTTCCTTCTTCCTTCTTTCTCTTCTTCCCTCCCAGTCATCCTCCTCCTCCCTTTCCTCCTCCCCTCCTCCCCTCCTCCTCCCTTTCCTTCTCCTATTTTCCTCCTTTTCCTCCATTCCTTCCCCCTCTTCCCCATCCCATCCCCCTCTTCATTCCCCTCTTCCTTTTCTTTTTCCTCCTCTTCTTTTTCCTCCTCCTCCTCCTCCTCCTCCTCCTCTTCTTCTTCTTCTTCTTCTTCTTCTTCTTCTTCTTCTCCTTCTCTTCTTCCTCCTCCTCCTCCTCCTCCTCCTCCATCTTCATCTTTGTGTTTATCTTCATCTCTAATTAATCCTCCATACAAATGCCAAGTTGATATTCCTAAAATACAGTTCAGCCATATGACCCCTCTCATCTCCAAGAAAAATTAAATTGTCTATGAATTCCTATTGTCCCTAGAATAAAATACAAATGTTTTCTGGCATTTGGGCAGCTAGGTGGTACAGAAGATAGAGTGACAGGCCTAGAGTCTGGAAGACTCTCATTTTCCTGATTCAAATGTGGCCTCAGCCAGTAGCTAGTGATTCTGTTTACCTCACTTTGCTCATTTGTTAAATGAGCTGGCAAAAGAAAAGACAAACCACTCCAGTATCTTTACCAAGAAAATCCCAGATGAGGTCACAAAGAAATGGTCAGGACTGAACAACAATCCTGGAATTTAAAGTGTTCCTAAATTAAAATTTGATTTAGTTCCTTCCTATGTTTTGAGTCATTTCATTTGTTCACCTTCCCACATTCCCTATTCCAGTGAAACCTGCCCACTAGCTACTTAATTTCCTTGACTGGATATTTGATCTGTAATCTCTATACCTTTGTACAAGGGATTTTCCTTGTTTAGAATAAACTACTCATCACCACCCAGAATTCCTAGAAGGAATTCCTTCAAAACCTAGATCATATGGCATAGGCCAGCACCTATATGAAACCTTTATTGGTTCCATAAATCATTCATACTTGTTGCCTTTGGAAATACATTTGATCACTTTTTAAGGGCTTCGTATTTACTTAATTGTGTATACATTTTATATCTCTCCTACTTCAGTATAATATAAGGGCAGGAACTATTCTTTTTTTTTCTTTTTGCATTTGCATCCCCAAAATCCAGCACAATAAGTTAGACTTAAAAGACACTAAGAAAATGTCTCTGATTGAGTAGAACTGAAATGTAAGTTGTAGCCAGTTATTTGGGGTTTTAAACTTTATGACAAAAAGTTCATATTTTATCTTTTTTTGGGGGGAGGCAGGGCAATTGGGGTTAAGTGACTTGCCAAGAGTCACACAGCTAGTAAGTGTCTGAATCCGGATTTGAACTCAGGTCCTCCTGAATCCAGGGCCGTTGTTCTATCCACTGCGCCACCTAGCTGCCCCGTTCATATTTTATCTTACAGGAAATAGGGGGCAGGACCACTGAAATTTTTTGAGAAGAGTAACATGGTTGCTTCTATGAGATATCATTTATTAATTACTTGACAAGATAATGACTACCTGAGAGCAAGGCCCTGAGATATTGGGAGTTTAGTTTGAGGTGGGGGAGAAGTAGAAAGGTAAAGGAGGAAAAGGATCATTTTGGAACAAAGGGTACAGCCTGTTTTGGATATGCCTGGGAAGGAAGAGGGGTTTCTGGTTAGCCAGAGAGAGCATGAAGGTTGTTTGGATGAGCAGGAAGACTGACTGAATGACAGACACACAGAAAGGGGGAAACTTGGTCCACTTCACAATTTCACCTGGGGCTGGCTCAACCAAATATCCTCCAATTTCAGAAAGGATGAGAAACCTTTTTTCAATATGTTCTATGGGGATGAAGACAGGCAATCTGTCTCCTGTTGCCATCAGTTTTACTTGACATTGGCAAAGCGACTTTGGTGGCTCCCTTAGGTCCTTCTGACATGTTCCATTTTATCATCTCACACACCTTATCCCACGGGGATGGCAAGGCTCTGAGTTCTTCTTTGTTCTGTCCCCACATCCTAGTACTATTCTTTGTTCTTCTGTTTCCCATCACCTTGAAGCAATTATAACCTGAGTTTCCCCATAAACCCTGATCCCCATTAAAGCCAAAGTCATGTGAAATAGATATGAGGTCAGCTACTAAATTTTGTTCAATCCTCTTGTCTGATTTTTTGTTTTGTTTTATTTTGTTTTATTAAGACTATCATCTCAGTTTCTTCACCTTGGGATTCCCTATGCCAATGAAGGAGAGGTGAAGGAAATAAGCATTTATTAAGGTCCTGCTATGTATCAAGAAGTTTAATAAGTACGATTACAAATATTAGTTCATTTAATTCTCACACCAATCCTGGGAGGTAGGTACTATTATTATTTTGATTTTATAGTTCAGAAAACTGAGGGAGAGGTTAAGTGACTTGACCAGGGTCACACAGCTAGTGTCTGAGACTGGATTGGCCCAGTGCTCTATTCACAGCACAACCAGCCTCCAGTGAAATCACAATGAAATCCAGTATTTTCACCCTTTTCTATATCCTCAGTTAAAGAGTTGTAGACTAGGAGTCAAGGGCCATGTTATCTAAGATCATATCTGTCCCTTATTGGCCTTTTCACCTTAGGAAAGTCACTTAACCTGTACAGATTTCAGTGAGGTTAATATGAAATGGTTTAATACATCTACCTGGGGGGCAGCTAGGTGGCGCAGTGGATAGAGCACCAGCCCTGGATTCAGGAGGACCTGAGTTCAAATCCGGCCTCAGACCCTAGACACTTACTAGCTATGTGACCTGGGCAAGTCACTTAACCCTAATTGCCTCACTAAAAAAAAAAAAAATACATCTACCTCTATCGATCTAACTAGTTACTGTGAGGAACAAAGGAGATCAGATTTGGCATACGGTATCAAAACTGTTGTTGCTATATTAATAACAAAGAGTAATCTTAGAAATCAAGTGATAATGTCTGAGAAAGACAAGAGGTCAATTATTCTTGTGGAAATAAAGGTATTAGCTGATAAAATGAAATATATTAAACTGATTTATGATAGGTAGATGGTGTTAGATGTAAAGTCAAAGAACTTGGGTTCAAAACCTAGCTCTTTTACTTCACATCTCAATTCCCTCTATTTAAAGGTGAAAGAAGTGCATTAGAAAACCTCTGAGAATCCTTCCAGTTCTACAGCTACAATCATCCTCAAACAGGCCTTTCTTGCCTCTTGCCTGAACTATTGTAATTAATGTCTATTTGGTCTCCCTGCCTTGGCTTTCTCCATTCCAATCCATCCTCTTTTATGTGGTTACCAAAGTGATTTTCCAAAGAGCACCTCTAGCCATGTCATCTTCCTACTCAATAAATATCAGTAGCTCCCCAGTACTACCAGGGTGAAATATAAAACCTCTTTGGTGTGTAAAACCCTTCAGAACTTGGCCTCTTTCTACCATTTCCAATCTTCTTACACTATATTCCCACACATTCTGTGGTATGGCTACAACCTACTTGTTACTTTTCACATGTGATATCTTTCCCATTCTGCTCATTCCTTCAAAGTTCATTGGCAGTGGCTCAGCAATCTCATCCACCAGTTCTTTATGTAAATTGAGATGTAGTTCATCTGGACCTGAATATTTATATTTGTTATTGAATTCTAGATACTTTCTTTCTCCTTACCTATTCTTGGTATATGTCCCTTAATTAGTCATTGTCCATCTCTCCTTTCCTGTTAAGAGATAATTCTCCTTAGCAGAGAAAGCAGAAACCAAATAAGAGCTGAGTAGTTTAACCTTCTCTCCATCATCAATTATCATTGTGTCCTTCAGTAAAGCAAGGATCCCATATCTTTTTTGAACCTAGATGTTATCTCAATTTTCCTACTCCCCAACATTGCCAGCCCCATTTTTGTTCTCCTAAATTTTTCTTGCCATATTTTTCGTAACTTTAACTTATGATTTTTCTTTTTACCAAGTTGCACCAAAATTTAAAAATTCTTCCTCCATTGTCTGACATTAGTTTTTTCTGATGCACACTTCCTTCTTTCCCTCCTTCCCTCTCTCCTTCCCTCCTTCCTTCCTTCTTTGCTTCATTCCTCCCTCCCTCCCTTCCTTCCTTCCTTCCTTCCTTCTTTCCCTCCTTCCTTCCTTTCCTTTTCTTTTTAAAATCTAAGATCATTTATTATTTTCTTGTATGTCTGCATCATTCTCCCTAGGTCACACCACCTATTCTTCATTATAAAAGAAATTGTTTTTTTTCTGTTTTCAGGATTTCAATTTTGAGATTATTCCATTGACATTGAGTGAACTTGCTTTGGAAAATTTTAGTTGTTGACATCCTACCTATCCTTTCTTCAAACTCTTTGAAATATTTTTCAGAACTGAAGATGCATTTTAGACAATTCCTACCTTTCCAGTCTCCTATCCTATATGTTAAGTTGAAGTGTTGTCTGCCTCTGAGTTTCCATTATTTCTACTCCTGTAAATATTTCCTCCCTGAAACTAAGACTCAACTCCTTTCTTCCCCTCCCCACTTCTCACCTCATATGTAAGCCCAACCTTGCATAGCTGGGAATTGGGCCACTATGCTACTCTCTACATTCCTAGAGTCTCCCTGCCATGGCTTCAGATGGATATACTGCCCTCCTTCACTCCTTTTAAAATTTCTTCTATATGTTGTTTTCTCCATTAAAATATAACCTCTGGGGGCAGGTAGGTAGAGCAGTGGATAAAGCACTGGCCTGGATTAAGGAGGACCTGAGTTCAAAAACAGCCTCAAACACTTGACACTTACTAGCTGTGTGACCTTGGGCAAGTCACTTAACTCTCATTGCCTCACAAAAAACAAAACAAAACAAAAAAGAAAAACAAACAAAAAACAAAAAATATAACCTTCTTGAAGACAAGGACTGTCCTCTTAGTTTTTATGTAAATAACCAGTATTTAACACAACATCTTGTACATAGTTAGCACTTAAAAAATTCTTTCAATCTGTCTCTTTTTCTCTGTCTTTTGTCTCTCAGTATCTGTCTGTCTGTCTTTTTGTCTCTGTCTCTTTTTTGTTGTTTATCTGTGCCTATCTTTATCTCTGTCTCTCTCTGCATGCCTTCCTCTCTTTTTCTCTCCTTGTTTATGATATTCAAGTCCAGAATAAATGTTCTTCTCATTGCTTTCTCCACCTTTTAAAGGATGAAATTATCATTAAGATAAGCCAAGAAATTATTATATTCTTTGTTTTTGGCAGAGAGAAGTTTCAGCAGATGTCCAGATAAATGAAGTCCCCTGTCACTATTATATCATGCTTTCATGACAGGCACAGGCCTGCGTAGCAGTTCATCTCATTAGAGAGTACACCTAGGGAATTTTATTTTATTTTTCAGGATGAACACAAATTGAATATTCAATTATAGAGGATATTATTTTATTCATCAAGCTAAAGAAAAGAAGCTTAAGTGAACCTACTATTTATTTTTAAGTCAACAACTCGACTCTACTTTTAAAAAGTACAAACTTTGCAGGAGACTGCTTTTAATCAACTCTTCCCATCATGATAAAACACAAAAAACCAATATTTTAAGCCTCATCTTGGATGAAAAAAAAAGCATCTTTCAACTGGACCCTGCTCTTGTAGCCTCATCCCTTTTCTTGAAAAGCCTGCAGTGGAGTTTAAAGATTGGTGAGAAAATGTGAATCTTTTTCAACAGTAACCCTTTACCTGCTTGGCCTCTTCGCCTAGACCAAATAGAACCTCAGATCCATGTACTGTGTGCCTTAACACAACAGACAGGGTACCCTGGAGTGCCTAAGGGAGGAAAAAATTAGAGTGGCTTTCTCTTTTCCAAAGTTGCAGCCTGATGGAGTGCCTAGGCAGGAGGGGAAACCTCCTGGGGACAAGAAGGTTAAGGGCAAACAGTTAGTCTCCTCCCTAAAAGATCCAGGCTCTTCCAAACAGAAGTAGCTCAGAGAAGGCAGGCTGAACTAAAGAGAGAGTCTAGAAGAGATTCATTCGTTTGGAGTAGCAGATTTGACAGCTGAAACATTTAATGCCCCCAGTGATTAGGAAGGTTTTCCCTCCTTTGCATCATGAGTAGCCTGACCAAAGCAAGAGGGTCACTGCCACATTGGACTGTGCCTGGGCAGATCCCAGGGAATAACAATAGGGCTAGGCTTATGGTCTATTTACTAAACTTCCCATCAATCTCTTTTCTTCATTTTCATAGGCAATTAGGTGATCCAGCAGATCAGAATACTAGTTTTGGCATTAGGAAGACCTAGGTTCACATTTACCCTCAGACACTTACTGGCTGTGTGCCCTGGGCAAGTCAGTTCACCTCTAACTGCCTCAATTTTGCCATCTGTAAAATGGAAATGATAATAATAGCCCCTTCCTCCCAGGATTGTCGTGAGCATGAAAGTGAGATAATATTTATAAATCACATTCAATTATTAAGAGCACATAGTGATAATGTAGTTTTTTGTTTGTTTTTGTTAAAGCTCCCTTTCTCTTTTTCTTGGATTTTACTATATTAAAATGTTTTCATGCACACTGCTATTCCAACCCTCTGTAATCCATCCTGTTCATTTTGAATTAATTTTGTATTTCCATGGACATATTATCCCAGATATAGATCTTAACTAACTTCAGTCCTAGTGATTACCTCTTGGAGTCAGACTCTCTAATTCACACTCTTTGTTACACATATTCTGTCTCTACATATAGGCTTCAGAGTACATGGCTTTTATCATAACCTCCTCGCTTGAATTTTGTGTCCCTGTGAGTTTCTGAGCATTTCTTCTTACCTTCATTTTCCTACATTAGAGCAGGCAGTATGTTAGTGGCATGTTCTGATCTAGGAGTCAAGAAAACCTATATTTGTATCCCACTTTTGATACTTACTGTCACTGTGGACAATAACTTTACTCCATCATTATAAGCTTCAGTTTTCTCTTCTGTAAAATCAGCTATTACTGTTGTTATGCCCACCTAACAGAGTTCTTGTGAGGTTCAAATGAGATAAAACACCTTTTAAATGCCATTAATTATTGTACCAATGATATTCTATCACTGTGGGAATATGTTGGCAATTTTGTCCCTTTTTCCTTTTCAGTCTAAATCTTTTGATTAAACCTGCAAGAATCCTACCAGACATATTGTAAACAAGTCTTTGTTGAGGACACTCCATCCTTGGTCAAGGAACTGTCATATGTATAATTAATCCATGGTCCAGAAATACAAATCCTTCTCATATAATGGGTTTTTTGTTTTGTTTTTGATTTTGGGGGGGTTTTTTGAGAGCACTGAGGGTTAAGTGAGTTGCCCGGGGTCACACAGCTAGTAAGTGTCAAGTGTCTGAGGCTGGATTTGAACTCAGGTCCTCCTGAATCTAAGGCCTGTACTTTATCCACTGCGCCACCTAGCTGCCCCCAATATGTTATTAAATAACTGTTATTTTCCTGTATCTTCCTTTTCCTTCTGAAATCTTCCCTTTGATGAGTAGTAGATATGAAAATACCAACAAGGCTATGGTCTTCAGTTTCTGTATCAAGATTGTAATCCTGAGCAATGTTTTTTGTTTGTTTGTTTTTCCTTTTGACAGATGTTCAGTGAATCACTGGAAATGCTTAGTAATGACAAGTCTTCAGAAGGTATTCACCTTTACCTGGAAGGTATGAAAATAGTTACCTCAGTACTTCTCAGCAGACAGTCACCAGTCACCACTACTTACTGGTACTTTGCTGGAGAAATCTCTCACCTATTGCTTCTATGCTTTCAAAACAGCATCATTACTTGGAGACCAAGAAGATCTTTTCTCCCCAGAAAATATGGCTCTCTCTACTTCAGGAAGAACTTCATTTGTTTCCTAGTTCAAGGGTTCAGAGCTTATTTTTTTTTTCCTTTCTCCTGTGTCTCATGGTCTCCTATTTCCTAATTCTTTAAAATTCCCTTCTGCCTCTTCAGTTCCCTTTTTTTCATAAAAAGGAACTTAACTTTTTGTGTTTGTTTTTGAGGAATACTTAATTCTGTAGGATAACCTGGAGAATGGAAAGGCATTTTTCACATCCATTTATCTAGTTTTCCAGGAGGGTGGTTAGCCTTCTGTGGGACCACAGGGAAAAAAAATAATTACTTGGACTTGGCAAAAAGAAAACATCATATGCTCTGATTATACCACTGTTAAATTCCTCCAGCTCTTTATACTTTTTGAAAACAAGAAGCAAGTGATCAACACAATTATTTATCAAGTGCCTATGATATAACAAATACTGAACTTTGTGTTAGTCCTTGCCCTCAAGGAGTTTGCATTCTATTTGAGGAGACAATATATAGATACAGAGCTATAACCACTTCATCTAGAAGGGGTAAGGATTGCTTGTATCTGCAAATATTCCTGGGATTTGCAGGGGTTTGCTCATCTTAAGTTGCAAGGAAATATTGCATGGTTTAGGAGGGCAGGGGCAAGGATACATTATCAGTCGGAAGGATCAGAGAAAGTCTAACTAGTAAGCCTTTTAGTCCTATAACCAACCCTGGTGAACTCTTCTGACTCACACCCACTTATCTTGTTAACAATTGCCCAGCCATGCCCAATTTTCTTCCAATCTATCTTAAGGCTGCTATATTCCTGAAGTCTAACTTTGATCAGTGACCTGGAATTTGAATTCTTGCCTGGGGTCCCCGAGTTTCAGTTGGTGAGTATTCATCTTTTCTTGACTAGACCCAGACACTTCATGTTACTTCCTGGCCATCCTCATGCCATGCTCCTATAAGTGTAGCTTCCTTCCTCCTTGCTCCTCCCAGTCATTTCAAACTTGAGCCCTGAGAATAGAAGTAAAACCAATAGTACCATACCTGAAAAGTGCATGTCATCAATTGTCTTATGACCCCAAAAACCAGTCATCTGATTGTCCTATATGAAACACTTCCCTGTATTTCTTGCCTTCTATTAGAATGTAAGTTCCTTGAGGCAAGGACCATCTTGCTCAATTACACTTATTTCTCTAGCACAAAACACTATTCCTGACATATAATAGGTACTTCATAAATCATTTTTCAGGCATTCATTTTTAATTAGTTCTCCTTACTCTAAAATCCACTCTCTTCATCTTGCCTTTGACATCAGTTTTCCTTCAGAGCACAACTCAATTGCCATCTTCTATACATAATAGACATTTAGATATATAGATGATAGATAGATAGTAGGTAGATAGATAGATAGATAGATAGATAGATAGATAGATAGATAGATAGATAGATAGATAGATCATAAACACTCAGACAAAATACTCATCATCTAGGCAGAATAAGTCAGCACTCATTTTTTTTTAAATTTTAGCTTTTAAGTCACATTGCTGATACTGTGAGTTTGAAGTTCACTAGAATTCTTAGGACTTTTCCACCGTAATTGCTTTCTAGCTATGCTTTCACCATTCTGTACCTGTGAAATTGATTTCTTTATCACTTGTACAGGAATACATGTACATTCAGCCTTATTAAATTTAATCTGGTAAGCATCTACCCATTATTACAACTTCTCAAAATTGTTTTGGAGCCTGATGTCATCCAATATATTAACTATCCATATTTGCTTTGTGTTGTTGGCCGATTCAATAATCACGCCATCTATGTGATCGTTTTTTGCAAGACATTGTTGACAATATTAAATAAAATAAAAGTATAGTGAGCCCCCAAATGCTGCATTTAAGACCCTTATCCACATTCACATCAATCTATTAATCAATAATTTGGGGGTATCATAAGGTAAACCAATGCCAAATTTTTTGAACTATGTTGTAACTTAGTTAATAGGGATTCATCATATATATGCATATATGTACATATATATATATATATATATATATATATATATATATAGAGAGAGAGAGAGAGAGAGAGAGAGAGAGAGAGAGAGAGAGAGAGAGAGAGAGAGAAAATTTGCGAGATATTTTGTCAAATAGTTTTCTGAAATCCAGATAAGTATCAGGGCCTTAATCTATTGGTCAGTAGCTTACAATTATAAATGAAGTTAATTTTGTGATATTTTTTCCACAATAATAGTATTTATTCTTCCTCAAAAATGTTTTAAACTCATTTCCCTACCCTGTTTATATCTTCTTTTGAAATAAAGGAAAATTTGAGTAAAACACAACTAATGAAGTGACCAAATATGATCTTAAACGTGACATTCTCTAGCCATAGTTTCTCACTTCATTAACGAGAGCTTTGGTGAGAGGTGGAGATAAGCGGGTGGTATATTTCTTCTTTTCTCCACAACAAAAATTGTTCATTGTTATTAATCTCAGTTCAGATATATTTTAGAACTATTCCTCTTTATAGTACTATTGGCATTGCTTTTATTCCCTTTGATCTTTATCAGTTAATAAATTCTTCCCATATTTCCATAAATTCTTTCCCATAAATGGTTCAAATTTATTGTATAAAATAGTTACAATTAGAAAAAAAGTTCTTGACTGGGAAAACAATACTTATGCAGTAAATATGATAAAATTCTGGTATCTAATATCCATAAGAAAATGACAAATATAAAACCAGAAAGAGCATTTTCCACAGATAAGTGATGATGTAATAAGTAGTGTGAATAAACCATTCAAAAAAGAGGTAGTGCAAACTATTAACAACCATATAAAATGAGTCAAAAAACTAATAAGAGAAATCTCCATTAAATCAGTTTCTTGTTTCATCTCTTATCCATCATCTTAGCATAGGGGCTAAAAATTTATAATCATTTTTGAAATGGCTATGGGGAAATAGCCACACAAATCGCTGTTATTGGGATTCTGACTTGGTTCAATCACATTGGAAAATATAGCACAGAAAGTCATTAAATTCTTCATATCCTTTTCTAGTTAATTACTGGGAAGATACTCCAGTGAGGTCATGAGGGAGGGGGTAAAGATTTCCTATGAATTGAAGTATTCATAACCCTTTGTGATAGCAAAAAACAAAAGCAAAATAGATGCCCACCAATTGAAGAATAGGTGAATAAATTGAGCTATCTGAATGTAATGGGATTTTATTACATGACTTGGTCTTAGTAGACATATAAGAGTTCTTATACAAACCAAAACATCTATTTCTGAGTTCTCACTAACCAAATTTTAAATAATTCATTTTATAACCAATGTCAACTCTAGCATAAAACATTTACTTTCTTCTACTTTTTAAACATCAGGATCCAATCTATTTCTAATCCAGTGATACTTTTTCTCTTCTCTGCTGTTCTTCAAAGGTTACCTCTTTTGTCTCATAAATAATATCTGTCAATTTTTTCATTAATTTACTATGCAGTTCATCAAAACAGATGGTTTGGAATTCATCTACACCAGTTATGTGCCCTCCCATATTCACTTAGCTTGGATTTCAATTACCTATTAAGAATCTTTGTTCTCACTTTCCTGTTCTGAACAGCAGTAAATTGTATAGAGAAAGTTTCAGCAAAATAGGAGTTGAGTAATCCTTCCTTCTCTGTTATCCTCTTCTCATCCATACCAAAAAGCTTATCTATCCATTGATTTATTTCTTGACCCTCCCAACTAATCTTAAAATGACCTCTAGAAAATTAATATTTTAGATAGACTTTTAGCTTTTCCATTACACTAACTAACAATGTGGCTCTTCTCTTGTCCTCTGTTACTTGCCCTTGCAATCATCTGTTGTACAACCTGGAAGAGGACCAAAGTCAAATTTTGCTTCCTTCATAATATTACTAAGAAGTAGTTTTATTTAAATAGGTATGTGCACAGTACCTACTCTATTGTGAGTAATAAATAAATCATAACTGACCTCATTTAAAGAATGCAAGACTCTCAAGGGAAGCACTTCAAACATGAATTTGTTACAGGCAATAAATACTTTTCAGGGAATGGCTTTAAGAGGAACAAATCTCATGATATTTCTAGTCTTCATTGCTTAATCACTCAATAAGCACTTATAAAGTACATCCTTTATGTGCCAATACCAGAGACTTCCCAAGGGAATATATGCCAGAGAGAAATCATTCTGCCTGCATTAGAAGGGCAGTTTGGGGTGTGAATATAGAAGAAAGGGCAGAATTTGTTGGCTTGATGAGGTAGTAATGACCTTGATCTTTTTTTTTTAAATCTCTGACAGTCATTTCCCTTTTGTTGGCTTTCATTTCCATGTTATCACACTGAGTCATTATTTGGTTACCAGTATTATGCTTTGCACATCCCACCCCCAAGAAGGCAGCCACAGCCAATCATCCATATATGCTTTACCTCAAGTAAGATCTGCTGTCACTGCAGCCTACTTTTAAGTAACTTACCTTTGGTTTGGGGAATTGAGCCTTACAGGAAATAATTTGAATTTTAGAACAATTGACCTTGGAGATCAGGTAGTTCAATTCCTTCATTTTACTGTTGAATAAACAAAGACTAAAAGAAAGGACATGAATTTCCCAAGGTCACACAGAACAATAAGAAAACACACATAGTAACTAAAGAATTCCAAATTAGAGAATACCAAAGGCAATAATCATAGTGAGACTGGACTGGAAGACTGACTGGCTGACATGAATCTTTGGAGAAACAGTGGCAGAGAAGATTCAAAAGGTCACCCCATCCATCCCTCTCAGGCATGTACAAAAGTGTGGAAGTGGGAAGAGCAAAATGCATACATTAGGAGAGTGATCTGCTTAGAATAATGATGGTAAAAAGATCGAACCTCAGTTGTAGCCTCGTTACCCATAGTATTCAGTTCAATTCAAATGAATAAGCCTTTGTTAGACACCTATTACATACAAGGAGGATTTTTAGGTTCTTCAAAATGCTTTGAAGTTTTCTAGCTTTAGTTAGAAGCTTGTGAAAATGTGGAATATTTAAACAACTGGAGGAAGGGAGAGAGAGAGAAGGAGAGAGAGAGAAGGAAAGAGAGAGAGAGAGAGAGAGAGAGAGAGAGAGAGAGAGAGAGAGAGAGAGAGAGAGAGAGAGAACTATAAACAACCATTCTTTAAGCATCAAGGTAGTTTGTATTTTGGCCTCTCTACTCCTTAGGACACCCTTTTCTCTCATCCTTTGCCTTGTCCTCTGGCCATCCCAGAACCTATATTGGGCTTGAGAGAGCAGGAAGATTCATTAGCACTGATGGGACTCTCCCCACCACGCCAACCAAGTTCCCTCTGAGATGAGGTTGCTTAATTGATTATGAGATAATAATAATAATAATAATAACAATAACAATAATAAAGCTAACATTTATGCAGAGCTTACTATGTGCCAGGGCAGAGTGCTAAGTGCTTTACAATTATCTCATTTGATCCTCACAACAACCCTGCAAGGTAGGTGCTATTATTATCCCCATTATACAGATGAGGAAACTGAGGCAAAGAAAGCTTCATTGAATTGTCCAGGGCCGCACAGTTAGAAATGTTTGAGGCTGGAGTTGAACCCCAGTCTAGGCCTAGAGCTCTATCTACTGTGCTGCCTAACTGATAGGAGTTAAGAACTTTTTTTTTTCTTCTGATGAGATGGAGAAACACTGGTCTTTGTAATCTACTCCGCTGCTACTTCTTTTATGATTTTCCTTGTGGTCCAAAAGCAATGTCATTTGGCCCACTTAAATAACCTAAGAACCTATGGGCCTTGCCTCCCACTTTATAAAAGCAACCTTAGGACTTCCAGGCATTTCCTTCAGCCATGCATCTGAACTGTCTTTTATGTGTTGTCTCTCCAACACGGTGTAACCTCCTTGAGAGTAAGGATGGACTTGCTTTTTTTATTTATATTCTCAGGGCTCAACACAGTCAGTGGCATATAAGAAACACTTAAAAGTGATTTTTCTTTCATTCATTAATTCATTCATTCATTCACTTATTCATGCATGCATGTATTCTATGCTTCTAGACAACTGTGTCAAGGCATACAGTACTGTTTATGCCCCATTACCTTTCATGGGTGCTAAGTCAGCGTATTTGTGATGAAATGGAGATTCCAGGTCCATAGCCTCTTTCTATCCTCAGGGATGTTGTATGTTGTTGGCTTGATTCAGGCATCCATTTCCCTATGGTTTGTTTAAGAGAGTTTCATTGGATTTCTTGCATATTGTGCCGCTTGGGTGTACAAAATATTGGCAATACTTTATAATAAGTAGCAAATCATTATTATGCACTTTGGTGTTCATCATAATACCATTAATCATCATAATTTCACTGAGTGTATTCACATGGATGAAGTAGGTAATTCCAAAGACAGTTTTATTCATGAAACTTTTCCATTTATTATTGTGCCCTCACCTTTCAAGGCACAGTCTATAAATGAAAGAGTGAAAATGGTCCTGCAACATTGTCAGCATCAAAAAGCCTTTATGGTGTGTAAGGAGCTCTAGTCAGATTCTAGCTTTATCACAATTCTATTTGGCCTTTGCTTCAGTCCTACTTCCTTTCCAATGTCTCCTCTACCTCCCATAGTGTCTATTTTCTTTTGTGCTGCCCACTGGCTGCCCAGAATCCTCCCCTGAGATCAGAGATGTCATTCCTAGGGAGTCTTCCTAATGTTTTAGCCCTATATCATTCTTCTCTTCTTTCTCTCAGAAAGGCTCTAATAAGTAATTCACACTCAGATAGTACTCCTCTTAAAGGCATTTGTAAGCTAACAGGGTCACAGCCCTAACCAACAGGAATTGAGCTATAATGGAATTTTGAGCATCAAGGCAGGTTGGAGAGGAAGGTATTTTTGTACAAGCTGAGGCTATCCTGGTGTCCTCATATCACATTAAATAGAGAACATGTGAATACTTAGAGTCCTCCCTGAAAGATCTCAGGTGTACAATTCAGGCTAAGTTGATAGTCCTTACCCTCCATCCATTTAGTATCTAAAGATGTGGAAGATACAAATGGCCTAGAAAAATAATTTCTATTTTTCTAAGTTCACATAGGGTCAGGAGTCCAGTGGAATTAGCTGCTGCTTTCTAATTCATTAGGGAAGTCACAGAAAATGTGAGATTGTAGGAATTAAATGGATCATGATAATACACATTTTAAGGTTTACAAAATGCTTTTCTCCCCACTTTAAGAGGGACCTAGCACAAACATTACTTTGCAGATAAAGAAGTAGAGTCAACTGAGATAAAATGACTTGCATACCTAATAACAGACAGAGAGGGGTTTTGAATTCAGGTTTCCTGTGTCTAAGACTATGGTACTTTCCATTTTAGTACATTAACCTTGCTTGAAAGTAGGAATAATGTACACACCTTCAGAGCAGAGATTCTTTTGGGATTCTTTTTCTATTTGTTTCCCTACCATCTAACATAGTGTTAGGTATAGGTGGGAAGGGTTGGCTATCATTGGTCATCTTACAAGAGCAGAGGCTAGATCTAGAATCTTTGGAAGAGGGTCTATCCCTATTCTGGAAGGCCACACTCTCCACAGTGTCCTCTGAACCATTCTCCCCTTCAAATGAATTTGCCCTGAGTATGAAAAATCTAAGGGAGGGCTCTGGTCTTCACCAAGAAGTTGTGTTCACTGTTGCTGTTTGTGAAGGGGAGGATTGTGCTTACATTTCAGTAGCTACAATCCATTTATTAATGATTGTGTAAATGTAAACTAGCCTAGGGATTTGGAAACCTGGGTTTTGATTTGGGTAGAAGTTAGCCACTTGTGGGACCTGGACCCAGTCACCTCATCTCTGTGCTTTCATTTTCTCATCTGTTAAACAAGGAGGATGGACCAGATGATCTCTAAGGTTGTTTCCAGCTCTCACATTTGGGATTCCATGAATCATTAGCATCATTGATTCTGCTTTGTTATGACAGTAATCAGTAGTTCCTTCCTGGATTACTTGAAGTGTTTCTGAAAGGTTTATGGCTTATTCCTGATGTAGATAAATGTTTTTAGAATCCTTGGTTTTGCTTTTCATGAATAAAAAGGTGATTGAACAAAGCATGCATTCATCATTCCGTTTATCGCCCCGAAACAACAAGTGTAATTTATAAACCAATAATACTTTGGGGAGTGTTATACACATGTTTGAAAAGAATGGCTCAAATTAATGCAAGGCTGAGAAGAAGCTAATCCAGCCAGCCCCGGAGGAAGTACAGGTAGCTAGACCAAAATGGTGATGTGGATAAGTTTATTTATTTTTTTTAATCAGATAATAGATGCCATTAGTCTAGATGACGTGGCAGCTTTCCAGCAAGGTGACTGGAGATGGGAGCTGGCTATGTGATCCTTTACTCAGATTCCTCCAACTTATCAAGGGCCCTCAGGATGGAGGTAAATAAAGTAATCAAATTGGTATCTAGATTCTGAAACCAGGGAAATTCAGAAAAAAAAGTCATAAAGAGCATGTTAGAGGGCTTCCATAATTTTAAGTTCTTTTCAAGAGAATATGAATGTGGTGCCATATTTGAAGAGTTTTGAAGAAGGCCATGTGGGGAATACTATAGTAATGATGTGGGAAGGAGGGGAAGCTAAGTGGTGCAGTGGATAAAGCACCAGCCCTGGAATCAGGAGGATCTGAGTTCAAATCCAGCCTTAGGGTGTTGTTAGTATATATGTTTGATTATTTTTTGTGCTGAAACTGGCTCTCCTAAGGATTTTTTTCTTAATCACCTTGATTATGTATTAGCTCATGTATTATTCATTTATTATTCTTAGATGTGGTTTCAAGTTTCAAAAAGAGAATTTTATTTACAATCTGACAGTATCCTGTCAACCATTTGGATGTTCCTTTAATATATCTAGCATATAATACGTACATACATAATTTAATAAATGTTTGACAACTTCTACTTAGATCTTTAAAATAGAGATTGATGAGAAATGTTTGTGAGAATAACAACTCACATGTATATACCATGCAATGAGCTCCTGGTACATACTCTGACCTCCATTGGTTTACTTGGCTGATGTAACTTCTTCATTTGGAGGACTCTAAGAAAGCACCTTGGAGAAGTTATGTTACCTTTGTGGATATTCTATTAGTGGTTCTGATCATTAAGCCATATATTAAAGAGAAGGTTTTTTGTTTGGTTTCTGAGACATTAAAAAAGCTTTATTAGATTTTATCTGCTTCTTCTTTGATCTCATTTACTGGTTTGGCTATCATTTGGTAGCTCCTTTACTCATGTGAGTCTGGTTAGTGAGCAAACTGTAATAGGAAAGACCTTATGAATTTCTCCCCATCTGAAGTTATATGACCACCATAAATGCTTCTTGATCCTTGGTCTTTTTATTTGTTCATTTCTGCTGTAGATAAAGACAGTAGAGTCTCCAACCTTGGGAGTATCAAATTTTAGAAGGGGAAGCTGCAGGAATCTTGGAGTCAGAATCCATCTTAAGTTTTGCAACCAACAATTAGCAGAAATGCTGCAAGGAATAAGAAATCATCTTCAGGAGTAGCCTTCAGGACCCCAACCTAATGAAGTGGCTCACTCAGCTATTATGACCCATCTAGACCTGACCTTGGTGTTACCAGTGCTCTGTAGGACCTAAGCTACGTCATAAGACTCAAACAAATATAGAAGAGATTGTGCCTCCAAACTATTGGATACATGTCTGTGCTTTGTTCTCTCTATACCTTTGAAGTAGATACATTTAAAAAAAATAATCCATGATAAGAGTTTAACTTAAACCGGGGTTTTAATTATTAGTTCCATAATAATGAGAGTTTGAACCAATGGCAGTAGGGAAGAGACTCCCATAAAACTCTCAAAATACCATACATCCCTGAAGGGGTGATGTTGCTAGCCTAGGCATTAGAATGTTATCTCACTACATGGCATTTAAAAAAGAACTCTCTTCACAATTATGTGTGGGAAAAACTATTATCCCCACTTTACAGAGGAAGAAATTGAGACCCAGAACATTTAAGAGGTCCTTGAGAGTAGAGGCTGACTAATCTTTTATCTCTGAATCCCTCATGTCAAAGGATATACTCAATAAATGCTGACAATTATAAATAATTCAAAGAAGGACAAGAGGAATTATGTGAACTGATGAAAAGAGAAATAAGCAGAAAGAAGAAAACAAGATGCACAGTGAAAGATTATTATCATGTATGTGGAAAGAATAACAAAAAAGAAACTGAACATCATGCAATTATAAAGACCAAGCAGGTCCCCAAAGAGGAGTTCAGAAGATAAATCCCATTCTTCACTTAGCCATGGTTGGGATTAAAGGATATAGAACATTAAATAGACTGCCAGGCTGGCCTTGTGTATTGGTCATTTTTGATCAACTATTTTTTCTCCTATTTTATCTTTTGTTATAAGTGCTTGATTAGTGGTTGTTGGATATAAAAAAGAGATAGAAATATATATATATATATATATATATATATATATATATATATATATATATATATATATATGTTTAAGTGTTTTAACCCAAGAGGAGAATCCTACTGAAATCTCAATTGATTATGGGTTAGTGAATAGGACATTGGACTTGGAGTGAAGAAGACCTGATTTTGAATCTCGCATCAAATGTATGTCAACTATGTCACCCTTGTCAAGTTACTTAATTTCTCTCAGCCTCAGTTTCCACGTCTGTAAAGTAAAGAAAATAATAATTCCTAACTCAAAGGGTTATTACATTGAAATAATGACATCATATTTTAAAGTTCTAGGTAAATATTAACTTTAATTATTCCAGATTATAGAATGGAAAAATGGTTCAGGATCTTATGAAGCTGAAAGGAACTTGAGAAATATCTTCTAGTCTCAGCATCTTGATTTTTACAAATGAAAAGTTTCTTTACTTCAAGTACATTATTTTTAGATGGGGAGTGTGCTTTCCCCATAAATTTCATGAGTGTGGAACATTTTCCCTTTTTTTGTGCAAACTAGCATCTTCTCTACACAGTCTTAGGAAACTGAGAAGAAATTGAGTTGCTCATAGCCATACAGCTATTATTTCTCAGAGGCGGGATTTAAATTGAGGACCTCCTGATTCTAAGGCTAGGATTCCAACCATTATGCACATCTCTGACCCTCAAATGCAGTAAAATAAATAAATTTGTGATTTTGTTGGCACCACTTTTGACAACTCAGGGCAGAAGTACGCTGAAGCCAAGTAAAACTAAATCATGAAAACTGATTGTTAAATTTTCAGTGTCAGCATTTACCTCTCAGAAATAGGCAAACACTAAATATCAGGGCTTTATTGATTATTTTTTAAGCACCTAGACTTTTAAACAAGTGATGGAGAATGTAATAATTTAGATTAAACTTAAAAAAAATGTGTCTTGTGAACATTTATTTTTCAGCATCAATCAGTCAATAAACATTTATTGAGCACTAAGTGCCTGCTACTGTGCTAAGCACTAGGGAAGAAAAGGAGGAAAATGAAGGAAGAAGAGAACAATGGCAATGACAATGAGAACAAGAACAATAAGAAGATGTAGTAGAACAAGAAGAAGACAGTCCCTGCCTTCTAGGAGCTCACAATCTAGTAAGAAAGACAACAAACAATCAAATATGTACAAACAAATTACATACAGGATAAGTAGGAAATAATGTAAAGAGGGAAGGTACTAAAAACCAAAATTAAGAGTGGTTGGGAGGGGGCGGCTAGGTGGCGCAGTGGATAAAGCACCAGCCCTGGATTCAGGAGTTCCTGAGTTCAAATCCAGCCTCAGACACTTGACACTTACTGGCTGTGTGACCCTGGGCAAGTCACTTAACCCCCATTGCCCTGCAAAAAAAAAAAAAAAAAAGTGGTTGGAAAAGTCTTCCTGTAGAAGATGGAATTTTAGTTGGGACTTAAAGGATTCCAGGGACCCAGTTATTAAACATTTCCTTGCACACCACTAGGGTAACTTCCACATAATCATGTGCTACTCAGAGAAGATTTTAGTAGACAAGAAGTTATATCAACTCCTCTATTAGACAGTAAAATCATGAGAGCAATGTCCGTATTATACATATCACCACATCCCTAGCACCTCAGACAATATCTTATACATAGCATTCACATAACATATACATAGTATTCATATATGTTGGAATGAAATGAGAGACACCATATATGGATTTTTTTTCTTTTTCTTCTTTTAATATAAGGGTTGAAGGGAGTTATAAAAGAAGCAGAGCCTAATTCTTTGACATTGATTCAGGTGAAGGACTAATGGAGAGACTGAGACCAAGAGATCAGGTAGAGGACAGAACTAGGAAAGGAAGCTTTTGAATTCTCAGCTCTAAGAGATGACACCAAGCCATTAAGTCATGTACAAGCCCAGGGTATTTTGAACATGAAGAAAATAAATAAGATTTCTCTCCTTAAAAAGATAAATCAGAAGGGGCAGCTAGTGGCACAGTGGATAGAGCACCAGCCCTGGATTCAGGAGGATCTGAGTTCAAATCCGGCCTCAGGCACTTAACACTTACTAGCTGTGTCACCCTGGGCAAGTCACTTAACCCCAATTGCCTCACCAAAAACAAAAAAACAAAAAATATAAATCAGAAAGAGGGAAAGGGTAAAAACTCATAACATTTAAACCTTAATTTTAAGAAGTACTCAATTGTACATAAGTATTTATTTCTCTGAACCTTGCTTGATAAGATTATCTTCTATTGGATTTATTTTTTTCAATATTTTAATGAAAAACTCCTGTTATAAATGAAGGACAAAATGCATGTTTACTTGTTCAGACTCCATGGCCAAATTTAAGGTCAATGCCAAACACGTTCCCTTGAACAATGCATATGCCTAATGAATTGTGCTTGTTGAAATGAATTGAAATATACAGCATCTTGCAGATTACTGATAAATATTGGTTCAAAGCAGCATTTCCTAACTGCAGGTATAGTTCTTAGAATAAACAACAGGGCTAGAAGAACACTTTGCAATCATTTAGTTTTAATTCTCCTTTGAGAAAGTAGGAAACTGAGGATCATAATGTTAAGTGTACAAGACTATATGTGGCTACTTTAGTTCAAGAAGTGAGATTAGGACCAAGGCCTACTGATTCTCCACCTACTCTTTTCTACATAGCATAGCGGCTCTCCCCAAAGGTCATAGGACTTATATAAAGAGGGACAAGGGATATTAGAGGCCATGAAGTCTACCCCTCATTTTACAGATGAAGAAACTGAAGCACAGAGAGTTTAAACAACTCACTCATGGTCATATACCTATTGTCCAAAGTTGTCTTTGAATCTATATCTTCCTGTCTCCCACTTTCCATTTAACATGCTGAGCTTCCATGGTAGGGATTATATTTATAACTCAGCAGACACCCATAAAAATTCTGAAGATAGGTGAGCTCTTCAAGTTTTGGCTAATGTGAAAAGAGCTGGAGGAGAAAAGTAGATATTATTTAGTTAGGGACTAGTTCACATACTTAAAGACAAGGAAAGACAGCAAGAAGAAACAATATTATCGGCACGTAGAGAACCTGCTTCTGAACCTACACGGCATTTTTTTCTTTTTGTAATGAGACTATGATAGTAAGGCTATGCCTCTTGGTGGTAGCAGGCTCATCATGTGAATCAGGAAGGATGAAGGACCAGGGGCATGCCTGGAGCAGGGCAGTCAGGAGATGGGACTGACTAGAAGCAGAATCAGCAACCAAATTCTTGCTGGTGGCTATGCTTAAGGCAGAGAGAGAGATATCTATTGAGTTACCCTGATCCTATATCTCATAACTAACTAGACATAGACTATACAGAAGACCATGAGTTTAAATTTTGACTAGAGAATTCATGCTAATTCCAGCACTGAGGATACTTGTTAACTCTAGCACTCAGGGATGTTTATTAGCTACCTTCCAATGGGAACAGTAGATGGGAAGGTCTGTGGTTAATGTCTAACTCAGGTACAGCAATCTATGGGTTTGGCACATGCTTATTAACTACCTAAGGTCTGTCTGATTCTAAGTGGAACTGTGGGAAAATATCCAGGGTCTAGTAGATTTAATATATTTAATTATTCCTATTTATTTCAGTAGTCATGAGTAAAGAGTTACACATGAGCAAACCATATCGTAGTCCCTGACACATTTCCAGTCTTCTTACACTTTATACCACCCCTTTTCCCATGTACTCAGTGATCCACTGGCTTCCTGGACAATTTTTGAACCAAACTTTCCATTTCTGGACTCTGGGAATTTTCATTAGCTATCTACCATGCCTGAAATATTCTCCCTCCTCATCCTCCATCTTGTGACTTTCCTCACTTCTTTCAAATACCAACTAAAATCCTACCTTCTACAAGAAGACTTTTTGCAACCCTTAATTGAGTGCCATTGTTCTGTTGATTATTTCTAATTTACCTTGTCTATATCTTGTTTGTCCATACTTGATTGATGTTGACAGCTCCCATCCCCCACTGTATTCCTCAAAAGCAGGGATTGTCATTTGCCTTACTTTGTTTCCCCAGTGCCTGGTACATAATAGATGTTTAATAAATGTTGATGACTGATTTACTAGACCCGGATTTTTGGAACAGTGTATACTGGTATGATATCACAGCAGGCTAGAGACACAGCAATACAGAATGGAGCCAGATAGGTAGGTGGAGTAGGGGCAGCTAGGTAGTGCAGTGGATAAAGCGCTGGCACTGGATTCAAGAGGGCCTGAGTTCAAATCCAGCCTCAGACATTTGACACTTATTAGCTGTGTGATGCTGGGCAAGTCACTTAACCCTCATTGCTCCACCAAAAAAAAAAGAAAAAAATACAAAATGTAGCTAAGACATTTGCAAGTCAAGTTCTTCCTGGTCTGGGCTCCCTACCTATTCTACGACTGTATTTTAGGAAAGCCTGGATTGTATGATTTCACTCTCTACTCTACAAACTCCATTATGATCTTACAATAACCTTGACCAATCTTCAGCACTCAGAAGCAAGATTCTAATAGAGTGACCATTTTGTTGTTGTTGTTCAGTCATGTCTAACTCTTTGTGACCCTGTTCAGAGTGTTCTTGGTAAAGATATTAGAGTGGTTTGCCATTTCCTTCTCTAGCTCATTTTACAGGTGAAGAAACTGAGGTAAAAGGCCTCAAGTGACTTGTCTGGGGTCACACAGCTAGAGAGTGTCTGAGACTGGTTTCGAACTCAGCACTGTCTTCCTGACTCCAGGACCAACACTCTGTGCACTATGGTGCCACCTAGCTGCCCTAGAATGAACATGTGCACTCTCTACTCTTTCAAGGGAATACAGAATGATGGATCATAGATAAATAGAAAGGGGCCTCAAAGTTAATCTCCTGATGCAGACCCTTCATTTTACAAATGAGGAAACTGAGATCCAAAGAGACCAACCAACTTGCTCAAGATCACACTGGTATTAAACAAACATCCGAGATGAGATTGAAATCTATTCTTTCCACTGTGCCATCCTTCCTGTTCCAAGGAAAATTTGTATTTGAAAGCTTGACCCAGGTTGGTAAATAATCCAGATAGAAATATTATTTTATATTCATTAACTACTCATGATGAACAGTAAGGGTGTCAAACAAATTACCTCCTCTCCCCTCGTTGTGATTCACAACACTTCTGAGTTCAGTCAAAATCAGACTAAAATCTAATTGGGAGATGTGATGAAAGGAATAAAAAAATAAAATTGTGTTGTTCAATTGCTTCATTCATGTCCAACTCTCCATGACCCCATTTGGGGTTTTCTTGGAAAAGATACTGGAGTAGTTTGCCATTTTTTTCCCAACTCATTTTACAGATGAGGAAACTGAGGCAAACAGGATTAAGTGATTTGTCCAGGTTCATCCAGCTAGTAAGTGTCTGAGGTTGGATTTAAAGTCATATCTTCCTGATTCCAGGCCTGGTGTTCTAGTCACTAGACCACTAAGCTGCCCCCAAAACAAAATGGAACATAAATAATGTTAATGTGTGGTTTTCTAAATCAATATACAGCCCACAGGGATCATTATGTAAAGCTTAGTGACCCCTGCTTCTATTTAACACCACTAATATAGAGTGTGTACAGAATTATATAGCATGCTTTCAACACCTTCTACTGCTGGGGATCAATTGTCTTATTTTTAGCTAGGCTTGACACCATCTCACATTCATGTTTCTATAGAAAGCTTTTATAACATCAGTCTTGTGAAGTAAAGAATATGAGTCTAATGTTCCCTTTTTTTCAGGTGTGAAAATTAAGGCTTAGAGATAAGCTATTTAGGGGGCAGCTAGGTGGCTCAGTGGATAAAGCACCAACCTTGGATTCAGGAGGACTTGAGTACAAATCTGGCCTCAGAAACTTGACATTTACTAGCTGTGTGACCCTGGGCACATCACTTAACCCTCATTGCCCTGCTCCCCCCCCAAAAAAAAAAGATAAGCTATTTAACTATGATCATATAGCTAAATAAGTATAAGAACTATGATCTGAACCCAGATCTCTTGACTCTGAGAGTACAGTGCTCTTCATGCTCCACAAAAGTATCTTCTCAGGAGATTCCTAGGTTCTTTTAGATAATATTTTATATCTAAGCAAATGTTTTTCACTTAGGGTGCAGGGTGTCCAGGTGCTAGAAGCCGAGGAACAATGTAGCCACTGCCAATCCACGATCTGACTCCCTTCTTCTATAATGTAAGTAACATAGGCATAGTGAACTTACCTAACAATGAGAGAGCACAGTCTATTGGAAAGAAATCTGGACAAAGAGACCAGAGTGCTGGGTCTGCTTCTGACACATGCTAGCTTTGTGACATTAGGAAAGTCAATCATCCTCTCTAGACCACTATAACTTCATTTGAAAAATGAAGGGATTGGCCTAGATAATTTCTAAGGTCCCTTCTAACTCAAACATTTTATGCCCCTAAGTGAGACTGAAAGCCAAGGCTGGAATAATGATGTATTGGCACCACAGGTAAAGATTTTTATTCTCTAATCTTGTCTTTTATGTTATTCAAGGTGCTTTGATAAAGAATGAAAAGTGCGAAAAGGAAGCAGAAAGATTGAGCAATTTTTTTTTTCCTAAAGAAGAAAAGTCCCTCAGGTAATAGAAGACACTTCGTGTTTATAATGGGGACAGGCAATTCAGAAAGAAGCTAGTCAGGAGAAGCCCACAGAGATGGAGAAAAAAGATGGTCAAGATGTTCAGTGGAAGGTTGACAACTGACAGTTACTGAAGTTGATCCCTTAAAAGATACCACTGCCTCAGGAGCAAGGAAGTTGGAGTAGGAATGAAGGGAGGAAAACCTGAGGGTCAGACAAGAATTTCTCTTATGTATTATTCTTGATGATTTCAACTTTTATTGTTCCGTATGGTGTTGGAGCAAAAGCCAAGGACTTTTTTTTTAACCCTTTTTGTGAAACTACTCAGAATGTATTCTTCCCCAGGCATCTAAAATGTCATTGTAACTTGTCCACTTTCATTTGACTGGTATATCAAATTGTTAAGGCTCCACATTCCTAGCAAATACCTCTCAGAATCTAGCTTTTTCCGACTAGCTCAGTCATGTGGTTGCATGAACACACTAAATTTGGAATCAAGAAATGAAGATTGGGGCAGCTAGGTGGCACAGTGGATAGAGCACCCTCCCTGGAGTCAGGAGGACCTGAGTTTAAATCTGGTCTCAGATACTTGACACTTACTAGCTGTGTGACCCTGGGCAAGTCACTTAACCCAATTGCCTCACCCAAAAAACAAAAAAAAAAAAGAGAGAGAAAGAGAGAGAGAGAGAGAGAGAGAGAGAGAGAGAGAGAGAGAGAGAGAGAGAGAGAGACAAGGATTATAATCCCATTTCTTTCACTTTCTGAGTGACTTTAGGCAATGCACTAAATTCCTTTCCTATCAGTTAATAAGCATTTATTGAGCACATACTATGTGCTAAGCACTGTGCTAATGACTGAAGAAGATACAGTGATAAAAATGAAACTATTCCAGTCCTGAAAGAGTTTTTATTCCATCAGGGAAAACCACATTATGCATACATGAACTATATACATATGAGGAGACAGGCCCAGAGAAGTGATGTGATTTTTTTAAGGTCAAACAGCTAGTTAAGATTTAATACATTTAGGACTAGAGTCCAGAGTCTTCATTACTATTAACCCATGAACTAGCTACTGGTTCATTCCAAGATTTTGCTTAGACTAACTCAAAAAATTTTCATTTTCATTCCACCTGGCTTTCCTTATTTTTCAAGCAAGAGTCCCCAGAAACTTACCAAAGATATCTCCAGTTAGCTGAAAATCTGGGGGTCATTTCTCTTTCCATCCCCCTGAGAATACTTTCTTAGCCCACAGTTTTCTCCTCTATGTTGAGATACAAACATTTGCTGCTACTTGTACCAATTAATCAAGTTTCTCTATAGAGGCCAGGAGAAGGAGGGAAAGATGTTTTGAGGAATTTTATTTACTCATTTAAATCACTGGGGTTGGGGGGTTGGGGGGGTTGGGGGACTATTAACACATCGAATCATACCCTTACCTGTGGGTGCTCTGGCCATAGGAATATGTTTTGGTTGTTTAAACCTCACAAGATATCTTGGGTTTTAAAGAATAGATTTTTTAAGGAACATACCCTAAGCCCTAATCACTCTGGCTCTCATTGATTGGCCAACAAAGGTCTCAGTCAAGCTTCATTTGGCCATTGTTTGGCCTTTCAATGGCTCAGTGAGTGTAAACAGCAATTGCTTCTCTTTTGGAAAGAAACCTTGAGGTTCTCCCCCACACACACACTCATTTATTTGTTTGTTTGTTTGACAAGAAAAAGAAGCCCCTCTTTGCCTGATTTCTTACTACCCTTAATCACTGAATGAGTGTTGCCTCTAACAAACTGAGATATGGGAAAGACCTTAGCTTAAAAAGACTAAGGTCTCCTGAAACATTAGAGTCATTTCCAGTAGTCTTGCCACAGGACTCAGATGGCTCCTGATGTTGTGGTACTCTTCTAGAATGAAGAACAAATAACAACAATCAGTTCACTATTCTGGCCTCTAGAGGCTGGAATCAGAAGTATGCTTCTGGAAGTAGTGCCTTCCTCCCTCATTATCTACTGATGAGGCCAAGAATTATAGGTTTCTAGAGAGTCTAAAGAGGACTCTGTAGAACTCTAGAGGAGACTATATAGAACTCTGGAATTGAAAGAAGCCTTAGGGACTACTCAATACAGCTCTCTCCTTTTATAAATGAGAAAGTAGGTCTCCAGAGAGGAAGTGATTTTTTCAAAGTAATAAGAGGCAGAACCAAGTCTTTATCCTAGTTCTTCTTGTGTCAGTCTTATAATAGAATATCTGTGGTCACTTGCCAAAGTTCACACCACTAGACCAGGTTTATTTCTTGTATAATACCTCCTACCTCACTATAGGAAAAAAAAATTAAGACAGTTTGGACAAAGGCTCTATCACTTATCTACAGGTCTGGAGTGTGATGCTGAAAAATAACTAATACCAGTTGCTTTTGTTGTTAATGTTGTTGTTGTTATTGTTATTGATAAAGTACCTCACAGTTTACAAAGAGTATTCCTCATTACTGTCCAGAGATGTACATAGTATAATGGTTATTCCCATTCTGCAAATAAGGAAACTGAGGCTCAGGGAAGTTTATTGACTTCTTTAAGTGTAGAGCTAGTAAGTAAAGGAACCAGAGTTAGATCCCATGTATTCTAAAATTGCAAGCTCTTTTAAGCAAAATAAGACACAATGGGGTGGGGGTGGGGGTGAGAAAGATATAAAATAGGTATCTGCTCATTCAAGAAAAAAAAGAAAAGAAAGATGTAGGCGTGGTATTATAGATGTATAATATTTCATGCTTTTTCACATGAGGAAATTGTGGGTTTTTTTCCCTTAATTGCTTTCCTTTGTTACAAAAGGCCTCTCATGGAGTGGAAGTAATCTATAAATATTTGTAAAATGAAAATAAATACACACATGTGCATGTACATATATGCACATGCATATACAAACATGCCTGTAATATATTCTACATACAGACATAACCACACACACACACACACACACACGGGGCATCTAGGCAGTGCAATGGAGTATCAGGAGAGGACTCAGGAAGACCAATTAAAATCTGACCCCAGACACTTATGAGCTATTTGACCCTGTACAAGTCACTTAACCCTGTTTGCCTCCGTTTCCTCATTTGTAAAAAGAGCTGGAGAAAGAAATGGCAAATCACTTTGGTATCTTAGCCAAGAAAACCCCAAATGGGGTTATAAAGAGTCAGATACAACTGAAATGACTTAACAGTAATAACATTTACACACATATACACTTATGCATACACATATGCATGCGCACGCACATTTGTACACATATTAATACACTACACACATGCACACATATAAAGTATATTGTGTATGTGAATGTGTGTATATGTGTACTCAAATGTATATGCACACATACAATATACAGCATGTGTTATATGTGCACATAAACATATATGTATGTAAATGATCTTTGACTCCAGCTGCTTTTTCACTTTCCTCCTCCTATTCATTATCTTTTCATTTTTGATAAAGCTGGGCAAGAATTGAAGTTATTTGCTGTTGACTATACCAAGCATAATCTAAGCAGATATATTGATATCTATGTATATACACATATATATGTGTGCATACATATGTATATACAGACATAATATTTATGTATATGTATGTAGGTACATATGTAAAATATACCTCTATATTTATATATAGACATGTAATTGATTATATGTAGATACACATATATATGCCAAATAAATACAAGGGTTTGGAGTGGTTGTCATGGGGAGGGACTATCGAGTTGGAAGAATGGAAAGTGTTCACGTAAGATATTACTTGACCTAAGTTTTAAGTGACAAACTGGTGAATGAAACTTTTTGGTATTGTTCTCTAATTGTTTCATTTGAAAGAAAAATATTTCATTTGTTCATTTTTTTTTAGAAAGTAAGTTCCTTAGAATTAGGTATTCCTTGTTTTCTCCTAATTTATTATTACTGTTCTTATTCTTACTTTTAAAGAATGTGAAATTCTGATTGGAATTACTGTGATTTCAAAAGGGTTTTATCTTTTTGTAACCATGAATTGAACACATATTCTGAATTCATTATCTTTCCTTCTCTTCTCCCACCAGGCAAATGACCAGACACAAATTTGGTAAATTGATATGGATTGATCCTTGATCTCTCCCTGTGATTTGCTAATCACACTGCTTTTCTAACCCTAGAAATAAGACCTGCTGGTACCAGAATGACCAGGACTGGAAAAAACCTAAAGAAAAATTAAAAGAGAACAGGATTTGGAGGCATAGAAACTAGGTTAGAATCTTAGCTCTGCTATTTATTGTTCATTTGCCTTCGTTCAAGTTATCATCTTGCCAGGCTTCAGTTTCACCATATATAAAATGAGTGGGTTGAACTAAGTGATTTCAGAGGTCCCACAGTCCTAGATCTATAACCTAATGGGATTAAAACTCCTATGATGACATTTTCTGTGTCATGGAGTATATTGGAAGGATATTTTTATTTTAATTTAAATTTTAGAGGGTGGGATGCAGAGTGGAGGGTTTCCTATGGCTTGTTACTTCATACTATAATAGTATATTTTATTCTGCCGAATACCAGTTGTAAGGGGTCTAAATTCTCCTAATTAGGTCCCCAATCCAACTATACACCCAAAGCAGAATACTTCTTTCCACTTGCATGCACTCTCTCTATGCTAAACAGGGAATGCTAATTTTTTTTTTCCTTCCAGGGTTGTCTTCCCACCTTTCTAACTTTCCAAGCAAAAAAAAAAAAATCCCTACTGCCAAATCCTTATCCCTCCCCAAGCCAAGTCCATTCATTCTTGACATTGGTCATGATTCCCTACTCTCATAACCATTTCAGGAATCTGTGTTCATTCAGTCTCTCCCCAGCATCTCAGGCTGGGCCCCATCCACTGACAGAAATATATGTCTAGAACCCGAGATGCACCCAGCCCGTATTTCCACCCTGACATAATGTTGACATTTGCTTTATTGAGTTCTTGCCTTTCCCTGGCCTTCACTCTATCATCCCAGGTCAATTTTACAGCTCCCTACCCTATTTACCATGGGTAGGGGCACCCACAGCTCTTTGGATTTCCTCAAACCAAATTGCCTTCAGGAAATACAAAGGCATATACCCGCAAGCTGCAGGACAGTGTGTGTGTGTGTGTGTGTGTGTGTGTGTGTGTGTGCGTGCATGGTTTATGGGGGAAGGGGAGCTGACATTGATGGGGAAGACATAGATTCTTCATTTAAGAGCCAGTCCTGTGTTGAGGGGCTCCCCAGAATGGGTACAAGGAGATGGTGAGCACCTGCTCACATCTGTGAGCAGCTGGGGAGGGAGGCCTCTTCTCTTATGTCAGTGCCACAGCTGGGCTCTCCTGCTGCTTAATCTGCCCTCTCAGCAGGTTGCTGGGCTCCTGTACTGATTATAAACATAATAGTGAGCTCAATGCCCCAGGCAGGGACACATCACTTGGCACGTGAGCTGCAGCCCTCCAAACTGTGTGTGTTCCCTTTGTCTGCTTCACATTGGCCAGCAGGACAGCAATACAAGGACCATGGGCCAGCTCCAGAGGCTATCTGAAGCCAGCTTGTTCCCCTTGGCAAACACACACTGCCTTGGCCTCTGGGGGAAGAGGAATCTCCTGCATGCATTGGTTCCATCTTACAGGGTAAGAGGGGAATTTGAAGAGGCAAACATTGGGGAAAGGAATGAAATATTGCCCAGGGTCTGTCAAGTATCAGTGCTCTAACTAGGCTGAGAAAGTCATTTAGTACTTAGCATTTGCTATCTTATAGAGCTATTTATCTTTTTAATGTATATGCCTTATCTCCTCAGCTAGACTATTTGCCCCCTGAGGACAGGAACTGTGTCCTACACTTCTTCATATCCTCCATACCACCTGCATAGTGCCCTGTGAATGGTATAAATCTTAATGATGATCACACATTATTAGCCTTTGCCAGAAAAGATTCTTTCCCCCCCATTTTTACAGTGATAGTAGTAATTTAAATGTATGCTTCATTTAAAAATTATACAAATGAAGCTCTAGTGTATCACAGCCCCTAAGCCTTTATGGAGGGAGGGAGAGGGAGGGAAGACATATCATAGTCAATCCTCCTGAATTTATTGACTCAACTAATACTAATAGAACAAGTTGATTTCATTCAATTCATCAAGCAATTATCAAATTCCTAGTGTGTTTAGCTAATGGGTCAATAAACAATTATTAAATACCTACTATGTTCCAGGAATTCCTTAGACATCAAAGAGATAAAATCAATCAATACTTAAACAAAGTAAGTGAATATTCATTAGAAGCTGAAGGTTAAATGCTTTGCCTACACCATGAGAAGACAGGACTTCTTGGAAGAAAAAAAAAACTGATGCTGGGAAGGGTTAAAGGCAAAAGGAGAAGGGAACAGCAGATGATGAGATGGATAGCATCATGGTAGCCATGCATTTAAGCTTGGACAGACTTGGGGAGATAGTGGACAACAGAAGGGCCTCACATGCTATGGTTCATGGAGTCACTAAGAGACACTAAGAGTCAGACATAAGCAATGTGCCAGGCAAAAGACAAAGGGAAAAAAAGTACAGGGAAAAAAGGGCAAAACAGTCCCTCTCCTCAAGGAGGAAAAAAAAAGAACTGGCAGTCAGGAGACCAACCTTTTCTCACCTAGGCAGATCATGTGACAATAAAATACAAGCAGTCTTCATCCTTCCAGCATCTAGAGAGTGACTGGAGAGATATAAAGACAGTCATAGAGTGTCTGTGTGTGCATGTGTGTGTGACAGACAGACAGACAGAGACAGAGACAGAAAAACAGAGAAGGAATGAGATAGAAAAAGAGAGCAGAAAGTATTTATTTTTTTAAATTAAAATAATACCTTGACCTCACCCAAATCATGGGGGTATCAGGGACTCCCCAAGGTTATATTGTCATCCCAATTTGCCAAGTCCTTCAGAACTGAGCAGGCTTCCCTAGAAGTGAGCAGAGCATAGGCTCAGTACTCGGTGGGGTGCACTCTAGCCAGAGTACAGAAAGCAAAGGGGCAGTCAGCTATTTACATCAAGTTTTCCTTTTAGAGTCTAGCTCTTAACTCCTAAGGCAAGTAAGCAATCTAAAGAAAAGGAAATTTGTGCTTCTCTTTGAGATCTACTATGGGCACTACAGGTATTTCAGGTACTATAGTACTGCAGGTACTACACCTTCAATCCCCAACTGAGTGCAATTTCCTAAAAAGCAGCCACCTTTGGAGACAACTGACAAGTCTCTCATTGGTCCAAACATATTGGACAGCCTTTTTTTTCCCTGAAATTCTTCATATGACTAATGTTCATCCAACCACAGCACCTATTAAGCATTCAAGTCCAAGCCTCGTGAATGAACTAAAAACTAAATCTAGGGAACACCACTTTGGGTTAAAAAGATCAAGTGAGACTATAAAATCCCACAACTTATTTTCTGAGTTGACTCTAAAAGAATTTCCCAAAAGTGGTTCTAGAAAAGTTGTAAACTACAAGATTATCCTTTGAATGAATATATGATAAACTTAGTCATCATGACCACAGTGAAGGATTTTCTGGTATTTTCTAAAGTCTCATTTTTTATAGTCTCACCTCTAAATTCTAATATCTAGTAAATCTGTGATTTTATAAGAATGAGTACTCCATCCACTAGTGCATGTTGCGACACTTCTACAAGTTAATAGATTTGTTGTTGATGTTGTTGTTAATGTTCGATGGCCTTAAAATTCATGATCCTACTTTCACTGATGATGAACTTCCCTTCAATTTAGCTAGGTTGGTTCTCAGACAACAGAAATATTGTCCATCACTAGAGAGGTATTGAAAGGTTTTCCAGTTTGTCTCACACTCTAGTGGCATGGCCTTGGAGAATTCAAGCCACCTCCACACCATACCTCAGCATGTTATGGAGATCTCATTGTAAGATTTCAAAAAGATCACATCTCATAAAAAATAGGGAGGAGGACAATTTAAAAGAGCCTTTTCTCTTTCCAAAACAATTCATATTATAATGGCATTCATTAGTGCCCACAGCCCTTTCTCTATTTTCCTCTTCAACCTCCAATCTCTGTGAATAGGATTTCATTTATAACAATCATAATATGTAGTTTTTCTGGAACACTCATCCATTTCCATGAATCTAATGATCATCTTTATGTGATAATTCTTAGCATTTTCTCTCTAGCCACCATCTTACTCAATATCCATTCATGTAACTTTCATCTCCAGTAATCTATACATCTCTACTTTTACTCTAAACCAAAGAGGTTCTTCCACTCAAATTCTGCTCTCTCTCCTAGCTTCCTTATCTCTGATACTGCTGAAAACTCTCCTTGCCTTCTAAGTTCAAAACTCAGAACCACTTTAGACCTTTCTTTGTCCTTTATCCCTTATACTTAATCCATCATCAAAGTTTTAAATTTCTTCCTTCCAGATGGCTCTCACATTTGTCCTTTAGTTTCCGTTGCCATTGTTTTCTAAGACCTGGACCCCTTACTCCTGTACTATTACAAAACTATCATAAGAAAGCTCCCTGCTTCCAATTTCTTGCCACCTGCTTAGCATAAAAAGGTCAAGGCCTCTCACTGCATCCATTGCCAGTCATCTTGACCTACATCTTGCCATTGGACTCCAATGACTCTGGAGGAGAAAATGAGGCTGATGACTTTGCACAGCTCTGCCTCACTTAAATCCATTTCACTTGCATGTCAAGACATCACCCTCTTGATGTCATTGGTCCTTTTACAGACTGAGCTGGAAGGATGAACAATACCTCTCTCCAGCCCTCCCCCCTGCCCCCCATGCTGCCAGATCATGTTACTTGCCTGCTGAGAAATGTTCAGCAATGCACAGACGTCCCAAGGAGAACCTCTAAACTTAATATTCCCAGATCCCCACTAATTAACAGCATATTCTTTTAAGAAAAAGAGGAAATGACCAGTTTGCTCCATAAAAGATCACAGGATCATAGTTCTCAAGCTTGGAGGAAACTTCGAAGTAATTTAGTCCATTTTACAGATGAGAAAATTGAGACCCCAAAAGGTTAAGTGATTTGCCCAAGATAGAATAGGCTATCTGTGGAAGACATGGGAACTGAACTAAAGTACTCTGACTCCGAAGTCAACTTTATTTTTCACTATTCCACCCTGCCTTTGAAGGGTACTTTGAACAGCAAAAGCTAACATTCAGTGGAATCTCTGTTTCTGACTTGTTCTTGGTTTACTTGGCATTTGATATCTATTTCATTTAAACATTTGCACATCATCACAGTTTCAGCATCTATATTGATTTCAATGTCATAATTTAGCCTACACCTTTGTCTCCCAGTTTTTCCTATGTTCTATGATGTGATGCACTGAATAAATATTTCATGGATTGGGATGATACAGTAAAAAGAAGAGTGACTCTGAAGTCAGAGGATTTGGGTCAAATCTCACATCTGATACTTGTATGTGTGATCTGGGGCAAGTCACTTAAACTCCCTGGGAGGTAGTTGTACTAGATGCTTTTGCTCTGTCTTAATTCTATGCTTCTTTAGCTCAATATGGTTTTTAACTCCAGTCATCATTAATGTTATGGACTGTATCTTTATGTCTTAAACACCCATATTTTGACATTTGCCCAACACATGGCAACTGACCTAGTTTTGACCGCATCTTCATTTGGGGCTTTCTACATTCTGGCCCCAATTTTCCTATCTAAATCTGTCTCTTGCTTCCCTGCATAAAACTTTCCTTTTTCTTCTAATTTAGTCATTACACACACACACACACACACACACACACACACACACACACACACACACACACACACACACACTCACACCCATGTTCTTTGACTTTTGTACCTCTTATTTCCCCAATTGGGAATGCTTGACCCTGATCTTATTAGCTGCATATTCAAAACTATTAAATAAAATGAGGAAAATTCTGTAATGGACATAATTCAATCTCTTGAAAAAGGTTGGTAGGAATGGTCCCATCTTTCTGACCAATTCAATTAAAACATGCACTCTGCTGGGCATGGAAGATAAAAAGGTAAAACTGAGACTTCAGGGAGCTTTCATTCTATTGTGTATGAATGAAGGAAAATCCTGCATTTAAGTTTGATTTTATGCCTAAGGTTGCCTTTGGCTTTCTTATTCTGTTAGTCTCCACTGTGAAAGTCACTGCTGTAGTAGAAAGAGCCCTTGATTTGGAGTCAGAAAACCTGACATTTTGTCTTTGTTTTGCTACTTAATGATCATCAATCAGCAAGCATTTATTTTGTTGTTTGGATGTTTCATTAGGTGGGGAATACAAGTATAAATAATGAGCCAATCCCTAGAAGCAATAAACTTATATTCTAATGGGGAGACAATCCATTCATAGAAAAATATACAAAGCAGAAATGCAAAATAAATAAATTAAATATAAGGCGGTTGGGGGGAAAGACAGAAGCATTTGGGGGGATCAGGAAAGGCTTCGTGTAGAAGATGGTTCTTGGGCTCTATCTTAAAAGAAGATAATTATTCTATGAGGTAGTGGTATTAAAGGAGAGCATTCTGGGGAAAGTAGATGACCAATTCAAAGACGCAGAGATGTGAGATAAAGTTTCATGAGTGAGAAAAAAGAGAAACCCAGTTTGGCTAAAGCATAAACTGAAGAAAGTGGAGGAATATGGAATGAAACCTCGAAAGCTATTCCCTACCTGCTTGGACTTGGGGAAGTAATTCTTCCTCTTTGGACCTCAGTTTCCTCATCTTCAAAATAATGGATTTGAACTGGATGATTTCAAATAGAATCCCATCTCTTAACATTCTGGGATTTACTGAGAGCAATAATAGGAATTGAAGGGTTCAGGGACAACAGACAATATTCAGTGGGTGGACACAGTGAGAATTTCTAAGGCTGAATCAAATTTTGATGGGAAGACAATTTATGAAATGGTTTTGCAAAGCTGTTTGTTTTCACTTCTGACTGTGCCTGCCTTTGGTCTTTCAGTACCTCCTAAAGCATGCTTAGTTTTAGCAGTTTTCATTCTTTTATGTCCTACTTCTTTTTCCCTTTTCCAAATGGTAAATAAAACATCCAAGCACAGGAGAACAACAGGCTGGATTCCCACAGGGGAACCTTTTCCATCCTCCTTGATGGTAAAGCCTTTACAACAGTATTAGAAACAACGAGAGTAGGGCCCACTGAAGCCAGAAAAGCATTTGCCAATCACTGAGCCAAAGCAGATGGGTTATCTCCAGACTTCAGCCAAGGGCTATTGAGCCAGAAGGGGACATACCAGTTAGCATTACCTCAATAAACGAAGCGGTAATCTGCAAACATTCACTGAGTCCTTATTATGTGTAAGACACTCGACTAGGCACTCTGGAGACCTACAGATTCTGGATCCTTATGGCGCTTACAATCAAGATGCAGAAAATTGACAAAGTTGATTGGGATTCTGAGAACCTCAGCTCTAACCCTATTTCTGCCACTTATTACTTATGTGATCTTGAAGAACTTTGTTTTTGCTACATTCATACATTGGATATAGAGTTCTGGCAATATCCCCCTTAATAACAGAAACTTGGTGATATCCTTTGTCCTAAATGATCCTGCCACTGATGCCCACTTTTCCTGAGTATTTATTTCATTTTTGGCCTAGAGCTTCCCTCTGTGTGAGGTAAAATACACCCTAATAAAGGTTCTTGTTTTACATATTTTGGATCTGTCTGGTTTCTTTATTAAACCTGCTCTAAGTGCCCAAACAGTTGCTTCAATCTGTGCCATTCATTGCCTTATTTTTTGCATGCAACACAGGATTATCTTCTTATCCTTAATTTTAAGATGATGGTTTAGTGCTAGAAGGGACATTAAAAATAATATATCCCACCCTACCTTCCTCACTGAACAGATGAGGAAATTAAGGCCCAAAAAGGGGAAGTCACATGTCCAGGGTTATGAAGACTATTAAGCTAGGATTTGAAGCCAAGTCCTCCTATTCCAAATTCAGGGATCTTTTCACTACAACAGGCTATCTCCTAGGCTTCCAAGCCAGGCTCAACCCTTTCTTCTTCCTGAAACAGAAATACCTTAATGCTCAGTGTGTTTACCAGTACTAATCATCTAGAGCTATCTTTCTCCCATTAGAGAACCTTACATTTATATAATGCTCAATGATTTAGAGAGCCCTTTCATATTTCCTGTTTAAGTTTTGTCTTCCTTACAAGCACCATATATCGAGTGATTATGTTTTAGAGAGACTTTTTTTGGACTTAGAAAGCCCAAATATATAAAGTTTCTCTCTCTTTATCTCTCTGTCTCTCTCTGAATCTCTCTCTCTCTCTCTCTCTCTCTCTCTCTCTCTCTCTCTCTCTCTCTCTCTGTGTCTGTCTGTCTCTCTGTCTGTCTCTGTCTCTGTCTCTGTCTCTCTCCCCCTCCCTCCCTCCCTCTCTGTCCATCCTACTAGTTGATAAAGGAAAACTTAAGTAGTAGGCTGGAGTAAATTTCAATGACCACAGAGAAACAATTGTCAAATTTTCAATGTGAACATTTCTATCACAAGAATTGGAAAACACTACAAATCAGGGCTTTTATTTTATTTTATTTTGTTTTGTTTTGTTGTCTCATCTTAAGACAGTGATGTAAAAAATGTTCATAATGCATATTAAACTAAAAGGTGTGTTATGCATAAACATTTAACTGCAGTGTTCACACTAGGACATTTCACTGAGATATCCAACGATCAGTGATTTCATAGGGAGCTGATTAGATTCTCACTCATGTACATTTAGTTAATTTTCTTTGTCTGATGTCATAGGCAAGGAGAGAAAGATATTGGCTGGGAAAAGCCTGGTTGAATCTAATGGAGCTTATTAGCATGGGCTATGAAAGGCTTTTCCAATCTGCTCTCTCAACCAGTGTTGATAAAAAGAAATTCTTCCCTTTAGCCACAACACTCACAGAAAGTGGCAGACATTTAGGTTAGGCTTGTATTTGTTCTTTGAACTCCTTGCTTTTTAAATTAAAATATGTATATATATATATTTGATTCTTTATTATGAACATAAACCATAGCTCCATTCACTACACATAGCAAAAAACAAAACAAAACAAAAAATAGAAAGTGGATTCCAAATGAAACTGAGTCTCTATTTGAAACTACATCTGCTTCTTTAAAAATATGTAATCAATTTTACACATTACTTTCAAAATGGTATTGTTTCGCTATGCTTCCTTCTGAATCTTTCTTTTCTCATGTTCGTTTTCTACGTGTTCCAGATTTCCATTTTTAAATTAAATTAAATTTGTTTTAATTCCCAACCCCTATCCAAATAAGAACTGATAGAAAGAAAGAAAAAAAAAACTCTTATTACAAGTAAGGCCAGTTGAAGAAATTGAATCCATACAGTAGTGTGCCTCAGTGAAATATTAAAACATACACAGGGCTAGATGGTGCAGTGGATAAAGCACTGACCCCGGATTCAGGAGGACTTGAGTTCAAATCCAGCCTCAGATACTTGTCACTAGCTGTGTGACCCTGGGCAAGTCACTTAACCCTCATTGCCCCACCAAAAAACAACAACAACAATGACAACAAACAAATAAACAAAAACATACACAGAAGATCATAGAACAAAGTACAGGAGACACAGACAAGCACGGTTGACTTAGTACTACTGTGTTGAATTTAAGGGGGAGTTTACAAAACTGTACCTGATAGACCTTCCTAGTCTCATATGCAGTCGCCTTTGTCTATTTTCCTTTGTATATTGTAATCTAGATTACTGCTAAATTCTTAATGAAAAAAGTCATGCAAGAAGTTGAAATAGATTTTTGTGCTTTTCTTTTTCACAGGTTAAAACCCTCTTTTACAATTATCAAGGGGGAAATCAGTGCTCTTTACTGAGTGGATACCCTGCCAACAATTTTTAACTTTTCTTTCTTTAATGTTTTTCATATTTTTTAAAAGCATGAGAAAAAATACATGTTTACTTTAAAGAGGTCAAGAGTTCTATCCTAACATTGCATGTTGTTGTACATTTGTTTCATTCATATCTGATTCTTTGTGATGCCATTTGGGGTTTTCTTGGAAAAGATACTAAAAGGTTTTCCATTTCCTTCTCTAGTTCATTTTACAGATGAGGAAACTGAGGAAAACAAGGATACGTGACTTGCCCAGGGTCACATAGCTATTAAGTGCCTGAAGCCAGATTTGAATTTAGGAAGACGTCTTCCTGATTCCAGGTCTGTCCCATTATCTTTTTTTTTTTTTGGTGAGGCAATTGGGGTTACATGACTTGCCCAGGGTTACACAGCTAGTAAGTGTTAAGTGTCTGAAGCTGGATTAGAACTCAGGTCCTCCTGACTCCAGGGCCAATGCTCTATCCATTGCGCCACCTAGCTGCCCCTGTCATATTATCCACATTGCCACCTAGTTGCCCATGGCATAACCATGAGTTAAAAGGACTACTATATGAGTCCACACTTATAAATTTATAGGTCACAAGGCCCTACCAGTAAACCTACCTTTATTGGTCACCCTGTAGACACAATTAAGTAAAGTGAAAAATGCTTTATAAAGATGGTATAGTAAGAATAATATGATAAAATATAAAATAATGTGATAAAATAATGGGATTTGGCAGATGCCCATGGGCCTCACCTGAATATTGATTTGGAATTGACTGAATTGGGTGAGACTGAGAAACTGACTGAGAACCTACTTAAGAATGATTAAATCAAGACCACAACTGGCTGGCCCTGAGTGGCAGGTTGTTCTCAGAGGCTGTGGACTACCAGAGTCTGTGGACTACAACATCAACAGGAGACCACCCTCAACCAATCAGCTTGAAGATCTACACCTTTAGGGGAGGGAGACAGGAAGTAGGAAGGTGAGGCTTGCTCACTGGATCTTTCTCTTTTTCATTTGGGACTTTGGCTTGGCAGCAGAGAGAGAAAAAGAGAGGGTCTCTCTTTTCGTCTGGGACATTGGCTTGGCAGCAGAACTTCACGTGGGCTGGAGAGGAGGTTTTCTCTCTGGGTAGACAGAATAGATCTAAGCTAGGGTTTTCCATTCTATAGGGGATCTGTTCCCAACCTCTCTCTTCACTAACTTCTAATACACTTTAATAAATACTTAAAAGCCTAAATTCTTGCTGAATTTATCAGTAATTTTTGCCATTTTCCCCCAAAACTGCAGCGGGGGGCAAGGTAGGACCCACATTAGATTTTAAACATCACACCCACTATAGTAAAGCTGGGTTATACTCTCCAACAATTATATCCAGTGACCATAAGAAGAATGGCAACAAACTTAGAGAACAATGATAGTAAAACACACATTCAGAACACTTGCCAAAATAGCTCAAACCTCCATGACTTCTAGTACCCAGTTTCTTTTCCTTTCTCATTATATGCTTATAATGAGCCCCTGAACAGTGTATCTGCTGAGCAGGTTGCTTAGCTAAGCTCCCTGAGATTGCTAAGAATACTTGCTGGTTGATATGTAAGAGTCACACTTCAGAAAACTATTCCCCATCTTGATTCCTTCAAGGGTTGGTAGGTTTGGCATTCTTCTTCTTGTTCCTATTTTCCTCCTCCTCATTATTATTATTATTATTGTTGTTGTTGTTTCTGTTGTTGTTATCTGATAAAATATTTACTAATTTTTAAAAATAATATTCTTTTTTATTGTGAGTTCCAAATTATCTCTCAGCCTCCTACCCACCTCTCCCCTACCAGTTGAAAAGTCAAGCAATATATAAGTGTAAGGTGGTACCTCAGAGTTGTTTTCACTTACATTTGTCTAATCAATAGAAATTTAGAGCATTTTTTTATGTGCCTATTGATAACTTTGATTTCTTCTTCTGAAAACTGCCTACTCATACCCTTAGACCATCTAACAGTTGGGGAATGGCTCTCATTTTTATAAATTTCCCTCAGTTCCTTATATATTTGAAAAATGAGTCCTTTGTCAGAGAAAGGCTATAAAAAAATTTCCCCAATTTCCTGCTTTTCTTCTGCTTTTTATTACATTGGTTGTGTTTGTGCAAAAAATTTTAAATTGGATATAATAGAAATTATCCATATTACTTCCTGTGATCCTCTTTAATCCTTATTTGGTCATAAACTCTTCCCCTAACCTTACCACTGACAGGTAATTTTTTTTCCCCTATTCTCCCCTGATTTACTTATGATACAATTATTTATGTCTTAATCATTTATTTTTAATCTTATTTTGGTATACAGTGTGAGAAGTTGAGATATGCATAGTTTCTGCCAAATTGATTTCTGGTTTTCCCAGCAATTTTGGTCAAATGGTGAGCAACTGATGTAATAGCTCCAATCTTTTGATTTATAAAACACTAGGTAACTATGGTCACATATTACTATGTATTGTGTATTCATTATTCCACTGGTTTACCACTCTATTTCTTATCCAGTACCAGATTGTTTTGATGATTACCACTTTATAATATAGTCTGAAATCCAATACTACTAGACCCTTTTCACATTTTTTATTGATTCCTTCCACATTCTTGACCTTTTGTTCTTCAAGATGAATTTTTTAAAAATTTTTTTCTAGCTCTATAAAATAATTCTTTGGTAATTTGATTAATATTGCATGGAATAAGTAAATTAATTTACGGAGAACTGCCATTTTTATTACATTGACTCAGTCTACCCATAAGCAATTAATATTTCTTTAGCCATTTAAAACCTGTCTTCATTTGTTTGAAAGTGTTTTCTAACTATATTCATGCAGTCCCTAGGTTTATCTTGGCAGATAGAGTCCCAAGTATTTTATAATGTCTGTAGTTATTTTAAATGGAATTTCACTTTTTATCTCTTCCTACTGGGTTTTGTTGGCAATATATAGAAATGCTGATGATTTATGTGAGTTTATTTCATGTCCTGCAACTTTGCTGAAAGTACTAATTGTTCTGATTATTTTTTTTAGTTGACTCTCTGTTGTTACGTAAGCAAACATCATGTCTTCTGTAAAGAGTGTTTAGCACATGGGTCATTTGAAATCTCTTTCTGACGTGATCACCTTCCCATCTCTGACTTGACAGTTTTCAAAGCTGCTGCTGCTTCTAGTGCCACCACCAAATCCCATCACTGGTGGTGTATCAATGTGTGCTCTGGGCCAGTTCCCATTCCTGTGTCACGGACCTATTCTCCCAACCTCCTAAGTTGTCTTGGGCTGGAAGAATGTCTCACCTTGACCTTTTGTTGACTCTGCCACTCCAGAATTTAATGGGAAGAATTATTTTTAAATTCTTTGCAAGGAAATGTTGGGAGAGCTTGGCTATAGTGTTTCCTCTACTCTTTTATTAAGTATCTCAGTTCAGTTTTCAACTATGGTCAGAACAACATTTTAGCTTTCATATCTTATTATAACCCCTTGGTTTGGGTAATTATCTCCAGATATGTACTTGCTTAATAGAGACAGGGGGTTAGAGTTAATTTAATGTGGTGAAGAAACATATTTCAAACTTTCTCCATCATTCTCCCCCATTCTATGCAAATTAGAGAAGACAGAACAGGTTGGTAACCATTGTTTTCTTTTTCTTCAGCACCAAATCATAGCCTGGTCTGTCTTTGGTTTCTGGACATCTGTAAAGTTGTTTGTAAGGTTAAGTAATTAATTCATTTGCATCTATGACTTGTCCAAGGTCAAAAATACAGTAAGTACCAGAGTCACAGTTCAAATACAGGTCCTTTCATCTCAATTCCTATGGTCTTTCTACTTTGAAATTATGTTTCCAGTATAGGAAAATTAGTCTTCAGCACACTGCCCCAAGAACAAAGATGCTTACTTATTTATAATCAACCCATTTAATAAAATATGTCAATGTTGTTGTTGACATTGGGGGGCATATTGAGTTCCAAGTAGAGCTATTCATTTTTTTTTCTTTTCTTGGATGATATGAAAATATTTAATAACATAATATACTTCTCATTGATCTCTAGCTAAATTTCACCTTCCTGATTTGGGTGGAGAAAGGGGAGATATCCAGTTTGTCATATGACTGATTATAGACAAATATCAGCGAATGACTAAAGGCTCATCTGCAATCAGAAAGCTTCCTAGAACATCATAAGATTCAGAACTAGAAGAGACCTTGGGGAATATCTAATCTAACCCCTTCATTTTATAATAAGAAAAGAAAGGCTGAGAACCTGGGAAAGTAAGATCATTGCAGCTAGGTGGCATAATGAATAGAGAACTGGATTGCATTTAGGAAGACCTGAGTTTAAAGCTTCACTCAGATACTTACTAGCTGTGTAATCCTGGGATAGTCTTTAGACTTCTCTGAGTCTTAGTCTCCTTATCTATAAAATGGACATAATAATAGCACCTACATCACAAGGTTCTTCTGAGGCTCGAATGAGATAATGAATGTAAAGAAATTCCCAAAACTTATTTGTGTTATTATAGCTAGCAAATAGCAGGGTTAGTATTCAAATCTTATTCCTTGCTTTGAAATCGGTATTTTTTTTCCCAGTATGATCAAATGAATTCTGATCCCTTTATCTCCAGTTTCCTGCATCAACTTATCAAAATAATCATAGCCCATCTCTCTCTTATCTTTAATTTCCCCCTATTTACTGAGTTCAATCAGTCAATCTTTTTTTTTTTTTGATGGGGCAATGAGGGTTAAGTGACTTGCCTGGGGTCACACAGCTAGTAAGTGTCAAGTGTCTTAAGGCCAGATTTTAACTCAGGTCCTCCTGAATCCAGGGGCAGTGCTTTACCCACTTCGCCACCTAGCTGCCCCCTAGTCAATCATTTTTTTTTTTTTATCCTTTGGCTTTTTATTTGGAAAATGCAGGGAAAAAAATTCACTGGAGCCTCAGACAGGCTTAGGGGGCTGGGGATCAGAAGGGGGTCGTCTTCTGACATCATCCAGGCCCCCATCTGTGGCCCTCTAAGGCTGATGAGAAACGGAGTGTGGCACTCCCTGACCACAAGCCTGGAGAACTATATTGCACTTGGAATCTTTGGCTGGGAGGTGGACGGAGAAGGGGGAGGGGATGGGAAGTACTGTGAGATCTGGAGAGGGGGAAGGGTGGTTCAAAGGGTAGGCAGGGCCTGATCTGGCTTTCCAGTCACACAGGAAGCATCCACTCGTGGGTGCTGTCTCCATACTGGATGTAACACAGTTCCTTCTGGAATCTGTGGATGAGGTCAGGCCCATTTTCCATGGTGGGAATGTGAAGGTGCTCACCCTGGTAAAGAATTTGATGCACAGGGCACACACACCTGGCAAGCTGTGCCTGAGCCGAAGATCTCCCACACGCCCCTCCTGAAGGGCCAACAGCAATTCATCCATGCGCACCTCCCTCTCTGACACTCGGAACTTCCCCCACGTCCGGGCCAAGTCGAGCAAGCTCCACCGAATCACCCCCGGGAGAATGATTCCATCCAGTGTGTTGGTCACTAACTCCAGCACGCCATCTCTGTGGGTCCAGAAGATGAAGATGTTCAGTGAGCTGGTGGTCTGGGCCGTAGAGCCACAAGACTTGCTCACAGCCCTCTCAGTGAGCAACCTGCTGCACGAACACCGTCGGCCCATAATTCCCTCCCAGTTTACAGTCACCAACCCCACCGGCCCAGGCCCGGACAAAGCGAGGGTCAGCCAGTAGTGAGTCGGACCTTAAGGAGTCTCCGGAGAAGTTACGAGCCGTCAGGACACAAGATGACATACAGCAGGGCTCTCAGTAGGGGGTGGTCACCCAGACACGCCTTGCTGCCGATGAAGGTGGGCCGGATGAAGAAGCTAGCCTTCTTTTGCTCCCCATTAGGCATCCACTCCTCGTCGATCTCCACCAGGCGGCGGATACATTCCAAAAGTTCTATCTTGTCAAAGGTCTGGAGGCAGAGCCGCAAGGTTGAGCGCAACATGCGATCCAGGTGGAGCCAGGGGCGGAAGAGGCGTACACGTTGGTCCTTGCCCGGAAAAGCCTTCATGCCTTTGAAGAGTTCTATGCTGTAGTGAAGGGCGGAGCATGCTGGGTGTAGCATGTGGCTGCGGAAAGGGTGGATGCAAGACACAGCCCAGCCATCCTCGCAGCTCCACTCCACAGTCAGCATGTGGTCTGTGAACCGCTTCCCAAACAACAGGGGGTCCCCGCTGTCCGGCTTCCTCTGTGGCGTCTGGCTTAGCTCCACCTGTAATTGGGAGGCCTTGAAGCTGCTGGCCAAACACCTCTGGGAGGCCCAAAGGCGACGAGGCACCGGACAGAGATTTCTGGCCAAGATCTGCTCCAGGCCCACCGCTGCCATGGTCGGTGCCCCCCAGATTAGTGGGTCCGCCCGGCCCCTTTACCCTCCACCCCCCCCCCCCCAGGCCACCCAGCCGCCACCCCTGGCTAGCGGCACGCCCGCCTCCAGCCAGCCAATCAGAGGGCGCCCCGCGGCCCCTGCCCCCCGGGGCCTGTACCTAGTCTTTTTTTTTTTTTAAATATTGAGTGCCTACTATGTGCTAGGCAATGTGCTAAGATCTGGGGATACAAAAAGAGGGGAAGAACAGTTCCTACCCTCAAGGATGTTACAATCTAATGGTAGAGACAACATGCAAGTAAATATTTGCAAAACAAACAGGGTAAATAGGAAATAATTAACAGATATAAGACACTAGAATTAAGAGGGGTTAAGGAAGTTTTATAGTAAAAGAAGTGATTATACTTGGGAAATAAAAGACGTTAGAGAGGTCAGTAGGCAGAACAGAGGAGGGAGAGTCTTGAAAGATGGAGTACCTTCTTCATAGAATTGCCAGAAGGCCAGTGTCACTGTATCAAAGAGTATTTGTCAAGGAGAAAGACTTAAAAAAAAAAAAAAATGAAACGGCAGAGGGCACTAGGTTATGAAGGGCTTTCTATGCCAAACAGACTATTTTGTATTTGATCCAGGAGCCAATAGGGAGCCCCTGAAGTTTATTAAGTAGGAGTGTGACATGGTCAGACCTGAACTTCTAGGAAAATAAATTTGGTGGGTCCATCTATTATTCTAGAGAATAATTTGGAACTATGCTCAAAGGGTTATAAAACTGCATACCCTTTCCTAAGGAATATCACTACTAAGTCTGTATCCCAAAGAGATCAAAGAAAAAGGAAAAGGGTGAATATGCATAAATATATTTATATCAGCTCTATTTGTGGTGGTAAAGAATTAGGAATCGAGGGGATGCTCATCAATTGGGGAATGGCTGAATAAGTTGTGGCTGGACTATTATTGTGTTATAAGAAATGCTGAATGGGAGTGGTTTCAGAAAACCATGGCAAGACCCACGTGAACCAATGTAAAGTGAAGTAAGAACCAGGAAATCATTGTGCATAGTAACAACAATGATATAAGGATTTGTGAAAGACTTGGCTACTCTGATCAATACAATGGTCCAAGACAATTCCAAATGATGAAAAAAAAATGATATTCTGCTCCAGAGGTGGGGAAAACAAACAAACAAACAAACGAAAAAAACTAATGGACTCTGAGTCCAATAGCTAATATGGAAATATTTTGTGCATCACTTTACATGTATAATCATATTTCTTTCCTTCTCAGGCAGTAGAGAATGGGAAGGAGAGAATTTGGAATTCAAAAATTTTAAAGAAATGAAGGTTATGGGGGGGCAGCTAGGTGGCACAGTGGATAAAACACCAGCCCTGGATTCAGGAGGACCTGAGTTCAAATCCGATCTCAGACATTGACACCTATTAGCTGTTTGACCTTGGGCAAGTCACTTAACCCCCATTGCCCTGCAAAATAACCCCAAACAAATAAAAAAGAAATTAATGTTGAAAATAAATATTTTTAAAAGATTCACTTGTATTATTGTGATAGTACTATTGCAATTACAATTTATTGCAATAAACTAATCGGTTTCCCATTTCTGAAAAGAAAAGAAAAATCACTTTAGTTCTTGAATGCAGAATCCATTAGAATAGAGAGAAATTTGAGACAGGCAGACCCACCAGCAAACTATAACACTATTTTAGATTTGAGGTGATAAGAGCCTATACTAGAATGGTAGAAGTGTCAAAAGCGATTAAAGGGGAATGTTCAAGAGATGTTCCAAAGGTGAGCTTTTCCCCTCCACCGACAAACATGCTCAAGTATCTACTTGACCTGACCTTTAAATTATGGTCTTATATCTCTCTTAGCTTTCACAATTACCTACATATTTTGTCTTCAATTTCCTCTCACTAATTTTTTGACCTCTACCAATTTGGCTTCCAAATCCATCCTTTTGCTCTCTCCAAGACTCTTTTTCTCCAACCTCCTTGCAGCATTTGGCATTGTTAACTCCTCTTTCCTCCTGAATATTCTCTCCTTCATGGGTTTTTATGACATTATTTTTTTCCATATTTCTCCTGTCTTCCTCTTTAATGCTTCTCAGTGTCCTTGATTAGCCCAGTCATCATGGCTATCTGCTAAAATTTTTCCATAGACCATCCATCTTCTCTCTCTAAACTTTTTGTCTTGAAAATCTTATTAGCCCTGTCTCATGGATTCAAATATCATCTCCATGTAGATGGCTATTAGATCTCCATATTCATCCCTAATCTCTTTCTTGCATCTTGATCTCTCATCACCAACAGTCTGTTAGACATTTCCAGCTGTGGTATTACCTAGGCACCTCAAATTCATATGTCCAAATTAGAATTCCAAAACTTGCACCTCTTCCTGACATCTCCTAACCAAGTTTCATAATCAGTCACCCTCAACACTTCCCTTTCCTTCATTCCTCACAACCCAATTGATTGTTTTATCAATTCTTATTCTATGATATCGCTTGAACCCACTTTTTTCCCCACTCATATCATAACTAGAAAAGTATAGGCTCCTTTCGCCTCTTACTGCACTATTGAGACAATTTCTCAGTCTTCCTTTATTTTCTCTTCTCTTCTATTCCTCTTCCACTCACTTTTCCAATTAATATTTTTTTTAAACTGAGATATGCCCATGGACTCCCTTTCCAAAAAGTTCCTGTTGGTCTCTGTTGCCTCTTAGATACAAACTCCTTGATTTGATATTTTGAACCATTTATAATCTAGCTCTAGTCTCTATTTTAAAAAAATATATTATAGGGCAGCTAGGTGGCACAGTGGATAGAGCAATGGCCCTGTATTCAGGAGGACCTGAGCTCAAATACGGCATCAGACACTTAACACTTACTAGCTGTGTGACCCTCAGCAAGTCACTTAACCCCAGTTGCCTCACACGCACACAAAAAAATGTATTATATATTATTGGCCTTCATGCACTCAATGTTGTAGTCAAATTGGCCCACTTCCTGTTCGTAATACTTAATGCTCTACTACTCATCTCCATTCCATTGTACCATTTGTCCTCAATGTACTCCCTCCATACCCCGACTTTTAGAATGCTTAGCTTCCTTCAGAACTCAATATTAACTTCCTCCAGAAGGCCTTTGTTGAAACTCCTCATATTGTCTCCAAACTGCTTTGTGTGTGTATGTATATATGCATACATATATCCATATATGGATATATAAAATTACATACACACATATATATGTAGGTAAGTTCCTTGAGATAAGTGGCTTTTTCATATTTGTCTCTGTATCTTTTCTGCTTAGTCAAGGACCTGACATGATAAATGAATGAATACAGATTGATTGTAGAATTGGGAATCAGTACACTGCAATTTTAGTCCTGTTTTCTACACTTATTTCTCTTATACCCTTACCCAAATCACTTTAATCAAATCTCCAATCCTCAGATTCCTCATATGTTGAGTAGAAATGATGATATCTTTCCTGTCTATGTGCTGTGAATACTGTGAGTATCTTACACAATGATATATGTGAATATAGTATTAGACACCTAAGGTATTCTTACTAAAGGAAATTGATGGACAATTCACCTTGAGCCCTTCAGGTGGTTTCTTCAGGCTTCCAAAATACATTCTGGGCCTAGGCTCTACCTTTGAACAGGTACAAAGAACTAACTGGTGGGAGGCCAGTTTGTGAGTTTAAAAATTGAATGTTAAAATGACCAGCAGAAGATAGAGCACTGTATCCTCTTCCTGATTCTTGAATGACTCAACCCATCATTTTTAAACTTTTCATCTCTATTTCTTGCTCTCTGCATCTCCCATGTAATACCCTCTAAGTCAGGCCACATTCTTGCTCCTGGACAAATTTTGAGAAAGAGCCCAAACTGGCTTGATCACCCTACACCTTCCAAACTGCTCTTTGAAAGCATGGCCACACATCCTTCAGCTCTCTGTCCCCAAAGATGCAGTACCATCTTCAGCTTATAGATAAGTATAGGCTATACTCCTACCTCTTACCTGTGTGACCTTGGAGAAGTCACTTAAATTCTTTGGTTTAACTGAGGGAAGAATGTAAAAAAGAACACGTTGGAGTAGATGACCACTTAAGTTTCATCTAGCTCTAGATTTAAGATGCTATGGTATTCCATGGCCAGCTAGGTCATGCAGTAAATAGAGTGCCAGGCCTCAAGTTAGGAAGACCTGAGTTCAAATATGACCTGAGACATTTACTGACTGACACTGGGTAAGTCCTTTAATCCTGTTTGATTCTGTTTCCTTATCTGTAAAATGAGCTGTAGAAAGAAATGGCAAAGCACTCTAAGTATCCTAACCAAGAAAACCCCAAATGTACTCACAAAGAGTCAGACATGACTGACAAAAATTATGTTCTTGACTCAAAAATTTTTTCACTTTTTGCTGCTGGATAGAATGTTGTGTAAAACAGAACAAAACAATCTATTATTTAGAATTCTTGTGCTTAGAATTCACTGCTCATTTTAGGAGCTATCTCTTATAAATCACCTTCCGTGACCTCCTATAGTTAATTATGCCCTTCTCAAAATATCTTCTATTTATCTATTTATGCACATTAATACCAGTAGAAAGTCAACTGGAGAACAGGAATACTTTTTCTAATCTGTCTTTGTATCTCTTGAATGTAACAGTGTCATGAACATAGTAGGCACTCAGTAAGTACTTGTTGAAACAAATTTTAGAATTTGGCCAAAATGTTTGAAACAGTCATTCTAAGCAGACACAGCCTAAACAAGGTAGATTGGAACATATTATTGCCAGCAATCTATTTATTCCCTCCTCCTTCAAACCTTCTTTATCGTTCTCCTACACAAGACACATACTCACATGAAAAAAGAAAGGTCTCATCGACTTTATTCTTATATGAGTAAGAAAAGGAAATTAAGGAGGAAAACAATGGCTCAGATCAGATTTCCAGCTGTCTTTCTAATAAAAAAAGAATAAGATTTTAATCATTCTTCCCTGGGTTATGCAATATCTCCTATCACCCAGAACTGATTTCTTGTGTCACCTCTAAGACCCCAGACCTGTGCATAGACAGCCCTCCAACCATAGCTGTCCTTAGGGTGTGGTGGGCCCAGAACATTTATAAGTATTGCATTGCAGAATGGAAAAAGCTGAGCCATGGAACTGGGTTTTAATTTTTTCTTTGTCACTCACTCTCCCTTTCTAGGCATCCATTTCCTTATTTATAAACTATGTAACTAACTAGATCATTTCTAAGTTTCCTTCCAGATATGACATTCTATGCTGTATGTGATCAAGACTGGCTCTAGGGGTGTTAGCACCCCCAGTCAAAATGAATATTAGTATTTTCAAGATAGAACATTTCTTAAAGATAGCAAATTTTTGGCATGCTTGGCCACTTTCTAGCTTTAATTAATCTGATTCAACAATCATTTATAAACACATATGGTCAACAGAGAACTGTGCCAGGAAAGAGGCAAATTGTACAGATTAGAAAAGATGTAGTTTTGCCAGGATTTAGAGGGGGCAACACTTTGTGAATTGAACTCTTTTAAATGTTCATCTCAGGCTGCCTTGATGGTGACAATGAAGGAAGGGGATGCCGCAAATGGGGCATGTAGAGTCTGGAAGTGTAGACAAGGAGGTAAAGTATAAGTGGCAGAAAGTATTCACCCTGATGCTTGGGGATGAGGGTGCATGGAACAGGTACATTGGTTTCCAGCTAATAGAACTACCTCCTTCTTTCCACTATGAAAACCTATATTTGGCTCTTCCACAACACAGAGAGGATTCCTAAACTATGGGGTCCTGGGAAAATCATTCCTATTTACCACAATTAAGGACAACTGTCTTTAGTATTAGTGACTGACTTAGAATAGCATTTTAGAGAGGAATGACCTAAGGAATAAAATTCAAACCTTTCATTTTATAGATGGGGAAATTGAAGCCAGGGAGAACAAGGACATTTGCCCAAGGTTTAAGCATTCTGGCCCATGTTACAGGGAAATGGGCACTGAGCTTAGTCTATATTCAAGGGAGGATTTCTGAGATGGCTAATGCATCCCATTCTTTTTCCCAGAGACATTTCTTTGTCTTTATTTCCCCCAGAAATAAGTGTTTTTAAAGGAGGATAAGTTAATAAAGGTAGTTTTTTCCCTAAGAATGATTCTTTATTAAAAAATGTTAATTGTCAAACTCAGCCATCACACTCTTAAGAAGGTTACCTCTTTCCATTGTTCTTGTATTAATACTGACCACATTTGAGAAAAGGCAAATGGGCAACCAATTAGTTGGAATTCTTTACAGTCAGGATTTGCCATGTGTCTTGATATGCCTTTCTTAATCCTCCCTTTGAAACATGTTTTCTCATTTTGTCTAGAAGTAAATAGTGCAAGTAACTGGGTGTTTTGTGTGAGTTTTTTTCTCCCTTTTTCTTCTTCTCTCTCTCCTTGAAAAATAATGCTGAAGGAATTGTTTTGCAGTTGAAAATTAATGTAACCTATTATGTCCAGGAAATTTCTTCAATATATTACTTGCCAAGCCCCTTGGCCGTTGTGAAGAAAATAATTTTAATTTATCTCATTTTTCACAGCTGAGTCAATGATTGTTTAACCCAAAATGCCATTGTGACTAAGTGCTGAAACCCCATGGTCCTTGGCGATTTCACTAGAGCTCAGCTATTAAGTCCACAAGGCTAGGACTTAAAAACAGCGAAATTGTCATATTAAAAGGACCACTGTCGCCTTGCTTTTTTTAAAATCGTTTTTAATTTCTGCTCTTCCGTTTTCTCTGCTATTTATAACGTCCTCTTTAAAAGTTCAAAAATAACATCTCTCTCCTTAGTCCTTGGTTATTTTCCATTAGTCTGCGTGTGTGTGAAATTTCTTCCTAGTCTTTAGCTTCTTCCCTTGGGGAAAAGAGCAATGTTGCAGCCTTTGGTTAATTTGGCTGCTGCAGCTCTAATCACGCTTGGTGATTTAGATACTGTTCTTTCTACCCACTGAGGTCGGGTGAGTCTCCTGAGTGCCTGTGTATGCAACTGGCCACATATAAACCTACCATTCTCTGAGCCAACCCCAGGTCTTGCCTAAAGGTCCTGGTTGAAGGCAAGTGCCTGCTATCTTCTTCCAACAGCAAAATCTGCCACTGTAAATTCTACACCAGGTGAAAAAGTCATTTATGGAACACCTAGAAGAGTTCCCTCTGCCTAGGAAAAACTTAATAAATATTTGCTTTATTCATTCAGTAGAGGGTGTCTCTATCTGCTATTACACTTTTTTTTCAGGGTTTTTATACCCATGCTGAATTGATAGTAGGTGAATAATTAACATTTGATTGATATGTTATTTCATTTGATTCTTATAATGCTTCTGTATTTCCTTGAAAGTAAATGGACTGGGGCAGCTAGGTGGCGCAGTGGATAAAGCACGGGCCCTGGATTCAGGAGGACCTGAGTTCAAATCCAGCTTCAGACACTTGACACTTACTAGTTGTGTGACCCTGTACAGGTCACTTAACCCTGATTGCCCCACCAAACAAAAACAAAAAAAAAGAAAGAAAAAAATAAAATAAATGGACCTTTTCCTTCTATCTCATTTCGGGTAATTTCACTGTGTAGGAGAGTTTTTCAGGTAGGTAGGGCTAAGTCAGAAGATAAATCTGCCCTGTTTGTGGATGACATCTGATGCCTTTGTCAAGTTTGGCCAACAGTTGGTATTGTTTATTGTCCACGTCTACTAGAAGGTAGAGGAAAGAAGGGAGGAAATAAGGTCTGATGTTTACAATAGGTTTGAACAGGTAGTTATCTTAAAGCAGAGACAGACTTCCTGCCCAGATTTCCAGCTTCAAGCACCAGATAGATGATAATATTAGACTGAACATGGAGGAAGCAGATATATTCAGAGCAGGGTAAAATGAAAGTTCTTACAATAACTGGAAGGCAGAATCACATTAGTGAGATGCCTTACTATCAACTATGGTTTTTTTGAAGAGCCACTTGGGATAACTCTGTTGTATTGGAAACTGGCTGCCTTAGCCTTTGAGGGCCTCTTCTTACTCCAGGGGATTATGGTATGTTATATAGTAAAGACCCCAAGTAGGAATGGGACTAGCTATCATAGCCAAACCACAAACCTGATCAATATCCTTCCTGCCTCAGACTGCATTTTAAAAGAGTATATGAATAACTGTATCGAGGCCTGAGCTCTAAGAACTGATTCCCATTAACAAAACATATGATATGAAAAACTAATATTGAATAGATAAAGAGACAAAAATATGGGAGAAAACATTTCCCAAAGGAAAATGTACAATTAAGAGCATTATGAAATATTCCTCCAAATCACTAATAAAAAGAGAAATGCAAATGAAAATCTTGCACAACTAGTTGGTAGAAACAACAAAAGATGGAAATAGTAAAGATCAGAGATGTTATAGGTAGACAGTCATACCAACACAAATATAGTCAGAGCTGTATAATGATTCAACTGTTCAGGGAAAAAAATATGAATTCTGTTAAAAAAAAATAACTGACTAAAATGTGCAAATCCTGGAACCAGAGGTACCCCTGCTAGTCATATACCCCAATGAGGTCAAAGACAAAAAGAATCTCCTTATATCTCATATACATTTATATGTTTATAGCAATACTTTTTGTGTTAGTAAATTATTAGAAGCAAAATAAGTGCCCAATGATTGGGAAATGGCTAAACAAATTGTGGTGCACATATACAATGGGATATTAGTATACTGTAACATATTCTGTATATTAAGAATTCAAAGAAGCAAGTTAAGACCTACAGAAACTGATACAAAATGAAATGAGTGAAACAAGGTACAGGATATACATAGTAGCCATAGCAATGTAAATGGAAACAACACAACACCAAACCCATCAGAAAGAATAACACCCATATAACTGAGAGCTGTGCAATAATATGATCAAACTTGGCCCCACAGAAGAGCTGAAGAAATGCATTTACTTCCTCTCACTGCTGAGATGGGTAGATGAGGGGAGGGGGTGGGGTTATAAGAGTGGAATACTGAATATACTATCAAACACAATTGATGTGTTGGTTTTGCTGAGCTGCTTTTCTTTTTAAAAAATCTTTGTTACACTTGATGGCTTTCTGGATAGGCAATAGGGAGAAATATATTAGGAAATAGATGTGATATAACAATAAAATACATCAAAAAAGATAATACTTTTTAAAAGAAAAGAATTGGTTTCCTTCCAAATGGGATCATTTCTTCATATGTTTATGTTTATTATCCTGTTGAATAATGGCAGAACCACCCATGTGTGGGTCTCCTCACAAGGTGCTTCTGGGAGTTCAGGGGGACCAGGACTGCAATCCTTTTCTCTTTAACCCTATTTCTGGATCCACTAAACTATACAACCTTAACTCTGCTCTTGTAGGTCACCTAGTCTGATATCTTCATTTTTAGAGATGAGGAAACAGACCTAGAAAAATGGCAATTGTGATTGACCAAAAGTGGCAGGAAGAATGACAGAGCCAAGACAAGGCCTCTTGTCTCCTTTTTTAATGTACTTCCTTGCCACTGCATCATAGTTGTCTCTCCTCTTTGAATTCCTTTTGGAATAAAAAATGCTCGTGGTGGTAAAACAGATAGGCTGGGCTCTGATATGGGACAAGCTAGAGAATGCAAACGAATCTTAGTCTGAGGGGAAATCTTTGATTATACAATGCATTAGTCAGATCCACACTTAGATTACAGTGATCAGTTCTGGTCATCACATTATAAAATAAAATATTGAAACATTTGACAAGGTAAAGAGAAAGAGATGAGCTTGATCTGCAGCTGTGATTATATTGTATTAATGACTTCCTATCATATTACTGGCTTCTCTATCTTATTAGAGAAAATACAATTTACTAATATAGTGGGAAGGAAGCTGTGAGGCAAGCCATATTTCTTTTCCATGGGATTTTAAAGGCAACATATGACTCTTTTTTCCCCTTTGAGAGGAGATAGTGCTTTCCTTATGAATTTTCACCTACCTACCTATATATATATATATATATATATATATATATATATATATATATATATATATATATGAAGGGAGGACTAGCACCTCTGGTGTGAGAGCTGGTGGGGACCTTTTCAAGGCTCCTCTTCCACCCTTGCTGTCTACTGTTCACCCAACCTTGTGGCTCCAAGAAGCTGTAGCATATGCAGCAGACACACACTGTAAAACATCCCAATAGATAGGCTAAACCAGGTTGAGAGTAACCAACAGACCTCAAACCCATCTTTGAGTTAGGGGGACATCTACCCCAAGCTTGTGAAGGCTTCCCCTGGCAGAAAAGGTGGATAAGAACAACTTGTTCCAATGGCAATGAAGACAGCTAAAGAAGGTGCTATGGAGTGCTTAGAGATTGGTCAGAAATTGAAGATGCCAATGGCATCCACCCCATTCTGGGCCACTGCCAGTTGTTTTGACTTTTGTCTTGCCACTGGACTTCCATAACTCTGAAACAGAGAGTAAGGCTGACTTTGTGCAATGCCATTGCTCTTCTTCAAAAAATGAAGGATGAACAACAACATAGCTGTCTCCCATTAGGAAAAATGGGAAGTAAAAAAGTCAGTGCAGTTAGAGAAAAGAACACTAGATTTGGAATCAGAGGACCTAGTTTTATATATCAATTCTGCCACTCATTTTTTGCATGATCCTGAGTGAGCTATTTCACTTTTTAGACCTCAATTCCTTTTCCTTTAAAATAAATGGGTTGAAGAGCACAGGCCAGGAGAGTGTAGAATGTGCCTCTCCTTACATTGTACTACCAGTGACCTCCTGAAACTTGAGACAGTGAACCCTGGAAGCAGTGCCCCACTTTAAGAAGGAGTTAAAAGTCAAGAAATAGGCTGGCAAAATGAGCAGATAGAAAATGATGCTGACCCTACAAAGTTTCTTTGGTGACAAGGAAGATCAAAATACACCCTCAAAAGAATATAACAAAGTCAAAGCTCCTACACCCAAAGCTTACAAGAAAAATATGAATTGGTCTCAGGCATAGAAGTGCTCAAAAAGGACTTTGAAGATAAGGTAAGAGAGGTAGAGGAATAAATGGAAAGAGAAATTCGAGTGATGCAGGAAAGTCATGAAAATAAATGGGATGAAGTAATCTCTAAGGCCCCCTCCACTTCTAAATCCTTAGACAAAAAGATAGCAAGTCCTCAGAACAATGGTGGCCCAGAAGGAAGACTCAAATCACAAAGAAAGAGCTTACATTTAGCTCTGTAGACCACTGGATCTTGACAAATAATCATTATACTATATGGAAGCCCTTTGATGCCACTGAAACCTAGGCTTCAGACAAAGTGCTTCAAAAATGGAGAAGTTTTGTTGTTGTTGTTTTCTGTAATACCTACTCCTTCACCCTCCATTCAATAGCTACAGCCACCCAGGAAGGCACCTGGTTGCCTGCCTCAGGGCTGTCCCAATTTGGGATACAACATCAAGAAAAATGTTCATCATTAATTGCTAAACTTTAAGATGGGAGACCTTGCAGCCAATATACCAGATGCAAACGACTTACTCATAAATTAAATTTTAGAAAATAGAAAAATCCCAGAAAAACTGACATATTTTGAAGGTAATCTGCATATAATTTGACTTGACATGGGGATGAAATTACCTCTCCCCACTCCAGTCTATGAATTAGAGAATGACTAAGTTTTTAGGACAAGGATTCCTATCACTCTATGTCTGCCATTTTTCTCATCTCAAGGGAAGGGAAAATAGAGGAGTAATTTGGGTAGAGGAGAAGACAAATGAAAGGAGAAGGTGAAATGAGGGATATATGAAAAGTACAAATGTCATAAAGCATCATAAAAGCAATGATATTTAAGTTAAAAATAATGCCAAACTATTATCTACTTTAAGATAATTGAGTTTAAAGGAATGTACACAGATTACCCAATCTAGACCCCTGAAGGAAGAAAGTGTAGATTATATAGGTACATAAGGTATGAATATGCCTATATGTAGACACATATCTGAATATGTGTCTACATATATGCATACACACATACATGTATGTATACATATACACGTATATATGAATTGAGCTTTGAAACCATCTTTTCCTCCAAGTTCAGTATGTCTACATACATACTTATATGTAGCATATACATATGAAAAACCTATGTTTTCAAAGCCCAATTCTTTCACTTACTGAAAGTCACTTCTCTCATTTATTCATTAACAAATGATAGAAATCCTGACTTATGGGGGCTTTTTACCTACTTGTAACTCCTAATTTTTTTATGTAATTTGGATTATATTCCATTCTGGAAATCCATAGTCCCCACAGTCTTATGAGACATGTTTTCAGGGTATTACTATTTGTACATATTTATCTTGAACTCTTCCAACATACCAGGTAGAACTGTTAATCAAAGAGCAAAGAATTTAAAAGAAATACAATATTAAAGGAAAAAATAAAGGAAAATCAAATAGCAGAATTTTCGCCAAGTAAAGTCAACCCCCCCCAATCTCCCCCCCCCACACACACAAAGTGATAGGGTGACATACTTTCCTGAAGATTCCAAGATTGGTATGACAGACAACATTCTGCAAAAGAGAAGTCAAGGCGGGCAACTAAGGTGATGCAGTGAATAGAGCACCAGCCCTGGAGTCAGGAGTACTTGAGTTCAAATCCAGCCTCAGACACTTGACACTTACTAGCTGTGTGACCCTGGGCAAGTCACTTAACCCCAATTGCCTCACTAAAAAAAAGGAGAAAGAGAAGTGAAGGAGAATTGTGTTTCAACTGGAATAGATTTTTAGACTCTGATTCCTAGTAATCAGCTATGCCTCACTACTTCTAAACTCTGCTTTGTACAGTTTTTTTAGTGCAATCATGACCTTCCCTTGTAGCTACCACTATTCTTTTTTGTTTTTGTTTTTGTTTTTGTTGGGGCAATGAGGGTTAAGTGACTTGCCCAGGGTCACACAGCTAATGTCAAGTGTCTGAAGCTGGATATGAACTCAGGTCCTCCTGAATCCAAGGCCAATGCTTTATCCACTGCTCCACCTAGCTTCCCCAGCTACCACTATTCTTCACCAAATTTATGCCTCCATCTTCCAGGACTCTCACTTGTTCTTTTAGCTTTTGAGAGGGTATGGAGGAAAAAAATATTGTTGCTCTTTTGTGAGACTTCCCTGGGCTAGTATACACCTGAACCTGAGTATACTCAAAATAGTTTTCTGCTCTATACTTTAAAAAGACCTACCTGTGCCTCAACTAATACATAAAAATAGCATTCAGGTGCTTGTCAAGTAAGACCTTTTTTGCTCCTCTGCCCTTGTAATCCATCACTTTCTTGGATCATACTGATTTAACCCTTTTCAGGGCTTTGTTTCAGACAAACTGAGACCTGGAAAAGACCTTAGTTTAAAAAGGCCACTGTCTCCCATAGTATCCAGGGACATCTCCAGTATTCATGATCTATAATTTGTCACTGGACCCAGATGGCACTGGAGGAGAGAATGAGGCTGGTTACTTTGCACAGCCCTGCTTCACTTAAATCCAATTCACTTGCAAGTCATGATGTCACTTTCCTGATTTCATTGCTTCTTTTTGAGAACAAAAGACAAACAACAGCTCCAAACAATAGTACAGATTTGTATCCATCATGTGTTCCATAACTCCATTGAGACTTTTCCAGGGCTAGAAATAAATATATACATGAGTTTCATTTGCCATTCCAATACCTTTCATGCTGTATTTGAAGCTAACAATTAGGCCATGTAAATGTCTTTGAAATCTTCATAACTCTCAAGGAGACCCTAAGTAATCATCAATGGGAGGAAAGCCTGAAGTTAGCAAGCTGTACCCTACCTTCTTATTACCATGGCAAAAGTCCTTGACCACTTTGTAAAGTGGGAGAAATGAGTCTTAAATGGGTAAAGTGACTTGCTTAATATTCTCTAGCTAGTTCTCCTGATCTCTAGCCTAGTCCAACAATTTTTCCATGGCACTATATATTACATTTTTCAATGTTTTGACCAATGATGTCAAACTCAAATAGAAACAGGACACCTGTCATAAGGATCCCTGTAAGCCACTATTGATTTAGATAATGACATATTGACATTATCTATATTCTATTCTATTTTTATTTGTTTTGTGAAACATTTCTCAGTTGCATTTTAACCTTATTCCTATAGGAGTCAAGAAATATATTTGACATCTTTGATCTAGAGCACACACATATGTGTGTATATGTTCTTGTGTATGTGTGTATGTATATATATATACACATATGTACATATACACACACATGCAGGCATACTCATACAAATCAAATATTTGTAAGAGATTTCATTTTTGTAATCTTTTATTAGTTGAAATTTCTCTATGACTGTATATAATAATTGCACAATTGAGGTCTTTTGAAGGTTATAAAATTATTCATAATGTAAGGTATTTATAAGCATATGCTTACATGTTGGCTGAACAATCTCGTTGCCCTTCCTTTTGCCTTCAAGAATTCCTCAGGATGTGCCAGCAAGTCTGGTTTGTGAGTAATTTACCCCTATATTTTCATTATTCTTCCTTTTAATGAAAATTGTTGAAAACATAAACAATTTTATTTATTTATTTATTTAAAGTTTTGAATTCCAAATTCTATCCCTCTCTCTTTCCCTCCGTCTCCACCCTGCCCCCTCCCTGAGGTGGTAAGCAATCAAATATAGGTTATACATGTGCAAAAACATATGCACTTTCAATGGAGTATGTTGCTTCCGGTGAGACACTTTTTTTGTCCTTTTTTTGGGGGGGGGGAGGTCTACATCCACTGTTACAATCTTAGAGCATTTTCTAGAGTACCAAGAGTTATGTAACTTGTGTTTGGTCACACAGCCAGTATTTGTCAGAGGTAGAACTTGAATCCAGGTCTTGCTGATTCCAAAGTCAATTCTCTATCCACAATACCATGCTACCTCTCATAAATGATTCATTATAAACAATAGAGATATCTCTAACCACCAAGTGTGAAGAGGTTAAGAACACAGAAAATATTTCTCTTTCAGTCACTTAACAACCATTTACTAAATACTGAATATGTGCAAAACACAATGTTGAACAATGTGCAAAATACTTTGAGCCCCACTTTCCTCATCTGTTAAAGGTGAGAGAGAGGCAACAACATATACCTTTGTAGCACTGTTTCAAAGATCAAGTTAGATAATAAATGGGCTAAATGCTTATAAATTTCAAATAACTATACAAATGTAAAGAATTGCTGGAATACTTTTTAATCGATAATTCCAAACAAGAAATTAAAGTTTGTCTGGGGCAAGAGGTGGGGGAGTAGTGGACGGTTTCTGACACTCACAAGCTCTTTTTTTTTTTTTTTTTTTTTTTTTTAGGGAGGCAATTGGGGTTATGTGACTTGCCTAGGGTCACACAGCTAGTAATGGTTAATTGTCTGAGGTTGGATTTGAACTCAGGTACTCCTGAATCCAGGGCCGGTGCTCTATCCACTGTGCCACCTAGCTGCCCCTCACAAGCTCTTTTTTAAGGGAGTATGTACTGTTTTCCTATTCTAGGAATATCTATCTCAGTGTTCTAAGAGTATAAACAAAAGACAAAGAAATTATTTGAGGGTATCTTTTTAAAAATTCTGCTCCATTGTCAACTTTAGTTTCAGAAGGACATTAGCTTTGACCAATCTGATCATAGATGATACACACTATCTGTAGTTCCATTACCTCAAAAATCTTACTTCTGGGGAATTCTTAAGTAATATAATATAGTCACACTGCCGAGGAGTATTTTTCTTAAAAATGGGGTGAGGATTACAAAGATTCTGTATCCATGTGTGGCCCAATTACTTGTAGGATAAATGAGTCTAGGGATAAAACCCTGTTAAAAGGTATTTTGACCTTCTTAGAATTCTGTTTGACTGAAATTCAGATACTGTAAAGTAGGTTTATTAATTTATTAAATTTTAGTTCTTTTTTTTTATTTTGGGCAGGATAATAAGGGTTAAGAGATGAACCTGAGTCACACAGCTACTAAATGTCAAGTGTCTAATGCTGGGTTTGAACTCAAGTCCTCCTGAATCCAGGGCAAGTGCTTTATCTACTGCGCCACCTAGCTGCCCCCTAGATTTTAGTTCTTAAAGATATTTTGGAGATCATTTGGTCCAAATCCCTCATTTTAAAAATGAAGAGAGAGTCCTAGAAAAGTTAAATGACTTGACCAAGGTGACGTAGTAAGTATAAGACCTGGGACTAGAACTCAGGTCCCATAACATCTATCTAATCATCATCTTTTCACTGCACCCTTATGCCTATACCATGCCCCTGGTTAAGTACATGTCTCTCACTTGGATCTTCCTCTGAAAACAATGTTTTAAAGGGGAGATAATATATTAATTTGTTAAAAACTCTATTTCTACATTTTTCCAAGAATGTTACAGGAGTATTATGTTACATTATTGCATTGAAATTCTAAAAGCCTTTAACTTTTAAGTCTCTTTTTAATCTACTTAACTTATCTAAGTTTCTACTCCTGTTACTAGGAGGAGAAAAGAAGCACTTATATGGTGTAATAGAATACTGAGACTGGTGTCAGGTAGTCCTGAGTTTAAAACCAGTATAAGTCACTTACTAGCTTTGTGATCCTGGGTAAGTTACAACTTTTATCTGCCTCAATTTATTTAGCTATAAAATGAGGATAATAATAGCACTTACCTCCCAGGGTTGTTGTGAAACCAAAGGAAAAAATATATTGGTAAACCACTATGCAAACTGCTTGACACATACTTCCTTTCTTTCATCCTTCTTATGGGTACCTCTCCTGCTCACAGGACTGCCCCTCCAAATGTGCTATGCTCATTCTTGCTTCCACACTTTTGCACTTGCTATTCTCTCTGCCTGGAGGGCCCTTCCCCATAAAAATGTTATCACCATCAGCTCAAGCCCTACCTATTCCAGTAAGTTTTCTCTGACTGCTCCAGTACACACAGATTGCTTCTTTTTTTTTTTTCTGATTTCCTATGGTCCTTAGAATCAGTACCACACAATTTAGCAGTTCATCACACTGTAATTATTTATTATGTATTAGCTTTGTCTCACTAAATAGATTCTAAAATCCTTGAGAGCAAGAATATTGTATGCTTTTCTCATAACCCATACACCCCAGCCTTCACTCACAACACCTAGTACAAGGCTGGGAACATAAGAAGTGCCCAATCTGCCTTGTGAAGACTTGTTGATTACTCAGTTTGTAAATCATTCAATACATGGTTATAGTCTCCAGGAACATAAAGACATCCAAAAAGGCTCATAGACTTCAGAGAAGAAGAAAGCTTAGACATTCTCTTGTCCAGTTGCTTTATCTCATTTGGGCCTTACACTAACCTTTTGAGGCAAGTATTATAGGTAGTTTTCTTATCTTACAGATTAGAAACCAGATTTAAAGAAGTCAAATGAACAATCAAGGGTTGCATAATTAATACATATTAAAAACTTGAGTCATGAATAGATTAGATTGTATTTTGAGTGCTTTGATGGATCCCTGATCATATTCAGTTTAACTTGCAACTTTTTCATGGCCTCCCATCCTATCTAGTTGTGATGCAGATCTTCTATACATCTTTCAAAGAGAATCATCCCAATATACTGGAATACTTTTTTCTGCTTCTTTTAGGAGCTCATGGATACCAGTATAATATTAGAATTGTTTATCCTCATCCTTGTGAACTATACAAGATAAATAATTATTTTCCATCCAATACTCCTACTTTCCTATTTATAAATGTTCTTGATAATGTTTTATTTTATTTTATTTTTTGGTGGGACAATGAGGATCACAAGATCACACAGCTAGTAAGTGTCATGTGTCTGAGTCCAGATGTGAACTCAGGTTCTTCTGAATCCAAGGCTGGTGCTTTATCCACTGCGTCACCTAGATGACCCCTTGATAATATTTTAAATGCTATTGTTTTCCATAGACAAGGGATGGTTGGTAACACGCTAATGGTTGCATATATCATTCCATTGTCCATTCTGTAATCTACAATTGTAATTGCTCAGAGGAGGGTAATATAAATATTGTTATATTATTTAGTAGTAGGGTAAGAGTAGTAAACTAAACACTTATAATTACATGGGAATATAATTGGAATTATCAGGAAGGTTTCTGTCTAAGAGTGAGCTAAGAATTTCAGGATGAACTTAGAAGTTTGATCCACAGTCTCTAGCTAGGGCAATTCCAGCTAGGCAGGAAATTTTCTCTGACAGAAGATATTTTTGTTGGGGCCATGAGGGTTCTGGATATGTCCAAGATAGGGCTAATAGGTGAAGCTCAGTTCAGGATACTATACCTATTTAAAATACTTTAAAAGTCATGGAAAAACCAATCTACATGTCTTTTCCCCCCATAAATAAGTTCTTCAAATCCCACTCTTTTGTTTTGAAATATGCATATTGTGTATATAATATATATGTTAGATTAAAATGGAAACATTTTATTGAATGAATTTGTTGAATGAATTTAATGAATTTCAAACCCTGGAATCAAATTATGATTGTATCAACAAAAGCAGGAGAAAGAGTCATTAGATATTGTTCATGACCTATCTATGATCTTGCTGACCATCTCCAAATTATGTTGTTTGCATGTTGGCTATTCTCCTCATCCCCATCTCATTAGAACTTAGTTTCAAAGTACTGGGACCCTGGATCTAGTAGATAAATTTTTACCATATCTTGTCTTTTAGTCAGGTGACTGCACAATTTCCCATCCATTTCAAAACCCTGTCATCCCTTCCTTGGTCCTTACTGTCCTTTATACCTTAACAGTTCCCATCAAAATATAAGCTTTTTGAGGTCAAATATTATCTTGCTTGCATGGATTTATGTGCCTCGAACAAGTTGTTTATTTTTTCCCATAAAACTTGAATAAGCAGAGTCAAAAAGACTCCTACAACAGAACTTTCCAGAAAAGTTTGTATCATGAATTGGGGGTTAGGGATTAGGGGAATTTTGATATTGATGTAGGATGAAAGACCTGAGGGCAAAGGACTACATCCTCTGAACTGATTCTATATATCAGCTGGTACTTTGGTAAACCAACTGAGTTTGCTAAGGGCTAGGCTGAAGCTATGGATCCTTTGTAGCCTTGGTCCAGTGGTATGTTCTACAGATTTGTTGCTTCACGTGGAACTAGAAGGCCTTCTTATAAAATCTACTTCTTTTCTAAATCAGAAGAAAGAAGTTTTTGATTCTATTCCTTAAATTAGAGAAAAATATTCCTCTCACAACAAGAATTTCTCAGTGGTAGTTGCTGACTTGAACATGACTTATAATAACTTACCTGACCATTGGAATCTTTACATCTTGCCTTAGATTGTAACTTCCTTGATACTGACTTCTGAAATTGTTTGTATTCCTAGGCAGAGAGCATTCTAAACAAAAGTTAAATTACCTTTTACAAATACAGATTTGAGGTATCAATAGCAAGTTATGGCTTTCCTGAATGTTTGCCTAATAGGCTATAGGATACCACAACATAAAACTTCTTTCCCTCTTCAGTATGTTTACAAAATATCTTTCTCTGAGGATCAGATGGAGAGTGTTGACTTAGAAATGTCATCCCCTCCCTGCAACCCCATCATATTTACTTCCAACCTGTCTAAGCTATTTCCTTTTCTTCATTTCAGAAACTTTGCAAAGTTCTACCCTTTAATGAATACATTTTTGACTCACTGGAAGAGCACCACCTCCATCAATATGTGAATTTCCCAGGACTCTCCTCACAAACATAGCCTGAACTCACTTTCTCTTGACACATATATTCAGATACTTTTATATAAGTTGAACATTCTAGTCATTTGTACTGTACTTGTTTAGTCAGCCCCAGTTGGATGAAATTCCCCTTTATGTCTATTCATATCAATGTTTTCTCTCTTAGAGCAAAAGCTCCAAAAAGAAAAGGGTTATTTCCCATTGAATTTGGTTTGTTTAATGTTTAGCTTGCCCTGGATCTGGGCTCTTGTCAGCATGGTGATCTAATCTGACCAGATCCTTTGTTTAAATCCACACTGCTAATGAGGCTAAGGTCTCAGTTTCTACACAAGTCAGCTTTGTTTTCTATTCCCCAAATAGAGACTATATCCATAAACCCAGCATGCTATTTTTCAAATGTACATTGTTATAACAAAAAGTGGGGAGGAGGGAAAAATGAGAGGGCGGATGGTGTATTCATTCATTCCTCATTCCATGTACCTATAGTCAGGGCAATGCTGTTTAAAGACATCTGACTCATAGTAGAACATAATTAGAGGGACACCTTGTTTAGCAAGTATCAATGATTAGGGATTCTGTTCTTACACATAAATGAAATCTCCAGACAATTGAATAATTAAAGATTACCCATTTTAGCATTTACATTTTTATTTATTTTAACCATAGTGAGTGGTCATTTATTTCTAAATTATATAATATGTCCTTGTTTTACTAAACAGAGTATGCTGGATCATTTCTTGTTGCTTTAGTCACCATCATGAACTTTGTTTATTGTAGTGTATTGAAATATAGTGATATGCACAGAGTCTATTTTAATCCTATATCAAATGTCTCCTGACTGCTTTAAAACTGGCAATCTGCTGCCTTTTCCATTTCTGCCTTGTGAAATTGTGACTTGTCATTTCCCACTGTGTCTGTTTCTATGGATCTCTTCTACCTTGTTGCTCTTAACCTATGTTCTTTTTTGTAAATAATATTTTATTTTTTCCAATTACATGTAAAGATAGTTTTCAACAATCATTTTATAAGATTTTGAGATCCAAATATTTCTTCTTCCCTTCCTCACCCCCCTCTCCACAAGACTGTAAGCAATCTGATATAGGTTATACATGTGCAATCATGTAAGCATATTTCTCCATTAGTCATGTTGTGAAAGAAGAAATAGAACAAAAAGAAAAGGACATAAAATCAAGAACAACAAAAAAGTGAAAATTGTATGCTTCAGTCTGCATTCAGACTCCATAGTTCTTTCTCTGGATGTGGACAGCATTTTACATCCTGAGTCTTTTGGAATTGTCTTGGATCATTGTATTTCTGAGAAGAGCTAAGTCTATCACAGTTGATCATCACACAATGTTGCTGTCACTGTGTACAATGTTCTCATGTCCTAACCCATATTCTACCTTAACCTGATGGTTTCTAGGAATAAAGATAAAGTTAAGCTTGCTAATTCAGTAACACAATTCTATATATAATATTAAGCTTTAGTATGAAGGAATAAAGTGACTTTCCTGAAGTATAAAGGATATGTGCTTGGTGACAACTTTTTTCACCAGCAGATGTTTAAATTTCTTTCTGCATTTGAAACTATATTATTAAATGTTTCTTTACTTTCCATCCAGAAAAATGCAACAATTTAATGATTTCCTTCTGGTTTTTTGGTGAGTCAAGATTAATTAATTGACTGTAGTTAATTTTGTCTGGGGTTTCTCTTCTGAGTTGGGTACCATGGTTGTTAGTGAGTACTGATGGACGTGATGGCTCTGTGTAGAGTATATGAATAAGGCTGTCCCCACCAACAGAATTCTCAGTGACCACTGAACAGCCACTGGCTGGTAATAACTTCCTTTCCCCCTTGACTTGGAATGGATTGCAGGCACTGACCTAGAGGGGAAAGGCTTCATCTCCCAACATCAGCCAATCTCATCTCATTGCACGGGAAAGGCCCCAGGAGACGTGCTCCTATCCATCATGTGGACAGCTTTGGCCAAAGTGCCCACTACATCACTGGCTTTAATAAAAAGTTGCTAGAGGCTGCAGCACTAGTGACAGATGGAAGCTGCAGCATGCTCAGAGTCCCAGAATTCTCCTATGTTGGAAGAATACCTCTGGAGAAACAAGAAGAAAAGGCAGAAGAGCAAGAGAGAGATAGGAGGATAAAGAGGAAAGGGATGAAGATAGATTAAAAAGAGACAATGACTACCACAGGAAGTATGCCATAATGTGTTAAATAAATTAAGATAAACTAAAACCAAATAGGACTCCAACTTGGAAAGACAAATGCTTAAAGGGGACATGATCCAGGTTTATAAAAGCAGGGAGTGATAGAAAAGACATAAATCTGACCACTGAATCCCAGAATAAAGGAATTGGGTGGAGGGAGATTTTTGAGAATTTATGACTTGGAAAAGGCAAATTTCATGAATGAAAGGATTTTCTACTTTACACAAGGGAAACCAACTTTTATAAAGCTTGTTACTTTAAGAGATTGTAGACTCAAAATATAAATATTTGAAAAAGGATTTAGGTCAAAGGAATGCCTTGGATGTAGTGAGTGTTCAATAAAATTTTGGAGCATGAATAAATGAATGAGTGAATGATACCTCCATGATAGATTATTAAATACATAAGCTTCCTGTCCATCTTTTGAGGTTTTGGGGCATAACCTTGGGGAGTAGTGTGTTTCTCAGCAGACATGGCTTTCTTTTGCTCGTTGTTACCAAATTGTGGGTCTGGGTATTATAAAGGATGTAAAAGTCTAGTCCTGAAACTTTAAGCCTCAGAAATTAAGAACTCTTGGTGAAATACAGAAATAGTATCCACAGGCAATGTGCATACTAATTTAATAAAGAAACTAGAATATGAATTGTGTTCAAATGAAGAAAATTTTGTCTATTATTTTTGACAGCAATTTGTAGAAATTGTAAAAATAAGAGGAAAACAGAGATAGGAACAGTAGGAGCATCACTAAACTTAGAGTCAGCAGGACCTGAGTTCATATTCTCCTTCAAATACTTGCTAGTTACCCTGTTCAAGTCATTCAATCCCAGTTTCCTCACCTGTCAAATAGAGATACAAATAACATCTACTTCACAGGGTTGTTGTAAAGCTCAGATGGGATAACATGTAAAGTTCTTTGCAACTCTTCAAGTACCATATACATGCTAGAGATGATAATGATGATGGACAAAATTATGATGGTGGTGGTGATGATAATAGTGATGATGATGTTGATGGTTATGTCAGGCACCAAAGGACTATTGACCTAAACCAAATTACTTTATATAAAAATTACAAAGAAACACAAGAGAGATGAGGCATACAAGCCAATGAAGTTCCAAGCTTCAATTTGGAATATGTCATCAAAAGTTACTCAATGGGGGGCAGCTAGGTAGTGAAGTGGATAAAGCACTGGCCCTGGATTCAGGAGGACCTGAGTTCAAATTCAGCCTCAGCCACTTGACACTTGCTAGCTGTATGACCCTGGGAAAGTCACATAACCCTCACTGCCCAGCAAAAACAAAACAAAACAACAAACAAAAAAAATGTTACTCTGTGGTATATACCTTTTGACCCAGCTATAACTCCATTAGGCCTAAACACCGACAAGACCAAAGCAAAAGGAATGTGTGTGAGAATGCATTATATATATTCAATTATATACTATATATGTGTCTACCTCTTTGGTGTAAATTATGATATAGTAATATAATGGACTAGTATTATGACATAAGGCATTATAAAATGGACAGTTTCAAAGGAAAACTGGAGGTCCCTTCTGAATTCATATGAAGAAAAGTGAACTGAACTAGGAGAATAATTCATACAATGATGAAAAAATAATACAGACAACTTTAAAAGACTTCAGAATTCTTATAATTGCAACAATAAGCCACAAGGCCACAAGACTACAGATGAAACATGTCACTCACTTCCTGCCAGAGAAGTGATGGAATTAAAATGCAAAAGGAGATGCTATTTTGGGACCTGGCTAATGTGGGAATTTGTTTTCCTGGACTCTGCATATTAGAAGATTTTATTTTTCATTTAAAAAAAATGTTCAGTTGGGGTGTGGCAGTGAGAAGGAGGGAAATTAAGTGCTCATACAAGTAAAAATGTTCCAAGCTTCACATTTAAGGCTTTGAAATGACCATCAGTCACCAGTTGCTCTGCTCACTTCCAGCTCCATCATCTTCTTCGGTCTCCTTCCCTCTGGACAAACTCAGCACCAAATAAATTCATTAGGAAACTAAACACAATGGGAATTGCTTCTGCTTTCTTATTCCTTTCTTTATTAATACTTCAGATGCTTCTGTCTCCCTGATTGGAAGGCTGGAGGACAGAACAAAATTAACTCCTGCATAGTCTTCCTTTATAGAGTGCTCAAATTGCCAGTCATCTCTTCATTTGCCACCAGCTACCCTTTTCTGCTTCATTTTGTATGCTGTCTTGCTCTTAGATTGCAATCTTCTTTAGGGCAAGGACTGTCTTTTTTTAATGTATCCTAAGAATTTAACACAGTACTTTGCATGTAGTAGGACTTAATTAGTATTTTGTATATCATAGCACACAGCTCCCATATGCTTTTTGGAACAGGACATCATATTCTGTCACATAATGAGGATGTTAAGGAGTGATTGGAAAACAAACAAATAAATAATTATTTAATTTGGGGCAATAATTAATATTTTGAATTCATATAGCACATTAATGTTTACAAAGTACTTTATATAATTTGATCCATGTAATAATCCAATGAAGTAGTTGCTGTTATTTTTATTTTTACAAATAAAGAACCTGAGACTCAGAGAGGTTAATCAAATGTCTAAGGTCACACAGCTTATAAATTTCTGAGGAAGAATCTGAACCTAGTTCTTCCTGACTTTAATTCTAGTACTTGATTTACTTTTATGCTGCCTTGCTCATGTAAAATGGACTCTAAGTGGATGTACGGTACCTGAATATATAATACATAAACAGACTCTGACAATGTGCCAGAGCAGCATATTGTCGGCTGGGGAATGGAGGAGAAAAGTAGCTCTACTTAACTAGATTTTGAGCTCCATCACCACTACCACCTTTCCCCATCATGCTGACTTAAGAGAACGGAGGGAAGTCCTTAGGTTTTACAAACTTTTATTGCTGCTGAGATCTCAGAATCTCTAGGAATCAGAGGTGATCACTAGTACTGGAGACCCCTAGGTGATTGGGCTCTTATTTCTTGGAGGCCAGTCAGAATACATTAGGGGACAAAGGTGATTTCCTGGAGAAGTTCACTGAGGAAAAGATATAACCAATTGTCTTGAGGTGAGATGATCCCTGGAGGAACCTAGGGCAAGGTTTCAGTTGCTTGGAGGGCTAATAACCTAGGAAACTGGCTCAGAAAACAAGCTTTAAGATGAGTAATCCTCTGTATTCTGAGGCAGTAAAACTTTAAACAAGAAAATATTTAAGAGATAGGAATTCCCTGTCCTGTACTTTATAACTATTGAAGTACACTTTGCTGGAAGAGCTTGAATCCTTGGCCAATCAGAAAACATCTCTCAGGTTTTCCTCTCTACTCAAAGAAATAGTGTAACAGCTCAGGCAATCAAACAGTCTGATAGCTCAGAACAGTCTACAAGACACCTGATGTTGGCAAGACTAGCAGAAGGTGGTAAAGAGACTATGCCAATCCTTTGGGGGAATGAAGTAGGGGCTAGTAGTAAGATGGTTTCAACCTTTAGATTGGAAACCCTTTCCATACACAGTCTGAATCATAGCTATCTTTATATCTCTAAGGGCCAACGAGGGCTTTGGGGTGCCTATTAGGCACTTACATACTTTTTAATGGAATTGAAGAGATATAATTAATTCAAGGACTGTCCCTGTCATTGAAGAATATTCATGGTAATTCTGTGGTCCATTATCATTCCTAACTGGGAGTGGAAGCCAGTAGAAAGAAGAGTAAAGACATTTTCACAAAATGATTACATGATAAAAACATAAAGTTAATTTACTTTACCTTACCAAACAGAGCAAAAGCAGACTATTTTGTGTTTTTAATTATCTTTTTCTCTAAGTAGGTTCCTATTATCTAGGTATGGGAAAGTTCCATTCATTCAACCATTCATAATGTACTCAGTATTTACTATGTGTTTATTTCCATTTGAGGTACTTTTATTAAAATTTTGACTGAACCTGTGATTTCCTCAGTTCATGGAGCTTCAGGTGAGGAACTTCTATTCCCAGTATGGATGAGTACCCCTTTAGCAATGTATAGGTTTCAAGACTTGCCTGGGGCACTGAGCAGTTTTCATAATGCAGTCTCAGGAAAGTTTGGGATACTGAGATCCAGTACAAGGAAATATGAAGTGCACAAGATAATAAAAGAAACCCAGCTTTAACTGATGGGAAATACTCAAAAAAAGAAGTGCTGGAGGGCATCTAGGTGGCACAGTGAATAAAGCACCAGCCCTGGTTTCAGGAGGACCTGAGTTCAAATCCAGCTTCAGACACTTGATACTTACTAGCTGTGTGACCCTGGGCAAGTCACTTAACCCTCATTGCCCCACCAAAAAAAAAAAAAAAAAAAAAGGATGTGCTGTCAGGGATGATAATGGGAGCAAGTCATGTCCACTGAACTCCCCTCAAATAGGTGGAATTTTTTGCCTCACTGGTGGCCCTGAAGGGATTTCTTTTCTCTCTTCTCACAACCAAAAAGTCAGATTTTTTTTTTCTTTTTTAATACGGGTTCTTATCTGGTCTAGCAGGACAAGGCATTGGGAAATGGGAATGAGTATACTGGACTTGGTGCTATTTCTTCCTAACTGGGGGAAAGAAGCCTCCTAAGGAACTGGTGGCTATGGGATATTCAAAATCCCTCATGTCACAAAAAGGAGACTTTGGGGTTATCACTTCAGTTTTTCCTATGACACCGCAGTACTCTGGGATTTTGAATTTCCTAGGGCTTCTTTTATTTATTTATTTTAGCTATTTGGGACTCTGTTCCTTACAGCAGTTAAATGACTTGCCCAGGGTCACACAGAGAATAAGCATCAGAGGCCAGACTTAAACTCAGATCATTCTGACTCTTAGTCCTGCTGCCTTCTCTAGATGAAGATGAAATATATAGAGGACATGGTCCCTATGCATCATAAGTGTGCAGTCTCACAGAGAAGAGAAGAAGAGAAGAGAAGAGAAGAGAAGAGAAGAGAAGAGAAGAGAAGAGAAGAGAAGAGAAGAGATGTAGACAAGCAGGTATAATGAGATTATATTGATTCCTGATTCATTCTTTGGCTTTGATCAATCAATTGTTCAAGCAACAAGTGTTTATCACGTTATATGTTCAAAGCACTGTGTTAGAGTCCAGTAATACAACAACAAAAGGAGAAAATCCCCTGCCTTCAAGCAGTTTCCATTATGGCCTTGCAATGGCAACTGATTGATTGTCTTTGGGCACCAACTCATAGTGGAAAGTTGAGTATGACCCCACTGGGGAGTTGAAACTGTATGATTAAGAGAATTATGGTATCCATAAGAAAAAATAGGGAAGATGGAGGAGTGATAGATTATGGCTATAAGGGGAGAGGTAATGAGCTTATTTGGGGTCATGTTGAATGCCTGTGGATTATCTGGTTGGAGACCTCCAGTAGGCAGCTAGAGATGTAGGACTGGAAATTTGGAGAGAGATCAAGGCCAGATATGCAGATTTTAGCAAGAGGGAACAAATATAAGAAAAAACATATATAATATATCTAAAAATATGCAAAAATTGGGGGAAACAGAAACTAACAATTGGGGACATCAGAGAAGTCCTTTTAGGGGAGGAATCCATTGAGATGAACCTCAAAGAGAGCTAGGAATTTCATTCAACAGTGGAGATGTACAGTGGTAGAGATGGATTTCCATGTTTGAGGAACAGCCACTAGATTGGGCTGGCTGGAATTTAGAATATGTGAAGGGGAGTTATATGTAATAAATCTTGGAAAATATTCTGGAAGCAAAAATTGAAGGATTTTAAATGGTAAACAGAGAAGTTTGTACTTTATCTTTGAGTCAAAAGGGAGCCAGAAAAGTGGCTAGGAAGCAGGCAGTGACATGATTAGACCTGTGCTTTATAAATATCAATTCGGCAGTTTTGTAGAACATCAATTAAAGAGATAAAAGACTGGCCATAGGCAGAGTCATCAATTAGGAAGCTCCTGAAAAAGTTCACGTCAGTGGTGATAAAGGCCTGAGCCATGGTGATTATGGTGTTAGAAAAAAAAAAAGATGTTGGATTGTAGATGTTGTCAAAATTGAATCAACTATTTGTTTTTGTTATTTAATTGTTTCCTTCATGTCTGACTCTTCATGATCTCATTTGTTTTTTTTTATTGTTGTTTTGTTTTTTGGGTTTTTTTTTGGCAGAGATACTACAGTGGCTTTCTATTTCCTTCTCCAGCTCATTTTATAGATGAGAAAACTGAGGCAAACAGGGTTAAGTGACTTGCACACAGTCACATAGCTAGTAAGTGTCTTAGGTCAGATTTGAACTTGGTCTTCCTGACTTCAGGCCCAGAACTCTACCCATTGTACTGTGTAGCTGACCCTATCATTTGGCAATTAATTTTCTATGAGTACTGAGTCATAGTGTAAAGTTGAGTAAGATACCATTGGGTAGATAAAACTGGATGATTAGAAGAATGGTAGTACCTCAAAAAAATAGGGGAGATGGAGGAGTGATGTGTTATGGGTGTAAGGGGAGAGGTCATGAGCTCATTTGGGAACATATTGAATGTCTTTGGAATATCTAATTAGAGATCTTCAGCAGGCAGCTAGAGATAAAGGGCTGGAAATTTGGAGAGAGAGTAGGACTGAATATGAAGATTTTAGAATCATCTGAATAAAATGTTACTGAATATATGGATGTAGATTAGATTATCAGGAGAGATAATTTTCTTTCCTGGTTCTCCTCCTCCCTGTCTGATTAGTCCTTCTCAATTTTCTGTGGTCAGTTATTTATCTCTAGCTCCTCTAGAATAAGTATTACTCAGTCTCCTGACCAGTGCCCTCTTTTTTATTTATACTTGTTCCCTAGCTTATCTTTTCTACTCCCAATGGTTAAATTAACTGTGCTGATGATTCTCAAATATCTCTCCTAAACTCCATTGTCAATTGCCTGTTAAACATCTCCAAAGGATGCCCCACCAGTGTGTTAATTTTGACATATCCAAACTTAAATTAGTTATTTTCCCTCCTAAAACCTCACTCAAACCAAACTCCTGTCTCTCTTAGAGTCTCTGCTATTCACCACTCACCCAAGTTTATAAACTCAAAGTTACTTTCTACTCTTTCCTGACTCCCCTTCATATCTAATCAGGGATCAAGTCTTATCAATTCTACCTCTGCAATATCTCTCACACTCATGGGTCCTTCTCTTCATTATCAAAACCATCGTCTTAGCCTAAGACCTCATCACCTTTCATCTGTACTACTGAAATAGGTTTGTGATTGTTCTTGCAGTTCTGGATTTCTACCCTTTGCAATTGAATCTTCTCATAACTACTAGCATAATCTTCCTAAGGCTATTTTAGCACTTTTCTAAAAACTATCTGTCTCTGAACAGAAACAAAAACAAACAAACAAACAGAAAATTCTTGGGGCTAGAATTTAAGGTCTGCCATAATCCCTTTCCAAAAGTGATGCCTATCAATTGGGGAGTGTCTGAATGAGCTGTAATATATGATTGTGATGGAATACTATTGCATTATAAGAAGTGATGAGCTCAGCAATCTTAGAAAAACATGGATAGACTCGCACAAAATAATGAAAAGTGAAATCAACAGAACTAGGAGAATGCTGTATACAATGGCAATAATATTGTTTTATGAACAAATTTGATGTTGTCATTTTGATTATAATAAATACCCAAATCAACTACAAAGGTCATATGAAGTAAGATGCTATCTGCAACCAGATAGCCAGAAATGATAAATAGATGTATAAAATTACACATAGACACATATATGTATATGTATATATTCATGTGTATATGTACATATTTATGTATAAAATGTCTATATATGTGTGTGTATATAGATATATGTATGTGTATATATATATATACACACACATATATACAGGGGGCAGATTCAAAATGGCAAAGAAAAGCCAGGAAGGTGCCCAAGCTCTCCTGAGTTTCCCTCAAAAACAACATTAATTCAAGTCTCTAAATGGATTCTGGACCTATAGAACCTACAAAAAGACAGTGAGACAATCTTCCAACTTAAGATAATTTAGAAGACTTCAGGAAAGGTCAGTTTCACTTGGGGAAAAGGGGAACACAGTGCAGCTCATCAGAGCATGGAGGGCATCTAGGCAAGTCAGCAGGAGGCTCTTGGCCACAGCACAGATCAGCATCTGAGACCCCTTGATCCTGCCTCAAAAGGCTGGTGTCATGACAAGGCCATTTGTGAAGCACAATAGCCCTGGCAGAGAGGGCAAACTTTCAGCTAGAGAGCCACCCACAGTACAGGCATCCCAGATCAGGTAGCAAGCCTAGGACAGTGAGGAAACCACAAGCCACAAAGGTCTAAGAGCAGAAAGCCAGTGACCAGGGCCCATACCCCAGCACAAGAAGTTTGCAACAGTGGCTTCTGTGCCCCAGGAGTAGACCTCAACTTTAAAAGTTAAAAAAAAATAGGCTACAATATGATTAAGAAACATAAAAGGGCTCTTATCATTGAGAACTTCTATGGTGACAGGGATGACCAAAACACAAACTCAGATGAGGACAATACTGTCAAAATGTTTACATGTGAAGCCTCAAGGTGGAAGATGCATTGGTCTCAAGACCAAAAAGCCTTCTTGGAAGAGCTCAAAAAGGATTTAAAAAATCAAATAAAAGAGGTAGAAGAAAAAATGGGGAAAAAATTAGAGAAATGAGAGTTACACAAGAAAATTATGAAAAAAGAGTCAACAGCTTGGAAAAGGAAGCACAAAAATTGACTAAAGAAAACAATTCCTTAAAAAATACAATTGGCCAAATTAGGGGGAAAATTGGCCAAATGGAAAAGGAGGTGCAAAAAATGTATACATATACATATATATTTGTGTCTAATGGTAGCCACCTCTATGACAAGGGGAGAAGGAAGACAGAAAAAGAAAAAAATATATAGCCTGACCCATTTGGGCTATTAACTGGTCTCTAAAAGAGACTTTCTATCTGTTGCCTCTTTGTATTCACATAAACTATGTCTAGCCTTTTGTTTTACCTTGTCCCTCAGAATCCTTTTATATCTTTTGATTCAACTCTGGTTTCACCTCCATTAATAAGGTTTCCTTTATGCCCTGAATTGTTATAATGATTCTGCCCTCAAAATGCCTTGTTTGCATTTATGTTATATTTTCCCAGGAGAATATAAGCTTCACAAAGGCAAGAATTATTTTATTTTTGCTTTTCCAGGTTTAGCACCTTGATGCTGTTTCTCTAATTCACGGATTGAGGGATTGGGAATGCAGTTACTTTGTTTTGTTTTGTTTTGTTTTGGTTTTGGTTTTTGGATTTTTTTATAGTGAGAATGATGTGAGCAAATGCAAAGGTTTAGGAAAGGGGAATGACTAATTGTCAAATTGTCTAGATGAGACTACAGGACTTGACTCACATAAGGGATTGGTTTTGTGCTATCTGAGATTTAGAGTATAAAGTGCTTTAGAGGACATCCAGTCCAACCCCCTCATTTTGCAAATGAAAAAACAGACATTTAAATAGAAGTGACTTTGCCATTATCACACAGATATACTATAATAAAGGTCGAATTTGAACCTAGGTCTGCTAACTCCAAATACAATGGAATGCTAGAAAGATCTGTTGGGTTCATATTATGAAGGTTGAAGAACTCCCAATTTCTCTGTCAACCAATGAATGGGGAGCTTCAGAAGGTTTTTGAGAAGAGGAATGACATAGTCAGAGATGCATTTTAAATAGACAAATATGTTGATAGTGTACATTGGATCTGAGGTAGGCAGCAGGTTCAGAATGGGAAATCTAGAAAGAATATGAAAGCATAACTCTGAGATATCCTAGGGAGGCTGCTTGGGTGACTTGCTTCTTGAGTACAAATTCTGCTCCCCCTGCAACTTACCAAAGAACTATGGTGGTATTGAAGTGGAAACTGAACAGCTGCTATTGTAGTTCAGGGCCTCTTGTTTCCAAATCAGTGGAGTTTCCAATATACCCACCTACTGCAGGAGCAATGCCTTCTCTTTCTTAGTGTTAATCAAGTGGGGTAAAGCAGAAAAGCAAGCAGCCTGTGACTAGATAGAGGAAGAGAGAGTGAATAAGGAGGTGCTAATGAAATGTAACACAGAAAGGACCTGGGCTTCTAGAGGACTGCAATTCACCATTGAAAATAATACTAGCACAAAACAGACCTAAGAATAGACCCAGTGATGAATAAATATTCCATGGAAGTGGCACCAAGGTTACCCACTTTATGCTCCTCACTTTATTGTCAATCATTTGAATCTTTTCGAGTGAGGACAGACATTTTTATAGCACTTTCTGTTTAGCATTGGACATCTGAAGTGGCACATAATACAAAAAGGGAGAGTTTTAGCCATAAATTGTGTTTTGCAAAGCAAAAGCTGCATAATAATGAATAAGGGTTTTTTTCTTCTTATTTTCATTTTTCTTTGTCCACGAAAGAACCAAATCATTCTGAAAATACATTAGAAGTCAATGACAAAGTCATAGAATTCACTGACATTCAAAAATCTCTTCACACCAAAGGACTCATAGTTGTGTCCAGGATCTACATGGAAATATTCTCAGAGAGGGAAAGCAGAGAAAATTTAACTCCCTCTTTCCCCTTGTCCTTCTCCCCTCCCTTCCCTCATAGTACTTTGGGGATGTTTCTGTACTGTAAGTAGAATTTCCTCTACTCATACACATTTTCAAAAGTAATCTTACTATAGATACTTTGAGCTAGAAGATATTTTGGAAGTCATCTGTTCTAACTCTCCCATTTTACAAGAAATAAAACTGAGGGCAAGAGATTTGAAGTGATTTGTCACATAGCAAAGGAGTGACAGAGCCTGGACTAGAACCAAGATCTCCCAATCTCTTATTGTGACATCATCACTTACTAGCTCTGTGACCAAAGATGTCACTTAATTGTTCTGAACCTTGGACCTTGGTTTCTACATTTGTAAAATGGGGATAATAATATTTATACTACCTACCAAACATAGTTGCTGCTAGTACAAATAAAATGTGTTGTGTGCCTTATGAATTGTACAGCATTATGTGTATTAATTATTGTTATGACATTTCCTCCAGACCATGCTGATTCCCAGCTCACAGAATCATTGAATGTTTGAGTAGGGATGAACCTTAGAATCCTTGATGTTCAAACTTTTCACTTGATAGTCTTTTTGACGCCCAGAGAAGTATGGAAAATTCATAAAGCCAGTAAGTGGTAGGCATAGAACATAGATTTTCAGGCTCCAAGTCCAGCATTCCTTTGAAGGCTTAGGCCATATAGTGTGTGCCTACCCCCAAAGGGCAGAATCCTTGAAAGGAAATGACTTACATTTATTTCTTCACATTTTAAACCAGAGAACAGCAGCAGGGCTACCTGTACACTGGTAAGTGTGGGAGGAAAAAAACACTCCATCTTTCCTCATGGGTACAATTTAAACCCAAGAATTATTCTAATCAAAACTAAAATAGCTCATTCAGAAAAATGCCCATTCCTCTCCCTTTTTAGTAAGTCTCTCTCATAGAGATATGCTGCACTCTTTCTCCTGCCTATCACTTACTCCATCTTCTGTAATCTTTGGGGAAGCTTTTATCATAACAGCTTCCATCTCCCATGCAACCCCACTGATTTGTACCTCCATGCCTGAGTCCTCAGACATGGGAAATAATTACATGCTTTGATGGAGAACCTCCATCTAGATCCCTTTGTACTAGGCTCTGGCTTGTACAGAATAAGTGTTATCTTAGGGGTATGCTCTCAAACAAAATCTTTTTTTTTTTTGATTACTTGTTTCTCATCTAGTCTATTCTCAAATGAAGATTATAGATTGCAGGTAGATTTCTCCATAAATATACGTAAGATGGTACTCAGGGTCTTTACAAGCACCCATGGTAACAATGCATATTGGGTCTTAGATAACATTTATTCTATTCAATAAAAATGCAGGAACAATCTAAATCAGGGCTTCTTAAACTTTCTCCACTCAAGACTCCTTTTTGCCCAAGAAATGTTTATGTGACCCTGGGCATATAGGTATAGAAAATAGTTATACATAACATTTTACTCTTGTCAAATTTTTCATGACCCCCACATTCAATTACATGACCCTATATGGGATTGTGACCAACAGTGTAAGAAGCTTTGCTTTAAAGGACTTATAGTATACCATACATAGGTTATGCAACTTCCCTTCCCTCTTCAATGGGTCCCACCACATTTCTATGGTTAGTATACTTTTCCAAACTCATAGTGCCATCTCATGATTTGGACTCCAATTGGAAGTAAAACAAGCCTGATGTTGTTAGAATTAATGCCACCAAAATTCCAAGTAACATGTTCAGTTCCAAGATTCATAACCATTTCTAGAATTACAACAATATCCTAAGGACTTAGACTCTCCTGGAAAGGATGTGAATTTGCACTTTCTAGGCAAGCAACCCCTTTTCATCAGATCAGCAGTGTCCAAATAATTAATGATAAAAGTGCAGAGCAAGAACAGGTATTTTGCTCTCCTATAGCATGGCTTATACTCCATAGCTATTCCTCTAGCTTTGTGGGTCCTTTGTAAAATCTTTATATCCCCATGGAAGCTAGTGATGCTCTGTGTCTTCTTTCAAAATTCTAAGTACTTGGCCCAACCAACACCACCCTCCCCAATGTCCCCATAGTTGGCTCCATAGATATTCATTAATCAGGATCTTGTGGGGCTCTGGAACTCTATTCATGGACTGAGTAGCTGAAATCACATGAAACTCCTATTTGCTTGTGCCTCAAGGAAGTCTTTCGCAGCTCAGGGGGTGGGAGGATACACACAGGGATCCAATTTTCCCCTTAGCTACACTGATCTCTGGTCTGAGTTTATATTTTTCAGAATCTTTGAGACCGAAGCTCAGTACCCTGGAACCTCATCAAGATGAGCAGGGAGCTCCCTGATGAATCAGCCCCACTGAATGGCATCACGAAATGACTCTAATATTAGGCTTCACCAAGCTGAGGATGTTTGAAAAGAGATTGGCATTGCCTCATCATCAAGTGCAGAAAGCTTTCTTACATTATCACTCATCAACTTTATCTTCTTGCATGGTATCAAAATAATCTTATTTAAGGGTCATATTCAATCTTGAATAAAGTTGCATAACCATCTTATCTCTCCACAAGCCTACTGAAATTCTTGTTGATGGGCTTGCTATAAAACTAGTCTATCCTTACTTCTTCCTATTTTATTCCCAAGCCCCCCTGCCCCAAGGCCTACTCCCAGTTTTCTAAAGCTTTTTTCCCCTACTTTTACTTGTTGAAATAGGAAGTATTATACTAGGTGCAGTCTGTAGGAAGAATTCGGGCCAATAGAACAAAGTTTCCCTGCTTGAAATTTTCTACAAGGTACTTATTTATATGACAACCTCAGTTACTGTGAATATAGCTGAAAACAGAGAAATAATTAACAATACCAGAAATAATTCTCTGAACCAATAAAAGAATTGTCACAAAATTCTTGCATTTAAGATCATTCACTTGAATCTAGAGAACTATGCAGGTACTCACAGAGTCTATTTATTTTGATTTCACTTATAATTCTTATTAGTCTGATTAGCTGGTTTCCTGGAAGATAGCATATTAGAAGCAGTAAATTAGAAGGAACATAAGAAAGAAGAAGAAGAGGGGAGACTTCCAGAGTCAGACATCACGACAAGACCAAAACATATAATTAGATGGCCTGTCAGTAAAAGAGAAAACAAAAACTATAAAAAGCAGATGGAACAATGGAAATTCACAGCAATCTGGTGCTCTTCAGTGTAGGGGTAAATCACTCTGCTCATCGCAGTAGCCCCTGTGGGCATCACTGTATTAGAGCATTATACAATAAATGATGTTCACAATGGACCCTGTATCTTTAAGACAAAGTTAAATTATAATTGGTAGATTCTACTTAAGAAGACAGGGGAGAAGAGAGAGTATTTTAACAAGATTGTAATACATAGTGGTCAAAATTTTCTTAATGTTTCAGGGCTAAATAGGAAAACCTATCTGCAAAACACAATTACATGGAAGCCCTCTTTCCCTGAGGATAACACGTTTAGTTATGCAGAACTCTTCTATCACTTTGTTTCCAGGTATGTCACTATAGTACCTTGATTTGGATTCAATCCATAATTGATCACATTTATTTTATTTTAGTTAATTTTATTTTTTAAGGTGAGATCTCCTTATCATATCAAAGCCAGAAATGCAGGGCCTAACTACATTTGAGCCTGGTCCCAATTTTGTAGCCCCCATTTCTGAGAGCTCACCCTTAAGAAAGCCCAACTTAGTGCAGACACCCAATTTTCTTAGGCCATTCCATCTCAGAACTCCTAAACTCAAGAAATCACCTAGACTCAACTACACAGGTAGCAGGGCTTGCAGTTATGTGCTTTCTCTACCAACAATGTATCACATTTATTTATCTGCCAAGTACTTTACATCTGAAGTGAGAAACATACTGCCTGCAATAACTCCTTGTGAAGTAAAGCAGATTAAAATATAATTGGGATATAACTAAATGAAATTCAATAAAACAGATAATACTAATATATGATTATCTAAGTCAATATGCATCGAGCTGAGACTTTTATGTTTTGTTTAGTGGCTCTGGTTTCTATTTGAGTTTGACAAAATTGCTTTACAACTAATTTTCATTCTATTTTAATCTAATTTTCTCCTTATAACAGTCTGGAGAAAATCAGTATAAGTGGTAATATCCCCCTTTTACAGATGAGAAAACTGAGGATTAGAAAAATTATCTTACTCAAGTTTGAAAAGCTGATTAGGACTGAAGTCTTATGACACTAAATTTAGTAGTGTTTCTTATAATATTCCTCTACCCATTGGTATCTTCTTTCCCCTCTTTATTTCATGAAAAAGGAGTAAAGTTTGGGATATTTTTATCTTTTAATTAATTAATTAATTAATTAATTGTTTTTGTTTGAAAGTTAAGCAGCATATAAAGTATCAAAGAAACTCTGTTAAACTGTTCTCAAAAGATACATCATGATTCAGTCCCTACCCTATGGGCCTTGACTTTGTCCCTTTAATTAACACAGCATAAGGTGATAATGGAGAGGCCTCCAAGTGCCACTACAGTTAATGGTCTGTTAGCATTTCATTTGCTGGGTCTGGGAATAAAAGTCTTAGCCCTGGAAAAGGCCCTTTGAAAACAAATTAGAAGCCACCAAAAGATTAGGGCCCTTAAAACCAGTAATGTGTGAGGCGAAAAAGGGAAAGTTAAAGGTCATTCTTTTAGTTTGTTTACTTCTCTAGAAAGGGAAACAGAGTCTCTGTGACTTTCTTCTTCCTTTAATCAGTGTGACTTCTGCTGATCTTAAGCTTAGATTCTTAATCACAAGATGTCTAGGTTTCACATCATGCTATCCCTGAAGCACCCGTCCATTCAACAACAAATGATTGTCATTGTGCCTTTAACTTGTCTAATGTTTTATACTTTCAAAGAGAGGTTCTGTACAATGTCTCCTTTGATCAAATAATGATGCTCCTGTCTGCCTACTGTAGCTGGGGTTTCCTCAGCTTTGTATTTCACAGAATTCCTTGATCGGATCTCTTTCGTCTGTTTTTCTGTTTTTTGTTTTTTGAGGGGGAGCTTGGAGAAGATATGGAAGTTTCACTCCAATTCTGTCTTCCGGGATCTAAAATGAAACACAGGGGAACTTTGCTAGTTTCAGCTCCATAGTAGACATTCAAGATAAATGAATGGTTTGGAGGATCATTGCTTTAGAAATGCAAGCAAATATAAAGTCCATCTGCTCCAGGGACTCTTAATCTGGTATTTGAAGACACCTAAGAATCCAGCACATAGATAGCAGGGGGTGGGGGGCTATCTGTAGATTTGTATGGGGAAAAACGTTACATGATTATTTTCATTACCCTTTAACTGAAATTTAGCATTTCCTTCGATCATGAATGTAAGAAACACACATTATTCTGAAGAGTTCACAAGCTTCACCAGACTCCTAAAGCTGGTCTCTCACTCCCTTGGATTAGATAAATCCCCTCATTTTATAATTGAGGAAACAAACACAGAGAAGGGGAGTGACTTGTACAAGGCCACATAAATTGTATGATTGACTGAGAATTTGAACTCACATTTTCCGATTCCAAATTCAATGTTTTTTTCCCATAGAGCAATTTGACAATGAATTATATATATTTTTGTGGCTCTGGTACATTTTTAAATTGGGCTGATATAAAAGAGATTAAAATAACTTAATTAGGGGCAGCTAGGTGGTACAGTGGATAGAGCACCAGCCCTGGAGTCAGGAGTACCGAGTTCAAATCCAGCCTCAGATGCTTAACACTAACTAGCTGTGTGACCCTGGGCAAGTCACTTAACCCCAATTGCCTCACCAAAAAAACCCCCAAAAACCACTTAATTATATATATATATATATATATATATATATATATATATATATATATATATATATACATATATAAAATTTTTTTTTCCATTTGCCTTGCCTTTAGCTGCCCTATATTCAGATTCAGGTACACTATCTTAAACAATAAGGCCTTCCCTTCTCATAACTACCCAAGATTTCTTCTCAGACCTCCGATTGGAAGATTTTTAAAGTTCTTGATGCTATTAAGCAATTAAGTAAACTAGCAACATTGTTCCTAGTGGGCTTCTATCTTCATTCAGGGACTGAATTATTTACAGGATCATGGGTTTAAAGTTAAAGGAAGTTTACAGATCACATAGCTCAGATCATATATTTTACATATAAGTGGGATTAAGTCATTTACTCAAGATTAACACAGTTAGTAAGGGGCAGAGATGGAGGCAAATGCCATGATTGACTCTAAAGGAAAGGCTATTTCTGCTGTTTCCTAAACTGTACCAAACCATCAAAAAGGCAGGAAGTGGCTTTTCTATATTATGAATATGTAGAAGTAATCTTCTTCTTATCAGTTTCCTGAGAATTATTATTATCTTAGATTCCTAGATCAGAAATTCATACTCTTGTGTGTATGGGGGATGTGTGTGTGTGTGTGTGTGTGTGTGTGTGTGTGTGTGTGTATGCTAATGGTACAGTAATATAGTGCTGAGCCTGGAGGCAGAGTCAAATCCAGCATGAGGCACTCTGACAGTAGTTACATGACCCTAGGGAAGTCACTTAATTTCTATCTGCCTCACTTTCCTGAACTGTAAATTACAGATTCTAATTGCACCCACCTCAGAGGGTTATTATGAGGATCAAATGAGGAAATATTTGCAAAATGCTTAGCACATAAGGACGTAATAAATGTTTGCGTTTTGTTTTGTTTCCTTTTTTTTTTCATAAAATGCGAACTTCCATATGTAGGCTATGTTAAAGTTTTAATGACATCTTCTTGCTCTGCCTAGTTTCTAAAAGATGCTTTGTCTCCCAATATACTTCAGTTGTACACAACACCAAGAAAAGAATGGTAAGAAATTATAAACCCTTTAGACTGCTCTGAAATTCCCAAGATGAGGATCAGTGGTAAACTGTAAGCAAGGCCTAGTTCAGAGGAAACTTTCCTAGGATAAAGAATTACATAAACACAACAAGCTAGGGACTGAGGTAGTGGTAGATTCCTTTATCATTGGGCACCATAGCGACAATGGGTGAGGAAGCAACATTAAAAAAAAAAAAAAACAGCAAGGGATGCATATTTACATATTTTAATGAAAACAAATTATCTCTCCTGAAAGTAATTAATTGTGAAATTATTTAATTATGTGGCAATAGTTAAGGAAAAAAGAAACAACAACCAGCGCTTGGAGTTTTTTTCAGTGAATCCCAGTTTTAAATAAACAATTATTTGACTCTAGGCTCTTTATTAAGTAATTCTTTACTAAAATCTAAAAGTGTCAAGGAAATTTCACCCCCATCACCTATCCCCAAATAAAAAAGGAACAATTATGCAATTAGGAAGAAATTGCTCTTGTAGATTCCTTTATATTTTAAAGCAGGTTGCAATATTCAGTTGAAGAACAATGTTGAAAGGATATCTAATAGGACACCAAAATCTTTTTTGGACAAAGCTCTAGTTGATCCCCATCTTAATTTCTCAAGGAGGCTACAAAAGATAGACTCATAGAGTTGGAAAGGACTTTGAGCTCACCTTGTACAACCATGTCCTGAATAGATGCTCCTTGCAAATTATCCCTACATAGACTGTCAATCATTTAGCCTCTGCTTGAACACTTCTGTAGCAGGGAACTCATTACCTTTGTTATATAAATCTACTCAATTCTTAAAACTGAAACCCATTGGTTCTTATTCTGCTACAATGAAAATATAATTCCATTTCCACATGACAGTCATTATTTTTTTTCAAGTCTATTATCATGCCCCACCTTAATTTCCCTACCTAAACACCCCCATTACTCTCAATCATTACTTATATTACAGAATTTCCATAGTCATTACCCTCCTGGTCCCTCTATTCTAGATTATCTCCCTTAATGTGTAATACCAAAAGACAAAGTAAATCAGGAAATGATCAGACATATTTGATCTGGGCACTATTCTTCCCTTGACAAAACCGAAGATCTTGTAGTAGAGACAGTATGGCTAAAGACTAGAACTGTGGGCTTTAAGTAAGAAAGACCTAGATTCGAATTTTAGTTCTGCCACTTAGCTAGCTAGGTGACTCTAGGGAAACCAATTAATCTGTGTATCTCTTAAATATTTTCCTAAAATTTTTCCATTAAATTATAAATATTGTTCAATCTATCTTGTCATAAGCATGATTATTTTATGAAATCCTATATATGTACATATGTGTATTTAATTTCTGCATTATGTAAATTCCTAGGTCATTTTCACTTGAACTGATGTTCGGTCAGGCTTTCTTCATCCTGCCCTTAAGTAATAAATTATTTTAATCTAAATAAAATTTTTTAAAAAAAAATATTATGCTTTTAAAAGATCATTTTGTTTTATTTTAGGCTATCAGTCTAGCTTGTTGAGATCTTTATGAATACTAATTCTGTCATCCAACATATTAGCTTTCTCTTCCAGTTTTGTGTCAGCCACTAATTTGATAAACATGCTTCTGTGTCTTCAATTCTCATCTCATAAAAATGTTGAACAGATCAGTACCAAGGATAGGGACCTTAGGGATGCCATTAGATTTCTCTCTCCAATTTGATATAAATCTATTAACCAAAAATCTTTGGGGGTAATTGTTCAACAGGCTATGAATGCACCTACCTGTCCTATAATCCTTTCCATATTTGATACTTTGAACACAAGGAAAGCGTAAAAATATTGGCAAATCACTTCTGAAAATTGAGATAGGTGTCATAGACATTGTTTCTAATTCTGCTATATATGCTTTTAGTGCCAATTTAATAACTCTGTCAAGAAATAATTGAGTTTAGGATATAATGCTTATTCTATTTCTGGTTTCTAGTGATCACTTCTTTCTTTTCTTAAATGCTCTCACAAGTGTCCATTAATTATATGTTACAAAATATTGTTCAGGATTTGTGGCAGGTTTATTAATTATCTATTATGTCAATATTTTAAAATAAGAAGTATGTCTGCTTATGTCCAATATTGTCATTTTTTCCCTTTTCTGTGATTCTTCAAAGTTCCCCAATAATGCTTCTGCACTTTCATTTGCAAGTTATTCCAGTGCTCTGCTTGAAATTCATCTGGAATGGGGCAGCTAGGTGGTGCAGTGGATAAAGCACTGGCCTTGGATTCAGGAGGACCTGGGTTCAAATCCAGCCTCAGACACTTGACACTTAAGGAGCTGTGTGACCCTGGGCAAGTCACTTAGCCCTCATTGTCCTGTAAAAACTAAAACAAGAAAAGAAAGAAAAGAAATTCATCTGGAATGGAAGACTTAAACTAATCGAAAGTAGGTTGTTTTCATTTATTTTCTTCAACCTTTCAAATTAATGCAAGAAAGGAGGGAGGTACAGAAAGCAGAGGACAATAAGATGGGTGGAAAACAGAGTCTATGAGGGACACAAAACAACACAAAGGGAGGCTGTGAAAAGATCAAGATGTTTTAGATTTACTTCAAACAAGTAGCTGGAGATGACTGTGACCATATTTAGAAGTTAGTGTTGTTCTCCACCTTCCCCCTACTACACCTGGAGGTTTATCATTCCTAAAAAGATTTAGGTTTTTCTTTGTTGCAGGATTTACTTTTTTAAAAATCATTTTGTTGGTCTAGTAGGCATTTATATTATAATTTAAGATAAAAAGAAAGAGAAGAAGGAGGTTTAGAATGGCATGGTATGATTGAGTCAGACTTAGGATTCAACTCCTGGCACTGTCACTTTTAGCATGATGACAATTAAGTCACTTCATCTTTATAGGCCTTAATTTTCTCATCTGTGAAATGAAGGAGTTTTACGAGATGATGTGTCTTGTCCAGTTTTTTTTATTTTGTTTTGTTTTGGTTTTTTTGCAGGGCAATGAGGGTTAAGTGACTTGCCCAGGGTCACACAGCTAGTAAGTGTCAATTGTCTGAGGTCGGATTTGAACTCAGGTCCTCCTGAATCCAGGGCTGGTGCTTTAACCACTGTGCCAACTAGCTGCGTCTTGTCCAGTTTTAATGCACTGCCATTTCCCCAGCCCAACTAATAAGTAAGGAAGGAACAAAGGAAGCAAGGAAATAAAGATATAAAAAAGGAAGAAAGAAAGAAGAAATAAAGGAAGGGAAGAAAAAATGAAGTAGGAAAAGAGAGAGAGAAAAGAGAGGGAAGAGAAGGACATGACAGGATTTCCTAGGAGCATTCTAAAGAGACCATATTGTTCTGTTTATTGTTCCTTTAAGCCTGGATAATCATGTCCAATGATGTATATTTCCTTTAAGAGGATTCTCCAAGTGGAAAATGTTCTTGAAAGGTTTAAACACTGTGAAATGTCCCAAACTCATCACTGTGTTGTGGGAACAGGAGCAATTGAGAAATCATGTAAAAGGGGGTGGGGAGAAGAAACAAGAGTTTGATAATTTGATGCAGATAAGCTTGAGTTTATTTCAATTAAACTTGAGCATCTTGGGTTGATGTAATGAAGCTTCCTCTGTTCTAGGCCAATAGAAATTTATGGTAGATGTCTTTTTAAATGTTCTTTTAAGTGATTATAAGTATCTTATGGAGGAGTGAGGGAAAAGAAGGAAGAAGAAGAAGAATGCAGTTGTGAAACTTCAAGTTAAGAAAAGAGACAATTGTAATTTATATATATATATATATACATATATACATATACATACATATACATAAATATATATACTTAGTAGTAGTTTCTGATTCAGCTACAAAAGGAGTTAGTGCCTTTCAAGTCTATATATATTTCATAAAATCCTTTTTTATGCTCTATAGTCTACACATAATTATATATATATATATATAATATTTTGCAGGTTACTTTACATGATTTCCCCTTGTTCCATGACTTAGAGGGAATCTTGTATGCAATGTGGTATAATTGAAAACTTGGGACTTGGAATCAAGTGAATGGGTTCAAGCATCAGTCCTTATACCTACTAGTCATGAGTGTCTAGACAATCCACTTTGTCACTCTGAACCTCAATCTCTTCATCTGTGAAATGGGAATACCAAGTTTTCATGACCTGCCTGATAAGGATGTTATGAGGAAAGCACTTTATAAACTTTACTGTATTATATGAGGAATAAAAAGTTATTTTTATTATGATTCTCTACTTTCAGCTCTTAAGAAATATTAATAAAATAAATGAAAAAAATTATAGTGATTTGTTTCAGAATCCAGTAGCTGACATATATATAGAGAAATTTAATGTTGATGAAAAGCTTTACATACATAATGTCATGCCTTCTCTATAACAATTGCATCATATAGAAGCCAGAGATATCATTATCCCTATTTCATAAAAGCTGATAGAAGTTGTGACTTGACCTCATCACCTAGTTAATGTCAGAGGTGGAATTAGACCATCAGTCTCTCTTGACTCCAAAGGGAAGTCTTTTCCCATCATACTGCACTGAAACTGATACAGTAATTTCCAATGGCCACATAGTAAAGATCAGGTAGTATATATCAGCGGCAGATTTCAAAGCAACATTCTTTTTATACAGTGCTGTTACCCTACTGGGGGTGGGGGGAGACAGACAGACAGACAGACCCAGAGACAGAGACAGAGAGACACAAAGAGTGACAGAAAGAGACAGAGACAGAAAAAGAGAGATGAGGGATTTTTTTTTGTACATTTTATAAAGTAGTTTAAACTAAAATACAAAATAGGAAGATGCCTGTGATTGCCATGTACCCAGCAGAACATAATAGAAAATTCAATATAAAACAATACATTTCCCTTTCAAGAATACCTATATAATAAATACTACATATTCTTTTCAAAGCTGCAATCTGTTCTTTACTTCCTTGTAGGGTTCTTTTGTTCTCTGCTGTGAACTTTTTACTTTATTTTCCTCTCCCTCCCCCTCCTATCCTAAAGAAGGCTACAATTAACTGAGGGTACACACACACATACATACACCCATACACACATATATCGATATATACATACATATATATTTGTAATACGTATATATATACACATAAAGATTTACATATGTGCTCTCATACACATATATGCAAGACCATACTATGCTTATTCCCACTTGTGATGTTTCTCTGAAAGTGGATAGCACCTTCCTTCATAAGTACAAGGCTTTCCATGTTTTTCTAAATCAACCAGCTCATCATTTCCTTCACCACAGCAATATTCCATCCCAATCACATCTTATCTGAGATATAGTCAATGATTTTCCTCCAATTTCCTGCATTTTTATTCTTTTATTCTTGGCTGCATGGGTTTTATTTATATAAGAACATTTAATTTAAAATAATCAAAATTATCTGTTTTACATTTCAAAAAGTGGTCTCACCTTATAATATAATTTGAGGTCTGAACCTACTGAATCTGCTTCCTTTACATCTTTTCCCCCTGGTTTCTCTGAAGTTCCTGACCTTTTGTTCTTCCAAATGAACTTTGTTATTATTTTTTTCCAACTCAGTAAGATAACTTTTAAAAGTAATTCAATTGGGATGGCACTGAATAAATTGATTAGTTAGGTACAATTGTCGTGTTTTTATTATCTTGGCTTTACCTACTCATAAACAATAACTATTACTTCAATTATTTTGAATTTATTTGTATATAAAGTATTTTATGTTTATGTTCATATAATTCTTGTGTGTGTTTTGGCAGGTATAGACTCATGTATTTTATGCTGTGTAGTTGTTTTAAATATTCTAAAACAGGAGGGAGGAAATCTAAAAAAAGTTAATCAAGATAGTACCCTAATCAAATCAATGCCATTACAAGTTGGTGAGTCTTTGTTTGGGACTTTTAATTACATTTTTCTATATGGAGCAGGTACCTTTTAAATCTCATTGAGAAGGAAAAAAAAACTTAATCATTATTAATCTTCAGTGGTTGGAGTTGCCCTACAAGACATATTAGCTGGTTGTGAGCAGTTCCCTCCTATAATTCAGCCTTCCAACTCAAGAATTGAGATTTCCTCAAGGACATGATCTCAGGATCTAACTTTCTATCCATTGAATAGAGATCTATAGTTCAGTGCTTGTCTTCAAGCTTTTTTAACACGTAGCCACAAGTTCTAGATTTGGGATAAAATATCATAGCCAAAAAAATTAATATTTCAGAAGAGAGAGAAGGGAGATAATTTGAGCCCAAAGGAGGTTCCCTTAAGAGTCATAGTAGAGAGGCGGAGCCAAGATGGCGGAGAGGAAGCAGCGAACTGCCTGAGCTCTCCTTCTGTTCCCTCAAAAAGAACATTAAATCAAGCCTCTGGACGGATTCTGAAACTACAGAACCTGCAAAGGGACGGAGAGACACAGTCCTCCAACCAGAGATAATTTAGAAGACTTCAGGAAAAGGTCGGTCTGACTCGGGCAAAAGGGAGGCCCAGCGCAGGGCAGCATCACAGCGCCTAGGGGGTCAGGGCAAGTCAGCAGGAGCTGTGGGACACAGCCGAACAACTGAGGCCCCTGGAACCTGGTTCAAAAATTTGGTGGCCAAGAAGGACAGTGGAAAAACCTACCTGCACCGGCCAGGAGGGCAACGAATGGGTCAGGTGGGAACGGACGCCAGGAGCGGGCTCCTGGCTGGCCTAGTGCACCCAGATAGGAAGTGCAGGGCGGGGGATCTCCACACACCATAAAGGCCTCAGAGTAAAAAGCCGGTCACACAGCACCTATACCCCTGCACAAGAAGCCCAAAACAGGGACTCTGGTGCCCCGAGAGCAGACCTCAACTTAAAAAATAAATAAATAAGCTGCAAAAATGAGTAAGAAGCAAAAAAGAGCCTTCTCCATTGAGAGCTTCTGTATCAACAGGGAAGAAGCCAATGCAAACTCAGATGAGGACAATACCCTCAAATTGCCTACATGTGAAGCCTCAGGAGGGAAGGTGAATTGGTCTCAGGAACAAAAAGCCTTCCTGGAAGAGCTCAAAAAGGATTTTAAAAATCAATTGAGAGAGGTAGAAGAAAAAATGGGGAGAGAAATGAAAGCAAAACAAGAAAACTATGAAAAAAGAATTAGCAGCTTGGAAAAGGAAGCACAAAGATTGACTGGCCAAATGGAAAAAAAAGTGCATAATTTCACTGAAGAAAACAATGCCTTAAAAAGTTCAGTTGGCCAAATGGAAAAAAAGGTGCATAATCTCATTGAAGAAAACAGTGCCTTAAAAAATTCAGTTGGCCAAATGGAAAAAAGGTGCATAATCTTACTGAAGAAAACAATGCTTTAAAAATTAAAATTGGACAGTTGGAAGATAAGGAATCCATGAGACACCAGGAATCAGTCAAGCAGTATCAAAAGAATGAAAAAATAGAAGAAAATGTGAAATACCTCATTGGAAAGACAACTGATCTGGAAAACAGGTCCAGGAGAGACAATTTGAGAATCATTGGACTGCCTGAAAGCCATGATCAGAAAAAGAGTCTAGACACCATATTCCAGGAAATTATTAAGAACTGCCCTGATATCATAGAATCAGAGGATAAAATCATTATTGAAAGAATCCACCAATCACCTCCTGAAAGAGACCCCAAAAGGAAAACTACAAGGAATATTGTAGCCAAATTCCAGAATTATCAGGTGAAGGAGAAAATACTCCAAGCAGCCAGAAAGAAGGAATTTAAATATCATGGAGCCACAGTCAGGATTGCTCAGGACCTGGCAGCTTCAACATTAAAGGACCGCAAGGCTTGGAATATGATATTCCTGAAGGCAAAGGAGCTTGGATTGCAGCCAAGAATCTATTACCCAGCAAAAATGTGCATTTTCTTTCAGGGGAAAAGATGGACATTTAATGACATTGGGGACTTTCAATCTTTCCTGGTGAAAAGATCAGAACTGAATAGAAAATTTGATCTCAACATACAAGAGAAGTTTGAAAAGGTAAACAGAGGGGGAGAAAAAAAGGTTAACCAATTAGGTTAAACTGTTTATATCCCTACATGGGAAGATAATACTCATAACTCTTAAGAACTGTAAATGTATTTGGGCAAAAATAGATCTCATTAAAAGAGATAAGGAAGGAAATTACATCTTGCTTAAAGGTACTATAGATAATGAAGTAATATCAATATTGAATATGTATACGCCAAGTGGTATAGCATCCAAGTTCTTAAAGGAGAAGTTAAATGAGTTACAAGAGGAATTAGACAGTAATACTATACTAGTGGGGGATCTGAATCTCCCCCTCTCAGAATTAGATAAATCTAGACAAAAAATAAATAAGAAAGAAGTGAAAGAGGTGAATAGATTACTAGAAAAGTTAGACATGATAGATGTCTGGAGAAAATTGAATGGGGATAGAAAGGAATATACCCTTTTCTCAGCAGTACATGGCACATTTTCAAAAATTGACCATGTATTAGGGCACAAAAACATCATAGTCAAATGTAGAAAGGCAGAAATAGTAAATGCATCCTTTTCAGATCATGATGCAATAAAAATTACATGTAAGAAAGAGCCAGGGAAAAGTAGAATGAAAATCAATTGGAAACTAAATAATTTCATTCTAAAGAATGAATGGGCCAAACAAGAAATCATAGGAACAATCAATAACTATATCCAAGAAAATGACAATAATGAGACAACATACCAAAATCTATGGGATGCAGCCAAAGCAGTGCTTAGGGGAAAATTTATAGCTCTAAATGCTTACATGAATAAAAAAGAGAAAGAGGAGATTAATGAATTGGGCATGCAACTTAAAAAGCTAGAAAAAGAACAAATTAGAAATCCCCAATTAGATACTAAATTAGAGATCCTGAAAATCAAAGGAGAAATTAAAAAGATTGAAAGCAAAAAAACTATAGAATTAATCAATAAAACTAAGAGCTGGTTTTATGAAAAAACCAATAAAATAGATAAAATATTGGTTAATTTGATTTAAAAAAAGAAAGAAGAAAACCAATTTACCAGTATCAAAAACAAAAAAGGGGATGTTACCACCAATGAAGTGGAAAGTAAATCAATAATTAGGAATAATTTTGCCCAACTGTATGCCAATAAATTTGACAATCTAAATGAAATGGATGAATATTTACAAAAATACAAACTGCCCAGGTTAACTGAAGAAGAAATAAAATCCTTAAATAAACCCATATTAGAAAAAGAAATTGAACAATCCATTAATGAACTCCCTAAGAAAAAATCCCCAGGGCCAGATGGGTTTATGGGTGAATTTTACCAAACATTTAAAGAACAATTAATTCCAATATTATACAAATTATTTGGAAAAATAGGTGAAGAAGGAGTTCCACCAAATTCATTTTATGACACAAATATGGTGGTGATACCAAAACCAGGCAAAGCAAAAACAGAGAAAGAAAATTATAGACCAATTTCCCTAATGAATATTGATGCTAAAATCTTAAATAAGATATTAGCAAGGAGATTACAGCAAGTGATCACCAGGATAATACACTATGACCAGGTGGGATTTATAACAGGAATGCAGGGCTGGTTCAACATTAGGAAAACTATTAACATAATCAACCACATCAATAAGAAAACCAACCAAAATCATATGATTATCTCAATAAATGCAGAGAAAGCTTTTTACAAAATACAACACCCATTCCTAATAAAAACACTGGAGAGTTTAGGAATAGGGGGAGCTTTCCTTAAAATAATAAACAGTATCTACCTAAAGCCATCAGCAAGTATTATATGCAATGGAGATAAATTAGAGGCCTTCCCAATAAGATCAGGGGTGAAACAGGGATGTCCATTATCACCCATATTATTTAATATTGTATTAGAAATGTTAGCTTTAGCAATCAGAGAAGAGAAAGGAATTAAAGGAATTAGAATAGGCAAGGAGGAAACAAAACTATCACTCTTTGCAGATGATATGATGGTATACTTAAGGAATCCTAGAGAATCAACTCAAAAATTACTTGAAACAATTAACAACTTTAGCAAAGTAGCAGGATATAAAATAAATCCACATAAATCATCAGCATTTCTATACATGACCAACAAAGTCCAGCAGCAAGAGATAGAAAGAGAAATTCCATTTAAAGTAACAGTAGATAATATAAAATATTTGGGAGTCTACTTGCCAAGACAAACCCAGGAATTCTATGAACACAACTACCAAACACTCTTCACACAAATCAAATAATTGGAAAGATATCAATTGCTCATGGATAGGCAGAGCTAATATAGTAAAAATGACAATACTGCCTAAATTAATTTACTTATTCAGTGCCATACCAATCAGACTACCTAAAAATTATTTTATAGAGCTAGAAAGAACAATAACAAAATTCATCTGGAAAAACAAAAAATCAAGAATATCCAGGGAAATAATGAAAAAAATTCACAGGAAGGTGGGTTAGTGGTACCAAACCTGGAGCTCTACTATAAAGTGGCAGTCATCAAAACTATCTGGTACTGGCTAAAAAATAGAGTGGTAGATCAATGGAATAGGCTAGGCTCAGGAAATGCAGTAGTAAATGACACTAGTAATGTAGTGTTTGATAAACCCAAAGTCTCCAGCTTCTGGGATAGGAACCCAGTATTTGACGAAAACTGTTGGGAAAACTGGAAGATAGTATGGCAGAAATTAGGCATAGACCAACATCTTACACCTTATACTAAAAAAAGGTCAAAATAGATACACGATTTAGACATAAGAGGTGATACCATAGGTAAATTAGGAGAGAAAGGAATAGTCTACCTATCAGATCTTTGGAAAGGAAAACAGTTTTTGACCAAACAAGAGATAGAGTATATTATAAAATGCAAAGTGGATGATTTTGATTACATTAAATTAAAAAATTTTTGTACAACAGAAGCAATGCATCCAAAATTAGAAGGGAGGCAGAAAGCTGGGAAACAATTTTTGAGGCCAGTACTTCTGATAAAGGCCTCATCTCTAAAATATATAGGGAACTAAATCAAATTTATAAGAACCCAAGTCATTCCCCAAATGAGAAATGGTCAAAGGATAAGAACAGGCAGTTTTCTGATGAAGAAACCAAAGCTATCTATTCCTATATGAAAAAATGCTCTAAATCTCTAATGATTAGAGAGATGTAAATAAAAACAACTCTGAGGTACCACCTGACACCTATCAGATTGGCTAAAATGACAAAAAAGGAAAATAATAAATGTTGGAGAAGCTGTGGGAAAATTGGAACACTAATCCATTGTTGGTGGAGCTGTGAACTGATCCAACCATTCTGGAGAGCAATTTGGAATTATGCCCAAAGGGCGATAAAGCTGTGCATAACCTTTGACCCAGCAATACCACTTTTGGGTCTTTTTCCCAAAGAGATCATGGAAGGGGGAAAGGGACCCACATGTACAAAAATATTTATAGCTGCTCCTTACGTGGTGGCAAAGAATTGGAAGTTGAGGGGGTGCCCATCAATTGGGGAATGGCTGCACAAGTTGTGGTATATGAATACAATGGAACACTATTGTGCTATAAGAAACGATGAAAAGGAGGAGTTCAGAGAAACCTGGAGGGTCTTGTGTGGGCTGATGATGAGTGAGATGAGCTGAACTAGAAGAACATTGTACACAGTAACATCAACATTGAGTGTTGATCTACTGTGATGGACTATATTCTTCTCACCAATGTAAGGTCACAGAAGAGTTCCAGGGAACTCGTGATGGAAGAGGATCTCTAAATCCAGGAAAAAAAAAAAAGAACTGTGGAGTATAGATGCTAAATGAACCATACTATTTCTTTCATTTTTGATGCTGTTGTTTTTTTTCTATTTTGAGGTTTTCCATCATTGCTCTGATTTTTTTCTCTTATAACATGACTAATGCAGAAATAGGATTAATGTTATTATATATATGTATATATATATGTGTGTGTGTATATATATATATATATATATATATATATATATATATATATACCTATATCAGATTACCTGCTATCTAGGGGAGGGGGGAGGGAGGGGAGGGAGGGAGAAAAATCTGAAATTGTAAAGCTTGTATAAACAAAGGTTGAGAACTATCTTTACATGTAATGGAAAAAATACTTTATTAATTTAAATTAATTAATTAATTAATTAAAAAAAAGAGTCATAGCAGGTTCAGGTTTGGAAATTTTGACTTCTTTTTAGAGAAAATGAATTTTCTATGCAGTATGGCTCTTGGAGAGAGAAGAGGATAGCACAGATATTCTCCCAACCTCTCAACATATGGGGAAGAGAAAATGGAATACATTCACATCATGGAGAAGCAAAATATTTTGCTTTCCCCTACCACTATGAGATATCCAAAAAATTCAGGTCTGATGCGAAAGATGGCATATCTAGCAATCTCAAGTTGGATTTCCATTACAGAGGAGTCCAATCCCCTCTAGTTTCTGTGAGATGTAAGAAAGACTCAAGGGAATGTCATGGCAGTCACTATCTAACAATCCTAGATAATGTTTCCTTTACTAGGGAAGTCCAAACAACCATATGTCACTCAGGAGGTTGGGGCGGAAAAGGGGACTCTGTAGAAATCTTTTGGAAAGGGAGACCTATGTAGAAAGAGGAGAATTATGTTGATTTTTTAAAGGCCATGGTAAGTCCTTTATGTTTTTTCTACAATTTTCTATGGGCTCTTCTTAGTCCTTTGTGTTTTCTACATTATCTTTGAGTCTGATATAAAAGTTGGCCTATAAATGATAGCTGTATTTGGTATCATGCATCTTTATATGGATTCTGGAACCCATTTATGTACATTTGGAGAGTCATATGAATTGGGCTAGGAGCTTTTTCAAAGTAAACATTTTGTAAGGGCATACAAATTTGTTTATAATGAATTTTTGGCAATGGAAGAAATTTTGAGCTGGTTGGTTTTAGAAAATAATGGAAAGATTTGCAAGAAATAATAAAGGGCACAAAGAGCAGAACCAAGAGCACATTGCACATAGTAACAGCAATATTGTTCTAAGAACAATTGTGAATGACTAAGTCATATTGAGTATTATAAATACTCAAATCAGTTACAAAGGACCTATGAAGGAAGATGTTATCCACATCCAGAAAAACAACTGATAAATAGAAGCATATATAGTTTGGTTTTACATGCATACACATATATATACACATACACATATTTATGTCTAAAGGTAGCCTTCTCTAGGGAGAGCTGGAGATGGAAGGAGGAAAATAAAAGAGAAATGATACAGCAGAGAACAAAAGAAAACTTAGGAGGAAGTACAGAAAAAGAAGGTTAGCTTTGAAAATGATGTGTCGTATTTATTATATAGTTGTGTTTTTTTTAAGCAACTGTGAAATGGAAATTCATGCTTTTATATTGAATCCTCTTTTTATGTTATGCTGTGTATATGGGAATGTTCCTTTTTTGTCTTTTTGTATTTAAGTTCAAACTGATTTTTTTAAATGACCTTTTGGGGTAGGCCCTAAGATTGAACCTCAGGACAGAGAAAGGAGGGAATCTGGTAATTAGGTACGAATTGTACAGGAGATAGTTAAATAGACATATAGAAATATTAAACTATGAACAATCACTAGAGGATAGCAATCTCTTGTTAATAAAAATAGTGTATGTTGGAAAGAACACTGGACCTAAGATCATTGAACAAGCATGAAGGGTTAGATTCTATTCTAAAGTCTGTAACTTTATAGAGCCCCTCTGAACTTCTGAAACCATTGAGTGTTTTATGGATGATCATGAAAAACAAATTATAGCAGACTTCTTTTTCTCATTATGGAAAAATGGAGGCAGAAGACCTGATTTCAAATTCTGTCTGACCTTGGACAAGTCATTTCACTTCCCCATTCCTCATTTTCCTCATCTATAATATGAAAGGTTGGACTAGATGATCTCTGAACTCCTTCTAGCTCAGGATCTCCAATTCTACAATTTTATTATTCTCCCAGGCTGGTGGAGAGTAAAGTGCACTGTTCCTATTTCTTATCCTCTCTGCATGAATAAAATAGAATTGTCTCCTCTAGCCCTTGAGTTAAAACTTCATATTTCCATCTGTAAAAGGACTAGGGGTTAAGAAGGAGGAATTTGGGGTCATCTAGGGTCACAACATTTCTGTATCTACCAAATCCACTGGATTTCTCTGACAATAAATGCGATACCAATAATACATCTATAGAAACTTTGACATAAATTGCAGGAAAAATAAGCAAATAAACAAAAGCAGAACAAGGCACATGGACTACACCCTCAAAAGGTGGAGGGAGGAAACTTCTTCTTGTGTTCTCACACACTGGGACATTAACCCTTCAAAGGTGATAGTCTTCTCAGCTCTCAGTGTCCTGTTCCATCCTTTTTGAACTCACTTCAGCCTCTGACAGTGTAACCCTCTTCTCCCTGATAATTTATCTAGGGTTTCATGATACTGATTTCTTCTAATTCTTTTATCTCACTTCTCCTTCTAAGTATCTTTTGTTAGATCTTCATTTTAATCTTCCCTGCTAACAATGGCAAAGCACTGCCAAGACTCTCATGGATTATCTCCTCCCTCTATGCTATTAACGTGGTGACCTCATCAGTTTCCATGGTTTTAATAATAATTTTTATGCAGATGATTCTCAAATCTATTTGTCCAGCCCTAACCTCTCTCTAAACTTCCGTGCACATCTCCAACTGCCTTTTCTTGAACTGGATATCCAGTAGATATCGTAACTCAATATGTTTGAAACTGAACCCATCCTTTCACCCAAACTTTCATTCTTCTTAATATCCTTATTACTGTAGAGAGCATCATCATTCTCTAAGTCACAAAAGTTTATAACCAGGTGTCATCATTGACTCATAACTTTCTTTCACCCCAACATCTGAAATTTTGTGAAATATTGTCCTTTCTATCTTAACAGAATCTTTGGTATACATTCTGTTCTCTCCTCTGACCCAGCAACCAACTTAGTGTGGGTTCACATATTCTCAATGACGATTGCAATAGCCTACTGGTTGGTCTCTCTGCCTCAAATCTCCCCTTATGGGAATCTCAACTGAGCCATCAAATTGAGCTTCCTAAAATTAAATTCCACTCACTTCACTCCCTTATTCAATTTACTCCAGTGGCTCCTTATTACCTCCAGGATCATATGTAAAGCCCTCTGACTTCAAAGTCCTTTTTAACTTGGTCCCTTTCTATGCTTTCAGTCTTCTCACACCTTACTCTTCCCCATGTGTTCTATGACATTAATTTCTGTTATGTTCCTGGTATATGACACATCTTTTTAATACTTCAAGTATTTTCAATGGTTTTTACTCATGTTCAGAACGCTCTCCCTTCTCATCCCATCCACTAGGATTTCTTGTTTTCATTGTTGTTTAGTCATTTTCAGCCATGTCCAACTCTTTGTGATTCATTTTGGGGTATCTCGGCAAAGATACTGGAGTGGTTTTTCATTTCTTTTTTTCAGCTCATTTCATAGATAACAAAACTGAAGCAAATAGGGTCGAGTGACTTGCCCAGAGTCACACACCTAGTAAGTGTCTGAAGTTGGATTTGAACTCAGTTCTTCCTGACTCCAGGCCTGGCACTCTACCCATCATGCCATCTAGCTGCTAAGATCAATTAAGTCTTATTATTATCTTATTATTATCCTTTAAGTCTTATTAAAGCTTTATCTTCTCAAGAAGTCTACCAGCCCTCATTAATCTTAGTTTTCCCTATGAGATTACTCCCAATTTTTCTTGCAGATATTGTGTACACATATGATTGTTTGCGTGTGAGGTCTTTGAGATTAGGGACTATTTTTTGTTCTTCCTTTACCTTTCTTTGCATCTCCAGTGCCTAACAAAGTACCTAGGACATAGTAATTACTTCATAAATACTAGTTTGCTGACTGACTGTCCTATATAAGCTGCTGGCAACAATTCAGTGACAGCTGGAAGAAATATTAGTGGCCAGTCAGTCCCATACTCTCATTTTACAGATTAAGAAACTGAGTCTCAGAAACACGAAATGACTTGCCCACAGTCAGATACCTAGTGAATAGCAGAGGTGGTATACCAACCCAGATCCCCTGACTCCTAAATCAATACATCTCACTCTATGATAGTTCAAAGTACTCCTCTATAATAATAGAGTGACAGTCACAATGTTCTGTAGATCCTGTGGGCATTCTATAAGCAGTTTGGAACTGGGAATCAGAAAATCTGTGTTCCATTTCTAACCATGTGGGGCCTGGAGCAAGTTACAGCACCACCCCAGGCCTCAGGTTTCTCATCTGTAAAAATAAAAAGGTTGAATTATATGATCTCTAAGTTTTCTCCAGCTCTTTACCTATGTTCATAATAATGATGTACCCTGCTTTGCTCAGCAAACTGAAAGTGTAAGTTTGAGATGACCCAAGGGGACAAAAAACAAGCCCAGAATTTGAGAGTTCCATATAAATGTATGAGATTATTCCACTGGGGTAGGGCAGGGAAGTAAGGAGGGAGTATGTTATTATAAGATTATGATTAACTTGTGGTTTCAGGGCCTCCACTGTTTTTCTTCTTCAACCTGAATTTCTGAGTTCAGTTCAATTCATCTTTATTGAACACCAACACTGTGCACAGATTTTTGTGTGTACTGTAAGGCTTATATGAGAGGTGGGTACCATATCCCTGCCTTGAAGGGCTTACAGTCATGATGCAGAGATAAAACCTACACACATGAAACACTCAGAGGACAGCATGTCTTGTTGTGTGATCACATGCTGGAACTTGGTATATGAGTAGAATAGGCTATAAAGGTGCCGTGTCTCTCAGAATGACTCTGAGTCTGTGAACTGGGTGGCTTTGTCAATGTACATTCCAAGGGAAAGATTATTGGACCTGGATCCTGAGGACCAAGCATCTAGGTCTGTTTTTGTCATTCAGAACGCTATGTGTCAATGGGCAAATTAGTTCACTTTTCTGGATCTGTTTCTTAGTTAAATATCAAGCAAACAAACATAAAACCTTACCTACTTCAAGTTGAGTAGATCTTGCAGAAACTTTGCTGGGGCCTCTGATTGCCCATCGTATTTAGATGAAGATCCACTGTTCTGATTGTGTAGTCACATATGCAGCCAAGCCCTTTTGTGTTCGTTTTAGCTTTGAGCTAGGTGTCATACTATTTTTTTCCATTGATGATCCCCTTTTTTAATGCATTCTAGATTTTTGCTTTTCCTACTCTCTGAATGGCTCCAGAGTGACAATGAGGCAGATATTCCCACCATCAGCCAGTGTCTGCTCAGCTGAGATGCCCTTTAGTGAAGATTAACAATGTTTGGAAACACTTGGTTAATGGAAAGTGAATATTGAATGACATATCAAACTGCCATTGAGTAGGGGCACAGATGGAAGTGACTTTGGTGGGGAATTGGTTATTCAATTTAGCTACAAGTGATTTGAGGTATAATAGCCCAAACTTCAAAAATGCAGGCTAAAACAAAACAAAAAAGCAGTAATAAGCTTAGAAAGCATGAGCAAGCAAGCCATTGGGTTGGAGGACAAAACCAATTTAAATGCAGTTGGAGGTCAAGTTTGGGAATTATGAGGCCATTCACAGAAAATAATCTTTTTTTTTCTTAGAATAGTAATGGTTTCTCTTAAGGTTATTTTAGGTATTTGTGATGGGACCATAAACTCCAATCCTGAGGGGAACTTAGATATTGCCTAGTCCAAACTCTTTCCTATTCCTAATGGGGAAACTTAGGCCCAGAGGGATTTAGTGTCTTGCCTAATGTCTCATGTGCAATAAGAACATAAATCTAGAGCTGGAAAAACATGAAAAGCCATCTGGTCCAACTACCTTATTTTTTTTTGCAGGGCAATGGGGGTTAAGTGACTTGCCCTATGGTCACACAGCTGGTAAGTGTCAAGTGTCTGAAGCCAGATTTGAACTTAGGTCCTCCTGAATCCAGGGCTGGTGCTTTATCCACTGAGCCACCTAGCTGCCCCCAACTACCTCATTTTCGAGGTGAGGGTATCAAGGCCCATAATGGCAGTGTTCCAAGTCATGCAGGTAATAAGTGTGAGGAACAGGATATGAACCGAGATCTTCTTATTCCAGAGCAAGGACTCTCTTCAATTCCTTACAGTGTCCCCTAGAACTCTCTTAGGTTTGGTATTCTGGTATTCCCTAATAAGAAAAAGTCTTAGGAGTTTATAATTTTACAATTCTCAAAAAGTGACAAGATGAATAACCATAAATAATTACCTCTGGGGTAATATTCCCAGTAGATCTGCCTCTAAAAGTATGATTAGGTTATTTGGAAGAAAAAAATTAAAACAAAACTTCATTATTTCTCTCCCCAAATGTGTTTTTCATACTCTGTTAATGGCAGCACCATTCTCTCAGCCACTTGGCATGCAAACCTCCAGTCATTTTCTACATGTCCCTCATCTCTCCATCAATTCACTCCTTCTCCTTCACATTCTAATCCAGCTTTCAGATCATGTCCAATCTACCTGCTCAAATCTTACTTACATTCACATCATTTTTATTTTCACTTGCCATGATACTAGTTCAGGGCTCACTTGATGCATTGAAACAGATGACTAGGTAACAACTTTCTTGTTTCTATCTGTCTCTATTACAATAATTATCTTAATTTTTTGTAACTGTCATTCCCTCACTAAAAACAATAAAAAATCTAAAAAAAGCTCCTGCAATTCATTCTAGCTCCAGCTATATGCTCCTATCAACCTGATTTTCCCTGATAATCCAGAGAGTAGTATTTATTCTATTTCTCCAGGCTTTCCATTTTTAATCTAAGCAGGAACCCACACATAATAGTTAACCAACTGAAACAAACAGAAACAGTATATTCTGCTACTTACTAGAATATTACTTTTGTTCTCCATCCTTGTTGACAGTAGAATTCTCAGTTCCCTAAAATTCTTACTATGCTGTACTATTATCTGTTATAGGTCAGTTATGCGTTTTCTTTCCATCTTCGGTGAGGTATATGCGGGGTGGGAGGTGGGAGGAGGGATAGGAGAGTCCTAGGGGAGGGGTTAGATATTTTGCTAAGGGCTATTAAATAAGCTTTTTTTTAAAAAAATAATGGCCACATTTTCCTGTTTGCCCAAGGCACCTTTGTTCTAAAAATATTATTCTGTCAACACCTGCACAGAAAGAGGGGTTTTAGTCTGATGATGTCTATAAGGTGATCTGGAGTGATATGCTTATGATTTCTTATTCTTCCCTTTTTTCTTCATATGGTTGGTCCTTTTTACTATATTTGTCACTATCATCAGTTGTTTGTCATGCTTTAATGACAGAGGACCCCATCCCACTATTCCTCTGATAATATTTGATATTTTTCCTCGCAAATTATGGGTTTTGTTTTGCCAAGACACTAAGCCAATTGTCACAGTAAGAATACAGTACACCATCTCTGGGCTCTTTCTTGTTGGGAGCACCATCAAAAGAGGATTGGCTTAATGAAGAGGTCAGTCTTCCTATTTGTCATTGCATTTTCTCTTCAAATGGCTGGATTCTGACTCTTGCTAGACACTTCCTCTGCCCCTTGATTTTTATCTCCTGTTTCCTAATTTCTCCATAATTTTATTTTTACCTTTGTTATCCAATTTCTAGGGGAGTCCATTTACACACATATATGGAGACCTAGATATGAATGATATTGGGAGATTTTTCATAGTAAACTCTAAGTAGGAGCATAAGGAGTCAAAGAGAGAATGATGTTTCTGGGTTAGGCCCTAAGATTGAAATGAGGACCTTTAAGCTCAAATAAAAATATTAGGAGGAACAAATTGGAGAATTGGGTTATATTGGGTGAGAGCAATATATATAAAAAAAGGCAGACCACCAGGGAGGAAAAAAAAAGAGCTACTAAAGAATGATAATCCCTTGTCAATAAAAATAGTGATAGAATAGTCTTGTGAAAAGGGGAAAGGGGAAAAATAGTGAGTCAAAGAATATTGAACAAATATTCATATATGGGACCTTGTTTGTGTTCTCCAAGGCTTCTAGCCTAGATTCCTGGTCCTTTCCACCTAATACTCCTGAATTCTGACCCAGCTTAACAGCCTGGGGCTGGCAAAAGCAGTAAAATGGGGTGCAAAGTAAAATGCACTTAGAATCAGGAGAAATCTCCATCCTACTACTGCCTCTGACCTTTATGATAATAATTATATGGAAATGTTTAAATCACAACAGTATAAAAGGAAAGAACAAGAGAACACAATAGAACATTATGTAATTACAATGATTAAAAAGCTTGATCCCCAGGATGAGTTGATAAAGGTACTTCCCTATTTTCTTTGCTGAGGTAGGGGAATATGGGGGTATAATATTGTAAATACTGTCGGACTCAGTTGATGTATTGATTGGTTACATGAGAGGGCTCTCTAGGTGGGCAGGGGAAATATATCCTAAAATAAAGGTGTCATAAAAACAAAATATACCAATAAATATTAAAAGCATAATTAAAAACATTACTGATTTTCCCCAGACCAAATAAAGAAGGAAACAAGTTAGAGCATATCTGAACTTCATTTTCTTCATATATTAAGTAGAGACCATAAAAGCTGTAGCACCTACTTCATATGTTGTTATGAGGACCCAGAAAAATAATGTATTCTCATTGTTTGGAAACTTCAAAACCCTTGTTATGAGTTGCCTAGTCCTGCCAGCTTATGTGTGTCTACCTATATCCTAGACTCTTTCCCCACCTAGACTGACATTATCTATGTGCCTATTTTCCATATAAATGAACTCTTCTCCATTACAGTTTTGACGATGCATACCATCAGACTTTGTCTGCCCAGACTTGCCTCACTCCAATACTTCCCAACACTCACAGGTGTGAAGATAGCAGTCTACTGGTCTGATCTAAAGAACCAGGATGAATGTCATTTTGGTGCTCCAGAGCCTTGAGAAGATAGCTCATGAATACAGCTTTGTTTTGATTATCTCATCAAATGACAAGAGCCTGTTAAGCCTTTGATCGTAAAAAAGAAAAAAAAAAGTTATCTCAGTCTCCATTTTGAAATTGTCTCTACCTCCCCCACCCAGAAAAGAACACACACACACACACACACACACACACACACACACAAACACACACACACACAGAGGGGAAAACCTGTGGTTGGCAGGCAAAGGTTTCCTCTCACCTTCCCAGTAGGTACAACATATATGTGCCAGTGGCATTCACATCAGCTCAGCAGGTCATCCACAGGGATCAAAGGCAGAGTCAAAAGAGGCAGAGACAGCAACAGTCCCATTCGGCTGCCTTTGCAGTTTGGGGTCATTTATCGCTTCATCTTGATGCAGCTCCCAGTGCACAAATAGACCCAGAGCAGCAGGGATTTCAGTTCTGACTCTTATGCCCCTGTTGCTTTCATTCCCCTTTATGGGCTGCCTGAAATGTGGCCTGTCAGGAAAAGTGGACAAATTGGCTTGTTACGAAAGAAAAACCCAACCCAACTTTGGCTCTAACTCTGGTGAGGAACCTGATTCATTAACCTCAATGACAAAAATAACCTCTTTTGTATCTGCCCTCTTTCCACCCTGATGTACCACCGCCCCATTTATTCTCATGCCTAATCAGCCTTGCCCAATTTCATTCCTGAGTGGATTGGGGAAGGTATCTCAAAGATCCCCATTCTTAGATATGTCTCAGCCATATCCCCTTAAAATATCAAAGGAGCCCGTTTGAGCTCAGCTACATTGTATATCAAGAGACTGGGTTCTCAGGTCCTTATTTGAACTTTCTGAGGTTCATCCTCCACCAGCTCAAGTTCAGTCATTTTGATGTTTTGGCTTTGAGTTTGGTGTTTAAAGTGCTATGAAATAAACATCAATACAATGCCGTTCTTGTTTCATTTGAACTGTTTAGCCCTTGAGGGCAGACTCCAGCGAATCCAGAGACTCCAGTTTCCCCGATTACTGAACTTTAAAGAAGGACTGAAGTTATGAATTGAGGGACTCCCACTTACAAAAAACTGCTTCTAACTTGAAGTAAACAGGCCGAGCCACTCTTTGGTTGTTCCTGGAGACTTCTCTGGTTAAAAGTTTACCCCATTTGAAGTCAGTTTATAACCTGTCTTTATTCTTCCAGAATTACTGGTTGCCATAGTTACAGCGGGCTTCTGGAAATGAACTTCATAATTGCTGCATATTGCATATAAACAGCTGGATTCCCTCTTTCAATTTCATTCTGAAACAATGAAGGCCCAAGAAAATGGCCTCATATTTGAATCATTGACATGCTAAAGACCGTTATACCAGAAGCAAAGCATCATGAAGTGGAGAACTTAAAAAAAAAAATGACAGTCAAATTCTCCAGGCTTTCTGTATGTATATGAATGTACATATGCGTTTGTGGATCTGTGTGTGTGTGTGGGGGGGGCAAGTATAGGTATATATAGAATCAAAGAATGTTACAACTGGAAAAGCTTTTAGAGATCATTTTATCCAGTCCCATTCTTTTACAAGTTAAGAAAATAGAAGGTCAGAAAGGTTAAATAAGCTTCCCAGGGTCACACGGGGGAAAAGAGTTCCATAGCTAGGGTCTGTAAAGGCAGGTGTGGTACAGTAGGAATCACAATGCTAATAAGTTTCTTGTTTCAACTCTACCATTAAATAACTATGTGGCAGTAGGTTAGTCATTGAGTTTCTCTGGCTCTTATTTCCCTCATGTATAAAGTAAAAGATTGGGTTGAATAAACAATTAAAATCTCTCCCACATCTTATAAAACTATAACTTTAAATTTATTCAAGCATGTATTTATTTATATGTATATTTATCTATCTCTTTATCTCTCTATGTAATCTATCTCTCTATCTTTATGTCTATATATCTATGTATCTCTCTCTCTCTCTCTCTCTCTCTCTCTCTCTCACCTATTTATCTTTCCATCAGATTATCCCTGGGGCTGGTCATGTCTCTAAAGGGCTAACTGACCTGGCTCTGTTGCAGACACCTGACATTTCTATATTACTTAGCTCTTGAAGACAAAATTCCAAATGTCTCAATATATGAGTGTTATATGGGAAATAGAGCACATCATCAGGTATTAACAGCTCAGAATCAATTGATCACAATCTCAGAATCTTAAAGTTTGCAGAGAAATGAGAAAACATATAGTATAGCATATAGACCTATCATAGCTCCTGTCACCTGAGCAAGGACCCCAGGGATTGGAGTTTAGATTAATATAATTATTTATTTATTGAGGAAGAGGTTTCTCCGCAATATCAGATGTTGGGTTTACATTTTTAGGACAAGAGGGTAGCTTTCAGTTATGTGTGAATGGGGTTAGGAGATGGCAACTGTGAGGAAAAATAATGAAAAGGAAGAGGGAGACCCAGAAAAGATTTGGGAATACAAAAGAGAAATTTGACCACAGTGTTGCCAAGGGTCTTGATAGGGCAACACATACATATTATCTATTTCTCTATGCCTATGAGATAATTCCCAAATATGTCCAAGGGAAGATGATTTAGCCTTTTCCTCATGACTCAAATTTTTAGACATTTTCCCAGTTTCTCTACCTTTCTACTCCCAGTTACTCAGGGTTACCATGCTCTTTTCTTGCCCAGGAAATGTGTTACATGATCTCATGTGATTTGCCTTATTTGGGAACCACAAGTATTACTATCCCGCCCTTACAGATGAAAAAAATAGGGCTCTGAAAGATTGGAACAGATAATCCAGATCCAATGCTCATTGGACTATACCCTATTGCCACAATGAATAGGAAATAATGATTCTAACTAAAACCCTAAAAATGAACAGCCACTTGGCATCTTCTTTATCAAGAACTGTTTTTCTTTCCTATATGGGGCTTGTGCTTTGTAGCATTTTTGTTCAAGTTGTAAAACTGCAAAGGCAAAATGTTAACTCTCTCCCTTGCTGAACACCTCTCTCCCCCTGCCCCCATTACAGCTTGATCTTCCACAAGGTGATCCTGCTGTGAATCACAGCATATAATTAAGGGAGAAGGTTTTTTTTTTTTTATATCCTATTCTTTGGATTTTTTTTTTTCTTGAGCCAGAAACTGGCTATGGGCTTACAGGTGCCAGGGAGGGATGATACCTATCCATCCGTAAACCCCTCCTGATTTCTTTCTTCTATCCCCCTCCTTCAAACTGAAGCTCTATAATGAAGAAGCAAAAACCCCATCCTAAGTCATGTGGCTTTTGTCTCTAAAAAAATTCTCCATACTGCTTCTCCCCAGGCCAGCTTGAAATATGAGCTAGGAATAAAAACTTCAACCTAATTCCAAGCTCTCATGTTTGGGAGTCATACAAACAGACAGAAAAAGAGAAAGAGCTTCATTTGTAGAACAGTCTTTCACAAAATACCACGAGCCATTTGAGAAAATAGACATTTTAAACATGTTGCTATATAAATTTGTATTGCCCATAAGGATTGTTGTTACTATTGTGAAAAAAGTTGAGTGACTTGGCCAGGGTCATACAGGCAGTAAGTGTCTGAAATCAAATTTGGATTCAGGAAGACAATTCTTACTGACTTCAGGCCCAGAATTCTATTTACTGTGCCATCTAGTTATCCTTATATAGAGATTAGCATAGAGTAAATAGGATCACAGGATCAATAATCTAGAACCATAAAATGGTTGTTGATTGACTGATAGTCCTAGAAATGATTTTTCTGGGAAAAAAAGAGAAAAAATTCTATTTAGGCACTGGTACCACTAATGTCACTTGCCATAGTATGACTCAAATGGGTTTAGTAATAGATATGTACATGAATGAGCAAAACTTGGCATTTGTAGAGCTTTCATCCCCTTTCAGTATTTAATTTGAGTTTTATGCATTATGTTTTTAATCAATTGTTATTTTATGAGTGAGATCGTTGTATCTCCTCATGTTAATGAATAATCCAAGGCCATATTTTGAATTACCAACTTTTAAATGCTTGTGGTGTGTATCCTCCAACAATTTCTTTTTATGGGTGAAAAAAGTGAGGCACAGACAGAAAAAATGGCTTGCTCTAGGGGATATAGGCATAACTAGTGGAAATTGAATTCAAGCCCAAATCTGACTCTAAGTCACTATAGTGTTCAGTAGTCATCTCTATACATAGTCCTTTTGGGAAGAGAAGAAAAAAAAATCTCCCTCATGCAGTGGAGCAGAGAAGACTAATGACTATAAAATAAAATATAAACACATGCTTGAGAACCAGGTACGGCCCAAGTAAGGGAGTGATCAGAAATGTGTGTGGGTAAATCAGGAAAAGCTTCTCAGAGAAACTGAAATTATGACATGAAGAATTAATACCTTTCAGATAGGTGTATTGGGGGTTGGGAGAAGAGATATGAATCTCTTTTGGGGGGGGATGGAGCAATGAGGGTTAAATGACTTGCCCATGGTCACACATCCATTAAGTGCCAAGTGTCTGAATCAAGATTTGAACTCAGGTCCTCCTGAATCCAGGGCCTGTGCTTTATCCACTCTGCCACCTAGCTGCCCTGGTAGGAATTTCTTGAGAAAAAGTTCTGAACTAGTGGTGACCGTATGAACAGTAAAGAACACAGTAAAGAAGAATAGAGGACACTGGCTAGACTGTTGGTGAATAATAAGGGATCACATAGGAGGGGTAGAGTGAGGTCTATCGATGGAAGACCCTGAATGTTAGGATAAGGAGTTTAGATTCATTGGCTCTAGGTACAAGGGACAGAATTTGGGGCAGCCTAGTAATATGGAAATAGAACAACTTGATGTCAAAGGACCTAAGTTGGAATCCCATTTCTACAACACCCTGTACAAGTCAGTTAACACCTCTAGATCTTACTTTTCTCAACTTTAAAAAGGAGAAGCTGGGTCTAGATACCCTTTAAGGTCCCTTAAAATACTACCTTTATGATTCTATCACCTGGTAAACATATCTTGAGCTTCAGGGACCTTTAACAATCTGGTTCAATATTTTCAGGTTGCTAGAACAGTTGTAACCCAAATACTGATCTGCTAAAATAAAAACAACAAACCAAAAACCAACCAAACAAACATTTAGAACTATGTGTCATATTTTAGTTTCCTCCCTAGGATGAAGGCAATGTATGACCTCAGACTCGATCTCCAACAAAAGTGATTTCCTTTTGCCTAAAGAAAAACAAAACAAAATTTTTAAGTCAGAGGAAGAAGGAAAGGGGGAATTCAGGATCTGGTTAGAGCCATTGGTATAGCCATTAAATTCAGCATGGGGTCTCCTGACCCAGGGCTAGAAGGAAATTAGTTGCAGGATTCAGAAACAAAACAGAACCAAACAAAACAAGTGTGTAGTGTAGGGATATTTTTGATGACATAAGAAAAAAAGTGGTACCCAAATTTTTTAGCATAATTCTTTCTTCATTAAACTTTTTTTTATTTTGACAACAGAAAGTATTTAGAGAAATGACTGAGCATAAACACAAGATGGCATCAATATAACTTATTTCTAAAAGAAAACAGCCAGCACCATGGAGAGATATCTCCCCACTCTTGAAGTTCTTGAGACTTAAGTCATCACCATGTTAGTTAGTTCTAGTGAAAAGGAAGAGAGTTAGAGGAAGGGAGAAGAACTCATAAAATGGCAACAAAAATTGGGGTAAAAGGTAGGGAGAAGGTAACACAGTGGAGCCCCTGACAGTTTTCTGGAAATCCTGCTAGGGGTATGTGTGTGAAGGTGCTGTGTTAAAGAAGAAGAAGAAGAATCAGATATGCAGGCTCCCTTTGTAACTGTTTGCTTGTTTTCAGAACCCAGCCCTTTTTGTCTGGGGTAACTTCAGAAGAGTGCTGGTGAATACACAGTAGGGCATGGGCCAGGACTTCCTGAGGCAGATTTCTCCTCTCTCTTCTCTGTGCTTTACCTTACATAATCCTCACTCAGGGCTGTCATTCCTGCCTGCTGCTGTGCCCTCCAGAACAAACTCAGCCAGCTCGGTGACATTTTAATAATAATACTTTGTACTTATACAGCACCTGTCATCCAATGATCTCAAAGTACTTCCCCAGAGATTAACTCATTAATCCTCACAAGGTTAAGTGACTCCATCAAGGTCAGGGAGACAGAGTGTCAGAGGCAGGCAAGGGAACCTAGCATTGTCTCTCTCCTCTTGGCAGAGAGGGTTGATCCTCTAGCCCATACAGAACTGCCAGGGTCCCCACCAACTATCTCCAAGCCATCCGTTCCATATTCTCTTGTTATTAAGTAATTCTGCCTTATTCCCAATGACAGCCTCTTCTGCTTTTATTGAAGCATATGTTTTGTTGTTGCTCTCGTTGTTGGAGTGGAATTGTAGGATAGTGGAAAGATCACTTTTCTAGTGCTTAGGAGACCTGGGTTGGAATGCCACCTCAGACTTTTAGTAGCTTTGTGACCTTGGGTAAATGGTTTTATCTCTCAGAGATTTAGTTTCCTATTTTATAAAATGGAAATCTATAACAACTTGTACCACCTACTGCACAGGGGATTTGTGAGAAAAAATATCTTTGGCAAAACTAAAAGTTTTCTTTGATTTGCAGATAGTTATGTTGTTAAATTTGTATTGGGCATTTTAGGTATGAAGGAAGAAGCTGAACCATTTGTCCTTTTCCTGTAGAGAGAGCAGGTTAGCAGCAGTGTGAGCACTGAGAAAATTCTGGTTGGTTGCATCTATATCTGGAGTGTCCTAGGGAGAGTATAGAGTACTCCTCCCTTCTCATTCCACCCCTTCCACATCAAACCACAGTAATAAAAAATGAAATGTAAGGGTCCAATATGAAGGAAAGGAGACAACTCTTAGGTAATGGCATTTTACATTTGCTTGGAACTTCTTTATAGCTCTTTTCTATGTGTTACTTCATTAGATTCTTAGAACAGCCTTGTGAGTTAGATGTGGTGGGTACAGTTGTTCCCAGCTTACATATAGGGTACCCGATGCATGAGGTAGGTAACTCATTGTCATATGTTTAAAAGGTAATAGAAGGACAGCTAGGTAGCACAGTGGATAAAGCACCAGCCCTGGATTCAGGAGGACCTGAGTTCAAATCTGGCCTCAGACGCTTGACACTTACTAGCTGTGTGACCTTGGGCAAGTCACTTAACCCTCATTGCCCCAGAAAGAAAAAAAAGGTAAAAGAACCTAGACTCAAACCCAGTCATTACCTGTGAATCCTTAAGCATGTTATTCTACATCTCTGACTCTTAGTTTCTCCCATTTGTAAAATTATAAGATTGGTCTCTATGGACTCTAAGACTTCTAGCTCGTAAATCTCGAAATCTGTCTTCAGGCCCAGTCTCTCCTCCCACTGTGCACAACTGCTTCTCTAATTCAAGAGTAAGCCACTTGAAAGCAGTTTTCTCCTTTTGTACTTTTCAGAGGAGATGATAACTCTCCAGCCCAAAACAGGTGGTAAACATAGACTTACTGAATTGAATTAAAGGAATCTTAGTGTACATTGACTCAACCTTGTTCAGAACCCTCCTCCTATGCAAATGTTGATACTTTTCAGCCTTTTTCTTTCTCTTGCTATTTCAGCCAATGTATTCATATTTTGCTAACTGTTGAACTATTAAATTGGTTAACACCAGTCATATTTTAACAGTGATCTTCTGAAACTAATATCTTTATGTTAGCTATCTAATTAATGACCAATGACAGGAATCTAAGGCACTGTGATATGCTGGTGATAGAGATACCTGAGGGACACTGAGATACTGAGGATTTTACACAACCTCTAAGATCTTACTTTCCTAGGAGGGTGCGTCCTGTGTATTTTCTGTATTTCTCCCTTCACCATCAATTGTTCTTTTCCCTAAGCTTGCTCCACCTCCATTGAGGCCAAAGCATATGCACCAGAATGTACAATTGCCTCATTTCAAAGGAGTTCTCCCAAGGAACTCATAGATCGGAACCTTCTCAGCCACCCCCAGGCACAGAGACCCAGGATAATAGCATGGCAATGTACCTCCTGCTGGGTTTTATTGTATGCTAATGTAATGGAGCCATCAGTAGGGATGCTGTCTGTGCAGTTAGAGAGGATTTCTTTTTGTCTAGTTGGAACATTCTGACCAGATGCCAAAAAGGTGCATTTGTGGTAGGGGAGCAGAGTGGGAAGAAAAAGGAAAGGAAGAGTAAGAGAGGTATTGTAGAGAAAACAAGTGAGAGAGTTCATGGAATCAGAGAATTATAGATTCAAAGCATTGAAAGAATCTTCAGAAAACATCTATTCAAACTCATATCTGAGAAGGAATTCCTTCCATAATATGCTTGGGAAGTGGTCATTCAGCCTTAATGTGAAGACCTTCAGTTATGGGAACTCACGGTTTTTGTTGTTTGTCCTTTGTTCTTGAAGAGGACTATGACATCCAGAGTTGATGTGATGACTTACAATGAATTGGATTAAAGTGAGAGAGGATTGTGTTACCAGCTTCACTCTCCTTCAGAGCCATGTGGGTCCAGTGGCAAGATATACATCAGGACAAACAGATATGGCACCACAATAGATGTGAAGTGACTTTCTCAGGGTTACACAGCTAGTAAGTAGCAAGTGTCTGAAGCTGGATTTGAACGCAGGTCCTCCTGACTCCAGGGCCAGTGCTCTATCCACTGCACCACCTAGCTTTCCCTGGGAAACTCACTATATCATAGAGAATCCTCTTCTTTTTAATGTCTTTTTCATCATTAGAAGTTTTACTTATCTTTAGCTAAAATCTACCTTTCAAAACTTTTCATCTGTTATGGCTGGTTTTCCCTGTATAAGAACAAGCAAAAGAAAGGAAGAGGAAACAAATTTAGAGAGTGCTATGACTGATGAAATCTAAACTTTAGCTAAGTGCAGGGTAACATATAGGAATGACTGTTTAAAAGAAGGAAACAGGGGCAACTAGGTGCACAGTGGATAAAGCATCGGCCCTGGATTCAGGAGGACCTGAGTTCAGATGTGGCCTCAGACACTTGCACTCACTAGCTGTGTGACCCTGGAAAAGTCACTTAACCTTCATTTCCCTGCAAAAAAAGAAGGAAACAAAAGCATAGGCAATTTTAAACCTGTAACAGTAAAACATTTTCCCCATTTAAAATACTCTTATTAAGCCCAAAAATATAGCTCAACATCATTTAACCTTTGGGATGAGTTACCATATTTTTTTTCTTCTTTTCATGTAGGAAAACAATTCTTAACATAATTTTAAATATCATGATTTTTGACTTTGAATTAGATATAGTATGTGAGTGGGGTGGGGTTGGGGCCTTGGCCTGGAGATAATTGCCTGAGTCTCAGTCCTGGTTCTGGCATTTATTAACAATGTGACTGTGGGGAAGTCATTCAACTTAGATTCAGTTTACTGATCTGTACAATAAAAATATTACTTGTACTTCTTATTTCATGAAATTGCTGGAGGTACCCCAAAAGCCATCTATTTTAAGCCACACCTAAACAAATATCCCTTTTACAGTATAGCAAATATACAGTAATTCAGCCTTTGTCTTCTAATAAGGCCATACCCAAGACAACTAATTCCACTTTTGGATAGCTTTGTTTGTTATAATTTTTTTTTCTTTTCATTTTAACAAAATCAGCCTCCATGAAGAGCCCACTTACTGCTGCTAAACAGAACACATTTCATTCCTTTTCACCATGATGACCCTTCAGATGCTTGAAGAATGCTTCTATGCACCCACTAAGTTTGCTAGAAATTAAACACCCACTCAACAACCCCATCCACCACCACCACCACCACCATTTCTCTCCATACTCATTTGGCATGATCTTGAATCCTTGATCTTTTGCATTGCCCTCTTCTGGACTTTCTCTACCTTATCAATGCTTACCAAAATGTGGAACATGGCATTATAGAGCAATGCTGCTGCTGCTGGTAAAAATTATGATGATGGTAGTGGTGATGGTGGTGGTGGTGATGATAACACATCATTTACAAAATGCTTTAGAATTTGTTAAGTACTTTACATTTATTATTACTTCATTAAATCCTCACAAAAACCTTGTGAAGTAGGTAGGTTTTTATCTCTATTTTACACGTGAGGAAAGTGAGATTGACAGATGTTCAGTGGCTTGGTCAGCCATCATAAAACCAGTGTCAGAGGCAGGATTCCAACTTAGGTCTCTGTGACTACAGCTCCAGAACTCAATCCACTGTGCCAACCAGAGGCTTAACCTTCACTTTTTTCCCTGCCAAATTACATTGCTGACTCATTTTCAGACAAACTTCTGTGTACCAATACTTTGACTATCCTATACTTGTGAAGGTGATATTTTGAACCTACAAGTAAGATTTGATATTTATTCTTTTTAAATTTATCCTGTTAAATTCACCCTGATATTCTACTCTGCCAAGATCTTTTTCGATCCTAACTCTGGTATTTAGCTCATCAGCTATCCCTCCCATATTTGTCTCATTTGATAAACATAGCAATTATGCCTTTATTCAAGGCATTGGTTTAAAAATATAAATAGCAGAGGAACAAACATATATGATTAAGGTATTCTGCTGGACATCTCCTAAGCTGATACTGAATCATTAATAATCCTATTTGTACATGATAAGTCAAGTTTATGAATCTATCATTATTATTACCTTATCTCCATCTTCCCAAGTTGTTCAGAAGAATAACAGGAAAGACTTTTTCAATGCTTTGTTAAATCTAAGAGAACTTTATAGTATTACCAAGATCTGCCAATGAAGTACATATTTAAGAATGAAATGAAGCTGATGTAACATGACCTCTTCTTTAGGGTAACTTTATTACAACCACTCCAGTTTCCAGGTGTTCATTAACCATCATTTTGGTGTTATATTCTAGAATTTTTCCAAGAACAAAAATCAAGCTCCCTGGCCTATGGTTAATAGGCTTAACTGTCTCCCTCCCCCCCCACTCCCAACTTTTTTTTTTTTAAATCAGGACAACATTTGCCTTTTTTTTTTTTTTTCAGTCCTGGAACACCTCTTCCACTGTTCATAGACTTTCAAAGATCAATGACAGAGACTTTGCAATAACATCTAACATTTCTTTCAGTATCCTGTGATGTAGTTCACCTGGGCCTAGTGACTAATCAGGGACAGCTAGGTGTTCTCCTATTATCTCTTTTACTTATCTTCGATTTCAATTCCCTATTAGCTATTTTTGTTCTGTTCTTTCCAGTACAATGATCATTTTCATTGGCAGAGAAAACAGAAGGAAAATGAATTCAGTAGTTCCACCTCCTTTTTGTCATCCATTATTATTGTTCCATCCACCCCAAGCAGTAGTTCTACCTATCTTTGATCCTCCTATTTTCCCTAAAATAGCTTTATCAAAAAGTTCTTTTTTGTTGCTCATTACATTCCTCACTAGCTTGAGCACATTCTGAGCTGTCAAACTTTTCAAACTGTTCATATAGGATGCTTCTCATTTCATGGTTTCCTATTCATCTTCTATTATCTGCCCTTGTTTCCATCTTTTGAATCAACTTTATATTCTAAATTAACTGATGAGCTCCTTGGGAATCCATTACAAAATTAGCATCAAAATGAAGTAGCTCCACTGTCATTGGGAAATTAAAAATAAATCTTGATAGAGCTTTACTATTTTTTCATCTCTTTGTAGCACTTCTATTGTAGCCTTAAAAGATGTAAAAATGACCTGGCTTATGGAGTCTCACAAGCTTTCTCTAATTTTCCTCCTTATATTCACCTCTTCCCTTTTGTTGGCTTATTTTATGACCCTATATTGCTCATAATCTATCATCTTGCTATGAAAGATTACATAGCCAATCAATTGTTTTCTAAACTAAGGTGGTTTCCTAGTCTTTTTGTATCCTTATTGCGGCAATTGATAGGCATTAGTAAGATGCCTATAGAAAATAGGAATACTTTTGTCAATGCCTATTTTTTATCCATCTTTAATTTCCTGGCATCACCATTTTGTTAAAAAAAAAGACAGGTAAAATGGCCTTAATTGTCTTTTTATTCTGTTATCTTCCATTTGGTATTGATTTTGATGTTTCACTTAAGAATACTGTATTTGATTCTATACTGACAGATAATTTGGAAGTGAATTATTGAAAAAAGTATTCATGTTACTTAGACTTCTGTGTAATCTACATGCCTATGCTCTCTCTCCTTTCCTATTCCTGAACCATGTTTTCCAACATCTTTTTTTTTTTTAACATACACCCACATGGCTACCATTGAACTAAAGTCACCAGGTATATATGGGGTATTAAATTAATTGGCAACTCTTCTTGAGTTTTTTATAGAATTTCCCTACATTTCTGTTCTCTGCAGCCGATGTTGACATATAGGTTCTAATTATTTCCATGTTTTGATACAAATGTTTACCATGAACTTTGCAGTATGAGATGACCAAGTATTCCAGGAAAGCATGCCTTTGGAAAACATAAAACGTATATTTCTACCTGTTCCTTTACTTGTATCTCCAAACAGAATGTGTGAACCACCTTTTATTTTTTTTACCAGCACCTTTCATTTTGTCTTCTGTTTTAATTTAAAATAGGGGTCCTAATCTTTTTCTGAGTCATGAACGCCTTTTCCAGTTTGTTGAAACCAATGGATACTTTCTAAGAATTATTTGTTTTTATAAGAAAAAATACATAGGTTACAAAGGAAGCCAAAGATTAATTTTAAAATAATGACTTTTTCCTATCTGAAATCATAGAATGAAAGGTAAGAATCCCTGATTTAAAATGAAAGCATCAACATGTATCTGATTCATCTCTTTCAATAGTATGTTGCCTGAATAAGGAACCAATGAACAGGTAAGTTAATATTTTTTGTTGTTCAATTGTTTCAGTTATGTCTGACTCTTTGTGATGCCTTTTGAGGTTTATTGGAAAGTTACTAAAGGGATTTGCCATTTCTTTTTCCAGCTCATTTTTAGATGAGGAAATTGAGGGAAATAAGGTTACGTGATTTGCTCAGGATCACACAGTTTGTAAGTGTCTGAAGCAAATTTGAACTCAGGTTTAACTGACTCCAGGCCTGGCACTCTATCCATTGTGCCACCTAGCTGTCAAGTCAGAGAAAACCTTTGAAGTAATACTTTGATAAAGGTATTTTATTATTTTCATTTAACAATTGAGGAAAAGAAAAGTGAGTTGCCCAGAGTCATATAGCCACTAATTGTCTGAAACTGAATTTGAATTCATTTCCTGACTCTATGCCTACTGCTCTATCCAGTGCTCTGTCCACTGAACCACCTAAGTTTCTCTAGGAATTGGGTGAAAATACATACATACTGTCCATTATCCTTCTCAGTGATATTTTTTATGAATGCCAAGAGTTTCATCCATCCTCCTAAGAAGGCTTTGTCTTATACAAGATTTCATCCTGGAATCCAACAAGGTCAAAGAGAACCACTTCTGAAATGAAAATATGAACATTGCTATGGATGGGAAAGAAATGGAGGGAAGAATTCTGTTTGAGCATGAGAATTCTATCTTGTAAGGCTTTTTTTCTTTTTACAGCAAATAAGGTTATGGATTGCAAAGAGGAGACTGTCACATTAAAATAAGTCTTTTACAGTATTTTCCCATTTAAGCTGGGCACGAGCAGCATGCTGGATCGGGCCCCGGAAAGTCTGACTCACTAGTTTTTCAATTTAGTTTGTTAATAGCCTGCCTTTCATAAAAGCAACCAGCACAATCACACCGATCCCTAAATCAATAGGATGATGCAGCAATGCCTCACAGAAATGATATTTTTGAAATAAATATATACCATTCAGCCAAGTCCACTTGACATGAAATTTATATACTCAATAAGAAAGCATAATTAATGGTCCTGAACTATATTTTCCTTCACCTATTTCACATTTCAAGAAGCACAGGATTCTTTAAAAAAACAAGGAAGAAAGAAGTCAAGAAAGAAATTGGATAAGAAAGAAATCACTAAGAAAATCAAGAAAAAATTATAAAGGAAGGAAAGAGAAAAGAGAAAGCACGAAAGGAACAAAAGAAGGAAGGAATAAAGAAAGGAAGTAAGGAAAAATGAGAAGGAAAAAGTGAACAAAGGAAAGAGAGAAATAACAAGGAAAGGGGAAAAGAAGAATGAATAAAGAAAAGAAAGCAAACAAGGAAAAATAGAATAAAGCAAGGAAAGAAATTTTCCATTCTAAATGGAATTCTGTATTTCAGACAACTCTGGCTAATTGGTTCCCTGCACAACCCCTTTCCCCTGCCCCAGATCTCATTATCTCACAGTTACAGAGCCTTGGCAGACTAGTATATTTTCAGGAAGCCAGGTGGCCAAATGCACATAATAAAATACTGATGGTTGACATACCCACCTTTCGTTCACTCAATAAGCATGTATTTATCGAGTATCTACTATATGCTGAGCACTGTGCTAGGCCCTGGGGAATATACTGAAGAAAAAAAAAAGAAAGCACCTTCCCTTTCCCAACTTGAAATAACATTGGAAAGGCAAAACAGTCATGAGGCAATTAGAAAATAAAATCGAAGAATTTCAGAGTTGGAAGGGATCACTAATGCATGTGTAAATATGAATATTTCCTTATTACACACAACAGTTGAGTATCCTTTTGGGTTGAAGACCTTCGGTGAGGGGGAACAAATTAAAAATTAAGCATCTAATTGGTTCAGACTAAAGTGATATCAGTGTTCAGAGACAGGAGAGATCTATCAGTTTGGGTCTGAATGGGCAAAACAAACAAACAAATAAAACCTGCCTCTTAGGTCAGAAAGAACTTGAATTTGGTATAGTATAAGATTTTGGGGCTAAAGGGGATCTTGGAGATTCTCTAGTACCTAACTTATTAAACTGTGGGTTGCAACCCCATCTGAGGTCACATAATTCCATGTGGAGGGTCACAAAAAATTTGATAACAGCAAAAGGTTATGTATACCTGTTTTATATACCTATATACCCAGGGTCATGTAAAAATTTCTCTGACAAAAAGGGGTCACAAGTGGAACAAGTTTAAGAAGCCTTGCTCTGGTCCAACCCCCTCATTTTATAGATAAACAACTGAAATGTTAATTCATTTAACCAAGTTCATACAGATCGCAAGTTACAGGATCAGTTTACCTTGAAGGATGGGTTAGGACTGGGATAGGGAATGTTCAAAACAAAACAAGAAAAGCATCCTTGGTGAACAGTGAACAAAATATCCTGGAAAGTAGAAAGGAGATGGAGTGAGGGAACCACAAGAGACCTGCCTGACTAGAATCTCATTTCTACTTGATATTAGATGGACAATGTATTCATTCTCTAAGAGAATTAAATTCAAAGAACTTTGACTTAATATCGCACCTTTCCAATGATGTGGGAGGGAAGAAAATAAATATGTTTATAGTGATTATTAGTGCCAAGAACTGTGCTAAGTATGTTCTAAGACTTATCACCTTTGTTGTGAGCAAGAAAGGAAATTGGGGGGGTGCAGATTTCAAGCAGATGAAACAATATGACAAATTTCTAATAGGGTAGTCCCTTTTAGAATAAAATAAGAATAAACAGAATAAGGATTTCAAATGCTGTAGACACCAAGAAGATTGCTTGACTGGAGCAAGGTGTGTATATATAAGATTCTATATCTCTTCCTGACTGAAAGTCTGTCTTTGTGTCCTTGCATTTTATGTCATTCCCAAAACTATATACATTTCAAGAACACAAAAAATTTATCTCTCAGGCCAGTTTGAGAATTTTCATTGTTAATGTGGTGGTATATCTATAGGATTCTTCAACTATTCCATTTAACCCCACTTCACCTTACTACTGACTCATTATCAGAAAGGATTTGAGGAACTCTTTCTCTTCTCCTGGGAGTTTGAAAAATTCTTTGTCTATTTTTTCTAGTTCTTGACACCCAGGCAAAGATAGCACTCTGGCAACATACTTCAAAGTTTAATCTCTCTTTGTCTTCTTTGCGATGCTCCCCTCCAAAACCCCACTGCTTTCTCCCAACTTCATTTGCAATAAGTAACATAGATTGCAAAAGACAAGTAGTGTTTAACCAAAGAAAGATAAAATGACAATTCTAGAAAGAAAGACTTCAGACTTCCACAAAAAAGCCCAAACAAAGAAAAGGGATGTGATGTTTCTGCTTTGGTTTCTATTGCCAGGAAGGATTTCATTAACACAGCTTCTGTCCTTAAAACTCCTCTTGCCCCTTCTGTCAAGCTGACTTGCTCCCATAGTTATTAGGCCTTTCCTTTTTGGCAGATGCCTCTGCTCAAGCGTCCGGTATCCCAGCACTGAAAGACTTCTTATAACCCTCCCCTTCTTTATCTCCTTGTGTGTTCTAGCCATTTTTCAGGAGCTCTGTTACTTTTAGCATCTTCAGGGCTTACTGAAGCAACTTTTAAAGGTCAGCTAGAGAAATGTTCTACTATTCTTCAACCAATGGCATTGCTTCCTTTTCTGATTCCCTAAAAATGTCTAATTTAACTCATAAAGGGATTATTGTGCATGCCTGCTTACCTTATTACCTTCACTTTTTCTTTCACTAGGTCTTTGAAAGACCAACTCAATTACACCTTTACCTATGCCACTCCCCATTTACTTAAAGGTCAAATGCTCTACTCCACAATTTCCCAAAGAAAAGAGCTTGTACCAGGGTTCCCTACATGGGTCTACCATATAGTATGGTAGCCTATGTTCTATCTCTCTCCAGGGTAGTGAAGATGCAGTATCTCATCTCTCTGTTGACAATTATCCAACTATGTGTCCAGGAACCAAAGAAATCTATGACTTACCCTTTGGTGGGAGTACAGGTGAAGAATCAAGCTAAATGCAGGAACTAAAAAAAGGTCTATGTGGTGCGCAATATATTTCAGAGAACTCCAGAAACTTTGAACCAAGAGACACACAACTCAGCAATTCAATTTTGCACAGTCCAGTTAAAGAGCAACTTATTTTTTAGAGAGTTTTAAAGCATATGAAGTACTCACCTTGTGACAGACCTCTAAGTTACAGGAATTGTTTATAACCATTTTGTAGATGGAAAACAGACAGAAAGAGAGAGAAACTGATTTGGCTAGTGTCACACAACTAGTAAATATCATGGTGTGAGGAGAAACCAGATTTCCTTTACATGACTAGGACATTTTCATATGCTACCTCCTATGCAAAAAGCAAAGGAACTAAGTAAATGTATTTGATTATCAAAGTAGTTCTAGGCTTGCTAAAACTCACCCTATACTGACATCATGGAAAAAATTCATCATAGGATAGGAATCCAGGCACATCTTCTCATATGCCTATATTTCCACAACTGTTCTTGGTTGCTTCCAATTGGGAAGTAGCTAAACTAAGGAAATATCAGGTGTAGTGTGCTAGCAAATTGTCCAAGAGCAGAAGCATTTTCTTTGCCTTTCTGAGAGAGTCCCAGCTTTATCAGTGTCACAGCCAAGAAGACAAGCAGTCCAGATATTCCTGGTGTCTTGTGCTAGAATGTATATTCTCAGAAAACCCATTCTAAAAAGTTGTTAGGTAGAGTTAAAGCAGCATTATCAGTACCACAGATCAGCTATGTTATGGACTAAATAGACTTTTGTGGGCTATCCTGAAAACCTAACCACTACTTGGAATAGTGTTTCCAAGGAAAAGTATATTACACGTTGAAACAACCTACATAGAAACAAAAGTTAGAAGCAACGTCCATTGGACAGACTGCTGTATATCAGGCTCTGTCTCTTATATCCTCTCAATCGAGTGGAACATGGACATTAACACTAAAAGGATCTTATATTTTATTATTATTATAGATAGCATTTACATGTTATATTTTAAAAATTATTATGTCATTGAAAATATTTTGAGTTCCAAATCCCTCTCTCCCTGTAGCCCCCTCCCTCACCCATGAGAGGGAAAGCATTTGTATGCAATTGTTTTTGTGTGTTGTGGGGCAATGGGGGTTAAGTGACTTGCCCAGGGTCACACAGCTGGTAAGTTTCAAGTGTCTGAGGCCCAGTTTTGAACTCAGATCCTTCTGAATCCAGGGCCAAATCTTTATCCACTGCACCATCTACCTGACCCTTGCAGAGGAACTTAAGGTTTTCATAGGCAAGAGAGTAGTCATAAATCAGACACAAAATTTACTTCAGATGATGAAATTCATACTTAGCAATTTGATTGTATTTGTTTAGATTTGAGCTCATGGTTTGCTTTCCAGTAGCCACCCTATCCCTTTACTTTTCCCTAATGCCGTGTTGGTTTCTAGTATGGCACACCTTAGCTGAGTCAATAAACCCTGCTGAGCTTTCATTCAGTTTCTTTTCCAAAAAAGAAAATTCTGAGACAGGTTGGGCAGCCTACTGAATGAAGTAAAACACCTACTCTGAAACCAAGGATCATCACAATCAGTTCCCGTTTACTTTCGGGTCTTATCTTCCGCTAGTCCTTCTTACAAATTCTATGCTACAGCAAAGTCTCACTCATCTGCCTGTTCCCTATGCTCATTCTGCCTTCTTCCTTTAAGCTTTGCTTACAATGTCCAAGATGCCTGGAAAAGTCTCTGTCCCCCTCCTCTGATCTCTTCCTTTTCAAGTCCTCCCTTTTGTCAAGGTCCAACTCGGGTTTCATGTCCTATGAATTTTGCCCTGATCTCCCAAGCAGGAAGTGATTTCTCCTTGTTCAGATCTTTCAAGCCCCTCTGTCTGACCTTTCCTATGCACTTAATCATATCCTAAATTGTATTATGATTGCTTCTATACATGTCCTTGAGGGCAAGAACAGTGTCATGCCTCATCTTTGACTGAGCACAGTGTCAGAAATGTCTGTGGAGTGAATTGCATTTAACCTGAATGCAATAGAATATTAGAAGTGAGGCACGAAGGGAAAGACTACTGAACTTAGAGGCATAGGACTTGCATTCAAATGAAGTCTTTGGATTAGCACCAAATTATTACTTATGTGACAATGCACAAGTGATTTCACCTCTCATGGGCCTCAATTTCCTCATCTGAGGATGAGGACTGGATGACCTCTAAGGTTTCTTTCAGGTCTGGAACTTTAACCCTGTCATCCTATGAAATTAAATTTAATTTCTATCAGAATTAATAAGTAGGAGAGATTACTTTGTGCTGGGGTTGTCACCAGTAGATTTTTATAGAACCAGCTACCTGGAATGGAAAATTGAAGATAAAGACCTATAAAGTCCTTGGGTTTTAATTCTGAGATTAGTTAAGAGAAAGAAATGAAGTTTTTTCATCACGTGAATGTCAGTCTGCTGACTGGCATGTCAAGGTGACTGACCATCACGGTGACTGATGTGACACAGTGGCTGGGAGACATGTAATAGGCAGAAGAATGCGAAGAAACATGTTCAGGGCAGGGTAAATCAGCACAGAGAAGTGCCTGGTCAGGCTACCTGCTTTTCCTCCTTTTAATACTATGTATAATGTGGCCAACTGCTGAGCAGATGAGCCTTCTTTAAGTAGCTCCATTGACTTTGTTGTTAGAATCCCTTAGCTCCACCACAATCGCATAACAAGACTAATTGGAACAGCAATCACTTTAATCTGCTGTGTAGTACTTCGAGATTAAGGGTCTCATTTATAAATCACTAGCATTTCTGCCACCTATACTTTGAAGCCTTTGGGAATGACTGAGGCAGTGACAGAGAGTCATGGCTGCCTCTGGAGGGGGTTTGTATGTCTACAGATCTTTTAACACTTGCTTGTATTCACTAGATTCATTATTGTTGCAAGGTCACTGACATTATCTGATTTCTTAATGTTCCCAACCTATAAAGTTTGACATGTCATATATAACTCAGGCTCAAGCTTTGTGAAATCTAGTTGTGTGTGATATGTATGTGTGTGTTGTTATTGTGTGTATTCATGTGGGCATTTATTCCCTTTTCACACAGCAATACCCATCCCTGGCCTCCTAATATAAATCATCCCATTACCCCCACTTTGGCTTCTAGTAACATTATGCTCCCACTATAGGATAGTACTCCTTCATCTCTATTGGGGTAATATCCCACCTCTAAATTAACCTTTCTATTTTTCTTGATGAATTTTCTGCTTTCCCAGCGCTCTGTTATCAGCCAATTGTCAATAAAATAAATCCAAAAAAGTAATTCACATTAAGTTAAATGACTAAAAATGGCTTTAAAATATGCTTTCCTTATTAGGGGTATTTGCATTGTGAAAGAGTATTTTTGAGAGAACAATTCATTAGCTAACCAAGAAATAGCTCTAATGACAAAAATTCAGACAACATCTACCCAAACAAAGGAGATATTGGTAGCAGAAAAATCTTCCACTTGCATCTTACCACCCAAGTCTACTGTCTAATTTGTGCATAAGGCCAATTCTGCTCTCACCACCTGTCTTCATGACAATCCAGTTGAGCTTGCCTCATATCACTTCATCTTGGCTAGGAGGATATCATGTGAACACTTGAACTATTGCCTTGCTTAAAGTAAGAGAAACTATGTTTAAGTAAGGTCTCCTTTTAGCTACCTAATCTCTGCTGAAAGGGAAAGGAAGCGAGACACTGACAATCACTATTCCCATTGAAGTCTTCTTGATTCTTAGATTCCAGTTTGGTATTCAAGTTGAGATTGAAGTTTTTATACCTACATTCCCTGCAGGGAAGGGCAAACTTGAAGAAGAGACTTAAATGTTTTATGCCTTTGGGAAAGGTCTCAGCATATCTGTAATAATCTATCTGTGGTGAAAAAAGTGTGGAAGGTCAAAGACTGTTCACCTATGCCTGTGGTTGTTCTAGGAAAATTATCTCTCTTCAGAATCACAGACTAAGTCTGAGTGAAGCAGTTATAATTAGAGATTGCACCTCTCCTATACTCAGAGGGGTAAAGGGATACAGCCTTTTTTTTAATGGACCAGCCTAGGTTAAACAAACCTCAAACACTTGAATTTACTAATAATGAGTAAGTTACATAAAGATGCACAAAGAATTCGGTAGAAATATTTAGTGTCAGGACTTGCACTCACAGATTCATCAGTCATCCAAAGGATTTGTTTAGGTAAACCTAACTGTCCTCCTCCCTTATTCTATTCCTCTCCTTTCTCTAACAGAAGGAGACCAATATTGCTGAATTGTATTGACAGTCTTAAAGATACATCTAATCTTTCTCTCATGCATATTTTTAAATAATATAAAAATCTATAACAAATATGACCTTATGGATATTTGATCAGTTTAGAACTGAAGGTACTTTCCATATATAGCCACCCCAGATCCCTAAACATTCTTATCTAGCATTCTTCCTGCCTTATGGCCATAAATGCAAGTTTCTCTCCTCCCTCTACTACATTATCATCTCTTGCTCTGGAAATAGTAATCAAATTAGTATTACTATTGCTTCTGTGTGACTCCACCTCCCTTTTTGTGATTTCCCAATCAAAACATCCTTACCTAGACATTCCCTTATATGTATTTGTTACCTTGTTATCATGTAAACTCCTCTGAGAGAGGACTTGCCTCCTATTTTATTTGTATCCCCCAGAACTAGCACAGTGCTTAGCACAGAGTAAGAATTTAATTTCCTTCCATCCATCATCCATCCCATCCATCAACCATCCATCCATCCATCCATTATATACATCCATTCTTCCAGCTATACAGATTATGACCCATCCATACTCTTTCATCTTGTGCAACTCTTATTTATTTCCACCTTTAATCTTCTCAGGTGAGGAAGGGTGGATCTCCGAATGTGTCCCCCAAGATCTCTTGAACTGAAAAAAAGGAAACTAATTGAACATATGAGGTGTACATCAGTTATTATTTGGTCTTGCTAATGGTCTACTTCCCTTTTTTGGCCATCTATCACTCTGACAACATCCTTTAAAATGATTCTTCTGCAGAAATAATTGTTAGAAATATGCTACAGCTGATCTCATGCCCACTCTGTGCCTCACATTGTCCTTGAATATCCACCACTTAAACCCTTCAGATGACTTGTATACTATTACACATCGCAATATAACATACCAAAGAATATTTAAATTAAATAAAAAGATAGCCCTTCATTTCAGGGAGAAGCCAAAGGTCTTTACTTCACTGAACAATTTCCCGAAGGCAATATAAGCTCTTCTCTTAGTATTATTATATTCATTATTCAGCTTCAGTGTCAATCCTATATATATAAATACACACACACACACATATACGATTGACACTGAAGTTGATCAATCATATATACATATATACACATATATACATATATGATAATATATTATATATATAGGATTGACACTGAAGTTGAACAATGAGATATTTTATATCTATGTCTATACATATCTATAGCTATCTATCTATCTCTATCTATCCCTATCTCTATTTCTTTTTTTTTTTTTTTTTTTGGTGAGGCAATTGGGGTTAAGTGACTTGCCCAGGATCACACAGCTAGTAAGTGTTAAGTGTCTGAGGCGAATTTGAACTCAGGTACCTCCTGACTCCAAGGGCCAGTGCTCTATCCACTGCGCCACCTAGCTGCCTCCTATCTCTATTCTATCTCTATATCTAGTTATATAAATGACCCAGCATAATGGGCTGTCCACTAAGCTGCATTATATAATCTACATGGCAAAAAAGAATCATCCACTAGTATTTTTCTGTGTGTATAGTTAAGCCAAATGATGCTGCATGACTTTGCAGAGTCCTAACATCAAGTAAGGTATATCATGGGAATACATGCTTAACCAAAGGTGTTTGCCAATATCATGGAAGATGCATTGCTCAAATTTCAAAGACAAAATTCCAAAGCAGGTAAACCAAGTATGTAAAGTGTGGCTGGAACAATATAATCTCAGTCTGAATGCTTCACTGTGCTTCTATTATTATTGAGATTGTTGGAATATTAAAAATACTTCAGGAAGATATTAGGTCATTAGGCAATATATTGAGAATCTACAGAGAGAGGTAAATAAGAATCAGATAAGATGAGAAGGCACAAATATACTGTGTTGTGCAAGACTTGAGCAATTAAACCAATTGATCAGATGGTGAATACACTAGATGACAATATTTGGGATCAGGATTGTGAGGGGTTTGAATGATGAGCTAAAAATCTCACGTGACGAAATGTAATAGGGTTAAAATGTTAAAGTCCTGTGTTTGATATTTTTAAATCAATTACATAAGCAGATGAGGCAGAAGATATGGCAAGAACATAGCTTATGTGGAAAAAAAGATATGAGGATTTTATTGAACTACCACCTCCATTTGAGACAATCATGTCCATGTGATATCCAAAGAAGCTAATTTTGTCGAAATAGGAATTTGTTTTAAAGGAGCATACATAAAAATACAGTGTCTAGAATGAGGAGAATTATATTCCTATTGGAAACTGTCCAGTGTAGACCACATCTACTAATACAAAAAGTTACTAGATAGTGCACACCTTTGACCCATCTAACTCTAGTACTGTTAGTTCTATGCCTCAGAGAAATCAAAGAAGAAGAAAAGGTCTTACGTGTACAAAATATTTCTAGCACCTCTTTTTGTAGTGACAAAACTGGAAAATAAGGAGATTCTATCAATTGGGAACAGTCTGAACAAAATGTGGTATCTATATGTAATACAATACTCTCATACTAGAAAAATGAGGGAAATATGATTTTGAAGAGATATGAAAAGACTAATATGAACTGATGAAGAGAGGTGAAGAGAGCAGAACTAAGAGTAACATCTGTAACATCAATATGAAAAAAATGAACAACTTTTAAGACTGACATGAAATGATGAAGAATGAAATGAACAAAACAAGGAGAAAAAAATTTATATAATGACAACACTGTAAAAACAATTTTGAAAGTCATAAGAACTCGGATGAATTACAGTGACCCTTCATGTTTCCAAACAACAGATGATGAAACATGCTATACACCTCATTACAGACGGGTGATGGATTTAGAGTGCAAAAAGAGACACATTTTTTTTCAGACATAGTCAATGAGGAAATTTCTTTTGCTTAGCTATGCGTGTTTGATATAATGATTTTTATTTTGGTTTTCTTTTTCCTGTGCAAGTATACATGGGAGTGGGAAAAATAGATTTCTGTGAATTTAAAAATAATAATATTTAAGTTTAAACATATACTACATCTAGACTACTATTCCTGATTCTGTGTGCCACATTTAAGAAGGGATATTCACATATGAATAAAAATAACATTATTTGTTAATAATGTACTTGTACTACTAACCCACATTTGTGAGGAAAGCATTTTTGTAACCTTCAAGCCCTATCAGAATGGAAGGTATATTAGAATGTAGGGATTCTTTTCTGTGGGAGGACACAGAATGTTGGTTTTCTTGAGCCAAGATAAAATGCTAGAGCCTGCCTTGCAAATAGGTAAATAGCTATGATGTCAGAGGGTCATTTCAAATTTTTTTTCCTCTTCCCCCACTATCCAAAAACCAAGGAAAAAATCCTTTTACCTTTATACTGATGTTGGAAATTCTATTAATATAGCTTCACTACACTGCCATAAGATTTGGTCTCCTCAAAAAAAAATGCAATTTTTCCTAGGAGCTATTTGAAAGAGAGGAATTAGAAAGGGAGTCATATTCAAGAAGTCCAGGTTCAAATTCTAGCTCTGACACTTACTAGAACTATGACCCTAGCAAAATCCTTTAAATTCTCTGAACTTTATTTTTTCAATCTTTAAAGTCTGGACAATAATGTAAGCACAATTTACTTCACAGAGTTGTATAAAGTGCTATTTAAACATGAGCTACTATTTTTATAACAAGTCTTTATTAATCATTGGCACTTTAGTATAAATAAGTTTATCACATCATTTTCTGAAAGCAGGTTTTAATGGAAGAGATTGTGAAGACTTAGGTTGCCTGGGGGTTAGGGATTTTAGGGGAAAGTTGGTAGTGATTAAGCCTTTCTCTGAGGCAAGAGAAAGGAGTATATAAAAAAATGGCTTAGAAGACAACCTTTCCTGACAACACGATTTTGAGAATGTTGGCCCTATGTAATGCTTCACCCTCTGAACTACAATTGCCTGTCATGAAATCTTTGATGGTCCTGTTCCCCATCTGGCTTCCTGACTGTAAATATTTATTTATACCCTAAAACCAGATGCCCTACCTTTACAATTCATATTTGCATAAATATATGTTGGTATAATATGTTACACAAATATATGTTGGTAAATAAATTAGTGAGCTGGCATGGGCATTGCAGCTAGTGTCTATTTTTTAATATATAAGGATTTGGACTTTATAGACTGTAAAATGTGGATATTGCTCTATTTATCTTGATGTACCTCTATGAAAAAGTGACTACAAAGATTGGAAAAAAAACATGCCATTTGGCCACAGTTGAGATCTTTTGTTGAGAATTTTAAAAATATGCCTACCCAAATATATGAAAACCTATTTGTAAAAATTAGTTGGTCATTACATAAATATTTATAATAGCTTTATTTTTACAATATTTGCAAGGCTGTTGTCAAGAAACACATTAGAAGAATTCATAAAGGTGAGGAAATGGTGATTACCTAGAGCAGGAAATATTCTCAGGCTCTTAGTTGAGATTGAGTTGGATAAGTCTAAGGAGATATAATGAATAGATGTTCAATACCTCAGTGCTGTGGGAAAAGCCTTTTGGAGCATTACAATCATTCTTTCTCATAAGAAATTAGATAGGAATTAAATTTTTAAGGGTTTCCCTAAGATCCCTCAAAACTTTTCAAGAAATAATTGAAATTTAGGTACTTATCAACCAGGTTCCAGTGGTCAATCAAAGATGGGAGAAGTCAGAGTGGGAAACAAGTCATCCATCCCTTTTCTATCCATCATATAACCACTTCTAGTCTCTTCTGAGGATCACAGATTTCTAAAGATGGAAGAAAACACAGAGGACCAATTTGTCCCAAACCATATTTTACAGCTGAAGAAACTGAGACCCAATATCAGGCATATAGCAAGGGTAAGAGGTACAATTTGGATCTGGAACCATAAAGCTTTCTACTATACTATGCTACTTCATTTAAAATACTGAGTCATTGATTTTATATCAGTTCCAATTACCCCATTATTTTTGTTTCCTTCTGCAAAATTTCCCTTAGATTCACCATTTACTCTTCATCCACACTGATAATGCCATGGGCTACATCTCCATTTTATTATATTAGGATTACACATTGTTACCAGCACAAATCCATCTCTAAACAGAACTAGCTATAGAACTTCTCCATCTACAGGGAATATTTCTTCGATTTTTTACTCTCCACTAGATTTTTTCTTTGACAGTAGCAAACAAATCTGAGTATGACGCAGATTATGTGACTCTTAAAAAAATGATGGTGATATTAATCAGATTAAGAAGCTTGAAGAGAGGGACTTCCTCCACCAATGGAGGTTGGCACATGTTCTACATATTATAGTCATGGAGAGTATTTATGGGCCACTTAGGTGGCCTGCCTAAGATCAAATAGCCAGTATATGTTAATGAGGCAAAATTTGATCCCAAGGCTTCCTGACTTCAGCTTCTCTATCCATTAATATATAGTCTTTCTCCACCACCCATTTCTGTCTCTCTTGCCTTGCCTGATAATAATGATATTATTGGATAATAATGTCCAACTACATAGTGTTTTTGTTCTATCTTTCAAGGAATCTTGCATAATTTTGATGCAAGCATAGGAGACACATTGGTGAAAATAAGTTGTTAAGAAAGGCATTTTGCTCTACTGAAACAAAATCTGTCAAGAATCAATAAACAATAAAGCACAGTGGGATCATGTATACTCTGCACTTGGCCTTATGAAGTATATAATATATCAGTTGGGTTTGATTTTCCCATCATTTATTCTCTTTAGTGAAATTTGCTACACTTTCTACAATCACATCTAGTACTGTATTGTTGGAGTCCAAAGATTGATAACTTCATTTTCCTTGATGTTGAAAAGTTTCCTATTTTTAAAAACACACACATATGTGTGTATGTATATGTACTATATATGTGTGCAGTGTTTGTGTGTAACATTTGTGCACCTTTTGTCCTGCTATCTTTTACCCCAGTTCCATCTTTAAGTTAACAGGCTAGTTGGAAGAGGAAAATGAATCTCCTTGTTACTTTCAGCCCATTCTTCTGACATCACTAAGCACATCCCCCTTTGGAAACCTCTAACATCTGCTTATATTCCTATATTATTTTAAAAATTCACTTTAAAAATTGTGTATTAAATATCTCATGCAGGTACAGGGGAACATACAAAGGTTTGGGTAGGCACAATTCCTTTCCACGTGAACCTTATATGTAAGCAGATAAATCATACAAACTAACAGGAAGGAAAAGATCAATGAAAATAACTACAATATAAGGAGAATATAAAAAAACACAAGTAAAAGCTTCAGACGAAATATTTTGGAGAAATCTTAGATCATTTTCATCTGGACTACAAGGCAGAGGGGTCATAAAAGACTTCATGAAGTGCTTGACACCTATGGAAGTCTGAAAATCAAACCCTACTATATACTATATACTTCGTAAGGCCAAGTGCATGGAGAAGAGGTCTATGTTACCACCAGGCTAATTGTGAAGGACATTAAGGGAGTAACCATGAGATATTATGAGGAGATCAAGATGCTACTGACAATGATTTTGAAGAAAAGAAGGATTATTAACAGATAGATAGTTGGGGATGAGCAGTAAGAGTGTGTGTATGTGTATGTGTGTGTGTTCACATGTGCTCATGCAATGGAGATGGACCCAGATCAAATAAATAGCTGAGCTAAGAGAAGTTTCTACCTTTCTGTGCAAAGAAATCACTGCTCTCTAGACCAGAAGTATAGAAACTATAAGCAGCAAGTCTCATGCAGCCCATAACACTCAAACCAGATTAAAATGTAACTGGGAGGGGATAGCTAGGTGGCACAATGGATAAAGCACCAGCCCTGGATTCAGGAGGACCTGAGTTCAAATCCAGCCTCAGACATTGAGTTGCTGTGTATCTCTGGGCAAGTCACTTAACCCTCATTGCCCCACAAAAAAGAAAAAAAAATATATATATATATATATATAAAATTTGGAAATATTTTTTAAAAATAAATTAAAATACAATAAAACATAGATGATGTTAATATGTGGTTTTCCAAGTTACACGGGGATATTTGCATGTGGCTTTGGTGGCTCTGTTTCTGTTTGGGATTGCTCTAAAATGATACACTAAGGAATTAATGTTCTCTAGATTGCTGCTCCAAAATAAAAAGGGATGTGATTAAGCAGAGCAGCTCCAGGATTTAATGCCATGAGTGATTTGACTCTTCCTGCATTGTGTTGGAGATACAGAGAGTTTGTGACATGACTAGTAATCCTTTGGACATGGGTAAGGTGGTAGCTATTTGGTATGGCATGGAAAACATTTACTATTTGATTCAGTTCCTCATTATTTGTCTTGCTATTCCGATACATTAAGTGAATTTTGCTATAAATTCATGTGTCAAATGACATAGTCTGGAATAGAGATGTATTGCTGGGGGCTCAGACCTGTAGATTTGAATAGATAATGACCCACAACAGGACCTTAAACCTGGATGTAGCTGAGAGGGCTGCCACATCCAAGCTCCCAGAGCTTTATTTAAATAGTGAAATTGAAAGGACCCCAGAGGTCATGCCTGCATAAAATATTCTTTTTCTTTATAGCATCCAAGACAAGTAAAGGATCATTCTGTCTCTCTTTAAAAGCTACCAGTGATGGGCAAATTATTACTTCATCTAGAAGAGCATTAATTAACTAATTAGTTACATTGTATGTATGGATATTTGTGTATTGATGCATGGATTTAGGGGGTGTGTAGGAGAATGGAAGAAAAGAAAGAAGTCATTAAAATGGGAAATAAAAAGCCTGAAGCCAAATTTATTTGACCTTAAGAATGTGGACAGGTGGTGCAGTATATAAAGCCCTGGTCTTTGAATCAGTAAGACTCATATTCATGAATTCAAATAGAGCTTCAGAAACTAGGTGTGTGACCCTGGTCAAGTCACTTAACCCTCTCTGCCTCAATTTTTTTCATCAGCAAAATGACTTGGAGAAGAAAATTGCAAACCACTCCAGCATCTTTGCCAAGAAAAACCCAAATGGGATCATGAAGAATCTGACATGACTGGAATGACTTAACAACAGTAACAAGAATTTGGCTCTAGATTTTCTATCATCTCTACCTCCCAAAGTGAACTTTCTGCCCCAAATTGACAATAGTAGTTCTATTGATGTGATCCAAAATGGTGGCCTCCCGTTGGACCTTCTTCCATTCCCTCCAGCCTATGCTAGCTGTTCTTTTCCACTTGTAAGCCAAGACTTGGAATTCTGTTCTGGGAAAGATATCAAAAGCTGAAATGCCCCCTGTAGTCCTGCAGGAGGAGGCAATTGTTCCTTCATATTGGTATCCCTCCAAGGACAGCAGTGCTTTCATATTTTCGGATTAATTCATGATCAAACATTGATGAATCACACTATTTTACTGAAAAGCACAGTCCTTAAGTCAACCACCTAATCTAAGGGAAGAAATTAAACTCTAAACCAACATAAACACATTACAAGTCATTAGTGTAATTAAAAAGGAATGTATAATTAAAACATTTGTGTATTTTAGCTCAAATTCATCTGCGGTCGGAAATTTTAATGAACTGTTCATCAAAGAAATCTCGGGAGTCTGGGGATAAGTTTAGCATAACAAGAAATTGGATGTTTTCTTCCCCTCCGCACCAGAAGCTTCATTCCCACCGGTTTCTAAAAACCAACCTGTCATTGGCTCCACCAAACTAATAATGATTCTAAGTGGTTATGATCGCTACAGTGTTTTAAACTGATGTTATCTTTTTTATCCCTTAAGAATCATGTTTTTCATAATTACTTCTCTTTTGTCCTTTCCTTAAGACAAATGATTTTGTAATTAGTGATGAAGGAAGGAGTCATCACTCCAAGACATCTGTCAAGTTGTCATGAAGTATGTCTCCCTGTAGCTATATTTAAACTTTCTGTTTAATAGCCTCTTGCTTTATTTCACGATTACATCTCTGCGGTGCCATACGCAGGATCCCCTAATGATCAGGTTCTATAAAACACAGAGCAATTAGATTGTAAGAAATATTGCTCCCCAGGAAGTCCTTCCTATTCATAATGTACATCTTTCCCTCTCTGGATCCCCTCGTCCTCTGTCTCCTTCTCTAAGCCGGTGTCCCTTACCCTGAACTCCTTGGTGGAGTGGTTTGAGACCTTGTTACAGAAGATAACTGAATGTGTCAACAATTAAGCTGACATTTCCCCCAACCTCAGCATTGGGTTGTAACAATGCTCTCTCCATCTCCAGGAAAATGACATGCCATTGTGAGGAACTGAATACTTATCTCTTACAAGGGAGAAGAGAGAGAACTACTTTGGCATTGATGTTGAGGATTTCAAGATACCCCTGGAAGAGAGATCACTTTTATGTACTCTATTCTCTGCTGTTTTATTCTTAGAGAATGGCTGCTTCAGTGGGGCCTCGACGAGACTTATTTCTCAAGAGCCAGAAGCCACATTGACAGAGACATACTATTAAGTTCTAAATAATTTGAAGATCCTCATCTCCATGGCAGTGCATCCTAGTTTAGCACTGATCTCCAATTCAGATACCTTTCAGTCAATAGATTAGACCTTAAATCTCACAGAAATCTGAAGTCACTTTAATGATAACTTTTGCAATTATATTATTGCTTTGTATTTCTACAGCTCCTTAATCTAAGATCCCAAAGCACACTGACATAAAATCTCCTTTGTTCTTCATAGGAGAAACTAAGGCATTGATAGGTATAGTGATTTGCTCAAAGCCACAAAGACTTAGGAATAGGCAAATTATTTCTATTTTAAAGTCTGACTTTTGACTTGTCAGTTTATCTTTTCCATAGGGCAGGGATCTTCACTTGATAATTAGAGGTTATGTTAATTATAAACAAAGAGTGTAGTGGGTTTTCTTCAACACCTGTCCTCTCACATCCTTTTTCTTTCCCCTAACACTCCCAGATCCCAGGAAAGTTTCAGCCCATTCTTACAGGGTCATCCTCTACAATCTGATAAGAAGTTTGATTCATGAAGATTAGCTCAGTTTCACCATACTGTGCCTCTATTCCCTTCTGCTCAGCTCTGCAGTCTATGATGAGAACAACACCAGCAGATTGAAATGAAATAAAACGATTGGTGGATCATCTTAACTTGAACAAAAGTAAGTTTTACTTAACAATAACATGAAAAGACTTTCAGCCAGAATACACCATTGGTTCGGATAAGTGCAACTTATTTGCCACAGTGGCCGATGTGTTTCAGCCTTCATTCCTCATTAGCTAGCTTTTAGATCAATACTACCAAAAAGCAATCAATGATTTCAACCGCAAACACCGGAGGGGAAAATATTACTAGGGACAATTTATTGACTTTTTTGTGGAGGTGATGAAAAAATTCTATGACCTCAATAGAGTAGATTTTGTTCTTAACACCTTTTCTGTCTCACGCTTTGTCTTTGCCTGTATTTCTATGTGTCCCTTTGTCTGTCATCTCTGTCTCCCTGTTTCTCTCCTGTCTCTCTCTTTCTCTCTCTTTGTCTCTCCTCCTTAATTTTTCAAGGGCTCTTAAGGAAAGTGTTTTCCAAAGACTCTGTCCTCGATCTTTTTATCTTTTCTCTCTACAGTATCTTGGTTGGCAATTTCATTCTCTCCTATGTCTTAAACGACCATCTCTTTTCAAGTCAAGCAATCGATCACACAATAATAATTTATAAAGCACCTGTTACATGTCACATGCTGTATTAGAATATGAAAATGAAAACAATGATTACATAGTATCTGCCCAATAGGAACTTACATTTTATTTGTGGATAACCCCATATACTATATATATATATACACATATACATATATATAATTTGAGTAACATATGCATATTCAGAAATTATAATGTATTTACATGGTAAACTGGATAAAATACTGGGCTTGGAATCAGGAAACCTAAGTTCAATCCAGTCTCAGAAGTTTATTAACTGTGTTATCCTGAGTAAGGTACTTAACTTTTATTTGCCCAGTTGCCTCACTGTGGTAAATTAAGGATAATAACACCTACCTCCTAGGGCTACTGTAAGGATCAAATGAAATAAAATTTGTAAATCACTTTGCAATCCTTAAAGGATATATAAATGCTAATTATCAAAACACATACCATGCACAAAATGAATACTTATAGACTGTGGTAAAATAATGGAATTGACAGATACCAGGGTTGCTGGACTGATTGATCTAGTAGTGCTTGAATTGGGTGTGAATGAGAAACTACTAAGTACCCACTTAAGATTATTAAATTTTAGCCACACCTGGCCAGCCCTGTTAAACCTAGTCTAAACTTGTCCAATCCTGAGAAGGAGTGCCCTCATAGGCTGTGGACTGCATCATCAACAGGGAACCAGTCTCAGCCACTAACTTGAAGGACCTCCCCTTTCGGGAGAGAGAAAAAGGTAGAAAGGGAGCTCCAATAAGAAGTGACTCACTTTCTCTCTCTCTGGCCTCTTGAGGAGCATTCAGAGCAGACTAGAGACTGGCTGCTGACTCTCATAGAAATTATGGACCCCTGGTGGTGAGTTAATAAAATCCAGCTCTTTGAATTAGCTGAGTTGAAAGCATGTTTGGGTTTTAGGCAGCCTTTCCTAGAGCCAGGGAGATTATCCATTTTCCTCTTTCTCTATTCCCTTGTCCTTGACTTTTAATAAATCCTGATTTATTTGTGGAAAAGAGGCTGTTAAGCTCTTTTCTTATTGGCCTGGGAGAAATAACTAAAAAAGGCAGTTTGGAGGGGAGGAAGCTTTGGACCTAAAAGTACCTCACTATTTTCTGAACCTCAATATTATGGCAAGCCACCCAATTAATTAACACTTCTCATATTAAATTTGGCCCCTACAAGACATAGGATGTAAAATCATGTTCATCTTCAGCTACCACCAGCATGCCTCCACTTGAAGATTGCATCAGTTGTTTGACATCAATCTTTTAAAAAAGCAAGATTTTGATGTTTCCCTTGCAATTTATACTTTATTATTGTACAATGGATAGAGTGCAGGTCCTGGAATCTGGAAAACTTATCTTCCCGAGTTTGAATCTGGCTTCAGATACTTACTAACTGTATAAATCCAGACAAGTCACTTAGCCCTGTTTGCCTCAGTTTCTTCAACTTTAAAAGGAGCTGGAGGAGGTAATAGCAAACCACTCCCATATCTTCCAAGAAAACTCTAAATAGGGTCATGAAATGTCAGATGTGAATGAAAAATGACTAAACAACAATGACTCTATGATTTCTACCTGTGGCACCACAAGTCACTTTATAATCTGCCTTTAGAAGACTTGATGTTACCTTTCACTATTTGTTATCATGGTAGGGTAGAAAAAAGTAGTCAGGAAATTTAGAGTCAGAGGATCATAGTTTAAATACCAGTGACACCTTCTCCAGATGCAAACATGGACAAGTCACAAACTTTCTGGTTCTCAGTTTCTTCATCTGTTGGATTGAACTGTATCTCTGAGGTCCATTCCTGCTCTATATCTTCTATCTTTTGATCTTTAGTTCTATGATATCACCAAGGACTCTCACATTCATTCCCTCCTCTCTATTCCCATTGTAACTACCCTAGATGAGGCCCACATTACAACCAGATCAATTGCAATAAATGCCTAATAGGTCTTACAGTCTCCTCTTCCTCCCCCTCTCTACATTGTCCTGCATTAAACTGGAATAACCATTTGCTTAAACAGAGGTCCCATTATGTTACAAATCTGACAAAAAATTCTTAGTAACTAATTTTGTTTCTCCATTTCAAGCCCTTTAACTTGTCATTCAAAGGTCTCTATAATATCATACACATACAAACACACACACACACACACACACACACACACACGCCCCATCTCATATTACTAAACCGTATGGACCATGGAATCTCACCAAAGTAGTGTACTTTCTGGTTCCTCTCAAAATATGCCATATCCTCCCACCACCCTGCCTTTGTCATGCTGTTCCCTGTGCCTAACCTGTTCTCCTTTCTATTCTTTGCCCTTTGAATTTCTACCCATCTTTGAATATTAAAATTCCACCTTTTTCTGCTCTCCTTGATTCTCAGCAATCTTGCTCTTCAGACCTCACAAGACAGATTGCTTTTCATCTCTTTAAAACACTTTTTATAAAGCCATAGGATCATAGATAGACTTTGAAAGGGATTTTGAAAGCATAAGCAAGCACACACATACAAACGCATAAAGTCACATATACACTAATTTTACAAATTAGCAAATTCCCAAGGTCATATAGGTACTGAATTACTAAGCCAGAATGTGAACTCAGGTCCTATACCTATGCAATTTAGTAGTATTTCCACTATAGTATGCTGTAGGGATCACATTATATGATATTAAATATAGCTTAGATCATATAATAGATATGTATATATATACATATAGATATATGTGTGTGTGTCTTCTCTATATGAAATTTTTAGCGCAATGAAGATGGGGATGCCATCTTATTTTTGTAACTGGTCTTAACCTTCTTGTTCCTTGAAGGTAGGGGCTACTTATTCTTGCTTTTTTGTCTCCAGAAATTATCATATTATGTTCTATATACTTTGTCTCTACTAAATTCTAGTTGAATTTAAAAATACACTTTAAAAAATATATTTTTGCATTGTGCCAACTTCTCTGCATGCAGTAGGGCCTAATAATAATTTTGATAAACTGATGAATAAATTAAACGAGTCCCTGATCTCAAGGTACTTCTAATCTGATAGAGAAACAGGTATATTTTTTTCAAATAACAATCCTCAGGAGTGGTACAAACCAACAAGTATGAACTAATTGAGAATGAAGAGATCATCTCTATCTTCAGAGACTACGGAAGTTTGGTGAGAAGAACTAGAATCCTGAGTTGGGCCTTGAAAGATAGGTAGGACTTAGCCAGACATCAAAGTGTGCTAGGCAGAAGCTATTTCATCAAGCAAAGATGATGTGCTTACAGGCATTTAATCAAGAAAAGGCATCTTGAGATTGGAAAATGGTAAGCATTCTATTTTTTCTGGACCAGGAATAGAGTGAAAAGGATAACATAGGGGGAAAAAAACCTGAAAAAGTACATTGGAGCTAAACTATAGATGATCTTTAATGCCAAAATAAATAATGGTTATTTTTGTTCTGTTCTTTTCTATCAAGTAATGCGGAAATATTGAAAGTTTAGAGCAAAGGAGTTATAGGGATAAGAATGATAACAACAACAATAATAAACAATCCTAAAAGCTTAATGATAAGAGTTTATTTGTATTTAATGATTTAAGATTTGCAAAAAAAACCTTTACATACATTAGCTTATTTGGGCCTAAAAACATCCCCGCAAGTTAAATGGTCTTATTATCACCCGTTTTTGCTGAGGAAGTTAAGGTTCGGTTACTTGCCTAGAGTCCCAGAGGAAATAAGTATGTGAAGCAGGATTTGAACTGAGGTTTTTCTGGATCTAAATACCTCTAGGATTCTACTCATGATCCATGTTCTGTCTTATATGGACTAACCTTTTAATTTGGAAAATTCCTCTGGCTATGGTGTAAAAGATCGATTGGAGAAATGCAGAAACTATAAAGACCAATTAAAAGCTAAAGGATAAAGATGAGAGGCCTAATGAGGCTGTGAACTAAACTAGTGAAATTTTGAATAGGAAGGAAAGTAGAGAAGTGAAAAAAATATTTTAGAGTTAGAATCATTGAAATAAGCTGATTGGCAGCAGCTTCCCATCTAGAAGGATGCTGAGTGTTTGGGTCCCAGATATTGAGCATACTGACAGGGAAAGCTTGTTAGTCTGAGTTGCACCTGCTAGCATTTCTCCCTAAGGCAGAGAGGTGACTTGCAGGGTCTTTAACAGAGGCTCAATGGTAGAGCAGGACTGATAATAACTAATGGTTCTTATTCTCCTAAGCAGAGTGTGGTTTTGGAAGGTGCTTAGCTGGAGAGAGGGAACAGGGATGATTTGCTTAACATAGGCTAACTAATGTGGCCACAGGATCTGGGAGGTATACTCTATTTCCTTTCTGTGGGTGTGTTCCTGTCCCTAATCTGTCTCCCAGAATAAGTCCCTTGTCTGTACTTTTTGTTTGTTTGCTTGCTTCTTGTTTTGTTTGTTTGTTTGTTTTGGTAGAAGGTGTCAGCCAAGATCATTTCCTGGTCCCATTTCTCTGAGATTTGTCAAAATAACCAGTACAAGGAACTGGTGTACCCATAGTCACCTGGGAAGTCACCCATGATATGAAGGGAACCTTATAGTTGATTTTGCCATGAGTATGAATCTCCCTCCAAACTGAGACTTTCTCTCTTGTTTCTAGGGCAACAGCTCTAGCAGGAGGCCCCATGTTCCTGCCACTGATTATAAATGTAATCAAATCTCCATTATATGTGCTACTTGAGGGGAGAGCCTGAAAGTCATTTTGCTTTGGCTCTGAATGTATTTACCTTCATATTTGTGAATAAGGGTATACCATATGCTTTGGGAATTTGCAGCATCTCCCAACAAATAATGGAGCTAACCTGTGAGGTCTGAATCAGGAGGGGCTAGGAATCGGCCCGGCTTCTCCATTATGTACCACAGCTTATCTCCTTTCTACTCCACAGTTCATGCTAGGCATCACCAGTAGAGCTGGTCTCCCTCTCCCTGATCTTTCAATCTGTCAATAATATTTTTCACCAAATATAGATGAGGAAGACACGAATGGTTTGGGGTTAAGCAGCTTTATAGGGCATCAGAGCTCAAGAGTGGGTAAATTCATGTTGATATGAAAACACATACAGATCAATAAAGGGGTATGTTAGTCTGGCAAAATGAAAGTGAAATCCTGCACACTGCATAAGCTGAAGGGGAACTTAGAATTCGACTCATTGTGGGAATAAGGAAAGGAAAGCCTAAAATAGTTAAGAGACTTTTTAGTGGTAAGAGGATATAATTTGGTGCATGCAAAAATCAAACCTGGAATTCAAGTGTCATCAATGCTCAATTCTCTTTAGAGTACACCCAACACCAGTAAAGAAAACAGCTAATGCCTCTTCAGAACTGTTGGTACTTGTGTGCAAAGACAGCCTGATCATAGAGAAAGAACCCAACAAGTCTTTTTGCTAACTCTTCTGGTTCCTGGTAGTCCAAAGGCTCCTGAGATATACTTGCTGTTGAGTTTATAAGCGTTTTTAAAATGCTACCACAAAACAAATAGGTAGGAGTAGTAAGGACATGAGGAAGTGGGGGGAATGAAAAGGGGATACCAGTGCAGATGAGCATTTTAAGTGTAACCTTGAACATTTAGCATGTCCTTCCCTCACATAAACAAACAGAACTTTTATGCCCAATATCTCTTTAGTCAGTCCAGCTATCTGTGAAGTAGACAAAGACAGTTATAGTATCATTATCATAATTTTCTAGAGAGAGAAACAGGGGAAAAATTTAATGACCATCAGGACTGGGCTCACATGTCAGTAGGAAGGATGATCATCCCATAAGACCACGGTCTATATGATGTGGGATTAAAGATGTCATTAAGTCTGTGTCCCAACAATATCACTACACCAAGTACCAATAATCTCCACATGAGGAAAGTTCACCTAGTTGAAGAAGCAAGGTACACTTAGGGAGAAACAGGAGGCAGGATGGGTCAGGCAAGTCAAACTATCATTACCACTTCACCACAGAGCCTGATCAAGATAACTCAAAACCTTGGGCCTAATGGCCTTGGGAAGAATAGCAGCCTCAGACTGTAGGCCCTCCTTCAAGTTCGAGTTTATCAGAGAATCAAGTCTTGTGGAGATGTCAGACTGAGCAACTCCTTCTACTGGTCCAATAATCTCTGCCTCCTAAGAAGCCATAGCTAACAACAACCTGGAGAAGAAAGTTCTAACTACCAGAGGACTTGGCAATATCAAATAGTTCCATGTTAGCAGTGATTTTAGTCTTGTCCGCATAAATAGCATTCAAGAAGACATATTTGCCATCTGTTTTGCTTCAACTTTAAGATCCATGAGGCCATCCTCTGTGAATTGCTATTGAAACCTCCTTATATACCTTTATTAGGATGTAGTTTTTTTGAGAGCAGGGACTGTCTTGCTTTTCTATTTGTTTTACCAGTGCTTAGCATAGTGTTTTGTACATATTAAGTGCTTAATAAATTTTCCTTTCTTCCCTCCTTCCTTCCTCCCTTCCTTCCTCCCTCCCTCTCTCCCTCCCTCTCTCTCTTCCTCCCTTCTTCCCTCCCTTCCATCCTTCCTCTCTCTTCCTCCCTCTTTTCCTTCCTTGCTTCCTTGCTTCCTTTCTTCCTTCTTTTCCCTCTTCATCCCTAAGAAGGTACCACCTCTGACACTTACCAGCTATGTGTTTATGGGAAAGAACTTAACTTCTCTGAGGCCTAGTTTTCTTCATCTCTTAATGGAATAACACCTTTAATGTATAACCAATAAGATTGTTGTCAATCCCAAATTAGATAATACATACAATGCACTTTGCAAACTTTGTAATATTATCTTTCCTTTCAGGTGAAATCAGTCCTTTCTAGTCCAGGTCCCCTGTTTTATATTTTTGAAAGGAGAAACATATTAAATTCCCAGAATCTCAATGTAACTTAGTTTAATCAAGAATTTTTCTCTTTTGGCAAGATTACATGGGTTGGTTTAGGGATGAGGGTTGGGGCTGGGGTAGGGATAGGAGCAGGTACTCTGGGGAAAAAGCAAAGACAGAGGAGAAGGGGACTAGAAAGACAAAGTTTACCAGCTTTACAATTCTACTCTAGAGTGCCAATACTATTTACCAAACCATAGTTAACAGTGGGCTCAGAATTTGAATGGAAATGCCTCATAACCAGCCAGGCTAGTATCCATTCTGTCCTCTTTTCATGGACTAAGCATTGAAGCTTTCTCTTAGTTTATCTTTCTGTAAACTGGGACTAATAGGATTTGCCACCCACATTGCATGCCTTTAGCTGCAGCAAATGACTCTCTATAGAAGCCACATGAGGGATGGTTATTACAGTGTTTAGATGGCTGCTTTACAGAGTTTCCTTGATGGATCTGCCAGTTTTTCACCTTTTATAAGCAAGGAGCCTTCATGGATCCATTAGTTACTGCAGGATGTTTGGTTTATTTATGGACAGATCAAAGGCAGGTTTTAATATAAGAAAAAAAAAGACTTGCAAAAGGGTAATTGAGAAGGCAGTTTGGGGCTCAATATAAGGTACATTACAAGGAGAAAGATTTAGTTCTAATATAAAGATGAAGTTTCCGCCTGGCAGAACTATTCTTAAGGCGGGGGGGGGGGGGAGTAAAAGGGTCAGTTCTCTGTCACTGGAAATATTCAGAATCTAGATAATCACCTGTAAAGGATGTAGTAATGATAACAATAACTAATATCTATATAACACTTTATGGTTTACAGATTTTTTTATCTAATTTCACCTTCGGGCTTCACAACTACTTTGCGAGCTAGCTATTAACTATTTTACAGATGAGGAAACTGAGACTCTAAGAATGTAAGTGACTGTTCTAAGATTAAACCAGTAATAAGTTTGAGAAAGGAGGGATTCAGACCCAGATCTCTCCTGATTCTAAGCCCCTTTTCTTATTTATTATGTGATGCTTTCTACTTATTATATTTTCAGTCAGATAAGAAGTATTTATTAAGTATCTACTGTATATCAGGCACTGAGTTAATCCTTGGAGATAAAAAGAGAGCCTAAAAAATCAGTCCTTGCACTCAAAGATCTCTCAGTCTAATAGGTGAGACAAACATAAAAATATGTACAATTGAGAGAGAGAGAGAGAGAGAGAGAGAGAGAGAGAGAGAGAGAGAGAGAGAGGAGGGAGGGAGACAGAAACATATGTGTGTTAGGACATAATTAACAAAAAGAAGGCACTAGAAATGAATGATTAGGAAAGACTGTAGATGAGATTTTAGTTGGAATTTGAAGGAAGTGAAGAAGCAGAGGTGAGGAGGGAGAACATCCTGAAGACATGAGAGACAGCCAGAGAAAATGCCCAGACCCAAGAGAGAGTGTCATGTTTGTGGAAGAAGAGGAGGTCAGAGTCATTGTAGTAAAGAATGGGGTGGGAAGGGATAATGAGCTTAGAAAGAGAGAGGAGCCAGGTTATAAAGGACTTTGAAGGCTAAATAAAGGATTTTGCAATTGACTCTGGAGCCACAGGAATGTATTGAGTATGAAAGTGAGATAGTGGGACTGGTGCTTTAGGAAAGACACTTCGGGAGCTGGATGTAGAATGGATTGGGGTGGGGAGAGACCTGCAGCAAGAAGACCAACCAACAGGTTATTGAAATAGTCCAAGTTTTCATTGAGGGAATCTGACTCCCCACTTTAGGTAGGGGATTAGACTAAATTGTTCTTAAGCTGTGGGAAGGGAAAAAATAAGGGAACATACTTTTTTTTCCTGGGCAATGAGGGTTAAGTGACTTGCCCAGGGTCACACAGCTAGTAAGTGTTAAGTGTCTGAGGCCAGATTTGAACTCAGGTACTCCTGACTCCAGGGCAGGTACTTTATCCACTGTGCCACCTAGCTGCCCCCCAGGGAACATACATTTTTGTTTTGTTTTGTTTTGTTTTAGTGAGGCAGTTGGGGTTAAGTGACTTGCCCAGGGTCACACAGCTAGTAAGTGTTAAGTGTCTGAGGCCGGATTTGAACTCAGGTACTCCCGACTCCAGGGCCAATGCTCTATCCACTGCGCCACCTAGCTGCCCCGAACATACATTTTTAAAGCATGGTTGAAGCAGGAACTACAGAGAGTTTAGAACTTGGTCAAACATCAAAGATGCCAAGGTCATCCACTGCATCCTGGGCCATCACCAATCATCTTTACTTTTGTCTTGCCACTGGACTTTGATGAATCTGGAAGAGAAGGTGAGGCTGATGACTTTGTGCAATTTTGCTTCACTTAATTCCAATTCATGCATGGGTCAAGACATCACCTCACTGGTAATCCTCTTCAAAAATGAAGGACAGAGGGACAGCTAGGTGGCACAGTGGATAAAGCACCAGCCCTGGATTTAGGAGGACCTGAGGTCAAATCCATCCTCAGACACTTGACACTTACTAGCTGTGTGACCCTGGGTAAGTCACTTAACCCTCATTCCACCACCAAAAAAAATGAAGGACAAACAACAGCAATATGTCAGGCAATGACCCTTGTAAAACTGTGAAATTGGTGCTATTATCCCCATTTTACAGATGAGGAAATTGAAGCATACAGAGGGAAGATTAAATAACTTCTCAAGGGTCACATAGCTAGTAAGTGTGCAGGACAAATCTGAACTCAGGTCTTTATGACTCCAGGCCCAGTTCCTTCAGAGTTGTGATTCCAATGTAGAGCAGTGACTAATCAGAAGGAACTTGTCAACTTGAGATCTTTAAAGGGAGGGAATCCTTTGAGGGGACTTTGACCATAGGAAAGAACATAATATAGTGAAAAAATGCTAACTCTAGAGTCAAAGGATCTGGGTTCAAATACTGTCACTCACTACCTTTATGACCTTGGTTAAGTTCTGTCACTGGCCTCAGCTTCCTCATCTGATACATGATGGGTTTGAATTAATCAAATTGTTTCCAATATCCCTTTTTTTTTTTTTTTGGTGAGGCAATTGGGGTTAAGTGACTTGCCCAGGGTCACACAGATAGTAAGTGTCAAATGTCTGAGGCCGGATTTGAACTCAGGTCCTCCTGAATCCAGGGCCGGTGCTCTATCCATCTAATATCCTTTTCAACATTAAATATGGGATGTTTTGAGTACACATAGATACAAACAGCCTCATTTGTCATAATCTTTAATGGAACCAGGAATTTCCTTCAGCCTTGGTATGTGCTGCCTTATTTATTCAGAATTAATTGAGAATGATTGAATCTAGGGTTTGAGCTTGTGAAAGAGAGCAGACAGATCTTCCAAAGGATCAGATGGAAGAATCAGAGAAAAACCTATGATAGGGCTGAGCAGTGGAAATGGAACATGGATTCTTGCAGTGTGAAGTCTTAGCAGGGAAATAGTTCCCTTCCACACCTGCCCTGAACACCCAAAGAAGCCTTAATGTCCCCTTTGATGGCCATGGAGAAGCAGCTGTAGAGCCTCTTAGAACCTCTTCAATTGAAGAATCATATGGCCCCAGGGAGGAAAGACATGTCAATGATCAAAAGCAGCAGTGAACTTGGATGAGCTCCTGGATCAGTTGCAAGAGTAGTAGGACCTGGATTTCTAGAAAGGAGAGCAACCTGCCTTTGTTTACCAAGGTAGGATAGCTGTAAGGAAGAGGGATGTGATTAAAGGAACAAACTCCTCCTCCTACTTCTGAGTGTAATTATATTGGAGAGGTCCCTAGGAAGGGGTTTGCCTCTCTTTTAAGGGAGCCCCAGACCCTTAAGTCAGTATTATACATCTGCAAAGCTGCTTTAGTTCCCTAAAGAAAAAGGGAGATGAGGGAGATGGAAGGGAAAAGGGTATTATTTAGCAGCCTGAAATGGGTTTCCATCAAGGAGAATCTCAAAATGTGAAGTGGAAGGATTAGAGTAGGGATTTTTTAACCCTTTCAGTTTTATGGTTGCATTTGGCTAAGGGATCCTCTGGACCCCTTCAGAGAGTAATTTTTAAAGATAACAGTTGAAATAAATGAGAAATTTAAGTTGGAGGTTAGTAAAAATAAAGATGTAACTTTTTCACATCTTGGGAGCTTGAAATCTGAAATACTTTCTTGGTTGGAATTTAGATTTTGGGAGAGACCTAAATGAAGAATCAGGGGATGTGAATCTATTTTATTTTATTTTATTTTATTTATGCCTTTTTGGTGAGGCAATTAGGGTTAAGTCACTTGCCCAGGGCCACACAGCAAGTATGTGTTAAGTGTCTGAGGCTGGATTTGAACTCAGGTCCTTCTGAATCCAGGGCCAGTGCTTTATCCACTGTACCACCTAGCTGCCCTGAATTTATTTTAATTATACATAGAATGCACATGAAATTTAGCTCATACAGGATCATAGAAAAGCTCTCTATATAGTTGAAGAAGTTAACAATAACATTTTTTCTACATCATAATGCAATAAAATTAGGAATAACATTAGCAAAGATTATAATGGAAGCATTAAAAAAGATTATTTTAAAATCAGAAATATAAGATGATGATGATCATATCACATAAAATAATATTAGCTAATGGTAACACAAAGATTTGCAAAGTGTTTTAAAATATTATCTCATTCAATACTTGCATTAGCCCTGGAAGCATGGTGTGTACTATTGTTACAATTGTACAGATAAGGAGATTGAGGCAGAACTTAAGTGACCTGCTCAGGGTCACTTTTTTTTTTTTTTTTGGTGGGGCAATGGGGGTTAAGTGACTTGCCCAGGGTCACACAGCTAGTAAGTGTCAGGTGTCTGAGGCCGGATTTGAACTCAGGTACTCCTGAATCCAGGGCCGGTGCTTTATCCACTGCACCACCTAGCCGCCCCCTCAGGGTCACTTTTTATTTTTCTTCTCTTCCCTACCTCCAAAACCCTCCCCAGAGAGGGTTACCATTAGACAAAAATAGGTATAAATATGTACATTTATTCTATATATGTTTCTATTTATCAGTTCTTTCTCTTGATGCACATAGTAATTTTCTTCATATGTACTGTCTTGTTATTTTGGTATTTATGTTAGTCAAAATAACATTCACTCAAAGTCATTCTCAAAACAATATTGCTGTTTATTATATACAATATACTCTTATTTCTGTTCATTTTGCTCTTCATTATTTCATGCAAGTTTTCCCATATTTTTCTAAGATTATTAAGCTCATCATTTCTTATTACACAGTAACTAGTTCAGCCACTCACCAATTAATGGCATACCTGCAATTTCAAGTTCTTTACCATTACAAAGAGAGCTGCTGTAAATAATTTAGAATATATACATTATTTTCCTTTTTCCCTAATCATCTTTGGAAGTAGACCAAGTAGTCATATTGCTGCAACAAAAGGTATAGTTAGTTATAGTTTAATAACTCTTTGATGATTCCATTTTCTCTGCAAAATGGTTGGATCAAGGGGCAGCTAGGTGGCGCACTGGATAGAGCACCGGCCCTGGAGTCAGGAGTACCTGAGTTCAAATCTGGGCTCAGACACTTAACATTTACTAGCTGTGTGACCCTGGGCAAGTCAATTAACCCCAATTGCCTCACACACAAAAAAAATGGTTGGACCAATTCACAATTCCACCAACAATGAATTAGTGTTCCAATTTTTCCACATTCCCTCCAATATTTGTTGCTTTCCCTTCAATCAATTAAACAATCTGATATGTGTAAAATAATCTTTCCAGTTTGTTTTAATCTGCATTTCTCTAATCAGTAATGATTTAGAGTATTTTATATGACTATAAATTGTCTTGATTTCTTCATTGAAATACTTCCTTTTCACATCCTTTAAACATTTATCAATTTGGGGAATGACTCAGGTTCTCATAGAATTAACAAAAATGTTTAAAAATTACTGATATGAGACTTTATCTGATAAATTATCTATAGCATTTCCCCCCAGTTTTCTGCTTTCCTTCTAATCTTGGCTACATTTGTTTTATTTGCACAAAATATTTTAAAATTTAATGTAATTGAAAGCATCAATTTTATACCTAACTTTGCTCTTGTTTATTTATAAATTATTCACCCATCCATAGTCTAATAAGTGATATGTTCTATGTTCTTATAATTTTCTTGTAAGATCTCTTTTTATATATCCAGGTGACATATCCATTTTTATCTTATCTTGGCAAATGGTATAAGATATTGGTCTACGCCCAGTTTCTGCCATACTGCTTTCCAGTTTTCCCAGTAATTTTTTACCAAATAATGAACTCTTATCACAAAATCTTGTCTTTACACTTGCCACATACATGGTTACTCTATTTATCACTGGTAAATTGTAAGTCTATTTTATTCCTTTGATCTACCTTTATATATATTTTTACCTTTATATTTTTAGTCAGTATCAGTTTTGACAATTACTGACTTTTAATATAGTTTGATATGTATTACTGTTAAACCTCCTTCTTTTATTTTTAAAAAAATTTCCTTTGATATACTTGATTTTTTGATTTTCCAAATGAATTTTATCATTACTTTTTTCTAATTCAGTAAAATATTTTGGTAATTTAATTGGGATGGCATTGAATATATAAATTAATTTAGATAAAATTGTCATTATTATTATATTGGGCCTGCCTACCCATGGACAATTACTATTTAATTATTTAAATCTGATTTTATTTGTACAAAAGAGTTTTTTTTTTTTTACAATTTTCTTTATATAGTTCCTGGGTTTGTTTTGGCAGGAGTATTCCCACATATTTTATGCTATCCACAATTCCTTTAAATGGGATGTATTTTACTATCTCTTCTTTAAGGCTTTTATTTGCAATATATACTGATGGCTGATGATTTATGTGGTAGCTACCTGCTACTATGATAAAATCATTAATTGTTTCAACTAACTTTTAGTTTAGTATTTGGGATATTTCAAGTATTATCAAGAGATAATTTTATCACTCATTCCCTATTTTTATTCTTTCTATTTATTTTTCTTCTATTACTATTGCTAAGATTTCCAATACAATATTGAATAATATTGATGACAATGGGCATCCATTTTTTTACACAAGAACCAGTTCTTAAAGACAGATCTATCATTCAAGTAATTTCTTAAAAAAGAAATTATTTCATCTTGCTTAAAGGCATTAGAAAAGGAGCCATGTGTCCAAACAAGAGATAGAGAATATTATGAAATGCAAAATGGATGACTTCGATTACATTAAATTAAAAAGGTTTTGTATAAGCAGAAGAAATGAAACCAAAATTAGAAGGGAGGCAGAAAGGTGGGAAACAATTTTTACAGCTAGTATTTCTGATAAAGGTCTCATTTCTAAAATATATAGGAAAATAAATCAGATGTATAAGAATGTAAGTCGTTCCCCAATTGAGAAATGGTCAAAGGATATGAACAGGCAATTTTCTGGTGAAGAAATCAAAGCTACCTATTGCCATATAAAAAAATACTCTCAATCACTATTGATTAGAGAAATGCAAATTAAAACAACTCTGAGGTACCACCTCACACCTATCAGATTGGCTAATATGACAAAAAAGGAAAATAATAAATGTTGGAGTAGTTGTGGAAAAATTGGAACAGTAATGCATTGTTGGTGGAACTGTGAACTGATCCACCCATTCTGGAGATCAATTTGGAACTATGCCCAAAGGGCTATGGGACTGTTCATACCCTTTGACTCTGTGGTATCACTGCTAGTTCTGTATCCCAAAGAGATCATTGAGAAGGAAAAAGGACCCACATGTACACTCTCTTTGTGGTGGCAAATAATTGGAAATCAAGGAAATGCCCATCAACTGGGGGATGGCTAAACAAGTTGTGGCATATGAATGTAATGGAATACTATTGTGCTCTAAGAAAAGATGAGCAGCAGGAGTTCAGAGAAACCTTGAAGGACTTACATGAACTGATGGTGACTGAGAGAAGCAGAACCAGGAGAACATTGTACATAGTAACAGCAACATTGTGTGATGAACAATGGTGATAGACTTGGCTCCTCTCAGCAGTGCAATGATCCAAAACAATTTCAAAGAACTCAAGATAGGAAATGTTCTCAACATCCAGAAAAATATAACTGTGGATAATGAATGGAGATTGAACTATACTGTTTCTACTTTTAGGCATTTTTTCTCTTTTTTGAGGTTTTTCTTTTGTGCTCTGATTCTTCTTTCACAATATTACTAATGCAGAAATATGTTTAATGTGATTGTACACATATAACCTATATCAGATTGCTTTCAGTCTTAGGGAGGAGGAAGGGAAGGGAGGGTGGTAGAAAAATTTGGAACTAAAAATCCTATGGAAAAAATGTTGAAAAAATATCCTTACCTGTAACTGAAAAATAATAAAATAATTTTATTTTTTAAAAAAGAAACTATGCAATGATCCCAAATATAGAATTTTTTAATTACTTGCAAATTTTTAAAAAACAGGTGTTGATCCTTTGAAAAAGAATAAAATTGGCAAGCAGTAGCAAATTTAATCTTTGAGAGACATGCCAATCAACAACATTACAAATACATGTTAATTATTTTAAACATTTAAGGATATAATATAACTATCTATAATTAGGTAAAAATATCATATAGCCGCTATACTCTTACAAATCATGGAAATTAAAGGAAATGGATCATATATCATATATATACATATGTATATATGTATGTATGTATATATATATATATATATAAATTACCAAGATATTGTAAGAGTAAATGAATAATTTAAATAGATTAATTTCTGAGGAAAAAAGTAAACACACCTGGGTTAGATGGTTTCACAGTACAATGCTTTCAAATTTAAAGACAAATAATCTTTACGTTACACAGATCATTCACAATTAGAGAAATGGACATTATCAAATACTTTGAATTTAATACACACACACACATATATATGTGTATATCTATTCAAAATAAGGAAAAACAACAATAAAAAAATGACAAATGTCAATGACTATAAATGCAAAAGTACTAGCAACTTATAGAATTCAACTTTACATTAAGTGTATGACCAAGCAGCAATTATATCAGGCTATACAAGCCCAATCCGATATAAGAATGGTCAAAGAACAATATTTGTGTTGTTTTCTTTGTGTGTTTTATTGGGGGGAAGCTCATATGAAAAGATTAAAAATTTTTTAATAAAGTTGACCATTCTTGACACATAGTAGTCTAATATAGACTAAGGGTTTTTTTATAAAGTGCTTTCCTCAAGATAAACATTTATAAAATGGAGGAGTGTTATTGCTAGTCCCACTAACAGATGAAAAGCATCTGTCCCCTCTTGTCTCTTCAATTTGACATAATATTGTAAATTCTTGAAATTTGAAAAAATGTTTAAGGGATTAATACTTGAAAGATGTCAAAAGGTTTACAAATGACATGATAGTAGATATTAACCACTTCAACAAGAAAGGTAGTAGACATGAGTTCAAAAAGTCATAACACATATGATAAAAATTTCCATTCTCTGTAATACTAAGAATAAAAATTTTAAAATATATATATTTTGTAATGACAATTCAAATATTTGGGAATTAATTTATCTAGGAATATATAAAATCCCTGCATCAGGAGAATCAAAAGAACTAGAAAAACATTCAATGTACATAGATTAATATCATAAAAATGACAGAATTCTCCAAATTAAAGGTTTAACTCAATACAGACCAATACAATGCTTCTTTATAGAAACAGACAATAATTATAATAGCTTTATATGGAAAGGGAGCAAGAATTATAAGAGGACATATTGAAGGGGAAGAAACTCATATTCCTAACCTTTAAAAAAACCCAGGGTAATAGAATGAATATGCCATTAAAGCTATATTTTAATGGTAATCAAAACCTACGTAATGAAGGCTGATATTTCATAAAGATTCAGGAAAAAAATGTTTAACTTGAAAAAAAGATAATTTTAAAAGGACATGGGAAAAGTATTTAACTGTTTTCAGAAAAGGAATTTAACCCATATCTTATGCTATACATGTTTGTATGGGCATGGAGTATTTATTCATTATAATCACATAAGGAAAAGCCAGTGGAAACAAATGACTAAAGAAACTGAATCTGAATTCAGGAATAATTTGCAAAACGTATTGATATTTATCCATTGAAAGGAATAATTCAAATGTAAGCACTTAAAGAACTGAAATTATTTATGTTGATGTTTATTCATAGTCTACTTAAAAGAGATTATTCTCTTGGGTAAAAGCAAAAAACAAAAACAAAAGCTTCATTTGAAAGGCACTATGTGGCCACAGTGGATAGAGTGCTGGTCCTGGAGTCAGGAAGATCTGTGTTCAAATTCACCCCCAAATAATAACTAATTGTATGACTCTGGGCAAATCACAACCTCTACCTGCCTCAGTTTCTTTGGAAATTATGGACAGTATATAACTCCCAGGAATGTATGAGAATCAAATGATATTTCTAAAGTGCTTAGCATAGTGTACTTCATTTTGTTTCTAGCCTTTAGCCTCCCTTCATTAACTTGTTCTCTTCTACCTCTGTTGCAGAAAGCTTTATGCATGGAACCATTCTCTCTGTATGATACATCCTTTGTGTTGTTGTTTTTTTGTGGGGCAATGAGAGTTAAGTGACTTGCCAAGAATCACGCAGCTAGTAAGTGTCAAGTGTCTGAGTTCGACTTGAACTCAGGTCCTCTTGAATCCAGGGCCATGCGGTGCTTATATCCACTGTTCCACCTAGCTGCCCCCAGGTATGATAAATCCTACTGATTCTATTCAGCAATTTCTCTCAATCTGTCCAGTCCTTTCTCTTCCCTCTCCTAGTTGATCTTGATCCATACTATCCTTTTTACTTCCTTCTAATTAGTACTATACCTGACTAGCAGACTTCCTATCTAGTCTACATATTGCTACCACATTATAGTTAATTCATGATGAGTATCAGCATGGCTTAGTGGATAGAAAATATTAGGAAAACCTGCATTGCCAGTCGCTATCACGGATAACTGAAATAGCACTTTATAGTTCAATAACCTGGTTCATATTCCCCTCTGTGTCTCTCCCTTATGATTAATGTCATGTGACTTTGGGCAATTTCATTTAACTTTCACGTGCCCCAGTCGTCAATTATAAAATGAAGGAGTTGGATTAGATGGTCTCTGAGTCTCTTTGTAGCCCTGCCTCCATGATCCTATGACACAATGGCCGTGCTACTGTGTCCTTAAACTCCCCAAGAGCCCTTTTGTTGTTTGTTCAGTCATTTTTTAATCCTGTACTACTCTTCACAATACCATTTGGGGTTTTTGTTGACAAAGATACTGGAAGGGTTTACATTTTCTTCTCCAGTTTGTTTTATAGATGAGGAAATTGAGGTAAACAAGGTTAACTGATTTGTCCAGGGTCACACAGCTAGTAAGCATAGGAATTCACATTTGAACTCAGGTCTTTCTGACTGGAGACCTGGCACTCTATCCACTGAGCCACCTAGCTGCCCCCAAGTACCCTAGGCTATTCTTTAAGATAATAAATGACAGAAAAGGTCCAGCCCTGTACTGGCAGAGTAAGTTCCTGGTAGCCCCCCTTCATGATGAAAATTGCAGGACTGTGTTTGTTTTGTTTTGTTTTTTGTCTTTCATTTACATAAACCTTTATGGTTTACAGAGTAATTTTCCTCACATAATCCTGTTAAATTGGGTAGTCCAATGGGCATTATCCTCATTTAAAAAATGAAGAAGTTGAAGGTAATAGAGGTGAACTACTGCCACCATTACACAGACAATGAAGCTGTAGGGATTGGGATGTGAATCTGATTTCTACTTCTATGTCCAGTACTCTAATACATTATACTATTCAAACTCCAAATGGCTCTTTGTTACCGACTGAATAAAGTTTAAACTCATTATCTTAACATTCAATGCTCTTCACCTCACCTTTCTGGCCTTATGTACCCACACATTAGCTGAATAAAATCCTAACAACTCTTCAAACATTTTTCTGTGTGCCTTTTCTTCTTGCTTATGGAATATATTCCATATCTCCAACTTCCCCAATTATTTAAATTTTACCTATCCTTCAAGTTCTAATATCACCTCCATGAAAATCTTGAGTGATTCTTCATCTGAAGGTGTCCCTTCTTTAAACATCAATGCAATATATTTATGACTCTTGTACCTTTATTACAATCTACTTTTTAAGTGAGGTACTTATGATATAGATGACTTATGAGATACTTATGAGAGTAGGAAACATGTATTAGCTCTGTGTTGCCCCAGAGAACCCATGTAAGTACTTCACAAAATAATTGGCAGTCAAAAAAATGTTGCTTGAATCATGCTAAATATACAAGATATAAGTTTTTGAAAGAGAGTAGGGGGAAGGAGGAGAGAAAAAATGAATGGTAATATATAGGGAGAGATTTCCTGACTCATTTTAGTGTGACTAAAACCCACTGGACTCATAATTTCTTCAGTAGCAAGTGGGGGGGGGGAAGAGGAAGGAAGGAAGGAAGGAAGGGAAGGAAGGAAGGAAGGAAGGAGAGAGATAGAGAGAAAAAAAGAGAAAGAAAGAAAGAAAGACAAGAGCCCTACCTTTACACATATTCAGACAGTCAATAGTCCTTGCAAATTCTCTTGCAGCCTTTTCATTTTCAAATTCTAAGTTGTTCCCTGATATAATCAGAGGGCCATTGTTTGTGCCTTCATTGGTTGTTAACAGCCATCAATAATGGAATCTAATACCAGAACAAGAGATATTGAGAGCTGTGTCTCAGAAAAGAAAATGGACCAATGGACAAGGTTGTTGATGATGATCTATAAACGATGAGGGACCAGAAGGAGCCAACTATTGTTTTAGTGTCCAAAAGGGTATGCACTCAAGGGGCTTAGAAATGCTAGAGGACACAGAGGACTTTTGCCAGAGAAATACACTTCTTATAATTTTAAACAGAGAGAAGTGTATGTTTTTAGAGCCCAAAAGGAGATGGTGAGTCAGAGATCACCTAGACCAAATCTCTCATTTTTTTAGGTGAAGAAACTGAGGCAAAGGAAGGAGAACTGACTCGTACATGGCACAAAGCTACTTAGTGGTGAATTTTCTTATTCTGTGCTCTGTGCTTTCCATTATACCCCTCTGCCTCTGAGCAGGTAGGTGGTGTGTTAGATAGAACACCAAGGCTGCAGTAAGGAAGACTCATTTTCCTGAGTTCAAATCAGGTGACAGACATTACTAGCTGTATGGCTTCTGGTTTCCTCACTTTCTTCTTCTATGAAATGAGTTTAGAGAAGAAAATGGCAAACCACTATAGTAATCTTTGCCAAGAAAACCCCAAATGAAATCACAAAGAGTCAGATGCATCAACAAACAAATCTCTGCCTTAGTGTTATTGTTAATATGAATCATCAATATTTTAGCTTAGGACAGGGAAGGTAGGAACCTCTGGCATGCATACCAAAGATAGTAGACTGGCTATCATTTTTCAGCCATCCATACCATCTCTCACCTTTTACCCAAGAAATTGTCCGGGGAGGTCAAGGAACTTTTTCCTAGAAACCCAGGAGTTTTACCTTGAGATCAGGGAAAACTAAACTAATCCTTGAAACTAAACGAAAGGACAGACACACCCAGAGAGATAAGCAGCACTGGATCTCGGACTGAGCTAGCTCCAGGACTCTAGTCCTCCTCACCCCCTGTCTTAGGAGGGTAATCCTGTTAGGCATGGCTGTATCAGGAGGGGACAGAGGAACTGCCCACCAGGAGACTGCTTGCAAGCCACCAGGACAGAGTAACTGCCCATCACTAAACTACCCCCAACCCACCACCAGACTACCTCCAATGAACCATCCAAAAGGAGACATTTCACCCATGCCATCTTGGCCCTATAAAAGGGGGCTCCCCAATCTAGTCAGGGAGGAAAGTGTTTTAAATCTTTCCTCCAGGGCAGTTTCTATTGTATCCAATAAACCTGTCTTTCATTTCCTAACTAGGACTTGCATGAGAGTATAATTCTTTACAGAGGAATCACAAGGACCCATGTGCTCTCCCCATAACATATAGATATAGATATAGATATAGATATAGATATAGATATAGATATAGATATAGATATAGATATAGATATAGATATAGATATAGATATAGATATAGATATAGATATTCGACTGAATATCTATATCTATCTATCCAGAGCTGAATATCTAGAACAATAACAGTTGTTGTTAGTATTCAGTCTGTCATTCATGTCCACTGATGTGGACCATAGCACATCAATACTAACAATATGGTTCTCTTGGTAAAAATTCTGTAGTGGTTTTCCATTTCTTTCTCCAGTGGATTAAGGAAAACTGAGGGTAAGTGACTTGCACACAGCTAGAAAGTGTCTGAGGGAAAATTTGAATTCAAGTGTTCTTGACTCCAGGCCCAGAACCATATCCATTGAGCCATCTGTCTGCCTCTAACAATAACAATAGGACATGTTTATATCATACTTACAAGCCCTTTCCTCATAACAACCATAAAGCTGTTGTAGTCAGTCAACAAACATTTGTTGTTTACTACATGTCAGGTACCATACTAACCACTGGGGATATAAAGAAAGTAAAAAAATGCATATATATCTTTATATTTATCTATATGTGTGTATGTAGGTATGTATGTGTGTATCTATCTATCACCTATCTATCTATCTATCTATCTATCTTTCTATAACAATTCTTGCCTTCAAGGAGGGCACATCCCAATGGGAGAAACAAAATGTGAATAACTAGGTACATACATAATATATACAGAGTATATAAATATGGCCTATAAGGGGAAGTTCTAAGCACCTGGGGCAAAAGAAAGAGGTGTTAGGTGGAGGGCAGCATTGGAGCTAAGTCTTGAATATAACCAATTGACATGTTTGTTGATGGTGATCTATAAATGTTGAAGGACAGAGAAGTCAACCATTGTTCAAGTGTACAAAAATGGTATGCTCTGAAGGGGCTTGCAAATGCTAGAATGCATAGAGGACCTTTGTTGCCAGAGAAAGTCATCGCTTATAACTTTAAACTAAGAGTTTTATGTTTTTAGATGTCTTCAGATGAAGAAACTGAGGTAAAGGAAGGGAAACTGACTTGTACATGGTCACACAATAAAAGGTGGGAACATAAACAGGGGAGATGAAAAGAGAGTGACACAGGACACAACCAATGCAAAGGAGATGCAATGTGTTTGAGAAATTTCATCAAGACAAACAACAGAATCATAGAGTATGTGGATGGGAGGAATGTGTAAAAAGATGAGAAAGGTTGGAAGGGACCAAGCTATGAAGAGCTATAACTATCAAGCAGAAGAGATTATATATTTAATGCTAAGGTGATAGGGAACTGATGGAGTTCACTGAGCAGGTTGTTGACATGGCTAAACCTATTTTTTTATAAGAATCACCTTGGCAATTGAGTAGATAATGCATTGGAAGTCAGGAGAGATTTGAGGTAGAGACCATTTTGAAGGCTATTGAAATAATGCAGGTCTATAATCCACCACTTAGACAAAGGTAGTTACTAAATGTATGTGTGTGGTTTGTAGAAAGAAAGGCTAATGCATGAGAGATGTCATGACAAAATTTGGCAATACATTGGATCTATGGGTTGAGTAAGTGAGACTGAAATTGTGAGCCTGAGTGACTAGGAGGATCAAGATATCCTTTACCGTAATAGGGAAATTTGGCAGGAGTTGGAGAGTTGTTTTTGGAGAAAAAAAATATGAATTATGCTTTGCTTATTTTTCATTCAAGATTCCTTTGGGACATCCAATTTGAGATGTCCAAAAAAAGGTAGAAATGTGTGAATGTCGCTCAGGAAAGAGACTAGGACTGGATATATAGATTATCTGCAGAGAGATGCCTGCAAACAGATCAGATCACTAAGGGAGATACTATAGAGCAAAATGAAAAGGGGAAACAGTACAAAGTCTAGGGATACAGATCACATTGAAGGATATGTAAATTGCTATTTGCTTATTTAAAAAAATTAATCTTACTACCATATACCTTTTACATAAGAAGCATCGGGGCAGCTAGGTGACACAGTGGATAGAGCAATGTCCCTGGATTCAGGAGGACCTGAGTTCAAATTCGGCCTCAGACACTTTACATACTTACTAGCTATGTGACGCTGGGCAAGTCACTTAACCCCAATTGCCTCAAAAAAAAAAGTGCTAAATAAGAAGAATCTTATGTGGATAGAGAGTGGATGAAGAACCAGACTTGTAGACAGGAAAATTGAGGTTCAAGTCTAGCTTCTGCCACATATTAGAGAGAGAGATGATTCTAGACAAGCTACTTAACCTCTCATTGTCCTACATAATTATTGATAATTATATAAATATAAATTATTGACAAGGAACCAAATTATATTGATATAGTTTCATATAATTATTCACATTTTACCAAAAATGAAATTGATGCTATCCTCATGATGCCATAATATTGTGTGTGTGTTTTTTAAAATTCATTGTCCATTAGCTACTCTTAATATTGAATAGAATTTTATTTTCCAAAATATATGTAAAAACATATCTCTTTTGTGTATGGCTTTGTATAAACTCAGAGAGGTAATGTCACATAGCTGGGAAATTTCATAGCTAGAGTTTGAAACCAGAATCATTGAATGTAGATTCTTTGCTTTTCTTTCTCTCACATTCATCTCCACTCCAAGGTCTTATCTTACTAATTACTAGGAGGCAGATATCAGCTCAATATATAAAACTTCCTAACAAGGAGAGCTATCTGAAAATATAATGGGTTTTCATTCTATCTACTTCCCCACCACCACCACCCCAGAGGCAATAGAGGCAAACAATTGGTAGATATTTAACATAAGTCTCTGTGTTACAACACAAATAATATCACAGAATTTAGCACTGGAAGAGGCCTTAAAGGTCAGCCAGTAGAACCTATATTTGTTCAAGAATGCCTTATACAGTAAATATGGCAAAGGTTTATCTAGCCTTTGTTTGAAGGACTCCACTTCTTTCTAAGATAATTCATTTACTTTGGGATAGCTCTAATGAATAGGTAGCCTTTCCTCACCTCAAGTTTAAATACTCAGCAATTCTACCTATTGCTCCTAGTTCATAGGATCCTATAATAATCCTAGGTTCAGAGATTTAGAAAACAGAAAGAACCTTAAAGGTCATTAAGTCTAACACTCCCTCCTTTCTTCAAATAAAAAAAAAAAATTTAAGTATGGAGGGGTTTAAGAGACTTGTCCAAGGTCACACAGCAATTAAGTAAAATGGAATTTCACACTTCTCTCTCCCTGATATCTACTATGCCATACAACTCCTGGGATAGTTTCTATTTTATTTAAGTGTCCTTCAGATAACTGAAGGCAACAATAATTCCTCTTTTCTACTTCATCTTTTTTTTTTCCTCTGAGCTAAATATTCTCAATGCCTTCAACTGATTCTCCTTGGCCATGATTTAGAGGATTATCTCCAACCTTGTTTGCCTTGGGATTGTGGCATATAAAAAGGTCTAGAGCTATAGTTTCTGGGTAAGTAATCATTTTATTAATCATGCTAGCAGATAATAAAAGGACTCAGTGGCACTCTAGAAAGCCAAAGATCCCTCATGGAACCCACTCAGTGTTAATATGCCCTTGGAAGAGTGGGCATTTCTGAGGATGGAAATCAATGAATATTATAATAAGTAGGCTTATCCTTTTTTAATAATAAACTTTTTTATTTATACTTTTGGGTTCCAAATTTTTTTCTTTTTTTTTTTTTTTAAGTGAGGCAATTGGGGTTAAGTGACTTGCCCAGGGTCACACAGCTAGTAAGTGTTGTGTCTGAAGGCCGAATTTGAACTCGGGTACTCCTGACTCCAGGGCCAGTGCTCTATCCACTGCGCCACCTAGCTGCTCCTTGGGTTCCAATTTTTATCCCTCTTTCCCTCCCTCCCCTTCCCCCCTCCTTGAGGTGGCACTCAGATATGGGTTATACATGTGTGATTATGTAAAAGATTACGATATTTGTCCATTTTGTACTAGCAACTTTGATTAAAAGAAAAAAAATGAAAGTGAAAAATACCATGCTTCAGTCTGTTCCATCAATTTCAGTTCTTTTTTTGGAGGTGGATGGTATATTTCATCAGTAGTCCTTTGGGATTGTCTTGGATCATTGTATTGTTGAGAATAGTCTAGTCATTCACAATTCTTCATCAAACAGTATTGCTGTCTCTGTGTACAATGTTCTCTTGGTTCTGCTCTCTTCACTATACATCAGATCATACATGTTTTTCCAGGCCTTTCTGAAATCATCCTGCTTATCATTTCGTATAGCACAAAATTATCCCATCAGGGGGCAGCTAGGTGGAGCAGTAGATAAAGCACAGGCCCTGGATTCAGGAGGACCTGAGTTCAAATCTGGCCTCAGACCCTTGACACTTACTAGCCTTGTGACTCTGTGCAAGTCTCTTGACCCTCATTGCCCCACAAAATAATAATCATCATCATCACCACCACCACCACCACCACCATCATGTACCACAGTTTGTTTAGCCATTCTCCAGTTGATGGGCATTCCTTTGATTTCCAATTCTTAGGAAGTAGGCTTATTCTAATGAGGATCTGGGTGATGTGACTGATCACTCAGTCTTGTTTAAAGAGACTTTTCTATCTCCCTATCACCCCATCTAGAGTAATCTAGACAAAAGGGAGAAACCATTTCCCCTCAGACTTGTCTTACTAACACAATATGGGCTGGAATTCACTAACTCTCCTAAATTTCTTTTCCTGGTTGGGTTGGGTCTGAACAAGATGCCTTCTCTTTATCAACTCTGACTTTCAAAGGCTGACTGAATACCTTACAGAGGTTGATTTTTAAATGAGGAAAGGAAAGGGAAAAAAAAAACTTTAATCCTAATTCAATAACTGGCTATTAATAGAGGAGAGAAATAATCATTTCTCTCATTATATTCTATAGCTTATTAGTCTCCTTCCTAAAAATTGGTACACAGAATTTAACCCAGTACTCTAGATGTGATACGACCAGGGCAGACTATGAGAGAACTATTACCTTCCTCATGCTGGCTATACTGAATTCCTCAATGCATTCTAAGACTACATTGACTTTCTTGGTTGCTGCACTGCCCTCTTGATTCATAATAAGCTAGTATTTCACTAAGACACTATTATTTTTTTAAGATAAAATGCTGTGTTGCCAGGCTTCCCCATCTTGTACTTGAGGTTTGTTGTTTTATTTTTTTTTATCAAAATGTAAGATTTTACCTTTGTTGTAACTAAATTATATCTTATTAGATTTGCCTCTATTTTCTAACCTGTAAAACTGTTTGGCTCCCAATTTTGTCATCCAGTATATCAGCTATGCTTCCTAGTTTTGTGCCATCTGCAAATTTAATAAAGATGTCATCCATGGCTTTATCTAAGTTGTTGATTAAATATATTTAATTCAATTTAAACATTTATTGGTTACTAGGCACAGTAGTAGCCCAAGCCCGATCCTGGATGTAGTATATTAACTTCCTTCTAAGTTAACTTTTAACATTCAAACTATCTGGTGTATGTTGGGGGCTGGGCTGGGGGGGGGAAGGGTTCAGGAAGTACTAAATCCAGCTTTTCATTGCCTCACAAAAATATCTCTATTTTATCCACACAAATAGCAGATGTTAAACATGTTGCTACAATCTAGATAAACTTTACTTACTATATTGCCCTCATCTATCCATATCTATCTAGTAATCTTGTTTGTTATGGAGAAAATGGTTGGTGTGGAGGTGTTGGGGTCCTTAGGAATTCCTCTTTAAAGAATTACACCCTCTCTCTCACAAATCCAATTAGAATAAAATAATATTTTATTTGGGCTCTAGAGAAAGGAAAATCTTGAGACGTCTAGATAGTTCCAGAGAGGCAGTTCTCTAAGTTATCATCTCCTTCAGGAGGAAAAAGGCAAATACTTTTATAGAGGACCAATGGTAGAGGGACTGATGGGGTGATCATCTGACTGTGGAAAGTTCCCTTTGGGAATGGGTGAAGCAGGAATTAGGGGAAGTGGTCCTGACTTCTGGAGTTATCTGTCCTCTAGGCTCCACACAGGCAGCAACCACACCTAATAGGATTATCTCCCTGAAGGGTGGGAGAGACTCAAATGAAGGATGGTGGTCCTGGAGTTAACTCAGTCCTGATAGGGTGCCGCTTATCTCTTTAGGTGTCTGTCCTTTGGTTTAGCTTCTCAAGGAGAAAGTTCCCTTATTTCCCCCATAAAACTTCTGAGGTACCCCAGGCCCATAACACTGTTTAAAATTTTTTTACTTTGAAAAGTTTATCTGCCATCCTCTCTTAATTGAATTCTCCTGACTTTTGTGATGGTTATTTGTCCTTCTAGATATTTGCTAACTATATCATCAGCAATACATTATTTTTGTTTTTTGTTGTTCAGGTCGTTTTAGTCAAGTCCAATTCTTTATGACCACATTTGGAATTTTCTTGGCAAAGATATTGGAGTGATTTGCCATTTCCTTTTCCAACTCATTTTCAGATAAAGAACGTGAAGCAAACATGGTTAAGTGACTTGCCCAGGGTCACACAGCTATTAAGTATCTGAGGCTTGATTTGAACTCAAGTCTTCCTGTCTCCAGGTCCTGTCTTTTCATCTACTGTGCCACCTAGCTATTGCAATACCTTATACATGCTATAATTTTGCCAAGAATCCAAGTCAAATACTTTGCTCTAGAGTTGTCAAATACCATTTTGACAACTGGGTGGTTTCTCCTTCTCTGATCCCACTGTACCTCTTTTGTTTTATATAATCTTTCACAGATCATTATTAAAAGAACAGTCCCAGGTGCCAGTGCTTTTAATTCCCTGAGATGTAAGTCATCTGGGCCTAGTGACTTGAACTCATCTTGAGCAATTTGTTGATCTCTTATTAACTCCCTACTTATGTTGGGCTTCAGTTCCCTTTAAGCTAATTTCATTCTGTCTTTTACAGGTTCAAAAATAATCCCCCTTGGCAAAGAAAACAAGCATAATAAGAGTTGTGTAATTCTGCCTTCTCTCAGTTGTCAGTAATACTAAAAGCAACAATTCACTTTTATGTAACACCTTAAGGTCTGCAAATATCTCATTTCCATCTTACAACAAACTTGCAATTAGTTTTCATTATTATTCCAATTTCACAGATGAGGAAATTGAGGATCAGCAAGGTTATCATCATTCCACCATCTATCCTGAGTAGCAATCTTACCCCTTCTTTCATTTTTATTTCCAATATATCTAAACAAACAAATGGTAATTTTATTGTCCTTAGCTTTTTTTTTTTTTCCTGAGGCAATTGGGGTTAAGTGACTTGCCCAGGGTCATACAGCTAGTAAGTATTAAGTGTCTGAGGCCACATTTGAATTCAGGTACTCCTGACTGCAGGGCCGGTGCTCTATCCTCTGAGCCACCTAGCTGCCCCTTGTCCTTAGCTTTTCATTGTCCTTAGCTTTCCTCACCAAGCTCAGTTCATTCTGAGTTTTGGCTCTCCTGACACTCCTATTAAAAAAACAAAAAACAAAAAACAAAAAACAAACCACTATCACTTTTAGATCTGTCTTTTAAAAAATCTGCCCTGGCTTGTTATGTCTCTTGGCTTGAAATAACAATAACAAGAGTTTAAATTTATATAGTTGTTTTTGTTTTTTGCCATATTCCAAGCTGTTTCAAGTTACATGACTACCTTTAATCCTTCCAATACTTCTGTAAGGTAAGTAATGAAAGTGTTATAGTAGATAGCGTCAGCCAATGTTTGATTTGGAATACAGAAGACCTATATTCAGGACCCATCTCCTGTACTCCTTACCTCTGTGACCCTGAAAAAGTCATTTAACCTTTCTGAGCGTCAGTTTCTTCATGTGGAAGTGGGCAGTAGAGTGGTTCATAATAACATATTAGAGCATCCATATCACTGTTTCTCATGAATAAAGATTAAAAGAGAAAATGGATACAGAATTCTTTGTCAAATTTCAAATACTAAATAACTATTAACTATTATTATTTGCTCCTAATTTACAGATGAGGAGACTGAAGCTTAGATATATTTAGTGACTTGTACAAGTATTAATCAGTGGAAAAGAGATGGGATTGGCTAAGTCTTAGTCTAGTGTTCTATTTTTACTACACCTTGTTGTGTCTGGTACAAGAGTACTAATTAGCACCAAAAGCCACAACTATTTGGTAACAACAACACAGAAGAAAAACAATGAAACGAAAATTATTTGGGAAAAGAATAAATAAATGGGTACAACAAGGAAAAGGTTTTAATGTCTTTTCCAAAAGCAAAAAACTATGATGAGATTAAACAATTCAGTGAACCAATTGGGGTGTGAGGTAATCAGTTTTTGTTTGTTTTCTTTTGTACATCTATAGTTTTTACCCACTTATGATACACTACCTGCTTCATAATATTATAGATTTTCTAGTATATTTTCCCCTCTCCTATTATGTTGTAAGCTTCTTGACGGCAGAGAATGGACTATATAACTTATTATCCCATGGGTAAACTAGTAGTACAATTCCTTATCCATAGTAGTCACCCAATAAATATTGACTAAATGAATCAATGAATTTGTACTAGTCTCTTTTTTGAGGTGACCCGAATAAAATAATGAAATGATCCAATTTGAAGGGTAGCAATGACCTCAACTAGACATGGACTAAGTAAGTAATTTATCATAGAATTAACTTTAATAGATATGTAGTGTCTATATGACACCAAAACAATGCCTTGAAAACTGGAAGAAAAAAAAGCACAGTCATACTGCTTCTTAGATGTTATGCACAATGAGAGGGGAAAGTTTAAACCATGTTTTGTTTTGATTTTCCCTAAAAATGCAATTCAGCTCAACTACTCTGTGTATATATAGACCATATTTTAGTTTTTACTATTTATATTAAATTTTTTTGTCAGGGTCATTAATTAAGGCTTTATTTTCCTGAAAAGGTAAAAGTGCTAATAACCTTTAGTTTGTGTCTTGCCATACTGGCAAGATAGAGTGGAATATTTGGGCAAAGTGTTTTATTTTAATTATCTGGATATTTTCTCAGTTCCTCACTAGACTCTATATGTGTACATACAAGCAAACACATTTTTTTTTTTTAATTCTGACAACAAGATGTATTCAATCCTGGCTTTGTCAATACAATACAGAATATGAATTCCAGTCACCACAAAGTTCTGGTTAGTTGAATTCTCATTAATTGAGGTTTTACTGTATCAAAGTATCATGTGCTCAAACTGCAATCAATATTTCTATGTGCCCCTTGAGAGAGCTGTTCTTCTCTTTAGGGTGCTAGACTTTACAAAGTTAGGAGATTCTCAAATTATTGTCTGGGTTTAAATCCCTCAGGTATAAGGCATTCCAGCCTTAAAGGGCTTGCATGTTCCCTACTCCTTTTTTTCCTGTTAATTAGAGTCACTTTCATGATCTTTGCTGTCAGTTTCCTTTGCTCTGTGATTTCAGAGACAGTAATGGTAAACCAATCCCCCAAGGTCTTTAGAGATAATTTCCAGTTGCATTACTGATTTATTTTTGTCTTGACCAGATGGTTCCAGGTTCCTGTGACTGTAAGGAAGTCCTTTTGATTACCCTATTTATCTCTCCCAGTGCTCAATTTAAGGGTCAAACCTCATGTAACACATTTGCCAGCAAGATAAACTATTCAGCACTATTGCTGTTTGGCCAACATACTTCTGACATATGCTCTGTGCCTCATTACACACCAAAGTTATTAGATTTAATATGTGGCTTTAAAAAAACAATAATCTCAATGACAAAAGAATTGCAGGGTTTTTGTTTTTGTTTTGTTGTTGTTTTGTTTGTCTGAGCTTTCCAAACTGGCAGCCAATGAGACTGAACCAGCCTGGAGAACTTGGAAGAATGGAAAGAGAATCTTCCTGCTTTCAGATGTCAGCTTTCTTGGGCTTTATGGAGGTGGCAATGAAAAAGATGAGCAGAATGTTTTTAATGAAACCAATAAAAATGCAAAGGAAGATTTAATGTTTAAAGTAACAATAAATCAAAACTGACAACTGGAATGCAATATTTCACTATGAGATTGAGGAAATCAATTCATCCAAAGGGCATACTAGGCTGCTGTAAAAAAAAAAAATACCCACACATACTGACACAATGAAAGCTATCATATCAACTAAAGCTAAATACACTCACGGTAATGAATTTTGAAATTGGGCAAAACACAAGTAGAGTTACATAATACATGTATGTGCGCACACACACACACACACACACACACACACATTCTACACACACCCAGAGTCAGAGAATATGATAGCCAAGACTCTCCATGCAGTTGTCTGTGGCCATCAAAAATATATATTTTTATTAATGTGCCAATTAATTAGTATTTTACAGATTTCTAGATTGGTGTCCTGACTCCAAAATCTAATCAATTCCTTTTCAGTCTTTCAAAGAGATGAAGAATTTGAAAAAAAAAAATGTATGTGTGTGTGCTTGTATGCATCTGTGTGCTTGTATGCTAGTTGGAGGGGGTGGAACTCAGAATTAACTTTTATATAATAACTGGCTTGTTTATGAAAATGTATTGTAATAGGTGGACAATAATGCCTACATTCCTTACAGCCTGGATGGAATGAGGCGTTCAGTGTGACAGAAACAGATCATGCTCATTCCTACCATTATACTGCCTTTGTTTTGTTCTCTTCACCTGGAATGCCCTTTTATTTCTCTTCCTCTCTAAATCATACCCATCTCTACATCTTTTTTGGAGATTTCCCTCCTCTCTCCAGCCTTCACCCTTCTCTTCACTGGTACAATTCAATTTAACTCAACTCAACTAACAAGTACTATGCTCTTTTTCTCTTCCCAGGACTGTGCTAGGTGCTGAAGATGCAGATACCAAACTTAAATTTGGCCCTGATCTCAAGGAATTTTCCTTCAATGTGGTGAAGGAGGGATGCTACTGAAAAGGATGGTGGCTAACATGTTCACATATGAGTAAGGATAGGGACAAAATCAAGGGTCTTATTATATAGATCCGGGCTTCTTAAAATTTTTCCACTCATGACCCCTTTGGCCTGATAAATTTTTACACATCTCCAGGTATATATGTATATAAAATATTTAAATAAAACATATGCATATAAAATAGATATATGGAATAAAATACATCATATATGCATACATACATATACATAATAACTTTTTTTTTACTATTGCCCCCCCACATGAAGTTACATGACCCCATATGGGGTCATGACCCATAGTTTAAGAAGTTGGGATGTAGAGAAATACCATCTGAGGAAATGCCACATACCAATTCAGATTGGAACCTTCTTTGTACCTTAGAGTCAGGGAGAGTTACCTAGAGCATGAAAAGGATAAGTGACTGCCTTCTAGTCAAATAGTCTTTATGTGTCAGGCAGGACTTGAAACCAGGTTTTCCTGGTATTGAGGATGTTTTCCTATCTACTCCACCACTCTAGATCTCACATGTATAATATGTTATTTTATTTATATAATAGAAATTATATGTGTTTTTTTCCTGTTAGGCAGAAAAGTAGCTCAGTAGATGTAGTGCTGAACCTGGAGTCAGGGAGATGTGAATTCAAATCCATCTTCAAGCATTCATTACCTGTGTTATCCTGGCCAAGTCATTTTACCCCCCCTTACTTTAGTTTCCTCATCTATAAAATGTGCATAATAAATATAGCACCTATCTCCCAAGGTTGTTGTGAGGATAAAATAAGGATATATCTGTAAAGTACTCCATAAACCTTTAAGAGCAACATAAATGTTAGTTGTTATTGTTCTTATATAAATTACAAATATACATGTTTAATAAAACATAATTCACTAAAGGAAACCCTAGCAATTGGAGAGATTAGGAAGAGCCTCCAATAGCAGGTGACATTGGAGATAAACCTTGAAAGAATATGCATACATATATACATACATGTATATATATACATATATATAAATGTGTGTATATGTATATGTATTTATGTCTCTGTGTGTATTTATATGTATATACGTACATACATACATACATACACACATACATACATACATACACACATATTCTAAAGTGCTGAGGGTGGAGTCCATTTATGGATATGGGTGAAAAACTTTGTAAATAATTTCCTGTGGTGAAAACAGAACATTGTACACAGGAATATAGGCCAGATTGGCTGGAGTGAATATTATATCAAGCTAAGTAATATTAAAGAAGGTAGGAAAGATATTGGAATCCAGACAATGTAGATTTGTAAATGCCTTACAGAGTTTTGTTTGTTGTTGCTTTTCTTTTTTTAACTTGCTCTTAAAGGCAACAGAGAGTCAGGGAAGTTCTATTTTTTTATTTTATTTTAGTTTTTGGTGAGGCACTGATGGTTTAGTGACTTGCCCAGGGCCACACAGCTAGTTAGTGTCAAGTGTCTAAGGCCAGATTTGAACTCATCTCCTCCTGAATCCAGGGCCAGTGCTTTATCCACTGGGCCATCTAGATGCCCCACATGGAAATTCTTAAAAAGGGGAATGATGGTGTCAAACAAAATCTGAATCATATAATTTCACACTTAAGTCTATACTTACATGCTAATTGATATGTGTGTACCTCCCCTCCCAAGCTAGATTGTGCTTCCAGAGGGTAGAGGTAAGATAATGTTTTATCCTTACCTTGTACTCTTTATAGTCCCTAATGAAAGGAGACCTGAATTCTACTCCTGAATCAGAACTGTATTAGCTATATAACCATTTACATGTCATATATGTTCTTTCTTTTTTTTTTGGGGGGGGGTGGCCATGAGGGTTAAGTGACTTGCCCAGGGTCACACAGCTAGTGTCAAGTGTCTGAGGTCAGATTTGAACTCAGGTACTCCTGAATCCAGGGCCGGTGCTTTATCCACTGCACCACCTAGCTGCCCCCCATATATGTTCTTAAATTTTTAGGTCTTTCTTCTATAAAATGAAAATAATGCATGTACAAGTTATTTATCTTATTGTAATGAGAGCATTTTGTGTACTTCAATGTGCCTTATTAATGAGAATTATTGCTAATAGTAGAAATAAGAGAGATAGCATAAAAGGTAATATTTCTGAGCCCGGAAGATTTGGGTTCAAATCCTACCTTTGACACATATAGGTTGTGTGGCCCTGGGAAATAACTTTGCTCTAGAAAACTCTGACAGTGCTCTAGAGAACTCTCTAAGATTATAAGATACAGAGAAGATGCTGACTTGAATTAGAAGCTGAAGTAGCCACATCTAGTAATTTCCCAATATCAATGAAGTCACAGGTCTAATATTTTATAGAAGTAGTATACATGCTAAATAATTACATATTAATTTATTTATTGAGTTTATATATTTAAATAGTTCCTAAGATTTACTAACAATTAAGGGTTAGGATAGAAATATCCTAGATAGATAGATAGATAGATAGATAGATAGATAGATAGATAGATAGATAGATAGATAGATAGATAGATAGATAGATAGATATAGATCTGCTTATATAGATAGAGAGGGAGAGAGGGTCATAGATTCATATAGCTTACCTTACCTAACCTATTCTAGATATAAATTCAGATTGGATTGTATGAAAGGTTGATATCCAAGTAGCATGGAAAACATAATAAAAGCATTTTTAATCAGAAGGACCTCAAGAAATGGTTATGAAAGTCTCTGATTTATATTTGTAACATTTCACATTCTGATCAGCTAACAAAGGCACCGGAAGAATTAGAATTGTTTTACAGTTGAAACATATATGGTGGATGTAATTATTGAGTTACTATTGGCCAACTGAAAAATTCTATTGAATATTATGGATATTATAATATTGAAGGTAGGTATCTAGAGTCTTAGTTTTCAAAATGGAGAGGATATATTTCCAAAATTTTAAGCTTTAGGTAGTGAACCAAATTCTAACAACATGGTTGTGAGCCCCTTAAAAGGAAAATAGTGATCATGATAAACTAATATGAGTTTATAAAGAAGAAATATGTCAAACTAATGTCATTTCATCTTTTTGACATGGTTAATGGAATACATCTTGAGAATAACATAGACTTCATATACCTGGATTTCAACAAAGCATTGAAAAAAAATCTTTCACGATATCCTAATGGACAAAAATAAATCATAAAGGTTGATGGAAAATACAATTATATGAATTCAGAATTGGCTGAACAACAAAACCAAAAAGTGATAATTATTGATGCCAACTTGAAGGAAGATCACTAGTGGACTGCATCAGGGTTCTGTCCTTGCCCGTCATATTGAGTTTGTCTTGCCACTGGATTTCGATGGCTCTGAGAGAGTGAGGCTGGCAACTTTGTGTAATCCTGCCTCACTTAAATCCAATTCCCACACAAGTCAAGACACCACTCTAGTGAAATCATTGATTCTCTTCAAAAATGAACAACCAGTCATTCAGTGAATAAACATTTATATCAGTTACATTATCATCAACAGCATAAATAAAGACACAGATTATATGATTACTTAATTTGCTGATGATATAATTCTGAAACATTAGCTAATTCATTAAATAAAATGATAGTAATCCATAAAGATTTCATGAGGCTAGAACAATAAACTGGGTATATTAAATTTAAATTTAATAAATGATAGCTTGTGCAGGTGATTTTTTTACCTCAAGTGTTGGATGGGGAGATGTGGTTTTTTAAATTGTTAAAAATGCTTCAGTGAGAATAAATAGGGTAACATGGACGACCCCAAAATTTATCTTGGACTTCATTAACAAAAGCTTCAGGACCAGAACAAGTGTCCCGGTGCATTCTATTATAGTTAGATACTTCTTGAAGTTCTATATTTAGTTGAATTACATGAAATACAAAAGAGGTAGGCAAAATGGGCCCCATACCATTCAGAGACTGATGACTAAAAAAGTGATAAGAATGGAAACTTTACCACATGAGGACTGGTTTAAATAATCTGGGCCAAATATTTTAACATTCTGCAAGTACTTTAAATCTGTCAAGTAGGAGGATCAGAAAATTTTGCTTTGACACAGCTCTTAGAATTAGGATCAATGGGTGCAAGTTGGAAAAACATATATATATATATATATGTTTATATATATATATATATATATATATATACTTCCTAGCAATTAGAGGTGACTTAGAGTGTAATGGGCTGCCTTTGGAGGAAATAATTTCTTAATCATTGAAGGTCTTCATGTAAAATTAGATGATCCCTTTTTGGAGAGGTATCAAGCAAGAGTAGAACTAGATTACTTTTGAGATCCTTTTGCATTCTGAGATTTGCTCATTATGATTTAAATCATCTTCAAGAAGACATAAGAGATACTCAACTTATATTGTAGATGAATTCATAGATATCACAGACCCCTTCAAGAAAATTATTTAAATTTTACCTATCCCCCCCATTTTATACCAATTTCTTTAAGACATATTCTTAGTGCTGTCTAAAATTGTGTTCAAATTCTTTTATCTATAGGTTTTTCTTAAAAAATAAAACACTTTAAAATGTTTTATAAGGAAGCCCCAACATTTAAAAATACATATTTGAAGAGGTTTTATGACTATCTACTTGGTGCATTTAAATAATTTTCTTTTTTTCTTTCACTTTTTCTATATAAAATCAAGAGTATATGACTTTCTTAAGGATGGTGGAGTGTCTCATAAGTGAATTTTGCAGCTAAATTAAGATTTTTCCTTCAAACACCAAAAGTCTTTTTGTTTGTTTGTTTTTCTCTTGAATATTTGGGGTAATTGTTATGGATATACATTTAATATTATCGAATATTATAATTGTCTTTCTCCTTTTCCATTTTTTATCTACCTCACCCCACCCTACCCCCAGACAGCCTACATTCAGCTATTAAATTATTCTCATTTTACTTGCCTCTTAGCAGTCCCTGTTTATTTTGCTAATTTTAATCTTCCGTAGTACACATTAAATAATAGCAACCAAAGCTCTAATTGGGATCCCATGGATCAAAAGTGTAGTCTTTAGTGCATAAAGGTTCTTTTAGTGCACTAAGCTTCTTTTGCCCATTACTTAACTTCTACCATTGGCTCAAGTGTGGAGTATAGAGAGTTTTCCAAGGAGAACCCTCTAAGAGAAACTGTGGAGACAAGGACTATAGAAACACAAAATAATAAGCTCACTGCTAAGGAAATGAAATGTATAGGACAATTAGAGACTATTTCTATTGACAGATATATCTAGATAGAGGGAGAGGGAAGGGAGAGGGAGAGGGAGAGGGAGAGGGAGAGGGAGAGGGAGAGGGAGAGGGAGAGGGAGAGGGAGAGGGAGAGGGAGAGGGAGAGGGAGAGGGGGAGAGAGAGAGAGAGAGAGAGAGAGAGAGAGAGAGAGAGAGAGAGAGAGAGAGAGAGAGAGAGAGAAAGTTTGATTAAATATGGAAAACTTCATCAAGAAAACTCATTTTAAGCCAGGCTTTGAAAAGAGTGATTTTTTTTTTCTCTGTCCATGACCAACTTGGAGGAAATTACTCTTGGCATGGACAAGCATGAAAATGGGGAAAATAAGTACTCTTTTGGAGTTCTTAACTACCTTGAGTGTAGCAAATTTCTGATCAACTTATTACTGGTGATCCTGCCCCTACCATCATCCCCAAATGGAGGAAAGGTTCTGTTTTAATATTCATTAAGTCTTTAATGTATGTGGTTCCCTTACTTATGCATATGGCTGTTTAGAATGGCTTTGGAATTCTCATCAATTGCTTCTCATTTAGTTCTGCAGTGTTATTCTTTCAGTTCATCCAGGTTGTCTCTGAAGTTGCCCTGATGGGACTTTTTGAAAATCTTTGGACTGCTTAGTCAGTCTCTCTCTCTCTCTCTCTCTCTCTCTCTCTCTCTCTCTCTCTCTCAAACACAGACACATACACAGAGGAGAGATAAATTAGGGAGATTTTATTTTTATACAGTCTGCCTTTATTTTTTAAATAACCTTGTACTCCTTTCAATTTTCCCCTCAGAAGAGTTTTTCCTCTCTCGCACTTTCTTTTTCTTCATTATTTTAATGGCTACATCCTTGCTCTGATGTGTCAATGGGAGTGGAAAATCCTGTGAAGCCAGGGCTTAATGAAACGCCAGCTGGAACAGAGGGATAAAGTTCCTTTGGAGGAGCTTCAAAGGAGAGCGCGGGCACCGGGCTAGCAATCAGAACAATGGCGCGGAAGCCCGGGCTCCATGAAGGAAAGTATGGGAAGGATGGGCAGGCGGGCGCTGTCCAGCTGGCCGCCAAGTCGTCTCCCTGTCCTAATGAGCCATGAAACGGAATAGGGAAGCACACGGTGTAGGAGAGGAATCGAAAGGCAGATTAAGTAGAAGAAGAGAAAACAGGAATGAGAGCAACCTCACATTTCACAACAGACATGGTTCAGACGCGAAACAAGAGACAAAATAAGACTCCGGCTACCTAGAAAATACACACCCCTGCTCAGTGTGTTCAGAAGCCCTGAATTCGTAAATGCAATCAAGCATGTTTCTTTGAGGGGTTTTAAAATAATTTATCTGTTTTCTACAGAGGAATAATTACCATAGAAGCTTAGGTTTCATAGGATTTTTAGAAGAATGTGTGGGCAAAAGGAGAGTCAGTGCTCGTTGGTCTTTCATGGTCACATGGCATTTTTTCATTTCCCCCATGAGTAAAGCAAAAAGCATACACCGAAATGAGAATAAAGACAAATACCTAAAATGGCAATTCAAATAATTGGCATAATTTTGGCCATGGTTACAAAATGCTTTTGGTGATTATTGACAGGGTCACAAGCAAAAATCAAAAGAGGATCCTGACTACGGAAGGAGAAAGGGAACAAACAGTATTCCTTACCCCCAGTCTAATCTCTCTCTCCATCTCTCTCTTCATCTCTCTCTCTCTCTCTCTCTCTCTCTCTCTCTCTCTCTCTCTCTCTCTCTCTCTCTCCATCTCTCTCTCTCTCTCCATCTCTCTCTCTCTGTCTTTTTTTCTTTTTCTCATTCTAAATGCTCATTCTCATGACCTGCTTTGTGCCACTGAGGGCATTCTGTAAGTTAAATTGACTGACAGATTTTATTCCAGTCATTTTAAAAATAGGCTTTTTGCTGCTTTTGTTCTATAAAAGCCCCCAAATTTGAGCCCCTCAGATTCTGGAAGCAGCACGGAATGGGTGCTTGCTGCCCATTCTCTCTGCACCTGCTGAGTTAGCACTATGGTCACAGGGCATGTTCAGTTAATCACTAGGTATTTGCTGAGAGCCTGCTGTTTGCCTAGATCCCTAGGACAGGTTTTGTAAGGAGAGCACAGAGTCTCTTCTCTAAAGGATAGGAGAATTTGATTGGGGAAGACAAGACATATGCACATTTAAGAATTCAAGGACACTGCAAAAGAGGATCTAATTAAAAAATGTTTCCTTTAGAGATATTTAATCATTCCAGTTCTTTCCCATTCAGAGATTTATTCCCTCAAGATGGTATCTAATTGTTCCCCATGCCTCCAGGTAAGCCAGGACCAACACTATTGACATGTAGGTAGCAAAAGGATAGGGATACCTAAAGGACCAGGTTTGGGAGTTTGACTAACAACAATAATAATACTTGACATTTATGGAAAGCTCTAAGGTTTGCAAACTATGTGACATCCATTATCTCATTCTATGATGACCATAACCCTTTTATCTGGAGTCTATCAATCAACAAACATTCATTAGGCACTTACCAGAGGTCAAGCACTGTACTAAGCACTGGGAATAGAGAGACAACAGTGAAACACTTCTTCACCCTCAAGGAGTATATATTTTACTAGGAAAAATAACAAGTATAGCTATAAATATAAGGGAACATATACAAAATAAAGAAGGTGGTTTGGGGAAGGTTAGCAGCTAGCAACATCTAGGGTTTGACTAGAAAAGGATTCATTTAGGAGATCATGATTGAAGGTGAGTATTGAAGTAAAACTGAAATTCCAAGAGAAGCAGCTAACTAATGGATGTTTGTAGGCAGTTGAGACAAACAATAGAAAGGGATTAGACTCAAGAGAATTAAGTTATTTGCCCATCTAGCATCACATAGCTAATGAGTTTCTGTATCTTTTTGGATAGAGATTGTAAGTTCAAAATAGAAGGGGAAATCAGTAGGTATAATAAGGAATTTTGTGAATAATATGTGGAGTTCACAGGAAAGAGTGCTTAATGAATAGAGAACTTATTAAACTCCTACTATATACCACACTGGGGGTACAAAGAAAAGCAAACAAAAATCCCTGCTCTCACAGTGTTTATGGTTTAATGGAGGAGGTAATATGCAAATAATTACATATAAATATGAGGGCGAGAGAAACGTGTATGACAATTTGGAAAAAAAAATTAGATGTATGTATGTATATATATATGAATGTATATATAATATGACAAATTGGAAATAATATAGAGAAAGGATTAACATTAAGGGAGATAGATAAATTCTTCCTTTAGAATGTGACATTTTACTTGGAACTTCAAGGAAGTCAGGGAATCCTAGAAGCAAGGATGAGAATGGAAAGCATTCCAGGTATGGGAGACAGACAGTGAAAATGCTATCAAAAGATAGAATGAGGGGGCGGCTAGGTGGATTAAGCACTGGCCCTGGATTCAGAAGTACATGAGTTCAGATCCGGCCTCAGATACTTGACACTAGCTGTGTGATCCTGGGCAAGTCACTTGACCCTCATTGCCCCCCCCCCAAATATATATATATATATATATTGTCCTGTTTGAAGGAAAAACCGAGACCAAACAAGAAAGTCAGTGTCACTGAATCTCAGAGTATGATATAAGGTATAAGAAGACTGGAAATGTAGAGGGAATTTGGACGCCAAACAAGATGGTGCCACTGGAGATTATTAAATAGAGAATTGTGAAGGGGGTGTGTTACATGGTGGGGCATGCACTACAAGAAGATCCTTTTGACTGCTGAGTGGAGTGGGTAGAGTGGCAGGGAGATCAAGCAACAAGCTATTGTTATAGTCCAAGCATGAGGTGACAGAGGTTTGTACCAGGGTGATCACAGTGTTAGAGGAAGGAAGTAGCTGTATATGAGAAAAGTTATAAAGGTCAAAATCATTGTGAGCCAGGATAACTGGAAGAACGGTGATAACTTTAGCCATAACTGAGAAATTCAAGAGTTTGGGGGAGTTTTTTGGTAAGGAGTAGGAGATAAAGAGTTTATTTATGAGCATATGGAATTTTAGATGCCTATAGGACATTCAGTTTGAGAAGTTGTCAGTTGCAGATCTGTGATTGAAGGTCACTAGAGATGTTAGAGCTGGATTAATAGATTAGAAAATTATCTGTATAGAGATGATAATTCAATCTATTGGAGCTAATGAGGTCAACAAGTGAATAGGAAGAAGAGAAGAGGGCCAAGGACAGAACCCTGGGGGACACTAATGGTTAGCAGAGATGATTTGGATGAAGATCAGTGTCAAAGGCTACAAAGAGGTCAAAAAAGATTGAGAAAAGGCCATTAGATATACTGATTAAGAATATGTTAATACCTCGAAGAAAGCAGTTCCAGTGAATGATGAGGTTGGAAGCTAGACTGTAGAGATTTAAGATGTTTGAAAGAACAAAGTGGAAGCATGTATTGAAAATGGCTTTCTCTGGAGGCAGCTAGGTGGCGCAGTGCATAAAGCACTGGCCTTGGATTCAGGAGGAATTGAGTTCAAATCCAGCCTCAGACACTTGACACTTAACTAGCTGTGTAACCCTGGGCAAGTCACTTAACCCTCATTGCCCTGCAAAAACAAAACAAAAACAAAAAACGAAAATGGCTTTCTCAAGTTTTGCACAAAATGGAGGAGAGAGATAAATACAACTGGTAGATAAAAAGGCCAGAAATTAGAATAGGTCTTTTTTCTTATTTCAATCAATTATTCTTTCCACTACGCCAAACTACATTAATGAAAAAAAATTATCTTCAACCTTTCCCACTTTTAAAAAAGGCCCTTGATATATGGATCATAGATTTAAAGCTAGAAAATGTTTGAAAACCCATCTCCTCCAACCCCTTCCTTTGACATATTAGAAAACTGAGGAAGAGAATAAAACTGACTTGTCCCTAGTCACACAGATAATGTGTTAGAGCCAGGATTTGGACTCAGGTCCTTGAATGCCAAATACAGCACATACTTCTCCTAGTACCGCACTACTCCTCTTAATTACATGCTCTTTAAATTTTTCTTTGGCTCATTTATTATCTCTATTTAACTGCCTCCACATCTATCAGTCTTTCTATCTTTAGCCCATCTATCAATCTAACTCTGCTTAGCTGCACTAATGGACTAAGCCAATAGCATGAATACATTAAATCAGCGGCAAATACAAATCTATCCTATTTGTCTGTAAACTGCATCTTATGCTTGCCTTTGAAGCTTATCAGGAGAATGTTAAAAGTATAAAAGTATTCCTTAATCAACAAGGATAAAAAACAGCTTGGAAACTTACATAAAAGACTAGAGGCTAACATAGGATAGGAGATTATTGCCTGGATAATCTGCAAGTGAGCTACAGTTGGACACCGAAGAGCTCTCCCTCCCTTCTTCTCTCTTTGTTTCTGTTTCAGTCTCTGTCTCTGTTTATTTGTCTGTCTTTCTGTCTGTCTCTATATATGTATATGTGTATATATATCTATATCTATATCTATATCTATATCTATATCTATATTTCTGTCTCTGTCTCTCTCAAAATTAAAGCACTTCTGGCTGAGGATATTAGGGGAAATATTTTGCAGAAGAAATGATTTGAGCCAGATGTTGAAACATGAGTAAAGTTTCAATAGGCAAACATTTTAGGAGAATATGTTAGGCAGAAGAAATCTTGTGAACAAAGACATAGAAGTGGGGTAAGCATAAAAATGGAGGCTTAGGCAAGATCATGGAAATCTCTAAACAAGTAGCATTAGGAGATTCTATTTTTATATGTAGACAAAGGAGAATCATTGATTTTTGTTTTAGCTTCACCATTTCTTTTAAAGTTTACACCAGCTGTTTCTCTTTACCTCACTACATAACTCCCTTCTTTGTGATGAAAAAAAAAATGCCAAGGCAACAGACACAGCTATTATTGATGGTATTTTCTGTCTTCCATTTAGGTAGCCTCCACTTTCTATTTAGAGGAAGAACATATGTTTCTTTATCAGTTTTCTTATTTAAGATGTTTCAATCAATATTTACTAGTAAAAAAAATGCATCTAGCATTTTCTTTATCTGCTTTGTGACTGCTGGCTTTAAGTATTATGACCATATTTTTTCAATGAGCTTGATATGGTGACTTCTCAATTTTTAAGAATGTTTTGTATGACTTTTGTATGAAATTTTGTATGAATTGCTTTATAAATGTTTGAAAAACTTCACTTGAAAATTGATATACCTGAGGTTGTTCTCCCTTATTTGCTTCATCTTGGCTGTTCATTTGTGGTTTCTTTTATTTTTCTGAGTCTGAGGGTTTTTTTAAGATCTTTTTCTCATTTTATTATTTTGCATATTTCATATTTTGTAGATATTCACCAATTTCATTTTAAATTCTTTATTTTTCTGAGATGTATTTGGGCATAATAGCTTACACAAATTATAGCCCCCCCATGTTTATTGTTAATGTGTTTCATTTTATTTTGTTAATTCTATTCCCACTTAAAAAAAAATCAGGTCATCTACTTAAATTGTGTTACTATTGAAAAAAGTAATCCTTTGCTTTGTCAGTAACATGGTCTATTATTATTTTTTAATCTCTCAATTTTACCTCATATTTTCACTTTAAAAAATTTGAACCTGCAAAAAAAAAAGAAAAACAAAAAAAAATTTGAACCTGCTCTTTTTAAATTTAGTTTTATTTCCTAAGTTAAAAAAAGAATACCTACCATACTAATTTTATCTGTTTCAGTTTGGGCAATATAAGCTTTAAGAGAGGCAAAATATATACGTATATGTGTATACATGTGGATAGATGGATGGATGAATGGATAGATAGATAGATAGATAGATAGATAGATAGATAGATAGATAGATAGATAGATAGATATAGATAGATAGATACATAGATAGATACATAGATAGATACATAGATAGATAGATAGATACATAGATAGATAGATACTGGCTGAAATATTAATTTGCTTCTTTTGATTTATTTTTGCTATGTTTTACTACCTTAAATTTCATCAACACAACCTTTTGAGTGGTTGAGTTGTTAGACACCAAGACATGTCATACAGAATGCTTCAAAGAATTGAAAATGAGTATCATGACAGGTCAATGAAATGACAACTTGTTATGTGAGTGAGCTCTAACCAAGAAGCAACTTTGAGGTAGAACAGGATTAAAAGATGTTATCAAGGAATTGAATTATATGAAGAAAATATGTCTGGTCATGTGGCAAAGGTAAAGGTGAATGACCGAAGGAGTTTACTAGTACTTTTCCTATGTCAAGAGACATTAAGGAAAGCCTCTAGCCTATTCGGTGGATGTTCAAAACAAATTTCTGGGAGGATGTGTATAAGAAGTGCACAGGGGGACAGCTAGGTGGTGCAGTGGATAAAGCACTGGCCCTGGATTCAGCAGTACCTGAGTTCAAATCCAGCCTCTGACACTTGACACTTAACTAGCTGTGTGACCCTGAGCAAGTCACTTAACCCCCATTGCCTACCAAAAAATAAAAATTAAAAAAAAAAAAAAGAAGAAGTGCACTGGATAGGTCAGCATAGATAGGTTGAGATTTATGTCATTGACAAAGACCCCAAATCAGTAAGATCACAAACACATTTAAGTATTGTTTTTACTTGTAATAGTACTTTTTGTTGGGGGTTACTCTCTCTGTCCTCTAAGTACATCACATGATATGCAAGAGTTTGGGGATTTTGTTTGTTTTGGTTTTTTTAAGGAATAACAGAAATGATAAATAACCTTCATTATAGCTTTGCATATCAGTAGATATGTGAAAACATACATTTCATTTCAGGTTTCTGCTTCTATATGCTATTGTTTATCTTTCATCTGTTTGATAAATTTGCCTTTTGAAAAACCAATATAGAACATTAGAGAAATAATCAGGCTTGGAGTTAGGAAGTCATAGGTTCAAGTCATTCCTCTGACTACCATGTGCAGTAGAACCCTGTACAAGTCACTTATCCTCTCTGTGCCCCAGAAAATCCTTTAAGTCTATAAGTTACAGAAAAAGAAATATTCATCTGTATTAATAAAGTGAGTTTCCTAACCCAGAGTTCATTACAACAATAAAAGGACAAATGTAGATCCTTCCATTTCCAAAAAAGGATCAGATAAGTTTGCCTTTTGAATGCCTTTGACACCCTTTAAAGTTGTGAATGAAATTCCTTTCTTCTGGAGAATGTTCATTGTCATTGATTATAAGGCTCAGCATTGTAGCATATGCTATTTGTGGTAAAAGGCAAACTGATTTGGTTTTTAGACTGTTCTATTTCCATTTTCCTTTGATTTCTAACACAAAAAAAAGTTGGCATTCTACTTTATTAAGATTTTTCCTTGAAATGTGAAAAGTTTTACCTTTATTTAATTCTCTTAGACTGTGATATTTTTCATTTTATTATATAATTTTAGTGTTTAATCATGATGTTACTTGGTCAGTTACTGGGGGAGGGGGGTTGCTTCTGTTAGTGTTCAAATGCTACTTTTCAATTGCATTTTGTTGTCTCTTCCTGGTATTTATATCTCAGAAAATTGTTTCCAGTTGTATATTTACTGAAATATGATATTTAATATTTTAATCAATTTTATTTGGAGACGATATATAATCTCTAAGTTTACATATTTATATCATATTATATTGTAGCTTCTAGTGGTGCCCTATTTTTTTCAATTTTACCGTATTTAAATTTTGTTCAATTAATTTTCTTCCTACCATTTTTTGTGTTTCAATTCTGTCAGCCCCTTTCCCCTCTATTGTCCAAATAAACTACTGTTCTGGACAATAATTCTTTCAGATTCTTTCCTCTTGTTAAACACTAATTTCCTCCTTGTAACACTATTTTCTTTCCTATTTTGTCCTTCACTTAATTTTTTGTTGCTCTTTTAAACCATTTTGGATATCCTTTGAGTTAGTATTTTTTTTTCCTTTTTGGAAACCTTGTAGAATTTATAATTCATTCACCTTCCTCAGAAGTTTTTGACTCAATATCCTGTACTTCAAACTGCTTAATAGTCATACTGATGCTTTGTCTGTATTGTTTGCTCTTCTTTATGCTTCTGTCAACTTTTATTTTAGTCTTTATCAGTTTCTCTGCTCTTTGCCCACCATGGTTTCCTTCCTATAATTGGAGTTTTGATCAATTAATTCCTTTATTTCTTTACTTGATAACATTGAAAAGACCTAAGATCATTGTGCTTCTTTCCCATTCCCTTATTCCTCTTCTCTGTTTAGAACAAGGGTACAACAAGAAATGTGTTTCTCAAGTAATATCAATGTGTTTCTGACACAGTGAGTTTCCTAGAGGTGACTGCACCTAGACCATTTTCCACATTTCCCAACCCCACTTTTCTGTGTTTCACTATCCTATTAGTAGTCAACTTAATTTTTTTCCTTTCTCAAATGTTCATAATGTTCATATTCAAAATCCTCAGTTTCCTATAAGATGGGATGAGGACAGAGCCAAGGATTTTCTGTAGTCACAACTCCAAGGGGCTTCTACAGCTCTGTCTCTTTTTTACCTATGCATCACCCATTTCTATAAGTGCCAACTTTCCATTTTATAGAACACAGTTCACACTGGTTTCTACTGTCTGGAAACACAGACTGTTCTGATTCATAATTCTTACCCTACCTAAGGGAACAGAGTCATACCAGGATACTCCCAAGTGTTTAACTCCAGAAGTTGAAACTTAGTATAGTAGCTATGAAGGAAATTGGTTATAATATCGTATAGCAGCAGTTTGGATGGGAAGAGTATTAGGAGGTAATTTCCCAAGAAAAACAGATTGATGAAGTAGTCTTCTTTCCTTTTTTCTGGGAGAATTAACTTGTAATGATTTCTATCCTTCTTGTTATTGTTTTCAATGCACAATTGATTCCCTTTCTTGTTGAACTGAAGTAGAAGAGGAGAGAGGAGACTATACTTTTCCTTTCTCAACCATATCAAACTGAAATCCCTGGATGAGTTCTAATATCCCTTTGAATAAGGGAACAAAAAATAGAGAGGACAAGATGAAGAGGAGACAGCTTAGGTAATTACTGATGATTTCAGCTTTGAACATGTCAAATTTGATGTGTTGGGGGAAAAGTTGGAGATATGAGAACAGAGGTCAAAGAAAGGTATATGGAGCTATAAATTTAAGACATATGATCATACATTTCTAACTGGAAAGGAACTTTGAGGTCATTAAACCATCCCCATCATATGTCAGATGGGAAAACTAGGGCTAAAAAGGTAAAATAGTTGTTTAAGGTTAGTTAAAGCTAACTAACATCTGAGGCAGGATTTGAAGTTAGGACTTTCTCGACTAAAGAAATCTGTATCTACTCTGCTGCCAAGCTGCCTAGATGATCATTCTTTAGAGTAATCTATATAGAAATGATAAAGTTTTGGAAACAAAAAAAAAATCACTGATGAAAACATAAAGAGAATAGGATCGAGGACAGGGATAGGTTTAAAGAGAAATAAAATAAAGAAGGTGGCATTGAGAGAAATATAAGTCACACTCAAAGCATCCAGAGGAGAGTCTAAGTGCAGCTTTATATACATCAGGTTAACAGCATCAAATGCCGATAGAAGTCAACGGTTTTAAAAACCGAGGAAAAGAAATTTGATTTGTCAATTAGGAAGTCATTGTGCTCAATAAATGTGCTGATCAAGAGTGATATTACACATCCACACTTCAAAGCCCTCCCAAATCAGGTATGTCAGAACTGCCTAGCATTAACTCTCCCATCAGATGAATGTTCCTTGTATATATCATGTTCAATCCCAGCCCATGTGGAACAGTTGGAAAAGTTCTGTATTTGGAGTTAGAGGACTTGGGTTTGGATCCTTGTTCTGTCACTTACTACTTGTGTAACCTTAAACAAGACTCTTAACTGCCCTGGACATCAGTCTCCTTCTTTCTACAATGAAGAATCAGACCATTCCTGAGGTCTCTTCTGGCGCTAAATCCATAATTTTTGTGAAATATTACTCATGACTGCTCACTATACATAGCATCCCCTCCCCTTTTTTCTCCTTATAACAAATTATACTGTATAGATTCTTCAAAGCTCAACTTAAGTCCTATTCCCTCTCACTATGAAGTATTCCCTTATCACTCCAGCCTCCATTGATCTCTTCCTCCTCTGGACTCCTTTTGAACTTAGCAAGGATTATACAAGTTAGCAATTGATTATTTTCTCTTTTGTATATGACAGTCATATTTGTCTCTAATGTCCTAGAAAATGGGGAATGAATTATGACACTTTTGTATGCCTATAGCAGATGGTGGCATTAGACATACAGTCAGCAGTCAGTCAATGCTTTCAGGATTCAAATCAGGAAACATTTATTAAGTACTGTATGCAGAGTACTGTTTTATGCATTTGTTGGGGGAGGAATATAAAGGATTCATAAAAATATGGTCCCTGACCTCATAGAGCTTATACTCTACTGGAAGAATATAACATACACATCCAACTATAGTATATCTGTGTATGCACATATCTGTATACACACATATATGTATGCATATATACAGTTTTCTCTGAAACATGATCCTGACGTAGAATTTTTTGAACAATCTTGATATTGTTACATCTTACAGGTAATAACTTCTTAGCTTCTAGAAGATGATAATAAAGTTAGTTCTTCAAGCTTTTCTGTAGCTTCACTTCCCCTCTAGCATCATGGGTAGTAGGATCATGAGTCAGAGGACCTAAAATATGTATGCATGCATGTATGTATACAGACATATATGCATCATGCATACATGTACACACATGAATATATATGTATGTATGTGTGTATATCTATCTACCTATAAATAGATAGATAAAAAGAGAATTGGGTGAGATGTGTGTCTATTTCATAAATGTATGAAAAAGACTTCATGAAAGTACCATGTGAGGTCTGATGAGAAAAAACCATTACTAACTGAAATAAAGCAAGTTGACCTTTAAAGGATGAATATCAATATAATTCTCAGAAAGGTGGGAGGAAGACATTCCAGGAATACAGAAAAATTGGAGCAAATTCATAGAGGCAGGAAAATTTGTGTCGGCCAATAGGGATGGAGGTATTATTCTTGTTCAAACTTCATTTCTGAAGAGGATCAATGACATCATGAAGGTTATATCTTGACTTAACACGTGAATTGGATTTAGGTGAAACCGAGTTATGTAAAGTAATCAACCTCCCTCTCACTTCCAAAGTCATCAAAGTCCAGTGGCAAGACAAAGGTCAGGATGACTAGCGATGGATTGGGATGCATGGATGACTTGGGCATCTTTGATGTCTGTCTATACTCTAAGTTCTCCACAATACCTCTTTTAACCACTTTCATGTTCATTGGAACAGATTGTTCTCATCTGTTCATTCCACTGGGAAAAGTCTTCGCATGCTTGGGGTAGATGCTCCCCTAACTCACCAATGGGTTTGAGGCCTATAAATTGCCCTCAACCTGGTTTAACATATCTGGTTAGATGGTTTTATCAAGGTATGGCTGCTGCACAACCTATAGCTTATTAGAGCCACAGGTGAAAATAGGTGGCACATAGACACCAAAGGTGCATGAGCATCCCTGAAAAGGACTCAGCAAGCCCTCACACCACAGGCACTATTCCTCCCTGAACACCCCATATATCCTATGTGGGGGTTAGGGGATACTTGATAGAATAATGCAAAGTAGTCCAGTATAGGTGGAATAAATCAGGGCTTCTTAAACTTTTTCTACTCATGACCTCTTTTCACCCAAGAAAATTTTTTTTATATGTGACCCCAGGTATATAGGTATATAGAATAGGTATACATAACTTTTACTGTTGCCAAATTTTTTTGCGACCCCCACATTCAGTTAAGCCACCCCATATGGTGTTGCAACACACTGTTTAAGAAACTAGGGAATAGATGAATATTGTGGAGTTGCATTCAGATTCAGAGGCCCAGGAAGGATCATATCCCTAGAGTGAAGTTTGTTTGAACTGGATGAAAAGGTATGTGTTGCTTGATGCATTGAATAATATTCCATTCTCATCCTGACAAGAGAACAAGCTTTGGGAAAGCAGACTTCTCTGTTAAGAATGCAGGAGTCTGCCCCTCCACTTGCCTTGCTTTAGTAGGCTATGAAGTTAAAGTGGATGGGGCCTTGATGGTTACCACCTCTTGGTGGGCTAATGATTTCTTGACTTTCTTTTTCTCTTGCTGGGAAGAAGTACCAATGTCTAAACTTTTCTGTAATTGCTAGAATTAAAACTGATTGAATTTCAGAGATGGTTTTTAGCTATTTTTTCCTCGAGCTTTACTTTTATGGACAGAGGTAACAGCGGATATTTCCTCTCCATGCCTGACAAAATTTCATTCCTTCCTCAGTGGGGGGTTGCAGCCCACGCTTACAAAAGGTTGTTGCTGATCCTTCTTCCCCCTAATTCTTTTCATTCTGCAGGAAATGATTACCTCCTTGACTGAAACTTTCATGTTTAGTTTAGTTTAGTTTTTTTTTTCCACTCCTTGGGGGAAGAGGAAGAATGGGGAGGATATGGAAAGAAGGTAAAGCATTAAATTAACACCATTGAGAATGAAACATCTATTGAAAAGACAGAAATAATGGGGAAGCTCCTGAGTCCTGGAACTTTAGAATCCTCCCCTATTTCAGGGAAGTTTTTTTTTTTTTTAAATCAGCTTTCTCTTCTGCATATAAAATCAGTATGGAGACTCTTATTGGAGATGGCCTTGAGATGCAGCAAAGCCCAAACCTTTAAGATGCCCAAACACAAAGCAATTGTTAAAACAACTGTGAAATAATATTAAAAAAACAGTAGTATCTTGTTTGGTACACATAGCAATAAAACCAGAAGAATTCAGTGATGAGACTGCTTCATTTTTAAAAGGATTCAATAAGGGCTATCAAGTTGCTAGGCTATTCCCAGGATTATTTTCAAAATTAGATTGGCTTATGAAAGAAACAGAAGACATTGTCTGGACTTTCCAGAAGTTTGTGGTCTAATTAGAAAGATAACACTGAACAACTAGGTGAGAGACACATCAATGTGAGAATGTATCATCAATAATAATAATATTATGTTTATTATTAATAATAATAATAAATATATCTCTTACTATGTGCCAGGCACTGAGCTAAGCATTTACATTTATTATCTCATTTGGTCCACACAGCAACCCTGGGAGGTAGGTGCTATTATTAACAGCCCCATTTTATAGATGAGAAAATAGAGGCTTACATTTTATTTGACTTTTCCAACATCACACAGCTAGTTAAGTATCTTAGGTAGGATTTGAATTCAAGTTTTCCTTAATGTAAGTCCCATTATCCACTGAAACATCTACCCTGAAACACAATCCTGACACATAGAATGTTTTTTTAAAAAATCCTGACATTTGGGCGGCAGCTAGGTAGTATAGTGGATAAAGCACCAGCCCTGGATTCAGGAGGAGGACCTGAGTTCAGATCTGGACTCAGACACTTGACATTTACTAGCTGTGTGACCCTGGAAAAATCCCTTAAATCTCATTGCCCTGCAAAAACAAACAAAAAATCAACAAACAAACAAATAACAACAAAAACAAACAAATTCCTGATATTTTGACAAGTTGCAGGTAATAAGCTTCTTAACCTCTAAAGGATGAGAATAATGTGAGTTCTCAGTGTAAACTTTTCTCTAACTTTAGTTCTTCTCTAGCCTCATGGAAAGTAGCATCATGAGTCAGTTTACCTGGGATAGAATCCAAACTCTGCTCCTTCCTTGCATTTTGACCTTATAAAAACACCCTCACCTTTTTGAGCTCCACCTGTAAAATGCAGAGGCCTAAAAGATGCCCTCAAAGGTATCTTCCCAATCTAAATCCTATTATCCTATAACTCCCTTATAACAAAAGAGCTGCTTATACATGATCTCTGAGGCTTCTTTTTTCTCTTTCTAAGAACTCCTGTTTTTCAGGATGGTATTCTTCTTTAAAGGTGGCCCCAGCCTACCTTTCTTATTCTTATTCCTTTCATTTTAGCCAAGTGGTTGTTCTTTAGTCATTCACTTGTTTCTTGTAGACTCCTGTCAGGATTGTGTCTCAGGACAGATGGTGAAGTGGGATTTACAGTAAGGAAAACTTGAAGTCAAATCCCACCTTGCCTTCCTTGCCCCCAACCCTACCTCACATAAATAAAGCAGAAGGTGAGAGGCTTTCAGGCAAGGATTGTGGCAGGTGTTTCTTTGTGCCCATCTCAATGCTTTGCACAGGGCTCTGTATATTCAGCAGCTGTTGAAGAAAAGCTTGTCAAATGAATAAGTGGGAAAACTCTACAAAATTATTTTCCTTTTATCATATATAAGAAACATATACCAAACACAGCATGTCATTGGAGCCCATTTTTCTGCCTGTCTTGTAACCTGTCCATCTCAACAACAAAAAATAATGTTTAAAACAAAAGCATATATGGCATTTGGGGATATAGCCACAATAAATATGCTTTAAATTGGATTGCTTCATTATTTATGCCACCTCGGGACCATTTTTTTCCATACGAAAGACAGAGGAAAAGAAAGATATAGGAGGGCAGGGGTTTTACAATTGTAAAGATTATTATATTTATTGAAACACTAGATGCTTTTAAGCATCTGTAATGATTTTCCTTAAATATACTTAAAAGTTAGGGTAGTCTGGAGACCTGGAGGCTATCTTTTGATGTTCCTGTTGAGTAGCTGTGTGACATCTGTCAAGTCAATTAACCTCTCTGTGCTATTTTTTTCTTTTATTTTAAGGTAATTAAAATAATCCTTCTTTTTCTAGCTGTCTACACAAAGTGAAATATATGTCTTAAGGGATAGAAGGCAATTATTCAGATGATTCAAACCAACTCAATCCTGAGATGGAGAAGCTAAAAAACAAAGTGTGTATACCTGGATCTGGAGTTGTCAAGATTGGCTGTCCACATCAATTAAATCCACAGAATAAATTGTTCAACTTTCTACTTCTTTTCACTTGTGTTCTGTAAGCTTGTTGAGGCCAATTGGGTATTAAGAATTCATGCAGACCATAGCTTATCATCAGGGAGTAGTTGAGACTCAAGGATGAAATGGCTCTCTATAGCTCTAGCGTAATTTTAGCTATGCGGTTTCTACCCCAGAGACTTCCTCTCAGTAGTGATCAGAAAGGACCCACAATGGGTTTACAATCTAGTACAGGAGTATAGGCACCATAGTTTGGAAATTACTGGATTTGGACTCATAACTCCTTAGTTCAAATACTATTTCTGCCACTTATTAGGTGTGTGACTTTGAGTAAAAGTGCCATCACTTTAAACCCCAGTATCTTTATCTATAAAACGAGAGTTTTAGAGGGCAGCTAGGTGGTGCACTGGCCCTGGATTCAGGAAGACCTGAGTTCAAGTCCAGCCTCAAACACTTGACACTTACTAGCTGTCCCTGGGCAAGTCACATAACCCTCATTGCCCTGCAAAGAGAGAGAGAGAGAGAGAGAGAGAGAGAGAGTTGTAGACTAGATAAACCATAAGGTCTTTTAATTTTTCAGCTCTACCTATGGTCTCCTATGGAAAAAAAAGTACATATGCATACACATACATACATGTCTTTATACAGCATACATATGTATATATCACAAAGAAAATTGCTATGAGGCAGAACTGCAAGATAGGGAGGTACTATAGAATTTCAGATAAGGGATTTATCACTTTAGATCTTTTAAGGTTTTGTGTAGTCTTTGCGCAAATCCTTGAAGGGTGGATAAAATTTCAATAGGTAGAAATAATAAGGAAAACAATCTTGGCAAAAAGAAATGGTGTAAGCAATGACATGAAATTAGGAAAGTATGAAATATACCCTAAGAAGGTAATGAGTTTACTTGTAGCATTTGAAGAAGAGAAGGATGAGAAAAATATTGCAAAAAGAACCCAAACCTAGATTGTGGTGGTCCTTGAATGTAAGGAGTCTATATATTTTGAGCATAAGATTTTGACCAGTGGCTTTATGCAAGACAGTATGAAAGGTTTTTGAGCAGCCAAGTGCTGTAATTAGAACTGGGCTTTAGGAAGGTTAATAATATATTTGGGCTACTCTTTGGCCATGTCTCTTCCAGCTATTATCAAGTATGCTAGAGATGGATGCCCATTGATTTAGGGAAGAAGTTTTTGAACCCTCTTCTTTTGTCCTGACCTTGGCATTGTTTGAAAAGCTGCTAGTCATATTGTACTCTCCTCCTATCTATAGGAATGGTGGGAAAAGAAAGCGAAAACCTAAAGAGACAGGAGAAGCCATGGAAGCATAAGCCATTATAGAAGTGTCAGGTTACAGCTATGAGGTCTCCATTGCCAGGCTGGAGTTCCTGGAGCTCCTAGACCTAAAGTAGCATGAGTGAATCAAACATGAGACCTGTGTTCCTGAAATGCATATGGTTGGTGATTCTTCATTTTCATTTCCCTTCTTCCCTATACTCCTTCTGGTATGAGAGGTGTGAACCTAATGTCTTCTCCTCCAGGACAGGAGATGATAAGTTATCCCTAAGGGAACAATGCCCCTGTGATCTAGAAAATCTGTATAAAATTTTTTGGTCCTTCACACCAAAGAAGAAGTCTGTTTTTTTTTTCTTTTATGGGGTATTTACAGTACTTTATTGTAAAGTTTGGGCTAAGTATTTGGTCAAAGGCTATATTATAAAATATTATGCATATATTTTATGCATTTCTAAATTGCTAAGCTTTTCTTGTCATCCACAGCTTCCACAAAACCCCAAAAGAACATTCCTACTTAATTTCTCATGCTAACCCACAATATACCAAAACTGTAATGGGAAAATCATAATGTGGAAAGGATAACTGTCTTTCTTTTGTGCTTAAATGTTTACTTATATATATATATATATATATATATATATATATATATATATATATATATATATATATATATATATATATATATTCCTTGTATTCCAGGACCTCCATAATCTAGATTCAAGTTATTTTTATCTGAAATTTCATAGTACCTTCCTATCATTCTATTCTGTCTGTTAAGCCAGAAAGTGACAAATTTATTAACTATACTCATTGTTAAACTGTGTATGTTAAACTGTGAGCAGTAATTTAGTTGAGATGCAGTGTTGCGAAAAATAATTACTCAGGAGGAAAAGGAGATTAATTTAAAACTGCATTATTTTGTCAGAGTGAGATCTCTGGTTGGGGGCTCAGAGCTATAAAATAAAATCATTGATTATTTTTTATAAATTCCTAGGGCATAGAAAAAGTTTTTGCCAGGGTGTTTTTTTTCTGACAAAGAATCCTATGGCATTGACTGGCAATAACTAGTCAGACTGACATTGAGATGGACCATCACTATTCTTGTGTTTTTTGTTTGAAAGGAAATTCATTTTCCAGAGAGAAAGGGCCAAAGAATTGGCTAGAGATAAAATCACAGCTAAGGGGAACTTGACCTATAGAAAAAGTGAGATGGAATAAAATGACTGACATCTGCCTTTCTGCTTGCCAGCTCAGCATGGTATATAGAGAGACTGAAGGTAGGGAAGCTGGTTAGGATATTATTATCATAGCACAGACAAAAGCCAGTGAGGTCCTGAACCAGGGTGGTGACAGGGGGGATGGCAAAATCAGTACAAGTGAAAAATTGAAAATTTAGAGGCAGAAGCTATGCAACTTAGCAAAAGATGTAAGAAGGAGGGAGAAGTCAAAGATACCAAACCAGGAGACAATGTGCCCAATTTGGAAGCTATTGTCATATTTCAGGCAATAGTCACCACATGAAACATTCATCAGTTGTTCAGTAAACAACCATGTATTATGTAAAAATGAGAGAGTTGCATGAGCTTGTCTCTGAGGCCCCTTCTAAACCTAAAGTGCCTATGGAGTGAAAAGAGTTAAAACTAGGATAATTGCAGTGGGAATGGAAACAAAACAAGGGATGAAAGTAATGTTATACATTTTTAACTGATGTCTGCTATCTTCATTGGGGATTTTACCATATCAAGCTGTGTTTTGACAAACAAACAAAACTTAATATCAGTATTATACATATATACATGTGTAAATACAAATATACATGCCTGAATGTATGTATTCAGAAATAGCACCTGTTGTTCCACAAGGTCTGACTAGCCTTTACTAGGCCTTTTAATATAGGAGCCTCCAACAAGGTCCACAGGCAGGAATACTAACTATGCCCAAAGGGCTACAGAACTGTGCATACCCTTTGATGCAGCAATACCACTGCTAGGTTTATATCCCAAAGACATCCCCCGAAAGGGAAAAACACCTATTTGTACAAAAATATTTATAGCAGCTCTTTTGTGGTAGCTAAGAATTGGAAATCAAAGGAATGCCCATCAATTGAGGAATGGCTAAACAAGCCGAGGTATATATTATAATAGAAATTTATTGTGCTATAAGAAATGACAAGCAAGATGATTTCAGAAAAACCTGGAAAGACCTTTATGTACTGATGTATAGTGAAGTTAGCAGAACCAGGAGAACATTGTACATAGTGACAGCAATATTGTTTGATGAAGAATTGTGAATGATTTAACTATTCTCAGCAATACAATGATCCAAGACAATTCCAAAGAACTAATAATGAAACATACTATCCACTTCCAAAGAAAGAACTGATATTGATTGAACACAGAATGAAGCATACTATTTTTTATTTTCTTTTTTTCTAGTTTTTATACAAAATGACTAATATGGTAATGTTTTACACAACTGCACATGAATAAGCTATTGCTTAACAGCTCAGGGTGGGGGAGGGTAGGAAGAGAGGGAAGAATAGTATTTAGAACTCAAAACTTTAAATAATTTTTTATTTTAAAAAAGGGGAGGAAAAAAAAGAATGGCTGGCTTTTTCCAAAGCTCATCTCAAGTTCTTCCTCCTACATAAGGTCTTTCCTGACTCCCAGTCTTCTTGCTAGTAACATTTCCCTGAAATCATTTTGGATTTTCTTTGTAGGATACTTTATATTTAATTATTCATGCCCACTTTGTTTCCCCCTAGTAGAATTTCAGCTATTTGAGGGCAGAAAGAATTTCTTTTTTTTCTTTTTTTGGTCTTTGTATTTCTTAGTGCTAACATAGTTTATTGCATGTAGTGTGTGGTTAACAAATGCTTCTTGCATTGAATTGAATCAATTTGTGAGAGTGAAAGAAAATCATAAGTTTTAATGAACATTGAAGGCAGTCTTAAAAGCAAAAATAAAGGAATAATAGGATGAGCAAGAAGAAGAATATGAAGTGTAGAAGGTTCAGTCATCATCTTAACCAATTATTCCTTGCTTTAGATGATAGTTGGGGACAGAGTTTGTGTATTGATGATATTTTATGTTCCAATCTATTTAGTATCCAATAGAGGAGTCAGCTACTTCTCTTATAACCATATAGCTGTCAGAGTTACATCCCAGCAGCCAGCAGCACAAGTTTCCCCAAGGCATGAGAGTTTGGGATAGTAACCCTATTCCCTTTACATTAAGGTCAATTCTACAACAATCAGTCTGATAAAGATGAAGGATGTATAGCTCTATTATCCCATGTGTTCAGCACTCTACAGGGACAAAAGAGTAGGAAGGTATGATGGGTCCTGCTCCTAAACATGCTATCTCATCTTTGGAGATTGAAACAAGGGAAACAAACCACTACAAAATCAAGATGGAATCCTTGGAGCATAGAGCTGAATTGAACCAGTGTTCCATTCTGTCACTGACTGAATTTTAGTTACTGATTCATATTGTATAATATCTATTCCATTTGAACATGGTTAAAAATGGAACATGTTTATTTGCTTATCATTCAGTCATTTTTCAGTTGTGTCCAACTCCTTGCAACCCTATTTGGGGATTTCTTGGGAAAGAGACTAGAGTGGTTTTCCATTTCCTTATCCAAGTCATTTTGCAGAAAAAAAACCTGAGGCACATGGAGTTAAGTGACTTGCTCAGGGTCACACAACTAGTAAGTGTCTGAGGCTAGATTGAACTCAGGAAAATGAGTGTTCCTGACTCCAGGGCTGGGATTATGTCCACTCTACCACCTGGCTACCCCCACATTTTAGTAGTTTACAATTATTTTTAACTGTTATAATATATGTGAACGACATTGCATATGTCTCTTATAAATACATATATTATGTTAGACCATGATATGATATAATATTGTACTATATTTATTATATACAAGTAATATATTATATGATAATAAATATAACTGTCATGGTGGATCCATGCCTACTCTGTTGTTCTACCCAGTTCTCTTTTTCCCTTAGTTCTCTAGTTGAATACTGTTTAACACAAATGCATACATACCTATATGTATGTGTGTATATATCATATGTCCTTGTCTCTGAATCTATGCCCAACAAGTACTCTTTCCACCCTTCTTAGCCCATACATCATATCCACAGATTACTTAGTAGAAGGTCTTTATACATTTCTTTGGCTAAAAGAGTCCAGAACCCATTGGCCAGGCTTCTAATAATGAGTTTCTTTAGAATAAATTAGACTGGACCTCAGAGGGTGGAAATATTGTCTTAACTGGGTCTGTCTTTGAAGCCTTATCCACTTTGTTGGACCATGTAGGATCTGCAATCCACTAACGTAGCTCTTAAGGATGCAGGGCCACCATAATACCAGAATGACGAATGAAAGTACCGCTTAAGAATATTAACCTGAACTAAACAATCCGTTAAGATGACAGAAACAGAAAAGTAATTAGATTTGGCCATGATAGAAAATGAAGATATTTGTGAGGAAAGATAGAGAGGCTATATTGACAGTTCACTGTTGGTAAGAAACAGGAAATGAAATAAAACTTGGGCAAGAATAGGGCTTCCCCCAGTGAAGTATGTCATACCACAGATTGGCACAGTGAAAGGTCCTTTGATATGGCAGAATGTCCCAAAGATACAGGCTGGTAATCAACAGCAAATGAGACACACACTTGGAATGCAATATTGTAAGCAGGGGGAAAAAAGAGCTAATGGGATTCTGGACCGCTTATCCACAGAGCCAGTCATCACGAAGTCACCAGGCAGCAAGACTGCTGTCCCTCCTGAAATTGCTCTTCTGAAACGATGTGTGCAACAGTGTTTGATTCTGGTCTGCTTAGTATTGACACCATCCAGTTATCCTGGCCTGGTCACAGCAGGAGGCAACATACTGATTAACTTGCCAGAGGGAAAGACTTACAAGGAAGGTTTCTGTTGTGCTGGGGATCAGTAACAGACAAAGGATGAACAGGCCTTCAACATGACTAAACTTGATTGCTGAAAGAAAAAAACACTATTCAGCTATCACTGAAGCAAACAACTTTGGAACCAGCAAAGGTGCAAAACCTGATCACAAAAGAAATCCCATTACTATATTTCACCACAATTAAAAAGCAAACAAAGAAATAAAAACTTTATAATAAACTCCCAATTTAATATTCTACCTTAGCCACAGGAGTATGTGAAATATTAAGAAATCAGTCACCAAGCATGCATTAAGCATACCAGGCACTGGGTAAGGAGCTGGGTATAGACAAATAAAAGTGAAACAGTACCCCAGTCTCTAGAAACACACATTTTTCAGGAAAAGACAACATACACACATATACATTGATGCAAAATAAATAAGGGGAAATTTTTTTAAGAAGGAGGTACTATCTGGAGGAAGAAGAAAAAGGTTAATAGAGGAGGTAGTATTTGAGATGAACTTTTTAGGGAATTCTAAATGACAGAAGTAAGAGGAAGAATCCATCTAGGCATGGGAATAGACTATGCAAAGGCAAGGAGGTGGGAGATGAAATGTTGTGTTTGAGGAATGGCAGGAAAGACAGTTTGGTTAAACTTAAAACAATATGAACATCAATGTGTACCAAAGAAGGCCTGAAAGGTAGGCTGGAAACAGGTTGTAAAGGGATTGAAATGTCAAACAAAAGAGTTTATATTTGATTCAAGAAGCTATCCACTATGGCTTGTTGAACAGAGGGGAACTGTGGTCATGCCAGTGCTTTAAACTATCACTTTTTCAGCTATACAAGATGGATGAGGGAGGGAAGGGACTTAAGGTAGAGACATCAGTTAGGAGGCTATTGAAATGGTCTGTGGGAGAAGTGATAAAGACTTGAGTAGGGTGATTGGCTATGTGAGAAGATAAAAATGGAGGGGATGGAGATATTATATACATATACATATATCTATATATATGTATGTGTGTGTATATATATATACACACACATACTTATATATGTGTGTGTGTGTGTGTGTGTGTGTGTGTGTGTAGTGAGGGTAGAATTGACATTGACTTGGCAAATGATTGGGTATGAAGAGTGAGGTATAGAAATGAAGGTGATCCTGAGGTTGCAAAACTGAGTGATTAAAAAGATGGTGGTTTCCCCAACAGAAATAGGGAAGTTCAGAAAAGGGCTATATTTGGAATAAATGACAATGAGTTCTGTGTTGGAATTGTGAAGTTTGAGATGCCATTGGGACACATAAGTTGATATTTTCAATAGTTAGTTAGGCATACGATAACTCAGGAAAGAGCCTAGTTCTGGATATATGATTTTGAAAATCATTTGTGTATAGATGACAATTGAACCTGTGGAAATTGATGCTGTCATTAAGAAAGAAAACATGTAGAGAAAAGAGATGATGATCCAGGGCAGAGGCTTGGGGTACACTCACATTTAAAGTGTGGTATATGGAAGATCTCGCAAATGATGCTGAGAAGAAGCAGTGTTCTTCTGATAATAGGGGAACTGAAAAATATCAGTGTCCTAAAAATCCAGAGAGAAGAGTATTCAGGAGGACAATGTGATTAATAGCTGTAAAGACACCAAGAAGGATGAGAATTGGGGAAAGACTATCAGATTTGGCATTCATGAGATCATTGTTAACTTTGTAGACAGCAGTTTAAATTGAGTCATGAGGCCAGATTAGAAAGGAGTGAGAAAAAAAATGGGTGATGAGAAAGTGAGACAACAAGTGTAGATAGAATTTTATAGGAGTGAGACTGTCAAAGGGAGGAACGTGAAAAGGCAAGAAACTGAAAAAAGGTAGGGTCAAATGAGAACTTTTTAGGATGGGGAGACCTGGTTATATTTAAAGGTAGAAGGGAAGGATCCAACATATAAAGAGATGTTAGAAATAAGAGTGGAGGGCAGCAACATAAAGCCAGAGCCAGAGAGACATGGAAACACACAGAAAGTTGAGTGTTTGGTCTTTGTGAGTAAAAAGGCTACATTTTCATCAGAAACCAGAGTAAAAGAGAATTGGAGTAGACATGATACTGAAGGATGTGTGTATGCATATGTGTGTTTATGTGTAGGCAACTAGGGGGATCAGTGGATAGAGTGAATAGAGTGCCAGGCTAGGAGTCAGGAAGACCCATCTTCCTTGTTCAAATCCGGCCTCAGACATTTACTAACTGTGTGACCCTGGGCAAGTCACTTAACTTTGCCTCAGTTTCCTCATCTGTAAAAGGAGCCAGAAAAGGAAATGGGAAACCATGCCAGTGTCTTTGCCAAGAAAATACCAAATGGTGTCACAGAGTTGTATACAACTGAAAACAACCGAAGAACCACTATTTATATATATGTGTGTGTGTGTGTTTTGTGTGAGTATACATATACATGCATGCTATATTATAGATGTTTATATATGTGTACATACAAGTATATATGTGTATATACAAGTTTGTATTTGTATACATGTTTTACATAAATACACATATACATATACATATACACAGGAACAGAAGAGGAAGCTTATGGAAATGGTCTCTATTTTCTCAGTAAAATAAAAGACAATCTCTTGCTAAAAGGAAAGGCAGAAGAGAAGTGTGGTAATCATTAGGAGAGAAGGAAAATTTTGGAACAGACCCTGAGGTAGAAAACCAATTAACAAGTAGTAAAATGGTTACCCTGCTATAGTGAGGGACCTTGTGATATTAGACAACTTAAATCTGTATTGGGTGTGGGCAGCTCAGCTCCATGCTATTCTCTAGTGCTACTTAGCAGTATGTCAGTAGGCATGGAGAGGACAGACGTCTGGTGGTGGTTACCCAGGGCTGAGGTTTAGTTAGCATAAACAGAGACAGGATAAGGGTAGAGCACAGTGAGACTCTGGTTGTATTACCTAAAATATCCAGATTGGGAAAAGAAGAAAGTAAAGGTAGGGAAGGGATGATAGCCTGGGAGAGCCCTGAGATGCTGGATGATGGGGCAGGATACGGAGCAGCTATCCTGGATGAAACATTTTGAGGAAGAGAGGTTAGCAAACAATTAGGCTACAGAAGGAATACTTTGGTGCTTGTACTCTCAGTTTGGAGTCAAGTACTGGAATTTCCCTTATGCTTGTGTAAAGCTCCAACACGCCCAAATAATGGAAGGAAGAAAGGGGATGAAGCATTTATGTATTACCGCTGGGCTTAGCTCCTTTTTTTTTTTTACAAGCACTATTTCAATTGATTTTCACGACAACTTTGAAAGGTTGTTATGATCCTCATTTTATGATTCTCGTTTTATCCCTAATTATCCCCTTATTTTCTCCATTTTACAGTTGAAGAAACTGAGATTAAATAGAGGGTAAGTGAAATGCCTAGTTTACACACAGAATGTCTGAGGCCAGATTTGAATTCAGGATTCCCTTTCTCCAAGTCCACTGCAGTATCATAGCAGGCACAGTAATGAAAAGTGAAAGCTGGTTTTCCTTTGAATCCCAGTGTTGTACTTTTCTCTAATGAATTTATCCTGAAGCTTAAAAAACTTCATAAGGGTCCAGACCTTGAGGGTTGGTGATTCCCTGTGGAGATTACGTATGCGCACTAGAGGCTTATAAAACTTTGTAATCCACTCATTCTAGATAGAATTGTCCTTGTGTTATGTTTTTCTATTTAACAGGTGGATTCTCATCATGAATCTAAGAGTTCATAAGATACTGCTAGAAGAATCTCATCAGAGGGTTCTAGCCAATGTTTAAGTCAAATTAATAAGACCCATTTTATATTATCCCTAATGGTTCCCTATTGACTACAGGATGAAATAAAGACTGGCATGCCAAGTCCTCTATAACCTGGTTCTGATTTACTTCTTCAATTTTATTTCCCCTTTCACTTATTCTCCCTTTCACTTATTTTGTGTGTTAGTCAATCTTTTCCCCAATTTAATTCTGCCTACACTTTTTTTTTTCCTTTTGCACAGGCCAGCTGCCCAACCTGGAATGCATTTCTTCATCATTTTCCCCTGCTAAAATCTTCCACTTCCTTTGGAAACTTAGCTCAGGTACTACATCCACCATGAATTCTACTCTTATCTTCCCAGTTGAAAGTAATCTCTCCTTCTTTATACCTCTTAAATAGTTGAAGCCAAACTTTGCCTTTGTCTTCTTATACTGTACCTTGTGTTATACTTGTTTGTTTGTAAATCTTGCTCATTATACATATATTTTTGAGGGCCTAGACTATTACATTTCATCTTTTTATTTATAGCCTTCAACATGAGCATCATGCACAAAGTTGGCACTAAATAAATGTTTGTAATAAAAAATGTTGGTGGGGGCAGCTAGGTGGCGCAGTGGATAAAGCACCAGCCTTGGATTCAGGAAGACCTGAGTTCAAATCCGACCTCAGACATTTGATACTTACTAGCTGTGTGACCCTGGGCAAGTCACTTAATCCCCATTGCCCTGCAAAAAAAAAAAATGTTGGTCTTATTTGAAAGGACACTTTTCTTTTCTCCGTTCACCAACAGTTAACTGGTTCACCATAAATCATATTAAGGAAGAATTAATGATCACTCCATGATACCTTTGAATTCTTTAGACTAAGCTAAAGTCGGGCAAGTTTTTACTTTGCTCTGTGCCTCATTTTCCCTACATATAACTCATTCTTGACCGTCACAATGTGAATTTCATAATGTGAATTGAGGCAAGCTTGTGGGTGATCTATTTTGGTATAGGAGAGACTTTTGGTCCTTTAGATATGATGTTACATCAATGACTTCCTAATCTTTCTACCTACATAGCAGGTTCTGGTTCAGAGGTATATTGGTGGGAAGAAGGGACAGCTATAATTTTCAGTTACAATGAGGTTTAGAACGTCCCTATGGATTTCATTTTTCTTGTCCTCGCTGTCTCTCATTACTACCATGAGCTCAGAGCTGCCCTGATCAGTATTATAACATTACCACAGTGAAGACTGATGAAGCCCACTTTCCTATTAAATGAGCTGCACTGTTTTAGCTGGTTAGGCTCTACCCTCAATGTAGAATTAGAAAAATTCCTTTTATAATGGGATTTATTTTTCATTTTCTGACTTGCCACTTAAGGTCCTTTATTAAGTCTTCAGTGGCATGTGGTCATTCTCTTCATATTGAACTGGTACTACTTAAATGCATTTTCATTTCTCCACTTAGTCAAGGACTAAACAGCTAAAATGGAAGACGAAGCAATATGGTAAATGAGGACTGTGGGGAAAAAATGAAATCCCATAGTGTAAGAGATTTTTCTACACAACTCATATTAATCTCATCATTGCCAAAGTTTTAACTGACACAGTATACAAGTGTACATATTGGGATCACATGAGACAATATTGATAAATCTCTTTTCAAAGCTTAAAGCATTATCTACAACAATGATCATTATTAGGATAAGTTTTATAAATTCAAGAGATCTTAGAAATCTCATAGAACAAATCTTTAATTTTACAGTACAGGGGGGCAGCTAGGTGGCGCAGTGGATAAAGCACTGGCCCTGGATTCAGGAGTACCTGAGTTCAAATCCAGCCTCAGACACTTGACACTTACTAGCTGTGTGACCCTCGGCAAGTCACTTAACCCTCATTGCCCTGCAAAAAAACCAAAAAAAAAAAAAAACTCCCAAATTTTACAGTACAGGAAAATGAGACCCAGAAAAGTTAAAGGACTTACCCAGAGTTACAAAGGCAATGAGCAGCAAAGACAGGATTCCAGCATAGGTCCTAGATCTGGTTATTGCTCCTGGCACCACCCAACTGATACCACAATGAGACTGAAAGGAGAGTAGATGACTAAAAATTGTTTATCTTGCCCATAGTTGTAGGGGACTCTTCAGAAACACCTTATGATGTAAAGCAAGGCACACCTCAAGCTTCTCTTACTATTCCTCCTTTTTGACTGGTTCTTCTTCCTAGTTATGCCACCTAAGTGCAGTTGTTCCCAAAGGTTGAATCATTAGTCCATTCTGAGGGCATCTAAAATAAGCCCTTGAAGAAATCCAATTATGAAGAATTATCATGTTAGTATTAATAGTGATAACTTGGTGGGCGAATAGCTTGGGTTAGTACAGGTCAAATTGTTGGGTTTAAACTCCATATGTATCAGTTAGGTTAATTCTGTTTTATGGCTAAAGAGGGCACTAAATTCTGGTAAGTCTACCTACAAAAATATGTAATGATGCCGTCTCCTGATAGGATGAAACAAAAGAGAAAATATGTGATCGGGGCAATGCTAAATTAAGAATCAGATTGTCTGGGTTTCAGACTCTGCCACCTAATACTTGTATCAAATTGGAAAATATATTTTACATTTCTCAGCAAAGTTTTCTCATCTTCAAAAGGAGGGATTTAGACTAGATGCTCTCTGAGGTCTTTTTTAGCTGTGACCTTCTCAGATTCCTCATATGAGGACAAATGAGAACACAGTTCCAACTGTGTAGTAATAACTACACCAAGTATTGCTGAGTGTCTTGACTCAGCTGTCAGGAGCTCTAGTAGTGTCTATTCTATGGTAAGGACAGCTAGATTGCACAGTGGTTAGAGACTGGCCCTGGAGTCAGAAGCCTCAGAAAGTTACTAGCTCTGTGACCCTGGGCAAGTAACTTAACCCTGTTTCCCTCAATTTCTCATCTGTAAAATGAGAAGGAAATGACAAACCATTCCAGTATCTTTGTCAAGAAAACCCCAAATGGGGTCATGGAAAATCAGACAGGACTGAAATGACTCAACCACAAAACTCTATGTTAAAGTAATTCTTTTTTCTAACATTTAAAAATCCTTGACCTAGAGTACTAGAGAAATAATAGACAAATTAAATTATATTTAGAAGAACTTTTTGTTGCTCTTTTAAAAGTGCATGACAATCCACATAATTGTGCAATGAACAACACATTTTACTTGAAGAAGTCAATCTTCAAGGCCCAACCTAAATTTTGCTTTTTCTCTAGATAGTTTGCCTAATTCTAATAATTGAACAAAATAAAAATAAGTTGATCTTTTCCTTATATTCCACCAGGGTAATCTTTGAGTGCCTGACCTGCATCACTAGGGCAGGAATTATATCTTTGTCTTCTTCTCCTTCTGAATACTCCATAAAGGTTAGCACAAAACACTCAGTAGTCATTTTATAAACATGTGCTGAATTGTACTGAATTGAAAAATACTATTTTTAGGTATTTCAAAGGCACCCAGCATGGTGCCAGAAAGGTAATAGTAGTCTCAATTTGTACTTTGATCAGGCTACCTTTGAATTACTATGTTCGGTTTGGGGTTCCATGTTTTAGGAATGGCTTTGAAAAAATTGGAGCATCCAGAGGAATTAGCATGGTGAGGGCCCCTGAGGATCCTTTGAAGGACTTGAGGGTGTTTAACCTGGAGAATAGGTAATGGATGGGGAATATGCTACCTATTTTCCAGTGTTTGAAGGGCAGTCACAAAGAGGAAGTAAGGGTAGGGATAAAGCATTTATTAAGCACTTATTGTTTTACAAAAATTATCTCATTTAATACTCACAACAACCATGTAAAGAAGGTGCTATTTTTACCTTCAGTTTATAATTTAGGAAACTAAGTCAGACAGAGATTTGTAACTTGCCCAGAGTCACGTTAACTAGTAAATATCTGACACTGGATTTGAACTCATATTCCTGACTTTAGTCCTAGCACTCTATCCACTGCTCTAGGGAATAGACTACTGCTGCTCAGTCCTGGAGTGAAAAATGAGGAATAGTAAATTCTAAGACACCAAAAAAAAAAAACCAAACAAAAAACAACCTTCCAGATTATATAAGGAAACAATTTCAAAATGATTAAAGGAGAAGGTAGTGCTCCTTAGTTTAGGTCTTTAAACAAAGACTTGGTGATCACTTGTTGGGGGATGGCAGTGTGGGAAGGGGTGGGGAAGAGGTTCCTATACAGACACACGTTAGAATCATAAACTTCTGGGGGCAGCTAGGTGTCGAGTGGATAAAGTGCCGGCCCTGGATTCGGGAGGACCCGAGTTCAACTCTGGCCTCAGACACTACTAGTTGTGTGACCCTGGCCAAGTCACTTAACCCTCATTACCCCGCCCAAACAAAAAAAAAAAAAAAGAAGAAGAATTGATTTCTGAGCTCCCTTCCAACTTGTAAGTTCTATGGTCCATCCTCACTTTGAATCCTGTATCTTCAAAGTCATCCTTAAGCAGGCTCCCATTCGGTGTGTTCTACAACATTTGGATATAAAAAGACTTTTAGTGACAGTTGTAGGTGCTACAAAGCCATAGTGCTGCCGTTCCTAAACAGATTTCAAAAGGAACTAAACCCCAGTGCTCGGACTTGGCTTTTCAGAACCAGTGAGACAGTGGGCATTTATTAGCATTTTTGGAGTCAGATATTCATTCATCCATTCATTCAAATATATTTCAAGAACATCTACTCCGGTCTAGACACTTGCTGGCATTGATATAGCATAAAATCTGTCACCTCTCAGAGTTCTTCTTGACTTGTACATTGGACTAAGTATTGACCAAACACTGTCTATATTTTCCCACATCAAGCATTTTCATACAGGACTTCTATAGTTTCTCAGCTCCCTTATTCACTATTTTTTTAACATTAAGATTGGCACTTGTGCCTAAATTACCATATCAATTTCTAGTGCTCTCCTTACCATCTCAGATTCTATACACACACATTAAAAGGACTAAACAAGTATGCTGAAATATGGATGAAATCAAGGGTGAAAATGTATGCATTTTTTTCCTATTATAACCACTTCTTTCCCGACCTACCCCTTCTCTCCCCCCAACAAGCCTGTCTGATTGTCTTTAAATATAAATGTTCACCTCCCCAAGGAAAACAACAAGCCAAAGAAAAGAAGGAGAAGGAGAAAGATGCCGAGAAAGGCATTGACACCCTAAGGGAAAATTTTATCTCAGGAGAACTGACCTTTCAGAGAAAGCAAATTAAATTATCTTTCTCATCCTTTCCTAGTGCTGTGACATCATTAAAATGCACGTTCCATTCCCACACACGTTGTTTTGTATTCATAACCTTAAACCAAAATTAATCAGTTGTCACAGGGAGTTAACATATTTGTTAATGGTACCCAGCCAAAAATTCTGCATTGTTCCAAGGAAAGCAGATTTATATACATTCCTTTGGAAACTAAAGGGAATTAACCAGTGGCCATTGAATATCCCTCTCACTTAAAGAGAAGTAACACATCTCTTGTGCCCTTCTTTTCTCTCTGGAGTTTGCACTTCTCCCTACAATACACAAAATGAAATCTAAAATCTAGAAATAAAGAAAAGTACCTTCTGACAATGTACTATCCAGAGCTATAACTAGGAAAGGGCAATCTGAGATGTGTCCAGAGTACTGGGTGCTGAGTCCCCTAAGTCCCTCAATAAGCCAAACTAACAAAAACGAAACCAAAACAACCTGAGCTGAACATCTCTTTAGCAAGACTTTTTTGAAAATAGGAAGCTACAAGATAGCAGCTGCCTTCCTTTAGCTATCAGTATTTCTAGGTGCCTAGTTGCTGACCTTAGCTCTCATTCTTACTCCCTAGATAGTGCAGTAGATAAAGAGCTGTACCTGGAATCAAGAAGATCAGAGTTCAAATCAGACCTCAGACACTTATTAACTATGTGACCTTGGACAATTTACTTAGTCTGCCTCAGTTTCCTCAACTGTAAAAGGAGGACAATAGCGCCTATCTCCCAGGGTTGTTTTGAGCATCAAATGAAAGTGTCTGGTACATTGTAGGTGTTATATAAATGCTAACTATAATTATATTTTTATTTGAGATGAGCAGTTTCCTTATCTCTTGAGGTCTTGGATGTTTTGCTTCTTTGTCCTACTATCCCCATCCCAAGTGAATTAAGGGCACATTTAAGCCATTTGCCATGACTACAAAAATGTTAATTATGCCTCTGGTGCTTTTGATTTAGTTTGTTTATATATAAAACCAAATACATTCATTTATTCAGTGAGGAGGAATTTTCCAAGCAACTATAAGGTCTCTAGCCCCATGTTTTGTTTTGCTGTGAGGCATTCAAAGCTGGAATAATAGAATCATAAGAATTTAGATTTGGGAGCTTGAGAAGATTTTAGAAATAATCTAGTAAAATCCAATAATTTTATAGTTGCAGAAAACTTGGGCTAAGAAAGATGAAATGACTTAATTAAAATAGACAAGTCAGGTATCAAACTCAGGTCTTCTGATTACAAATCTAGTGTTCTTTATAATATATGGTGCATTAAGCCTTTTTTATTTCCCCCTGCCCCTGGAATGGTAGTGCCCTTTTTCCCTAACTACTTTAGATGTAGTTTTTTTTTTATTGATTCTCTCTATGTGTATAAAATTAACTAGTTTCATACACACACCCACACACACACACACACACACATACATTGCTTCATTCAAAAGAGAGCTCTGCTTTCCTTGAGAGCAGAAATTGCTTCATTATACCTAGAACATAGCACAGTATTGAGTTTATAGTAGGCACTTAATAAATGCATGTTGATTGATTAATCAATGCATTCAAACAATGAAATAATTAACAATTAGTAGTGTGAGATTTTGTAGTGTACCAGTTAGATTCTATAAGAATTTTTATAAATGAATGAAGAAAGACAAAAATAAGCATTTATTTTGTGCCAAGCACCATGCTCAAACAGTGTATTCATTGCTAGGAAGACTTATGGATACAGATTTGGAAGTCAGGACGAATTTTTACAAATCAGAGGAGGTATTGGAGAATGTCTGGGTACAAGAAACAAGATGATTCAGGTGGACATCATATTTTACTGGACAACTGCTTCTTACCATTGGATCACATGGGTTCTGGCTGATTAAATCAAGTAATTTTGCTTGCATTAGTTATTTCATAATTATCTGCAGACCCAGAGGTTGCTATCTAAACCACCCAAAACCAAATTACTTCCTAGTGTCTGGAGATGTAAAGGAATGGAAATTCCAAGCCCCCATTGTTCACCTACATAAGTATTTGAACTCTCTAGTGGCCAAGAAATCCTACTTCTTTTCTGGTCAAATTGCAGCTTTTGACAAAAAATAGTCACAGAACTTTTCCCCAATGCAGGTATGTTGAAAGTCAACAAGAAGAGTAATAAGGTTCAGTTGCAAGTCATATTGCTTTACTAATTTGCTCCAGTAATCTGGAGCACATATTTTTGTCTCAATTACTCACATGGCACTATGATTTTGCTATTTTTTCTCATATAGTTATACTGCCATATCAATGATATGCTAACTAGAACTCAATTTAGTGCAACCACCTCAAATTGCAAATGAGGTAACTGACACTGAGAAGAAAGTGACTTAACCAAGATCACACAAGCAATAAGTGACATCTGGAATGTTAAATCGGGTCCCCTGAATCCAACTGTCTTCTATTCCTTTCTAACATGGGAAAACACAGTTTCCCAATTCATCAGCACTCACCAAAGCACTTATCTGTACAGATACAATATTTACTTATCTATGCTCATTATATAAGGAAGCCGCAATACTCATTTAATCTTTTTTGTGGCTTTATTCTCATTTGCTTCTCACGTTAACCGGCATTACATATTGATGAATTGGATATCATACCCCCCAGTTTGCAATATGCAACTCAGAAAGGCCATTCCCTACATTTGATGGAAAAATGCTTATCCCTAAGATTTCATAAGCCATAAAGTACTATATAAGTATGAACTACTAATAATCACACTGGCATCATTATTAAGAATCTGGGTGATGTGCTGGATAAAAAAGATAGCCTTGGATTTAATAAGATCTGAGTTCAAATCCCGACACTGACAGATATTCAGTGCATGACTATAAGCAAGGCACTTCTCTTAATGTGTTGGAAAGATACCTAATACCAGGAATTATAGAAGAGCTCTAGAAATGAATCAGTAGAAGGAATTTCCATATGAGAAGTTCCCTAGACTGATGAAATAACAGGTTCATACATATAATTTACAAACATAGGCATAGACATGTATGTATTATACATATGTATCCATATCTCTATATAGATACATGGGTATATGTAATTACATAATAGGTCCTTGCTAAAATCCCAACTTCTCCAAGTAGAAATTCTGTCAGTTCTTTTTAATGGTAGTACCTTCCTTCTGAGATTATTTCCAATTTATCATATACACACATACATACATATATACATGTATACGTGCATGTGTATTTGTATACATATCCATGCATACACATACATGGGTCTGAATACATGTGGGGGAAAGAGACAGAGGGTGAGAGAGTTTGTACCTATTGTTTGCATATTGTCTCCCCTATTAGACTGTGAGTTCTTTGAAAACAAGGATGGTAGGGTGGTTGTTCTTTGCTGCAAAAGCCTTTCTTGGTATTCCAAGTGCTTAGCTCAGTACTTGGCACATAGTCGGTACTTAATAAATGTTTGCTGACTTGTTGACTTGGCATGAAATATGGATACATTGTGGCATGTGGATGTATCTAAACTATACAGGATTAAATGTTTTACTGTTATCAGAGCTGAAATGGGATCTAAAGTCACCTGATTCCCAGTTTAGGACCCTTGAAAAAATCTAGATGTACTATTTAAATAATCAAGTCATTTGAAAAAGCAGAATTCTGAAATCGAAGTTTTCTAAGGCTCTTCACTATAACCTTCCTACTCTTTTTCTACCTGCCCTAAACCTTTCTATATCTTTTTGTTCTCCTTGTCACCTCTTTCTCTTAATATTAATAAAGCAAATTCCTCACAACACCTTCTGGTGTCTACCAAATACAATTATCTATTTTAGAGAGGAGGAAACTGAACATCAGAGAGATTTGATGACATAAATTGTTGTTGTTCTTGTTGTGACCTATGCCATCCATAAGAACTCTTTCTCTTATACCACACCACTTCCAAAGCCACAGAGCTCCCTCCTCTCTTAGTATCAAAAATGATCAGACAGCTCCTAAATGTAAACACTGATAAATATACTTATTACCTCACCTTGGAATATTTTCATTCCAAACTATCACTAATTGTGAAACAGGTGACGGGGAAAGGAATAAGCATTTATACAACACCTACTGTTTGCCAGGTTGAGTGCTTTGCACTGTGCTGAATGGTTTACAATTATTATCTCATTTGATCCTTCCAAGAACCCTGCAAGGTAGGTGTTGTTATTATCCTATTTTGCAGCTGGGGAAATTAAGACAAACAGAGGTTAAGTGACTTTTCCACAGTCATACAACTAATAAGTGTCTGAGGCTGGATTTGAACTCAAGTCTTCCTGAGTAGAGGCCTGGCACTCCATACACTACACCATCTAGTTGTCCCAAATGAATTTCATTTATCAGCCAACAGAAGAAAGAGGTATTGCAGGAGCTCTAGACAACATTCCATATAGGCAGCTTGCCTACTCTGGCTAAACTTAAAGTCTACCCTGAATTTGGATACTTACTGAGCTCATTCTTCCACCTGGTAGGGATATTGGTTGGTAGTAATCTCAATTTGAAATTTAATGTGGACTTGCCCTAGGTTCATGCTTCTCATATTCATCACAGACTTCCATTCCACCCCCATTAAAACCTCTCCAAAATTGCAAACATTTTATCAAACATAATCTTTTCATTTAGTCTACTATATGTGACATCTGTCAGTTTCTTTTGCTTAAAAAAATGGGTAAAAGAAAGTGATAAAGGAAAGTAACAGAAAACTCATGTTTATAATTAGTAGTGAATATGATGGCTCATATTTTCTTTTAAACAGCTGATTGTAAGGTTATTCTTTGATCCCACTCAATCCTAACTCTAAGCTCAGTATACAGTGGGCCCTAACCCTATTCCTTAGACATAAGTATTTAATAAATGCTTGTTGATTCACTGATATAGTAGGCAATCAAAAAATATTAACTGAGCAGATGAAGAAATGCATGAATGAAGAACAGAAAGAACATGTCCATGATCCAACTCCCAACTGTGGGCCTTCTATATTGCCTTTCCCCATGTAGCTATCTATAAACCCAGAGATCTATAAATATACCCCCACAGAGAGGTCTCAGACAAAAGGAATATTGTAGGTGTGGTAACTGCATTCCCCAAGGAACAAGAGCTACCAGTTAACATAGTACTAAACATTGGCTGAGGGTAGTGCTCTTTGACCTAAAGATTACTTGAAACTCCTTTGTAATGAAATAATATGCATACTAACTTCCTTTTTATGACTTAACATGAAAAAAATAGAACTGGAAGAAGAAAACTATCATGAGGCTCTCATGTAGACATATGGGAAATAGGTAGGGGGAGCAAAGGGTCCTCTCTTATATCTACAATTGGGCCTCTGTGGTGATCTGGAGAATGGAGTGGCTACCTCTCTTCTTCCTAGTTCCCATCCTATAAACATTTGCTTACTGGAGTCTGCCACTCACACACCCTCTCCCCTCCATCACTGGAATCAAATGATATAAATTATTCAACATCTAAAAGTGCTAAAATTCACGTGGGCCCCGTTGGCAGAGAGCTTCCTATTCGGCCCTGCAGCCTGCAATAAAGGAGGAAGCTGGGCCCTTGCCAGACCTACAATGGCTCACTGTTCACACATCAAAAACAACCAACCCTACAGAGACAGTTGATGCTTATAGGCTCCAGGTTGTATGAGGCCACTTTGGTGCCTCAATTCCAAGGTTACCTTTGAAGGAGAGGCAATAGAAAGCATGGAAATATTGATGGGGAATTCTACCTACTCTCTTGTATGAGTGAAGAGGTATAATCTCTATGGTGACTTCATCTGAACTTTAGAAAAATTTTGACTTTTCCTATGTCTCAGAAGGAGGATTGCAAGAAAGACCAGTTCCTTAGGGTAGGAAATACTAGCAACATCCCTCACCTCCCAATGCATGGTATTGAATCATGGAGGTGGGAAAATGTTTTTTTCAGGCTACCTTGATTTCAATCCATTACTTTTCCATACCAATACTACCCTACTCCTTTTTCCCCAAATAAACAAACCAGATCCCACAGACAAACTCCCTGAGAAGAAATTTATGGGTGGAGTGGGGGAAGAGAGGGGAAAACAGTGGAGAAAGGAGCAGAGTGGAGGGGGAGGAAAGGGAAAATATTGGTTTTCTATTTTCTTATAAACTTAAGAGTTAGTGAAATTATAATGTCCTCTGTATCTATATGATTTAAGTCTGTGTATGTTGTTTTATACACCTACATACAGAGAGGTTGATATACTTTGTGTATCTATCCAATGTATATGTATGAAATGAAATATATATCATATGTATATGTATGTGTGTATATATGCAATTTAAATGTGGATATGTGTATATATACAAACATATATATATTCATAAACATTGGGCTGGAGGTAGTGTGTATTTACTATCTTGTAGTTATTGATGCATTACATTTTATAGTATCTAGATTTGTCATTCATACATGTTATATATTTGTGCAAATTGGAGAAAGTACAGCAAAGAGCAACAAAAATGATTGAGGGGTTGAAAGGATTGACTTATGAGGTGAGATTAAAAAGAACTAAATATGTATAGCTCCACAAAACCTCAGCTAAGCAGGGCTGGATAACTGCCTAGCTCTACCTCAGGGTTGTAAACCCCCAAAGAGGAATTTGTTGGGTAGTAAAAGGGGGCATTACTGGGAAGGAAATGAGCAGAAAGGAATTGTCTGCATATGAGGGAAAAAACTTTGTTGGAGTAGAAGCTATTAGGCAGTGGAATTGTCTCCCCAGGGAAACAATGGAGACTGTGACCCCATTACTAGGGCCATGAAAGCTGGACTAGAGAGAACAATTCCCCAATATGCTGTAGGGAAGGCTCTCATACTAGACCCTTAGAGACATGGAGTAATGGGGGATGGACTGTGACTCCTCCATATCTTAACATTTATGGTGCCAGTTTTGTGCTGAGATGAATATTGAAGACCATACAGTCCAGCCATCTGTATCTGAAGCCAAGATTGGAGCTTAAAATTCTAGAATACATAGGGGCAGCTGGGTGGCACAGTGGATAAAGCACAGGCCCTGGATTCCAGAGGACCTGAGTTCAAATCTGACCTCAGACACTTAACACTTACTAGCTGTGTGACCCTGGGCAAGTCACTTAACCCCAACTGCCTCACCCCCCAAAAAAAAAAATTCTAGAATACATACTGAGGCATTGAATGGATTCTCATTTCCTAAACCTTTTATATACTTAAATGAAATAAAAATGTATCAGTTGCTTTGGAAACAGCATCATTTAATACAAGCTTTAATCTAGTGACAAATATAAATATATAGATACAGGTTGATACATACAAATATATAGATATATGTGCATATGTGCATATATGTGTGTATGTTTTCTTGTTTAGGTGTGAATGTGTATGCACATAGGTGGGTAGATATACATGTGTTATACCTAATAAATTTGTGTGGCCTGTGGAGAGGCAGATAAAAAAAAATGAACCTGTTTGAACTATGACTTATCTGAAAGTTAACTAGTTTTGCTTGGGTCTGGGTGCTGAATGTATGTGCATGCAAAACCAGCAGCCATGTTAATGGAATGTTAATATATTCTTAGGAGGCTGAGAGAGTTGGGTTTGAAACGAAACAAAAAAAAAAAAAGAAAAAAAGAAAGAAAGAAAGAAATTGGAGACAGTTGAATTGTGGGGTTGCAGCCGGGATCCCTTGGGGGAAGGACAGGGGGAATGAGAGGCAGTGCTTTCTCTTTATCATGCGAGCAATTACTGGCAATTTGTTCTGGCCAGTAAAACTTCTGATATTATCATGGTTGCTGAGTAATTTATCATCAAAGTTTAATGTGAAAACAGGTGACTGTGTAATCACCAATCTAGGAACAGAAATAGAATCGTTATTATTTCTGCCTGAAGAGAGAGATTTTTTTTTTCTGTCAATTGACTTAACGGCCAAAAGGCTGTTCATCATATCACCATGAATTATAAAACCTCTATTAAATATTCATAAAAGTTTTGAAATGAATGTGTGATAGAGATGAAAGCTGGGCTAATTTAAATACCTACCAGACCTGTCTTAATTACAGAGGTAAAATGAGATATAAAAATTATAGCAGCAAGGAAAGAAAAAAAAAGTTAAAACAGTTCATTCCATACATTATACAAAAGTTCTTTGCAAGCCATGTCACATGCAGTGAGCATGGGGAACACTGGGCTTCTCCCAGCTCTGGTGAGAACTATTGCCTTTCATCTTCATAGTAGCCCTGTCCAGATTGAGCTGGGAAAGGAGGCAAGGGCACTAGTGATATAGATTTCTTTCTTCTATGGGAAAGGGGATGAAGAATGAAGTGTTTGAGTATCTTTGGGGCTTTCAGCCAAATGGCTTTCAGTGGCTTTCCAAAATGTCATTGCAAAGCCCCAATCACTCCAACGTATGCATTACTATGCAGCCACAGGCTCCAGAGAGAATGGGGTGGAGCCTGAAGGGAACCTGGCAGTGAGCTTAAAAAGAATCAAATCCAATGGTCTTCACTTTTTCTATTACTGTGAGGTTTGGGTCTCCTGGTATGCATTGATAAATAAGCCAATGACTGCCTCTCTTTGCCACTTCCAATGCTCCCAATGTCACCAGTCATGAATGTGGGTGACTATTCTCCCCTGGCAGCTTTATAAGCTAGTGAACTTGTACTGCCTGTGTTTGGTTCCCTGTCTTAAAGACACTCCCTTTATACACACACACACACACACACACACACACACACACACACACACACACACACACGGAGATAAACACATATACACACACACGGAGTATATTAGAGTTCTAAATGAGAGACAGTGTGGTAGTGGAAAGAGCACAGAATGGGCAGTCAGGAAGCCTGGGTTCTTATCCTAGTTTGGTTGAAACCTGACCAAATCACCAGCCTTCTTTGGGAAGATGAGGGATTTGAATCGGGGGTTCTTTACATGAGAAACATGAACTTAGGAAAATATTGATAAAAGTATTTCAATACACTTGATTTCTTTTTCAATCCTATGCATTTTATTTTATGAAATTATACACATGATTCTGAGATGGGGTCCATAGACTCTAAAAGACTGTCAGAGGGATCCAGCGCATGAAAAACATTAATGACCACTGGACTAAATTATATGGAAACCTGTGTTTCATGCTTACATTCTATAATGAAGAATAAGGTTAAAATCACCTTCTAATATATATGATCACTCTGGAGGGGCCATTTCACTTTTGAATCTCCAAATTAAGGAAAGCAGATTGAATCAGGACTCATGAAGCATCCATTTATGGATCCAATGTTCAAAGTCCAGGCTAAAGGAGCTAGTTTCTCAATATTTAGAGGGAAGTTGAGGCATTTGCTGAACAACACTTGTATTGACTACAGAGAAATGAACCATTATTAAAGGCTGCAGTCAACAATTATTTGTTCATTGCCACTATAGGCAAAGTCCTGTGCTACACACTAGTGATACAATGTCCAAAATTGGAAAATAGTCCCTGCACACAAAGAATATAAATTCTAGTCACTGGGCATGGAATCAGGAAGACCTGTGTTCAAATTCAACCTGAGACATTTCCTCGCTGTGTGACCCTAGATTAGTCACTTAACCTCTGTCTGCCTCTCCTCATTCTATAAAATGGGTATAATAATGGCACCTGACTCCCAGGGTTATTGTAAGGATCAAATAAATAATAATTGCAAAGCTCTTAGCACAGTGCCTGGCACAAACTCACTCTCTCTCTCTCTCTTTCACTCTCTCTCTTTTTAAATTGTGTCTGTTATGTGCCAGGTAGTATGCCAAATACTGGGAATACAAAGGTAAGACACAGCACCGCTCTCAAGAAGTTCAAAGTATAATAGAGATGACATGAAATCAACTAGGTACCACCTATCTATCTATATATCTACCTATCTATCTGCCTATCTGTATATCTTTGTATATGTGCATGTATGTATATGTATAGAGAGATACACATATATACACACATTTATATTCACTTACATATATGCATACACAGATATCTATATGTATATATGTGTGTATACATATACATATATATAGTTACAAAAGTAAAATCAATAGGACTTTGCAACATTGAATTGGATATAGGGGTGAGAGAGTGTGAGGAGTCAAGGACCACACCTGGGTTCTTTGGTTTGAACTCTAGTACCAATATTCATTATTTGAATATATCCAAGTCACTTTTTAAAAAATTCCTGATACTTAGTTTCATTTGTAAAAATACAAAATTTGAGAGAGAGAAAAAGAGACAAAAAAGAGACAGAGAAATAGAGACAGAGTCTATCTCACAACAGAGAGAAAATGACAGAGAGAGAGAGAGAGAGAGAGAGAGAGAGAGAGAGAGAGAGAGAGAGAGAGAGAGAGAGAGAGAGACAGCAAAACAGGGACAGGATTTCAGTTCTGAGTCTGATACTGAAAAACCTTATGTAACTATGGACAAGTCACTTATACACAGATGCTTAGTTTCCAGCTGTAAGACAAGAATATTGATACTGATAGCACATACCTGGGAGTCATTGTGGAATACAAATGATCAAGTGTCCATAGAACATTTTGTAAACTTTAACACATGATATGAATGTCAGTTATTATTTCTGGTGTGTAATAATTAAATTTAAGTGAAGAAAGATTTGCAGTGCCATTTCTGAAAGGTTGTAAACTTAGTAACTAGATTTTTAGTCATTAAATATGATCATTTTATAAAAGACAGAAGTGAAACACAGAAGTTTAATATGAGCATATTTTATTTTGTTGACAGTGATTCATAATTAGTACTACTGTAAAGTTCTATTTTCATTTCTTTGACCACATGAAAGCATCCCTGAACTCAGTGGTGAACAGTACATCACTTAACTTAGGGCCACCTTGCTGTTGTTGTTTGTTCTTTGTTCTGGAAGAGGACAACAGCGTGATGTCATGACTTGCAGTCAGTTGGATTTAAGTGAAGGAGGGCTATGCAAGGTCACCTACTTCAGTCTTTCCTCCAGAACTATCTGGGTCCAGTGTCAAGATATAGATTAAGACAACTGGATATGGCACTGGAGGTTTAAGATAATTGGGGTTCTGTCTTGCCCAGGGTCCCACAGATAATAAGTATCTGAAGTCAGATTTGAATTCAGATCCTCCTAACTTGAGGACTAGTGCTCTATCCACTGCACCACCTAGCTGCCCCTAAGGTGACCTACCCAGTAGATGGATAATAGAAGATTACTCAAAATTTGGCCACCAATAGATAATTTTTAACACAGCCATTCATGAAAACAATCTAATGAGGAATGGAGAGAATCATCACTGTGAGGAAGTCACAGATCTTTAGAAATGTTAAAGAAAAGTCATTAGTAAGTTTTATTTTACTTGTTTATTTTTGGCATGAGAGGTAGCATACTATAGTGAAGAGAAAGCTGGACTCAGCATTTGGAATGCCTAGGTTCAAGTCCTCTCTCTGACACAGAGGGTTGTGTGTTCCTGGGTTAATCATCTGACCTCTTTTTCATGTAGCTGACTCTCTAAGAGCATAAATTATAGAAGAGTTATTGATCTGCTTTAGGAGGAGGACTTTCCTCACTGGGAGTCCTTAATACTGATTAAATCAAAAATATGTCTATCTATATATAAATATACACACATATATATATATATATACATACATGTGTGTACATACATATATACATACACACAAATATACCTTTGTTATACATAAATATACCATTGTTAACCCAAGACTGGAGCACCCAATAATTTGCATTTCTCTTCCTGTGTTCTTAGAATGAACATATGAAGAGCAATTTGGTGCTTCTGCCAGGTTCCCAAGATATGTGAATTTACACTGGCATATCATTGAGGGATTGGGTATGGTGAAAGCTAAGGGATTGGGTATGGTGGAGCACCCTGGAAGAGCCTTCTCAGGAAGTATGAAAGCTCATCCTGAGCTGAGAGACAACCACTGGTCTTGATTCATTGTTCATTGGAAGGTAGCTAAGGAGGACAGTGTTTTATAAAATTGTTTTTCTAATGTAGCTCCAGAGGTTTGAAAAAACTATTTGAAAGATCTGTGTCACACTCTAGGTACCACTAGAGGGCTGATGAGCTGACCACTTCAGACCATAAGTGATGCTGAGAGAATAATCCTAAGCTTTTCTACAAACATTGGCCCTAGTAGCTGTTTGAGGAGATGAGGGACTCCCACAAGGAGCAATTAAGTAGGTAGCTACCACTGGTGAGAGAAGCCATACGGAAATAATGTCACTTCCAAAAGCTGCCACTAATAAGATAGATCATTGGTATTGGACTAAGGACTTCTGAGTTCCAATCCAGTTTCAGATACTTACTAGCTGCTTGATCCTGGTTGAGTCAATTAACTTCTGACTGCCTGAATCTCCTCAACTGTAAAATGTAGATAACAAAAGAATCTACCGCACAGGGTTGTTGTGAGGATCAAATGAGATATTTCTAAAGCATTTAGCACAATTCTTAGCACACAGTAGGCACTTTAATTCTTTTCTCTCTTCTCCTCTTTTATCCTCTCCTCTCTTCCCCTCTCCTCCCCTTCTTTTCCCTCCCCCTCTTTTCTTTTCCTTTTTTCTTCCTTCCCTTCCCTTACTCCTTCCGTTCCCTTCCCTTCCCTTTCCCCTCCCCTCCCCTCCCCTCCCCTCCCCTCCCCTCCCCTCTCCTCTCCTCTCCTCTCCTCTCCTCTCCTCTCCTCTCCTCTCCTCTCCTCTCCTCTCCTTTCTTCTCCTCTCCTCTCCTCTCCTCTCCTTTCCTTTCCTTTCCTTAACTTTGTGATGGAAATATTGAAAGTATCAGTTTGGCAAGAGCCTATTACACCACATCATGTGTTAGCTTTGAATTTGGTTACTCCTAATTTTCCATTTAGCATTCTGGAAGAAAGTAGAGTTCTGGATCTTTTACTCTGTTTTTTTTTTTCCTATAAGGAGAGAGAAGAGCAATTTCTTTCCAGGAAACTTGATGTAGGAAACCAAGACAATTAAGAATTCTATGAACTGTAATATAGCTCTGATGATTTCCGATGAATGGTGTGTCCTGTAGAGGATGATAAATTGGCACTTAGGTACTCTCAACATCATATCATGAATTCATTAGTCAGAGAACACAGATTCAAATCCCATATCTCCTCAATTTCTGTGTGACTATGGTCAAGTCACGCACTGCACTCTCTAAGTCCCAGACACTTCAATTTATAAAATGAGAGGGTTAGATAGGATCATCTCTATCTCTAAGGTGTCTTCCAGCTCATAACCCTCTGTTCCCTATGATCAACAAGAACAATGAAAGCATTAAATCTTGTGTTTCCCATTGGACAAAGTCAAAATAATACATAACATCTGAACTTTACTGATTGAAAGGTTAATCTTACCTCCTTCCTTCTTTTCTATGAATAACTCTTTAATAAACTATATTCTGAATACAGTAACTTGTAGTATTTGCAAGTTAAAATATGATTCATGCTTTGGGGGCTGGTGTAGAATCCAACATAGGATGTGCCTTTTAAAATAAGGAACCTTATCACCCTGATCCAAAATCCATATGGAATGAAGATTTTCTTAAGGAAAGCTGTGTGTTATAGTGGAAGTATTATTTACCCCTAAATAAACATATTCATAATCAGAAGTGGGGGAAGAGGTTGAATACCTGAAGTGAACTCATGGAATCTATCGGACAACACAGGGCATTGAATATTTATCAGGATTCATGTCCTCAAGAGGAAGCTTTAATACTCTCAGAGAGTGAACTTGTAATTGGCATTGCTGAATTTCTAATGCAACTTTGAAAACAGTTTACAAAGAACAGAGCATGAGTAATGCTGTAGGTGAGAGAGAGGGAGGGAGATCAGTCAAGAAGAATGCTTTGAGGGGATTTTAATCAGAAGCAAAAGCGAAAAATGCTTTTTTTTAATCTAATTTGATGTGTATGCTTAGAAAATCATGATATCTACGAATGGTACATAACTAATATCCATAACATGTTTTATTGAAATAATTTTACTTAGATTTTATAAAAATTAAATTAGGAAAAAATCTAAGTAGAATAAAAGGCAGCAGAAAAGATCATCTGGAAGGAATTTGGATTTAGAATGCTCCAAATGTAGTCTAAAAAAGGCAAAGTCCATACGGTGTTAAAACATTTGATCGATTCAATCAGTTCAGTCCAAATTTCAGTCAATCAGCCTGACGTTTTGCTTACATAATGTTAGACAATCAGATTGGGTGAATTTGGGAATGAATTGATCTGATGTGTTGGCATTGTGTCGACTCAGCCATTCTCCTCTCCTTTACAAAGGTGCCCTGAGTGATGGGAGCATGGGAGAGATTCTCTTCTAGAATCATCAGATACAGGAATGGAAAAGGACAAGAAAGCCTTCTTGTCCAACTCCTTGCCTTTTTCATTCCAGACTGCAGATAAGTCAGGCAATCTACTTTTTACAGGTATTGAGACCAAGAGAAATTTTTACTGTAGATGTTTACAAGATTTGAATACACTTTATATGACCTAAATAGTTTCTTCTATGATATAAGTTCATTTCTTCCATTTCTTTTATGCCTAGTAATGAATAACAACTGGTTAGTTCACGTTTCATAACAGTACTTCGTGCACTTGAAGACTCATGGGTTCTCAACACATAAACCATTTGTGTTGATGAGGATGAGAAGAAGGAATGTTGAGTTCCATCATAAATTAACAAGACATTTTACCAAAATAAATAAAAAATATACCTGAATTTGACTAAAAACTTTGAGAGACACAGTCTTCATTCTTTAATCTTTGTTCAAGATGAATTAACTTCCCCTTACTTTCCATGTCTTCTCCCAAGTGCTAGTTTCCAATTAAATAATCATCTAAGTTTAATTTTTCAAAGGTAGCTCTCGACAGTTTATGCTAAAATTGTGTTTGTGGCAAGGGAGGGGTTGAGGTTGAGGTAGGGTCATTCCAGTTGTGGCAAGCATTCACTAGACTCACATTTAAAGGCTTCCTGGCATTGTCACCTTGCAGAAATGTGAAGACTTGGCTAAGGAAAAGGAAACAAAGAACACACATGAATAAGAAAACAACAGCCAAAGGAGATGGGTACTCTCATTTTGATGAGCTCCAGGAAAAATTAATTCAAATCACCTGAGGCCTTCTGGCTTCTCAGAACCTACTTGAAAGATCAGCCATATTAGCCCAGTTTCTTCCAGAACTAACTTGCTACCACTTGCTCCCCAAGCAAGTGGAAATTATTTCACTCACCATAGTTTAACACAACTTCCTGCAGTGACAGGGAGTATTAAAGCATCTCTTGTACTCAGTATCAACTTCACAGCCCCAACTGCCTTAAATTGATTTGGTTGATGACCTATATTTCTCTAATACATGTTTAGTTTAATGGTATCTGTTTTTTTTTTTATTGTAGACCCATATCAGTTGAACATAAACCCTCAGTAATCATTTACATAAAAAGCTTTTGTATACATTTGACAAGGATGACATAAAAATAAAATAATATTTGATTCTACAGTCGTTGGGGAACCACTGGAGTTTACTGAGTAGGGGAATAATATAGTTAGACCTGTGTTTTAGGTGTATCAATTTAGCAGCTGTTTAGAAGAGATATTGGAGTAAGGAGAAATGAGGCAGGGAGACCACGTCAAAGGCTATTGCAATAATCCAGACAAAAGATGATGAGGTACTGAAGGATGGTGATGGTCATGTAAGCAGAGAGAAAGAAATCAATGTAAGATATACCATGGAGGTAGAGTTAACAAGACTTAGCAACCAATTAAATATTCAGACTACAGGAGGGTGAAGAGTAGATAACCCTAAAGTTGTAAACATGGATGATCAAAAGAATAGTGAATCCCTGGACAGAAATAGGGAGGTTTAGAGGGTAAAACTAATGTAATGTGACCTCCATCCATATCCCATTCATAGCCATTGGTCCTATGTGACTCACTGTCATAGAAAGCTAAAAGTGCCTAGTAGGAAAAAAAAAAAGCTCATTAATGGCATGTATCATAGTCATAATATGATCTGAGAGACTCAGTGTGCATAGCAAGGGGCCAGAGGAACTTTTGTTCCTGTGGTCTCTGGTGAAATTACCCAGATGATATATAGGGAAGAACCACTCCAGGGAGACTATGCATGGAGGGTAAGAGGAGAGTTTAAGAGCTTGAATGACCACAGAAGGCCAGAGTTATTTATTTTAATTTTTTTTTTTTTTTGCGGGGCAGTGAGGGTTAAATGACTTACTCAGGGTCACACAGCTAGTGTGAAGTGTCTGAGGGCAGATTGAACTCAGGTCCTCCTGAATCCAGAGCTGGTGCTTTATTCAATGTGCCATCTAGCTGCCCCAGAAGGCCAGAGTTATAAGGGGATAGAGAGTAGTGGTGTTGGACTATAAGTGAAAAGGGGGAAACTGTGTTTGGAAATAAAGCCTACTAACCAGCTATTGTGGAGAAGATGAGATGAAACGTATCATTTGCTCCCTCATGATGCTATCTATCTGTCTGTCTGTCTGTCTGTCTATCTATCTACCTACCTATCTATCTTTTTTTTTTTTTTACTGGATCATATGTCCTGAGCACAAGGATAATTTCTCGCAATTTTCTGTATTCCCAGAACCCTGAACAGTGTCAAAAGCAGAGTAGAAACTTAAAAAATAAAAAAATTAACTTAAAAATATTTGACAGTAATAGAAGGTAGTGTAGCCCAGTGGATAGGGTGTTCAGATTGGTTCAAGAAGAAATCTATATTCAAATATTTGCTCAACTATGTAATAGTTATGTGACCGTTGCCAATTCATTTGGCATTTCTCTGAGTTTCAGTTTTATCATTGTACAATGGGGAAAATAGTTCTATCTGTTGCTCCTACTTCACAGCAGTGTAATATGGTTCAAGTGAAATAATACACTCAAGGTGCTTTACAAACTATAAAGTACTTTATAAACGTCAACTTTTAGGATGATTTCTTACTCTAAGCCTCTATTATTTTGTGACTCTACTTGTATCTCACCTCCTTGCATGCTTTTGTTCACTGTTGACTATCTATCTATTCTGATTATCTTTCTATTTCCTCCTGGACAATAGATGATTTTTTTCCACTCTAACCTTTCTATCTCCACAATTATTACCTTAATTATTCCCCTCAATAAACCTAACCCTGCCTTACTATCTAAACAGGGAGATCTCTTTCCTTGTTCATGGATTTTAAAATTTTAAGCAGTGGAAAGAAGAAAAAACTAGAAGGAGATGTTTATCAAATTTGTAGATAAACTTAACCTAGCAATAACAGCAAACACAATAAATGATGATAGAATCAAGGTTCAAAATGATCTTGATGGTCTGGAATGGTGATTCAAAATAAACAAGAAGGAAATAAATCTAAAATTCTTCATTCATGTTAAAAATCAGTTGAACAAGATATAAATGGACAGCCCTGACAGCCAAAGTTTACATTAAAAAGCTCTTGCAGGGGGCAGCTAGGTGGCACAGTGGATAAAGCACCGGCCTTGGATTCAGGAGGACCTGAGTTCAAATCCGGCCTCAGACACTTGACACTTACTAGCTGTGTGACCCTGGGAAAGTCACTTAACCCTCATTGCCCTGCAAAAAAAAAACCCCAAAAAACAAAAAACTCTTACACATTTGGTTGAATATAAGATTCTGGTAAACTAAGAATGGCAGCCAATAAAGTAAACGCAAATTATGGTTATGTTGATCCTACCATATCTGGTACGTTGTATTCTATTCTGGACACATTTTAAGAGGGAGACTGACAAACAAGAACATGATCAGAGGAAGGCAACCATGATAGTACCCAAACCTCATGTTACATAAAAAAAAAGAGGAAAGAAGAAGGAAAGAAGGAAGGAAGGAAGGAATTGAAAAGAAGAGGAAAGGAAACAAAAGGAAGGGAAGGGAAGGGAAGATAAATTACTGGGAATATTTAAGTATTAAAAAGTGAGGATGGTGATTTCTAGATGATAAAAGATAGGAAGACAGATGATAGATAAATAAAACATTTATTAATCACTAAGTTTGGGACAGCTAGGTGGCACAATGGATAAAGCACTGGCCCTGGATTCAGGAGGACCTGAGTTCATATCCAGCCTCAGACACTTGACACTTACTAGCTGTATGACCCTGGACAACTCACTTAACCCTGCCCCACAATTTTTTTTTTTAAATCACTAAGTTCTAGGCACTTTGTTAAGTGCTAAGCAAAAACAAAAACAAAGAACAAAAAAGGACATGTCCTGCCCAGAAGGAGCTTACATCTATTGTAGAAAGACAACATATAAAGCAAATCTGGAAAATGCATGGGGAGTTAGGCTGTGGCATGTTGTGGGGATGACAGGGAAATTATAAGAAGGGCTCATTGTGGACAGCATATAGCCAAGGCTCAATTATTAGAATCTTGACTCAGTGGTAGAGTCCAAAATCTCACTGGGGGTGAGGGTGGAGATAGGGATAATGGCTGAATTGCAATTGGCATTGGGCGGAGATGGCTGGAAGACTAACCTTTGAAAAGGGGCATGTGATAGCTGTCAACATTTTGAAGTAGTAGCCGTGTATAAGGATTAATTGGTTTTCTTTTTATGTATGTCTAGAGTTTAGAAATTTCAGGAACAGCAGACATCAGGACAACAGGACGTCAATTTTACGTTGCTGGACAAAATGTCTTTCCATTCATTAGAACTATTCATAAGTGTTTGATTGCCTCATGAGATACTGAGTTTCCATTTATTGTAGCAAGGATTTATTTTACTGAGTAGAGAATTAAACTAGATGACTTCTCTGTGTTGGTTTTTTTGTTGTTTTTTTAGTGAGGCAAATGGGGTTAAGTGACTTGCCCAGGGTCATACAGCTAGTAAGTGTCAAGTGTCTGAGGTTGGATTTGAACTCAGGTCCTTCTGACTCCAGAGCCAGTGCTCTATCCACTGTGCCACCTAACTGTCCCCCAAACTAGATGACTTCTAAATATCTTCCAGTTCTTATGTTCTATAGTTCTGTATGGCTAGCATGCATGACCCAGTGGTCCAATTTAAAGTAGTTTGAAGATCGGGGTATAAGATGGTCCATGTTGGACAGTCAATCAACATTTAGTAAGGGCCCAAATTATGGTATAATTAGGCCTAGAGATAAAAAGGTACTTGGAAGTCATCTGGTCTAATACCTTAATTTACAGATGAGAAAATTTAAATCAAGATAGGTAAATGTGAAGTTTGTACTGGTAGTAAGATAGTAAATGGCACAGTAAGTATTCAAAATCAGGTCTTATCACTTCAAGTTCAATCTTCTTTCCACTGTGCTCAACTGTCTCATCCACAGAGAATTAGTTACTTATTAGAAGACTTAAAAGTCATATGTATAGGGCAGTTTCAAGGTTTTATTGCATAAACCTCAAGAATATTATAGGGCAGCTAGGTGGCACAGTGGAAAAAATGTCAAGCTTAGAGTCAGGGAAAACTTAGTTTAGTCTCAGACACTTACTAGTTGTATGACCCTGGGGAAGTCACTTAACCCTATTTGCTACAGTTTCTTCATCTATATATGAGGGGCAAACCACTTCATATATTTGCCAAGCACAAAAATAAAACTCTCAAATGGGGTCACTTAGTCAGACACAACTGAAAAATTACTAAACAACAACAAGGATATTATATCATGAGTCTCAATGGTGCATGTATTCATGTCCATAAAATACATTTCAAGTCATCTTTGTGTGTGTGTGTGTGTGTGTGAGGCAATTGGGGTTAAGTGACTTGCCCAAGGTCACACAGCTAGTAATGATTAAGTGTCTGAGGCCGGATTTGAACTCAGGTCCTCCTGAATCCAGGGCCAGTGCTCTATCCACTGAGCCACCTAGCTGCCCCTCAAGTCATCTTTTCTCCTACATGTATATAATAGACAAACATGACACTCTTAGTAGCTTCACGTTTTTAGTCTAAGTTTCCAGAAGGAAGGGAAGCATATCTAGTTGTGTGTAATATAATATAACCAATGCGTCTTTGGCTTCAGATACACACACACACACACACACACACACACACACACACACACACACACAGAGGAGTCAGAGCTTTTTATTGGGGGGGGGCGCAGAGTTTATCCATAATCATGAAGCTGTTAGTAGTGAATGACAGGATCTGACTAGTACAAATTCAGGAATGAATTCAATGGTAGGTTCACTACCTTTTCTTCCTCTCATACCAGTTTCATTCAAGATTAAGGAGTTTGGGATAAAGGGGGAAAATACATGAGTCTGTAGATAATTATCTGAGCTGAAATGAACTGAATCTTGAAGTCTCTCATAAGACAAGAACACAGAAATCCCAGCTCAGATATAGGTAGGAAGTGTGTGTGTGTGTGTTCTTTCTACTTCTTAGTTTTGCTACAGGAAAAGAAAAAAGAATTAAAAAAATATTAAGGTTTTCAAGAGTGAGGTAGACAGAACCTTACTGAATGAAGAGGTAAATAGACTAGAGAAGCTCAGGGTCAAGGGTTAGGGAGATTGAGGGGGTAGATTTTTAATTTGGAGTGAAAAAGAAGGGTAGGAGGGGAAGAAAACTATACTGGAAATTTTCAATTTTCTAGGCCCACACTGATTGTCAAGTATTGTTGCCTTCAAAAGCTTTTTAACCTTTTCTGAACTTAAGCATTCCTTTTGAAATTTTTTTTATGTTTGCATTTTGTACATAAAGGTAGAGGTATGAGGTTATTATGTACTGTACAACCTTTTGGCCTCTCCCATTATGTATTCCTGACCAAGATTTCCTAATATATTTCTTGTTATCCTCACTGATTATCATTTTGCTTGAATTCACTATCAAAGTATCTGTCAATTTAATTTGGAGAGTCTTACCAAGACCTTCATAAAATTTATCAAGCTTGGGGGGGGCAGTAAAAGAGTTTGCTATACAAATTGCAATCATTTTCAGTTTCATGGTGGCCTAAATTTTACAAATACCTACCAAGAACACCGCTGTAGAAGATGACCAAATATCCCAGATGTTTCTTGGTTGCCTTTTGATGCATGATAAAAGGAATCATTTAAATTCATTTATTTGCCTTTCCACAGAAAACTTATGACCCAACCTATTTATTCACAGTTTTTTTTTTGATTCATTTAAACCCAGAATGTTAAGATTGGGATGATTCACTTCCTCTGAATGTCCATCCATTGGTCATTGGCTACAAATCTCAAATTGAGAGCACCAATAGCCAAATTAAAATATAGAGATAGTCTAAATATTCTGAGATTTTTAATGCCCTCTGTTCCCTTTTCAAATACTTTGCCACCATCACTACAGAAATGGAAGGGAAACACACAGAACAGAGAGCCAATCTGCATTTTTTATTGCTTCATGGGTTGCCATAGCTATAGCTCATTAAAACTTTCTTCAAGAAAATAATCAGTAGGCACTGGGAATGCCAAACATTGTATAACATTACAGAAATCAAATTGGTTATCTTTTAACGGATAGAAAATATCTTGTTACTAATGTAGGAACCATTCCTAAATCAGTTGTCTATTTAGAGTGAGACCACTCACTTGCTAGAGAAAAGATAAAAATTACTTAAAACCTGGTAGAAAAAATAAAAATTAGAAAAAAAGATACAGCATGCAATTAAGATTCAGACTTCTGCAACTTGTCATCTGAGAGTGTTGCCTAGACCACTGAGAGATTATGTGATCTGCCCAGTCACATAGCAGTATATATTAAAGATAGATTGGGTCCCTGTGGCTTTGAGGTCAGGTCTCTAGAAACCATGTCATATTGCCTTTCTTTGTATAAAGTACATAAACATGTAATTAGTTTACATTAAAAAGCTCTTGCACATTTAGTTGACTACAAGATTGGTATAAATCAAGAATGGCAGCTAACAAAGTAAATGCAAACTGAAATTGTACTAATCTTGCCATTTCTGGTACATTGCATTCTGTTCTAGATACATTTTTAAGAGGGGCACAGACAAACAAGAATGCCCAGAGGAAGGCGACCATGGTAGTAATTGACCAGAACATCATTGTAAAAGGAGAATCTAGGGATATGTAATGTCAAATAGTTTATTTTTGGAAGTTTTACTATAGATTTATCTTTTGGAAATAATTAGTACAGGATGTTTTCGGTTAAGAAAAGTGAGATCGGGGGCAGCTAGATGACGTATTGGTTAGAGCACTGGCCCTGGATTCAGGAGTACCTGAGTTCAAATCCGGCCTCAGACACTTGACACTTACTAGCTGTGTGACCCTGGGAAAGTCACTTAAACCCTATTGCCTGCAGAAAAAAAAAGAAAAAAGAAAAAAAAAAGAAAGGTGAGGGGCAGCTAGGTGGCGCAGTGGATAAAGCACCGGCCCTGGATTCAGGAGAACCTGAGTTCAAATCCGGTCTCAGACACTTGACACTTACTAGCTGTGTGACCCTGGGCAAGTCACTTAACCCCCATTGCCCTGCAAAACCAAACCAAAACAAACAAACAAACAAAAAAAAAAAAAAAAAACAAAAAAAAAAGAAAGGTGAGATCAAGTTTGTTTCTTAGATAAGCAAAGTGAAGTTTAGGTATCATATTTCAGGAAATTATATATTAATAGTACCCAGAGGGGCAGCTAGATGACGCAGTGGATAGAGCACCAGCCCTGGAGTCAGGAGTACCTGAGTTCAAATCCGGCCTCAGACACTTAATACTTAACTAGCTGTGTGGCCCTGGGCAAGTCACTTAACCCCAATTGCCTCACTAAAAAAAAAAATAGTGCCCAGAACTCTTGGAATGAGGAAGCAAAGTGAAAATAGAAAGAATCTTCTTGTCAGCTACTGAAAGAATACCCAAACAAAAACTTCCATGAATGTCATAGGCAAAATCCAGTGCTTCTAGGACAAAGATATTACTATAGGCAGCCAAAAAGAAAGAGTTCAATTACCAAGAAGCCATAGGAAGGGTCACAGAAGACTTATACCTTCTACTGTAAAGGATAAGAGATCTTGGAATGTTGTATTCTAATAGATCAACAACAAAGGCTTGAAACCAAGAGTAAACTATCTGGCAAAGTTAAGTATAATCCTATAATGGAAAAATTAAGTCTTCATGAAAAAAAGGATCTCCATGCATCCCTGAGGAAAGATGAGAACTGAGTAGCCATTTTGAAATAAAAATGTAAAAGCCAAGAGAAGCAAACAAACAAAAAAGTATACATTTTTTTAACTAGGAAGGAATATATGTGAATGAAGCATTTACATACTAATGAAGGATAAGGGACAAATTCCATTCAAAACATTTATATCTTTAAGAATAATAGATAAAGGCAAATAAGACAGAGAGTCTATGGATGGTTTTATTCTCTTTCAACAATCTCTAGATGACAAAAACAGGAGAAGCAGGGGACTGTATTATGGAAGAACTGAGAGAGATAGGAGGTTAAATCACTATCACATAATAGAAGTGTATAAGATAAGGAACTTTTACTCATGAAGAAAGAGATAGGAAAAACAAACTCAAAAGGGAAATAGGAGAGAACAGGGTTAGGATTATAGGGAAAAGACAAGAGAAGAGAGGAACTAAAGAAATATAGGTAATGTAATAATCAAAGGCAAAACACAATGAATGTCAGAGAAAGCAATCTAAAATTGAGATTAAGAATAAAGGAAGAGGGGCAGCTAGGTGGCACAGTGGATAAAGCACCAGCCCTGGATTCAGGAGGACCTGAGTTCAAAGCTAGCCTCAGACCCTTGACACTTACTAGCTGTGTGACCCTGAGCAAGTGACTTAACCCTCATTGTCCAGAAGAAGAAGAAGAAGAAGAAGAAGAAGAAGAAGAAGAAGAAGAAGAAGAAGAAGAAGAAGAAGAAGAAGAAGAAGAAGAAGAAGAAGAAGAAGAAGAAGAAGAAGAAGAAGAAGAAGAAGAAGAAGAAGAAGAAGAAGAAGAAGAAGAAAGGAATACTAGAAATCCTTTAGTCAGGAGCAGAATGAGGGGAACAGAGTAGTTCCAAGCAAGCAGAAATTTATAAATTCCAATTTTATATAAGCTGTTTGAAATAACAGGAAAAAGATGACCTTTCAGTCTCTTTCAATGATATAAATATGGTCTGGATAACTCAACCAGGGAGGGACAACAGAAAGAAAGAAAAACATAATCAATGTCACTAATAAAGAGCAAATACACACACATACACATACATACACACAAATAGGCTAAGACAACATATTATGAAAATTAAATATCATGACTAAATTAGATTTATATTAAGAATGTTGTATTGGTTCAAAATAAGAACGATAAGTATAATTAATATTATAAATCATAAATATGATATTATATCAATAAATACTAAAACTCCTTTTGAAAATATTCATTACTCATTTCCATTAAGACTCTATATGATATGGTAATGAATGGAATTTTTCTTAACATAGTAAATAATATACATCTAAAACCAAGAACAACTATATGTCATTGAGGAAAGTTAGAGACCCTTTAAAAAACAAATCAGGTATACAGCAAGGATGTCCGTCATCACTATTTAACATAGTCCTAGAACTGCTGACTATAGCACTAAGACAAGAGAGAAACTGAGGGCAAAAACTTAAACAAAGAAAGGAGGAATTTTATCACTTTGGATATATTATACAATTTACTTATAGAATTCCAAAGATGTAATCAAATAATTAATTGAAAAACAATACATTTGTTAAAGTTGTAGGATATAAAATAAATCCATACAAATCATCAGCATTCCTTTCTGTTTAAAAAAAAAAAAGTAAGAAGAGATAGGAAGAAAGAATCCATTAAAATGACTACAGAAACTATAACATATTTTGGGAATGTATCTTGCAAGATACACCCAAAAACTACATGAATAAAATAATTTATAAATAATTAAAGAAATATTCATTGTTCTGGGATAGTTCATGCCAATATCATAAAATTAAAATATCACCTAAATGAGCTACTCTTTTAGTGTAGTACCAAGCCAATAATCAAAATAAGATCATTAGAGATACATATAAAAGAATACCACCCATTATAAATCTAGATAATTCCTATGTTCCCAAATCTAATCTTTATGATCTTCTCTAAGGTAAAGCATAATTGTCTCATGTCTCTGTGGGGAAATGGTCCTTTTCAATCTAGAATACTTCCATTACATTTTTTGATTTACCCATATGGGCATGTTGAATTGCATTCATTCATCTGACCCACACTACAATCCCAGGCTCACTTGAGGCAATGAGAGAGAAAACCTTGCGGGAAAGTTTTGAGGATTTTTTTTCTCCAAATTCCTCATGAAGGACATTGGAATTGGACTTAGGTTTAGTAGCACCGTACTTAAGACACCCAAAACAGCAACTAGGGTGAAGATTTAGTATTTGACAAAAACTGAAGAGAAAACTGGAATGCAGTTTTATAGAAAGTAAACTTAGATCAAAACCTGAAACTAATATAGCAAGATAAGTTCCAAACTAATACATGACATATATAATAAAACATGGCATCATAAACAAAATAGAGAACCAATTGAAAAAAAATCATCGTTTTGATCTATAGTGAAAGAGTTCATGACCAAAGGTTAGAGAGAATCTCGGATGATAAAATAAATAATTTTGATTATATAAAATTAAAATATGTTTATACATATTTTATACAAAAATAGTGTCATTAAAATTAGAAGTGAAATAGTTAATTTGGGAAATTATTTAAAAGAGTTTCTGAAAAAGGTGTTCTATCCAAGATGTTTAAGATCCTTATAAAAATTTATTCAGAATCCCTAAAAAGGCGGGGGGGGGGCAAATAATATAAAAATGAACTTTTTAAAGCAATCCAAAAAATCAATAAGCACCAATAATTAGAGAAATTTAAACTAAAATAACTCTTAAGGATCTACCTCACAACCATCAAATTTGTAAAGATGACAAAAAAGAATATAATAGTTGTTGGAGGGAATGTTGGACAATAAGAACATTAATATACTATTATTAATATACTGGGGGTATGAAATGATCCAGACATTTTGTAAATCAATTTAGAAATATTCCCCATAAGTATATATATATATATATATATATAGTTTGACTCATTAATACCATTAACAGGCATAGAAGCCAAAGTGATAAAAAAAAAAGAGGAATAGGACCTACATGACCACAATATTTATAATAAATTTTTTTTGGGGGGGTTGTTGTTGTTGTTTTGGGGGGGTGCAAAGAGGATTAAGTGACTTGTCCAGGGTCACACAGCTAGTAAGTGTCATGTGTCTAAGGCAGCTTTTGAACTCAGGTCCTCCTGAACCCAGGGCCAGTGCTTTATCCACTGCACCACCATAATTTTTAAATAAAAAACAGAAAACGAAATGATTGCCCATATTTTGAGAGTGGCTAAATGAAATTGTGGTATATTAATTTAATAGAATACTATTTCACCATAAGATCTGGAAGGTTTCAGTGAAAACTGGGACACCTGTATGACTTGATGCAGATTTAAAGGCGTAGAACCAGAAAAACAATTTATAGAATAACAAAAACATTAAAAAGAAAGAAAAGAAATTGAAAAGCTTAAGAACATTAATACATTGAGATACTAATATTCCAAAGGAGGAAGTAGAAAACATATTACTCACCTCTTAACATAAAGGATGATGGGCTGAAGAGGAAAAATAAGACATATACTTTTTAAAAGATGAGTGGCGTGGGCATTTCTTATACTTAACTATGCATATTTTTTACAAGGGCTTTCTCTTTCTTCTTTCTTTTCTTTCCTTATTTATTTATCTTTTTTTGTGGGGGGAGGGTGGCAATAAATGGGAGGAGTTGGAAGTGAAAGGAAATAAATACTTGTCAATTTTTAAAAATACATTTCAAAGAAGCCACTGTGGTTTAACTTCTGACTCTGCCTATCAACTAGCCTTCTAAATCTTGTCAAATCACTTTTATAAGTTTCCATTTTCTCATCTGTAAATCAAGGATGTCCTGGAGCCAATTATTACCAGTTTGAGAAAGCCCATTGTTAAATTTTCATATGAACATTTTATACCTCAGCAATTTCAAGTTACTACAATAACATACAATGTACTGGACAAAGCACTGGTCCTGGAGTCAGGAAGACCTGAGTTCAAATCTCACCTCAGACAGTACCTGTGTGACCTTGGGCAAGTCACTTAACTCCAAGTGAGTTAAAACCAAACCAAAACAAACAAAACAAAAAACACCCTGGGCCATCTCCAGTCATCCTGATGAATAGTGTATCACTGCACCCAGATAGCCCTGGAGGTGAGAGTGAGGTCTGTAACCTTCCACAGCCCTCCCTCACTTAAGTCCAATTCAGTACTAGTCATGACATCACCTCAATGTTATGTTTAGAGAACAAAGGACAAACAACAATAAAGATTTGATTTATTGTTTCATTGATTGTCAGACTTCAAATGGTGTTAAGAAGATGAATAAAATGTGTGGGAATATTTTTCCCCCTTGGAGAACTTGTTAAATATTTATTAGCACAATCCTGTATTGTTCTTTAAATGTTCCTTGAACTCAACTGTAAGAAGTATTCAGGCTCAGGGAATGAAGTCACTGCTAAATAGTGCTGGTAATTCTAGACTGCTGTTGCTTCTGCTGCTGCAGCAGCAGCTGATGATAATCACAATGATGCCAATGATAACAATAACTAGTGTATAAACACCTTAAGGTTTGTGAATCCATACTCTTATTTGAGCCTTATAACATCCATGATTAGCAGTCAAGTGGCACAGTAAATAGAGTCAGTAAGACCTGAGTTCCAACCTGGCCTCCAACACTTACCCACACCCTTAACAAGTCACTTAATCCTGTTTGCTTCAGTTTCCTCATCTGTAAAATGAACTAGAGAAGGAAATGACAAACTACTCCAGAATCTTTGCCAAAGGGTAGGTAGCTCAGTGGATAGAGCACTAACCCTGAATTCCCGAGGACCTGACTAAAAATCTCACCTTAGACACTTATTAGCTGTGTGACCCCCCGGCAAGTCACTTAAAACCAATTGCCTTAAAACAAAACAAAACAAAAAACAAAACACCTGGCGCCATCTCCAGTTATCCTAATATGTATCTTGCCACTGGACCCAGATGGGTCTAGAGCAAAGAGTGAGGTTGGTGATCTTACACAGCCTTCCCTCACTTAAAAAACAAACAAACAAAAACAAAAACAAACAAAAAAACAATTCAGTGCAAGTCATTACATCACCCAGATGGCATGGTCCTCTTTGAGAACTTAAGACCAACAACAATAACTTTGCCATAAAAAAACCCAAATAGGGTCAAGGAGAGTCAGACACAATTGAAACAACTTGGCCACAACAAAAAATATCCCAGATAGTAGATAACTACCTTACAGTAGTATTGTAAGAAAAGTTCTTGATAAATCTTTTTTTTTTTTTTTTTTTTTTTTTTTAGGCAATGGGGGTTAAGTGACTTGCCCAGGGTCACACAGCTAGTAAGTGTCAAGTGTCTGAGGCCGGATTTGAACTCAGGTCCTCCTGAATCCAGGGCCGGTGCTTTAACCACTGCGCCATCTAGCTGCCCCTTGATAAATCTTAAAGTCCTACCTTAATATGATTCAGAGAGGTGGGGCGAAACTGTAATTTTATTGATCTAGCGAATTCCAAGTGAGGACACTCCTACCATAATTGCACCTTCTCTGCATCTTGGAGCTCTAAGAACTTATTATGACTTGCCCAGGACCAAACAGCCACTATGCGTTAAAAGCAAGACTTGGAGCTCTTCTTCCTCTGAGGCCAACTCTTTATCTGCAAGGAAAGGCAGCTGGTTGATTTAGGGAATTCTCTATCTCCTTGTCTCCTGCTTCCCTGGTTTCTCTCAAGTGCTAGCTGAGATCCTGCCTTCTATAAGAAGCATTTCCACACACAATTAATCCTAGTCCTTTTCCTCTGTTGTTTATCTCCAATGGATCCAATCTACATCTTATTTGTATATGGTTTGCATGTTATATCCCTTCATTGACTATGAGCTACTTGAGAGTAAGGATTGCCTTTTGACTTTATATATCCAGTGCTTAGTATAATACCTAGCATATAGGAAGAGCTTAATAAATGCTTATTGATGGACTGCAGGGAACAGAGTATTGGATTTGCAGTCAGTGAGACATGGGTTCAAATCCTGCCTCAGACACTTAACTGTATGATCCTGGGGAAGACATAATTCCTCTCAGCCTCAGTTATTTCATCTTTAAAATGGAGATGTTAATGATAGAACCTATGTCACTGGTTTGTTCTGTAGAGCCAGTTAGATAATATATTAAGATCACTATATAAATCTTAGCTATTATTATCACAAAGGTATGCTTCCTCTCAAATACAAATTATTGTTATTGGTGGTGATGGTGCTGTTGCTGACATCATCATCATTATCATTATTAGTCTCCTTCTCCAGACCTATGAAAAGCAATAAAATACAAACCCAGAAAATAAGTCACTTGCACTAATTGTAAAGTATACAAAGATGAGTCGATCTGACAGATAACAGCATTCCAGGAGAGAAGAACACCATGAGCAAAGATTTGGAGGATGGAATGAACAACATGTCTATGGGACCATGAGAAGAAAATCCTGGTGTGTGTATGTATATGTGTCTATATATGTATGTGTGTATTTATATATATATATATATATATATATATATGTGTGTGTGTGTGTATTTATATATGTGTGTGTTTATATATATATATGTATATATGTGTGTGTATGTATATATGTACACAAATACACATACACATAGACATACATATATGCACATACAGACATACATACACATATTGTATGTGTATTATGTATGTATATATGTGCATATGTATATGTGGCAGGACTGAAGAAAGATACACCTAGGGGAGGATCATTGGATTAAAGATTTACAGCTGAAGTATTCAGCATTGGGAGTAAGGTCCAAATCAAGGAGGATCTTTAATAACAGGCAACAGACTTTATATTATCATTTAAGAAACATGGTCCTTTTACTTGATGACCCTTGAGCCTGAGGGGAAAGCTCTAGGGTTTCTTCTTTTTCTTCAGGCCAGGAGATCACTGAATAGCTATGAGGTTTTCCTGGCCAGACTGTGCTTAACTTCTTTTGTCTGGCATTCCCATGAGAGCTTCCTCTCAAAGGGCAAGGCCAGGCAGCAAACCTCACTTTTAATCAGGTTGGACATGCTGTGAGAAGAGCTTTCCCTGTGGTATTTCTCTGTTTCTCCATCTGACCTCAGGTTGCACCCTGACTCCCAGTGAAGAGAGGCAAGGTTTCTGCAGGGGCAAGAAAAAGAGGTCAATGGAATATCTTCAAGTATTTCTGAAGGTCCGTGGTTTGGGCAAATCCCTTATTCTGTTTCTTATTTGATCTGAACCAGCTTTCCTGTGTGGATAGATAGCCTGAAGAGAGCCACTGAGATTTGCTTTTAAGGAACTTGATTTTGGGGGAGCAGGGAGGTTCAGTATATAGGAAGGTATCTAGACTGCCCACCCAATCAGATAATTTCCCCTGACCACAGTACTTTCCAGACTGTCTGGTAGACATATCTGAGGGAACTAGATTAATTCACAATGAAACATGAGTTTTACTAATTAATAAAACTTTTACTTCTTGTGCTCTCTGGTCTTAATTATTCTTTGATGGTTTTAATTAAGTCTTTTCTAACAAATGGATTGAAAACTATAAGTGTAGAGATCATAGCTTAAAGAATGGCATCATAACAATATTAGATCTGGAAGAGAATTTAGAGATTCCTTTTCTTTTAACAGCTTAGGGAAAAAGCAAAGCATTAGAGAAGTGTCTTACTTAAGTTCACACAACTAATTAGTTGCAGAGTTAGGGCTATACATGTATTAAAAGAATGGTCCCATCTTTATTCTTATATATTCAAGAAGGTGCAATTCCACTGGACCCAATCCAAAGGAATAAGCATGAAACTACTTTTGATAATAGAATAAAACATTAGAGCTAGAAGAAACCTTAAAGACAACTGAGTCCAATACTCTCCTTTTATAAATGAAGAACCTGAGATTAAGAGGAGTCACACAGCTAGTGTGTATCTGAGGTAGTATTTAAATGTAGGCCTTTCTAATTCTAAGCCTATCATCCTTTCCACTAGACCATTTACACAGTTCCTCATTCAACCGTATATAAAGTTTTTGCTTGATTTAATTATCATGTGAAAACAATGATGTCTGAAGGACAAAATATTAAACCTCAAATATATGCATTACTCTTTATGTGAACTGGTTAGGGGTTGGCTCCCTAGTTAGATAATTTTATTTTTTTTTTACATAATGGATTTAATTCATTTATTCAATAAACATTTATTGAGTCTACTAGATGCCAAGCATTGTGCTAAGTGCAGCAGATATAAAAGGAGGCAAAAGACTGTCCCTTCCCTCAAGGACCTTACAGTCTAATGGGGGTGACAATATGCAAAGGATTTATATAAAGCAAGACATAAATAGGAAATTATAAAAATAGGGAAAACACTGGAAATAAGAGGGTTTAAGGATTGCATTCTGTAGAAGTTGGCATATTAGGTGGCATGAAAAAGAAACCAGGGAGATCAGTAGTAGAAGTGAAGGAAGTATTCTAGGCATGGGAAACAGAGAAAATGCCTGAAGCCAAGAGATAGAGTGTCTTTAACACTCTTAATTTTTGTAGAAGAGGACAAAGGAAATGTTTGAATGTAGAAGGGAATCCCTTATACTCTTGAGTTTTTCAAGCCAAACAAACATTTAGGTTTTAATCCCCCCTACAGTTTATATGCTTGTAGACTTGAAGATGTCAGCTTTTCTAATTAGAGACTCACATGATTGGAAAAGGAGCTTTTGATAACATTGATTCCAAAGCTTCACAAGACTTACAGAGGGGTTGTTTATAGGGTTGTTGTTTTTTATTGTTGTTGTTGATGTTTTTGGTTTTGTTTTTCCTGAGCTTTAGTCAAAAATCAATAAATATTTATTAAGCATCTATTTATGCCTGGCACTGTGCCAAGTTCTAGGGATACATGGAAAAGTGATATATGACAGACTCTTCCCTGAAGGAAGACAACACATAAAATAAAGGTTGGGGGGTATCCCATGTAGCAGCAGGGACATGGTGAAGTCCTATAGCCAGGATGTGAAAGGATCTGAGGAGGTATGAGTTTCTGAGTTGACTTCTTGCAGAATGATGGAGTTTCTGGATATTGTGAAATCCAGGACATCAGCTGCATGGGAAATGATGAAGTAAATTCCATGGTTGACTTCTTTAAATGATTGAGTGTTTTCTTAAGGTGACTTGGTCTCTGATCCCTTCCCTTAGAAGATACCATCCACTTTGTCTCATTAGTTGGTTTTGTTTTGGAGAAGGAGCGGGTACATTTGGATCAAATTTGGCGTTTCTGTCTTATTCCTCTTTGATGGGTAATTTTTTTCAGAACTTCAATGAGGGCTAAGGAATCAAAGGAAAGCACAGCTGAATATAGATATAGTGAGAGGGAGCTTGGAATAGTGGCTAAAATGCTGGAGTTTGATTAAGGAATATTATAATGTGCATTCTACTGTAGATACTAGCTATGTGACGATAGTTAAGGCACTTAACCTCATAAATTCAACTTCCTCATCTGTGAAATGGGGTTAACAATAGCACTCACCCTGAGAAATTGTTGTAAAGATCAAATGAGGTCACATATATGAAGCTGTTTGCTATCTGTAAAGCAATATTTCAGTATTGACTATCGTTATTATTATTGAGAGGCATATTCTCTCACATGATGTGAAACTGACCTCCCACCAGCTCTCTGGGGGACAGAAAGAATAAAATGATAGAATGAAATTTTAGACTGGGATATCCCAGTTCATCTAGGAGGTCTAGGCAATTAGAAGGTCATTTATATGGTTAACAATATTGCCACAGCCCGCCCATGCTGTTTCTCTCCCTAGCAGCAGCAGGAGAAGAAATACAAATAAGCATGTGTTTTCTTAAATTAAAAAAAAAAGAAATAAAAGGAAAAGCTGTAGATCATTTATATACCCCTTAGTGGTGTACCAGGCAATGTGGAATATCTTTCATCTAAATGAAAAATTGGAAACATAACTTTAATGCCTTGATACTATCGTGGTAATCAAGATATTAATATCCAGACTGATAGAGAAAATAAAGTAAAAATGAATTCTCTCCCTTTAGTTAATAGCTAAAGTAGGGATTTTTCTTGGGGCAAAAAGTGAAGCATCTACAGAGTCAGTTTTCTTCAGCTAGATGATGAAATCACTTTGGCTACACACACTGCTTTCTTGTACCCTCACCACATCTCACAGGTTCAAACACACAGTAGGTACTCAATAAATAATGATTAACTCATCAGTGACCTGTTTTCCTCTATGTTAAAAGCTTAATGACAAAGAATTATAGGATGATTTCTTTGAAAGAGGTCATGTGAGAGAGGTGAATCTAATCTGCAAGACAAGTTATGGTTGTCAATTTAGCCCCAAAGAGAAAGGGTAATGTTTCAGAGGCAGAACTCTGTATCAGAGCTGGGCAAAAGTGGAATAGGCCACCCTGGGAAGTAATATGTTGTCTTTTGCTAGAGGTCTTCAAGTGACAGCTAGATGAGGGCTCATTGCAAATGACATAGATTACATTTTTGTTCAAGTATGAGTCAGACTACATAGTCTCTGTGGATTCCTTCATGTCAGAGATTCTCCACAAACAACCAATTCTATTTATTTAAGAATTCCAAACATTAAAGGTGATATAATTTGTATGAAAGAATGCTACAAGTTGCATCATGACATAATATATATTATTATATATATTATATATTCCTATATATGAGGAAAAATAAATTACTTCTGGCCCACTATCAAAAGCATGAATCATATTTTCTTTTTTTTAATCATATTTTCAAAAGTGCTGATAGATTATGTTGGGCAATCCATATTCTCTAACTCAGTTTCCTACATACTTGTGAATATTGTCATTGATGTGGAAAGTGAATGTGGCAAGAAGTCCTTGCAGAATAAAAGTAGGGAGCAAAAAATTATATCAGCAAAGTAGAAGATAGAGCCATACCTACCAGGACCTGACAGTTGAATGATAGAGTAAAGGCAGATCAAAACAAAACAAAACAAAACAAAACAAAAACTACCTGCTTAAACTTTATAGACACATACACATAAACCTAGAACATTATCCACAATCGGTCAGGTAAGTGGCCTAGTGTATAGAAATGTGAGCCTGGAGTCAGGAAGACCTGAGATAAAATCTAGTCTCAGATATTTACTAGTTGTGTGATCCTGGGCAAATCACCCAACTTCTGTTTGCCTTAATCCACTGGAGAAGGAAATGGCAGACCACTCAAATATCTTTGCCAAGAAAAGCCAATGGGTAGTACAATGGTCCATGGGGTCATGAAGAGTTGGACACAACTGAGTGACGAAGCAACACCAAATCATCAATAATATAGGAATTGTTTAGGCCTATTACAAAAGCAAAATCTTCAGAATACCTAAGTGGAGAAAATGGACAGATAACAAGGAAGGGAAACTTTTCATAGGGGATTTTCTTGGTGAAAAAAGGTAGAAAGGTTCACTGATTGACCATTCACCAATTGGAAAGAGCTACAGGTGAATGGAGAATAGGTACAGTAAATGGTTGCTTAGATAGAAATAAATAGGACTGGTACCAGGCAACCCCGTAGCTTAATTCCACCGTTACTTCCTATATCTAACTTTCTCTGATCTCACTTGTTTGTAGTGGGTTCTTCCTATTCAAATTATCCCTCTATTATTTATCTCTTTCTATAACATATCCTCTATAGAATGTAAACTTCTTGAATGGAGGAAGTTTTTTGTTTTGTTTTGTTTTTCATCTTTTTATGGCTTTGGGATCCTTAGTATATGACATAGCACTTTGTATATAATAGGCTTAATTCTTAATTCAGGCTTCCAGTCAAAACTTGGGCACTTTGTGCACTGTTGGTATGTAGAAAAAAGATGTGACTACAGATTAGTGAATGGAATGTTGAGAGCATTTTGTGTAACTGAATAAAGAGTAGGGGTTGGTAGCAGAGCTGCTTCTTCTTTTTTTGTGAGGCAATAGGGGTTAAGTAACTTGCCCAGGGTTACACAGCTAGTAAGTGTCAAGGATCTGAGGCTGGATTTGAACTCAGGTCCTCCTGAATCCAGGGCCAGTGCTCTATCCACTGTGCCACCTAGCTGCCCCTGTAGCAGAGCTTTTGGGGAGAGAGTCACATGTGGTTTGAGAAACTTTTGGAGAGAGACTCATGTATAGACCAAAATACTCTGGGGAGGAAAGAAAGATACAGCAAGCTTCAGACACATATAATGAGCCAACTTCTCAACATATCCCTAACTGCTAGCTTGACTCTCCAGAGACTTTGGAGCCTTTCTCTTGGGTGGGATTGGGCCTTCTCTCTTGGTTTAAGCTGTGATCTAATTTTACTCCCAGTTAAAGAACTCATTCATGCTTATGTATTATTTGGTAAATTCTAATTATTATGAATTCTCTAATTTCTGTCTGCTACTTAGCTTGGATAAATGGATTTACCCACTACTGTTTGGGATGGTATTTTATATAACCAGTGTTTAATAGGAGTGAGCAAAACTGGCAAGTGTAAGTTATGGTCAACCCTCATCCTTAAAAGCAAGCAGGTAAACAAATTTCTCTCTTAATCACTAAACATAAGACCCTTATACTGGAAATATTGGGAGGGCGCAGGAAAAGAGATATAATTCTTATTTAATAACTTCCAGGGACTAAAGAAAAGAACACCTTCCTTGAGTTACTCACGCATTCTGTTTGTCCCTCTACTCTAGCTTGTTTAAGAATAGACAGAGCTCCTGGATCCCCTTCTGTCAACAGATGTTAGTTGAGTCCCAGACATATCTATACCAATATATCCATATCTAAACATATGGGAAACTCATGTGAAAACATATACATATCTTATAAATATTTGTTGGATTTAATAGAATATTTCCTCCTTGTCATTTCACCATTATGGTTTCCTTCTCAAAGTTCATGAAGACTTTTAAAAAATCTTTTTTTATGGGAACAAATGAATTATACTATAAAATATGCAATAAATTAATAAGATATCTCCCCCTTCCAATAATTGTCTTGAAACATCCTTTACTATGATGTTTTTTACTTCAAAAAGGTTATATTATAAGACTTCCTTACCTAACATCCCCTAACATATTAGTTATCTTGTATAGAAGGATTCATAGGAATGAGACAGAAGAAAAATAATAATTAATAATAGGAGCAGTAGTGGAGATGGTGTTAGTATTGGTTGTGATAGTAATAGCAGTGTAGTAGTGGTGATGGTAGTGGTGGTGGTGAAGGAGGGCAAGGAGGAGGAAGAGGAAGAAGGGTCTTTTTAAACTATGTTGCCTTGAAGGGAAGCACAATTTGGATAAAACAAAACAAAACAAAATAAACAGTGGACTTAAAATAAAGAGAAACTGATGTTAGAACTAAACACTGATTTAGATATTTACTATGTGTATGATCTCAGGCAAGTTATTTTATCTCACTGAATCGCAATGTTTTCATCTGTAAAATAGTTATATTAATATTTGCCACTGGGTGTTTTTGAGAGGTGTTTTAAAGTGCTATAGAAATTAATTTTTTTTAGACTGGACACTAATATAACCCTATTATAACCTCTAGAATCACTTGAGTTTTCCTTAATATCCATACTATGAAATCAACGTAGATTAACAATACCTATTGTCCAGACTGATCTGCAGTTAGTTAGCTAACTGATCAACTTTGTTTTTCAGCTGATACATTTTGGATGGACTCTGAGAAATGATAGTGAACTAAGCCCAAAATTCAATTGGAATAGAAGAATGAGCTAGTTTGCCTTTAGTAATATGTGTCTTAATGCCCCCAATCTTCCTCCTGGAAAACAAAGTATTTCCAAATAAAAAAAAAAAAAAGTAAAACCAATATCCTGCCAGTAATGCTGCTTTGGTAAGTCAGGAAATACCAGTGTCTCCTTAGAGTTCACATTGATCATCATCCAAAAAGCAATGCAGAGATGCTTGCTGGGCACAAGCAGGCCATAACATGTTATTATCCAGATGTTGTGCAAGAACAATTTTTGAAAGGTCATAGATAAGAGTGATATAAAATTTCAAAAGAAGGTCACCCAATCATGAGAAAGCCTTCACTGGTATCCATACAATAAAACAAAAACAAAAACAAAAACAAAAACAAAAAACTAGAAGCTCAACATTATGTCTATCTGAAGGATGATAGGATGCAACAAGTATAACAAAAGATAAGGTAGTTTGTGATCAATATCACTGGAAGGAGTGGCCATGTCGATGATATCACAGATCTTTTGAAGTATAAAATCAGTCATTGAAATATCTAGATACTTAAATGTGTGTCATTGATTTGGAAAGTCTCTCTCCTTTTCTAGATAATTGCATACCTATTCATACCTACCCACACATACATATTTGCATACATACATGTATGTGTACTTATGCCTCTTTGTATACACATATAAATATACATATATTCATGTGGCTGTGTGCATGCATGTATGTGTATAAATATGTAGTATGTGTACACATATTCTATAGTATTTACGATGAACAGAAAATAGAGAACATTTCTGACTGCCTAAATAGGACCACCTACAAGCAATTATTAAATTGTGTTCATACAAAGGCAGTGGGATGTATTTGCTAATGGTAAGAATTAAATGAAATTCTGTTAATATAATAATGAGGATTGTTGAGAATTAGCTAACACATAAATAACAGTTTAAGATTTGTAAAGCATTTTACATATATATGTATATTGTGTGAATATATGTATATATTTATGTGTGCATGTATGTGTATATTTGTATGTATGTGTGTATATGAGTATATGTGTATGTGGGTGTATACATACATATATGTTTATGTTAGTCAATAATAATTTATTAATCACCTATTATGTGCCAAAAGTGGTGTTAAATGCTAAGGTAACAAGGAAAGGCAAAAAACAGTTGGCCTTCAAGAAGGTCAAAATCTAATGGAGGAGACAACCTTTAAACAACTTATATTCCAACATGACATATATACAAGATAAAGTAAAAACAATTAACAGAGAGATTAATACTACAGGTATTTGGGAAAGGATTCTTGTTTCATCCTTTTATCTGGGAGAGATACATACACATACCTACGTATGCATGTAGGTAGGTATGTGTGTAGGTACGCATATGTGTATATATGTATGCATGCATACATGCGTATATACATACATATATAAACTATCTTTTAAGCTTGAGGTAATCAGAATACACATATAAATTTGATAATAGAATTAGATTCAGGAGTAAACTAGATTCAAATCCTGTATCCAGCTCTTACTTGCTGTGTGACCATAGGCAAGTCACTTAACCTTACTTACCACCAATTCCTTTATCTATACAAAAACGAATACAATGGAAAATAACACCTATAATAATCTTCTCAGAGGGTAAATATAATAATAATGGAACTCCATTCTATTTCCTAATTTTTTTTAAAGAAGGCAGCATAACAAATCTTTTTGTCTACATTTCTATCTTCAGAGAAATAGTTATTTTGGAGGGTAGGATTCTGTTCAAGAGCCTATCTTGGAAGCAACCAAGCTTGAAGAGATGAAGTAATATAGTTAGAATTATAATAGAAAAGAAGTTTCTATTACTGAATTTCTAAGTTGTGTAACTTATAAATTGACATAATAATTGCATCATTAAAAATCTTCCTCAATGACATCCACAGTCATATGAAAGATATCAGAGTTACTGTACACATTGGAGAAAAAGGATGGAAGAATAAAAATGATGAATCTCTATTGTCCATACTATGACAAAATCTGCTGCACATACCAAGTTATCCCTTTAATATATGCTGCAAATGGACAATGACCTTTGCCCAAATTAGATTCTTGCTTCAGCTTCAGGACTGATTAGCTATGGGAAATTTGGGGCAAGTTGCATTACCTTGCTGGGACTCACTTTTTCAAGTATATAATGAAAGTATTGGACCACTTTTAGCTCTAACATCTGGTAATTCTCCATGTAATTCCCACGATGTAAGCTCCTTGAAAGAAGGTTTCTTTTTCATTTTTATCTTTCTATGTCCAGCGACTAAAATAGTATTTAGCACGTAGTAGTTAGTTGAGTTTTTTTAATTCCCCATTGGGTTGAATTGAATGATTATAATTTTAACAGTAACTTCTAGGAAAATAAATAAATAGTTTCAGGACATTTCTGTAAAGTAGAGAAATGAATTCAAACTCCACTTAATGATGATGCCATTTGAAATCATGCCCCTGACATCTCAGTGATGCAGAGCCCTATAGTATCATGTTTCTGCACTGCAATTCAGTACTTCTATAAACTCCATAAGAAATGAATTGATGACTTGATGAGTCAATTGCTCAGATATTTATTGCATCCCTCCTGCACACCCAGCCTATATGAGCCACCTTAGAAATAACAAAGGAAGATGCAATATTTCCTTTCAAAAAGTTTACACAAGATGAACAAAAACATAGCACATATTTTGAGAACACCCCAGCAAAGATGAACAAATGCAAGATACTGAGACAGTGGACAAAGAATTATTAATGCTATCATATGTCAGATGGGAGGAATAAACGATATGGTATATTCTTTGAGATTAATTTAAAAATGAGAAGTCATATGAGAATTAGAGAAATTTAGACCTGGAAAAGACATTACAAATCATGTAGTTTAAGACCCTTATTTTTTGGAAGAAGAAGCTAAGTCCCAAGGAGATTAAGTAACTGAATCTAAATCAGAGAACCAGTTAAAGCTAGACCAGGATTAGAACTCAAGTTGCTTGACTCCCAATCCTGTGCTCTTTGTACTACAGTGATATTAAGTTTAAAATGTCCTGAGATCTATTAAGCTCATAGTGTTATTTCTCTGATCTGCTTCTTTTAGGTATATTGCAATTCAAATGACTAGTGAGAGTTGTATACACCTAGTTTATTGCACTGAATGGATAATGTGGACAAGTCTGTGGTACAGCAACAGCCTTATTACTCGTCTCTGATTTAGAGGGTTTTACATTCTAGGCAGCATGCTTTATTGCAATCTGACAGTAGATACAATACAATGCAACTGTGAGCTTTGGGTATGTATTTGTTGATTTCACAAGGAAACCCCACGCAAAACAGCTGAACGCTCTCGGGCATTATGCCTTTAAGTTAAACTTTATTGAAATAAAATGGGGAAAGCACAATGTGGTTTGCATTCTACAGAAGCCCATGTTCAATAAGGACTGAGTTTTGATCGATTGATACAGTGTCATATTTGACTAAAGAGGTGGGGAAGTTGCTACTGTCGCTTTGTGCTGGATGGCAGCAGAATGCACTATTGATTTTATATGTTGGATGGGTTGTCAGTGTATAGTGCATTGTTGATTTTGACTTTTATAGCCAACATGTTTCCTTTAATTGGATCATTTGTAAAAGAGAGGAGGGGACCTGTTCTCCTCTGACAGTGACTGATTACAATCATTTCATGTTTGTCAATATTTGATAAACCCACCGTTACCCAACAACATGGCTGCCTACGGCATCTTTATGCATTTGTGAGTTAAGGCTTCTTTTCTTCAAATTTGCCCCAGGATCACTAATAACTTGAGTAAAAGATGTTATATAGCTCTGTTCATTCATTCATTAATTCATTCATTCCAACCACATTCATTCATTCATTCATTCACTCACTCACTCATTCATTCCACCAACCAGACAACCAGTTATTTACTTATCTTTTCAGTATATACGACAAATACTAGCTGGTATTGACACCTGTTTTATTTATAAGTAAATCAGTTACCTCCACCTTTTTCTCCTTCACCCATTATTCTTCCTTTCCCACCTTCATAGCTCTCTTCTAGCTCTCATAAGATTTAGTGTATTCCAATCAAGTGCAATGCACCTGTTTTCTCTTAAATTCCAGCTGTCACATCTTTAAGACTTGGGGTGGGGGAGGAGGAACAATGCTCCTATAACCCTTCATTGTCCTTGACTATGTCTGCTAACTCTGATTAAGATTATTGTTACAGCAATCCTAATTGTTCTGAATGGGGGAGGGGAAATGTTGTGTATGACTTTTCTTCCAAGGAGGGAGTAGGTCCCTGGAAAGAACATTTCCATGTGCACACCTAGCACTGTTATAAATGACTTGAAGGGAATGCACATTGGTATTTTAATTGTGTCTTTGATGCTTGCTTCACAGATGGTTGATAATTTCATCTTGATGTACTAAACAGTTCTTTGTCCTCCTCTTGGAAGAAGAGATGAATTTACTAGTCAGTTGCTATCTCTGTTCTCTCCTATTTAGCAAAGGAAAAAACATACATAAATGTGTGTGTGGGTATATACATATGTATATATGTGTGTGTGCATTTTGTATACATATAAGTCAATTAAGGCTATCTATGAAAATATGACATCTTTGGCTTTAAAAGAAAATGACAGCTTCAAAATTTAGAAGTATTTACTAAAAACAATATTGGACCCATGTCAGAGTATGATCTTGGATAAGTCATTGCCATTTACCTCAGACTACTCACCTATAGAATGAAAGGTTAGGTTCCTTTCTATGACTCTGTGATTCTAGGCTAAGGGCATTTCAGACCCATCCCTTGCATTATCTCCTCTAAAGCAATACCAAATAATTCTGGGATATAAGCCCCCTACCAGGTGTGGGAGGGGAAGAAGCTTGGGAGAACTGGTGAATTTGTACATCAGGACAGATGTAACTGAGCTCTCTGCTATCATTATTCTTTTGTTCATGAATGATCATCATAGTACCCTCTTTTCTTTGCACCAAAAAAAAAGTTATGTTTTTTTTTCTTTTTCTTTTTTTTTTTTTTTAGTGAGGCAATTGGGGTTAAGTGACTTGCCCAGGGTCACACAGCTAATAAGTGTTAAGTGTCTGAGGCCGGATTTGAACTCAGGTACTCCTGACTCCAGGTCCGGTGCTTTATCTGCTGTGCCACCTAGCTGCCCCAAGAGTTACGTTTCTTTGAGAACTTTCTCTATCCATGCTAAGAATGAGAAGCAGAGGCTAGATCCTTATATTTTCATATGTCTAAAAGCATCTATTCTAATATATCATTGTGGGTGTTGGTGTCTAGTAACTTCCACTGAGATCTCATTCCCTAGCGGGGAAAAGATCAATACCAATGGTATTGATCAGAAAACTTGGAAAATATATTTATGTTATATTTCATATAAGATAAAATTACCATTATGGAAATATTAAATATATGTATATTGCTTTGTGTTTATTTTTAATTTGAAGATAATGCAAAGGAGAATATTATTTCTAATAAATGTTTGAAAATAAAGTTGAAATATACATAATTTGGCATATATCATAATTAAAGACACTTTTGAGTTGTACACAGTAAAAGAGAGGACTTTCTAAAGAAAATCTAAAGAAAGTTAGTCTAATAGGACTACTGAACAATCAAATGTTTAAAATATAATAATGCCTTACACTACTCAAACATGAAAGCTGGAAGAGACAGGTTGATGCAACTTCCTCCTTTTTCAAATATATATATAAATATATATATATATATATATACATATATATATATATATATATATATATATATATATATATATATATATATATATATATATACTGGGGCTCATTGAAGATAAATTACTTAACCAAGGTCACAAAGCTAAGAGGAATTTCTATCTACATACTGTTAACAATGTAATTGTTTTTTTTTTTTAAATGACTATGCTACTTGGAGACCCTGACTAGGGGGAAAAACCCTTGGGAGAGAATAAGAAACTCTCTCCAGCCTTCTGGAGCTAGTGGTGAGGATTTTTTTTTACCTTCTTCCTTCTGCCTTTTAAGGGTCTCAAGTCATTTTTATTCATTTCCACAGCAGGTGTGAAATAGTAGGCTGTCATCTGCCTTTTTGTAGTGCTGCGGGCCAAAATTATAAATGGGTTGACATTAATGGCAGACCAAAATTTAGTGTTGTATTGGTAGTTGGTATTGAAAATGTTTTGATATGACAGATGAAATACCTGCCGCTGAAACCTTAGTTAGACTGTAGCTGGCTACATCTGGCAGGAATTTTTTTTAAAAAATGCCTTGCTGTTGGTATCCAGTTTTTATGGCATTTCTTCATCCCTTATGCTCCAGTCTTCTTTCTTTTTTAAAAATCTGTTTCTCCTTCTCCTCTTTGCTCTTTACTTTTAAAATTTGCAGAAGGATTAAATGCTGATAAGAAGTATGAAATTGCAAGACACATGTAACCCCCCCCAACACACACAACCCCCAGCACTTCTAACCTACCCCAACCCTTTCTCTGTTGAAAGGGAGGACAGGTGAGAGACATTCTGAAATTTTACGATTTAGCAGTAATGTCTATGGCATCCTCAGGGGGAATGTGGACCCTAAAGCATCCCATACTACCTTACTCTCAAGGCACCCTGCCTTCTAAACCCTGCCCTAGCATCCTTTCCTGAACCTTTGTTTGCAAGTGATGCTTATTTCTATTATTCAATGAGCCATGGTTTTGTCAGTATGGAAAATTGCTCAGCCATGGCGGTTTGTTAATAACATGCTTAATAATAGAATTTATATAAAGCTTTAAGGATTGGAAAGAACTTTATATATGTTATTTCATTTGATTCTCACAATGACCATCCTGAAGGTGCTATTATTAACCTCATTTTATGAGTGAGGAAACTCACACTGAGAGAGGATAAGTTATTTGCCTGGAATCACAAAAGTAGTAAATGTCTGAGGCTGGATTTAAACTCAGGTCTTCCTCACTCCAAGTCCAGGATTCAACACACTGTGCTTCTTGGTTGCCTATTATTACCCATTTACAACTAGGTAAATGGCCTTCAAAAGTTAAAGGCCACTGGTTCTTATAGTTAACATCCCAGGACCAATATACTAATGAACCTTGGATAACTTGAACAGATTGGTCTGTTCACAACAACCAGGGCCCTAGTGAAAAACCTTTCCAGCTTAGTAGGACCTTCTTTTTTTTTTTTTTCTTTTTTTTTTTTTTTTAGTGAGGCAATTGGGGTTAAGTGACTTGCCCAGGGTCACACAGCTAGTAAGTGTTAAGTGTCTGAGGCCGGATTTGAACTCAGGTACTCCTGACTCCAGGGCCGGTGCTCTATCCACTGCGCCACCTAGCTGCCCCTTAGTAGGACCTTCTTGAGGTTGGACTGAGTTGGCAGAGCCTTCAAGGTCAACTTCATGACATGAGATATTATTGGAGCTGGAATAAAATAGAAGATGCACAGGTTTATCTGGTTAAATAGGGCATCTTCCCCTCCTTTGTGCCAAGGGCCACTTTGGATATCTTAGGAAGCCTGTGGGCCTCTTCTCAATAAAATGTTTTTAAATGCAAAAAATAAAATGTATATTATCATGAAGGAAACCAATTATAAATAAATATGGTTATAAACTTTAAAATAAAAACAAGTTAATATACTACTAGTAAAGAACACCTTGGTTAAAATTAAGATCCAGGACAGCAATGAAGGGGAAAAGAAGGGGAGAAAATGTTGTAGAAAGAGAAGGTTATATGTGGAAGAACAAGTTCAGGGTGGCTCCACTGACCTCATCAGCTCTTAGTTTCCTTTCATTGAATCTGTTGCATTCACTTGGTAGTGCAATTCCCAGGACAGAATTCCTCTAGAAATATATGCTTAATAAATGCTGCTGTCATAGAGGAAAAGAATCTGGTATGGTTGTATGAAAGACCATGTAGTAGACATCTTATTCTATGAGTTCACTATGTTCTACAAAGGTCTTTTCATTTATCCTTCAATGATATTTTGAAACTTAAGGAGACTATGGTTATAAATTATATAAATAATTTAATCATTCAATTAGTATTAGTTGAAGACTTATTAGGTATTAATGTTCTGGTGGGTGCAAAATAAAGACATGTCCCAGGCTAATGCAACTGAATTTGACATGGGTGTAGGACTAACAACTCATAGGGACTAATAATAATTCTGAAATTGAGAAAGCTTTTACCTTTTGTAAAATTCCTACATATGCCTTGAGATAAATCACCCAAGTATTTAATGAATCAGGGCAAGGGAAGAACAAAAGATACAGCCAGGAATACCCCCATGCAGAGAGACAAGGATACAACAAATGTTTTTGATGGAAGAGGAGAGGAAAAAGCTTACTGCATCTAGTATCTATTCCTTTTATTCCTTCATTCACTACTTACTTTTGTTATCACATTCAGCTGAGGTGGTCTGAAGGAAAGAAAACTCAGAAAAGGAAACTCATTACACTCCCCTCTAATTTGCTTCTGTTCCATAAGATGAATAGAAACTTAAAAAAGAACCATTGACTTATTAGCATATGTCCTGAGTTTGAATTTCTAATTGTAGAGGATGGAAAGATAATCAGACATTATTGCTTATTTCCTTACATTTAGCAATAAATGCCCTCTAAATGAATGATAATATTAATACCACCACCAGTATATGACTAGGCACCACACTACTAAAAAATGGTGGTAAAAGCCAACACATAGCTAATAGGGTTGATTGAATAACACAGAACAGATGGCCTTAAACTGAGGTAATAGTGAGGGTTCTAAAATATGGTTGCTTCCAGTGTTTGCCTTTGGCCTGTGCTAATTCTTTAAGAGGCATTATCTCCCATGTCTATGAAGAACAGACAATAGTAAAATTTTGGCAACAGTAGTGTATTTACAGTATGTATTCTTTGGCAGTAGTATTATTTGAAACTGTATACTTTTGACAGAGGGAGGGGGAAAGAGAGAGAGAGAAAGAGAGAGAGAGATCAACAAATATATGTATACGGTTTATCTTCTCCATATTTATAAAAAAATTATTCTTAAATATGATATGACTTTGAAGTTTTAGGTACCCTGATTAACCAGGGTAAAAACAACTGAGCTCAGGGACAATATTTCTGAACTTGTGATTAGTCTTTGGGGCAATTGGACTTTGGAGCACATTTGACATCTTCAACAGCCTTAGAAATAAGTGGTTTTTATCTGTATGGGAGGTCTATACTTGACAATTTCTCCCAATTGGCTTAAGGATGATACCTTGGGAAGTGAATATTATGTTAGAGTAGGTGGTCTGCCCCATGCAGGTGCTAATTATTATCCTGAGAATGACCTTGAAAAATCTACCATTTCCCTAGTATTGAGGGGAAGAAGAGAGCCTGCCCAGTAAGGCTTCTTGAAAAATTAGAAAGGAGCTAATATACTTCAATCTTAATACCCAATTTAAAATAATTACAATACACTTCACGTATGATTCCCCTAACACCTGCATTACTTCTCTGGTCATGTAAAGAATCATCTAGAAATTTATTTGGTGATAGATATGGGAAGGTAGATTGCTAAGGGGAGAGAGATTGTAGGCAGGGCAACTTATTGGGAGGCTGTTATGTTAGTACAGATGACAAGTGATAATGGCCATGACAATTGAGAGCAAAGGAAGGACACAGGAGATTTCATGGAGACTAAAAAAAAAGACATGGAAGCTAAAAATATTGGAGTCTGAATCTAGTTACTGGAAAGGTGATGGTCACTTTGACAAAAATAAGAAGTTAAAAAGAATGGCATGGGTGGGGGAGAACTGGGATAACAAATTTTTGTTTGTTGAATGTGATGCACTTATAGGCTTTCCACGTAGAGATGTTCAGAAAGCACATGGGAACACAAGCCTGTAGTGTGTGACTGTTACTCCAGAGAATCTTTCGAACCCTTTTTCTTTACCTGCTTGTTCAGCACCTTGGGGAAAAATCAACAGAGGCCAGACACACTCAGAGAAGACAGTTTGGTACTTAAAATAGAGGGCAAGTTTGGGTTTATGGCCTTAAGGAGAGAAGATACTTTTAACAAGGGAATTGGGAGCTTTCTCTCTTCCTTAGGCTGCTTGTAATTGCCTTGTGGAGAAAGCTCTCACAGAGCTCTCTGTAAATGGTCTCTTGAGGGCATAAAGCTGGTTTGGGACATCTTTGGATTTAGAAGGAGCCTTGGGAAGAATGTGAAGTTGAAAGGAACCCAGGGCTATGACCAAAATAACATGCTAAAACAATTTTAACTGAGTAATTAAAGGAACCTTGGTTTATTTTTAAAGGTGAAATAATGCATCTCAAGTTTCTCTCATAAAGTCATGAGATTCCTTAGATGCAAAGAAACCTTCAGATATTTTATCTGTCCATGTACTTCCAGGTCAAAGAACACCAAAATGATGCCTGGCAAATGGGCATCTTTGGAGAAACCAAGTAATTAGTGATTAATATTTATATTTGCTATTTTAGTTGAGTATATTTTTATAAGGGATGAATATTTTTGGCTGGAAGCATATAATAAACTCTCTTTGACTCAGTTATTTATGCTTATGGGAAGTACCTCACTGTTTGAACTATACACTGCCATAAATATGACCTCACTATTTTATTTTTTTCTTTTTATTACAAACTTTTATTATGAATAGTAACATATCACTATTTGAAGAACCTGAGTTTTTTTCTTGCTTTCTCAGTGAGACGGAGGGAAGAAATCAGTTCTTCATTTGAAAATAAATTATAATTTGAACATGAGAGGATATTATATGAAAACAAGAACTTCTATTAATGCCATTTATTTTTTAAAGTATCTATTAAAGTTAACACAATACTATTAAAGCTAGGATGCTTGTTTATGTGCCCTTCCCACCTTTTGTCAGTTTTCTTCTCTGTATTTTTAATATTTAATTGATATGTTTTTCTTTTTCTTTTTCAAATCAGTATCACTACTGGATAAAAAGTTTTAACAGTCGGTTAGAGATAATGGAGAGACGCCAGTTTTTCTTTAAGGACCACCCTTTTGGGGAGGAGACCAACGGCATGAGCTACGCATGGCCAGTCGGCCTGCTAGCACTCCACTTCTGGGGTGCGAGCTTAAAAGGCAAGGAGAGACTGGAAGTGGGAGCTTTTTCCTGCTCTGCTGGTCTCCTGACTGCGCTGCACAGACAGACCCTGACTGGAGTTCGACTTGGCCCCGGCTCGCAGTTAACAGCAGCACGTGCTTGACACGGTCTCTCTCTCTCTCCCCAAAGGTGGCCTTGGGTTTTGGTGAGTTTTATACGGAATATAAACTAAGCTTAGACTTAAGACGATTTGTTTTGTATTTCTACTTTCCTTTCCCTCTAATCAAAATCACCTTGTAACTACCATACAATAAAAGCTCTAACTAGAATACCAGAAGCTTCTTCCATTTACTAGTCTGGGAGATAAATTAAGGGAAAGGTTAAAGAGGGGAGATTTATGATCTAATATCCAATTTTAAATCTCACACTACCAACTACTTTGGTCCCACAAATAGAAATACTCTGTAGAGTCAAGCAAAACAAGTCAACATATTGAATATATGTATGTGTACACATATATGTGTGGATGTGTGTGTATATATATATATATATATATATATATATATATATATATATATATATATATACATACATACAAACATACATATACATACATCTTTCTTATGAGACCTGCAGAGATGGTAGAGTAAAGGGAAGTACTAGATACCATTTCTCCTTCACAAAACTTTTATTTGTTACAGTGGAGTGGTGGAAAACATCATAGCGTCCACTTTTTCGAGTAAGATTTCAAGGGGAAAAGGCTGAATACAAATGCAAGTATATACAAACGAAAAGCTATCACAGAGAGGAGGATGCTATTTCTGTATATTTCAACAATCATATGCATATGCATATATGTATATATACATGATTTATGTATCATTTAAATGATTATATGTATAAGATCATTAAATAATATACTAATATACATTATGTATGATCATATGTGTGTTTTTGTGTTGTTAATTTGCCTAATTCTTTCAGTTCTGTATACTGTGCTAGATTTCTGGCTACCGTTGAGAAACTCATTCATGCTAATTTATTAGTAGAAATTAATTTGTTATTTTTTCTCAGAGAATGGCTATTGTAACTACAAAATTCAAGTAATGATGCCATAAGCCAAAGTCACAGAATCAAAGGATAACAGAACCTTAAACATGATCTATTCCAATCTTCTCATTTTACAGATGAGGAAAATTAAGCCCCTGTGAATGAAAGGATTTACTAACACCAAGCCTACCTTGGTAGAAATAGGACTAGAAATGAAATCTCTCAGTCTAGTGCTTTTCCCACCATATCATGCTATTCCTTTAACTTTTATCTAAAAAATTTTAAGTGGAGCCAAGATGGAAGAGAAAAGGCAATGACTTTCCTGAACTCTCCTGAGACCCCTCCAAATACCTCCAAATAATGCCATAAGACAATTCCTGGAGCATCAGAATGCACAAAAGGACAGGGTAAAATCATTTTCCAGTGAAGATGGCTTAGACGGTTGGCAGGGAGGGTCTTCTGTGCCAGGGTGGGAGTGAAGCATGGCCCAGCATGGGCCACTACAGTGCAGATCCAGGGCCAGCACAGAACAGGTCCCAGCCCCAGTTAAACATGCCTTGGGAGCCTTTGAATCAGCAGTAGCAGCAACTGCTTCTGGAACTCAGGCCGCAGATGGTAAGGGGTTGAACAGTCTGCCAAAAGGAGATTACAGAGTTCTCGTTGCTGACGCTGGGGCAGGAGTCTGTTGTTTTGCCCATACTTGTATCCAAGTCACAGTCTTGGGTCATGGTCCTGGACAGGGGAGGAGAACAAGCATAGAAGAGCTTGCAACCATAGTGGAGCAGGCTTCATAGCTCCAGGGCAGAAGGGCAGGCTGTGGTTGCTTGAAGACCAGAGCCCAGGCTGGGAAAGCAGTAAACATACCTCTCCTTGAATCATAACACCTAGGAGGAACTAAGGACTTACAAACTCCTAGAGGTGTCTTGGAGGATAGCTGCATGAACCCCCTAAAGCATGGGACAGTGCACCCTCCACCCTGGAAGCAGTGCCCCACTTTAACAAAGAGATTAAAGTCAAGAAATATACTGGGAAACTGAGCAAACAGAAAAAAAAAATGCTGACCCTAGAAAGTTTCTATGGTGACAAGGAAGATCAAAATAGACCCTCAGAAGAAAATAACAATGTCAAAGCTCCCACATCCAATGCTTCCAAGAAAAATATAAATTGGTCTCAAGCCATGGAAGTGCTAAAAAAGGACTTTTAAGATAAAGTAAGAGAGGTAGAGGAAAAAATGGAAAGAAATGAGAGTGATCCAAGAAAATCACCAAAAAAAAAAAAAAAAAAGTCAACAGCTTAAAAAGCCAAATTGGCCACGTGGAAAAGGAGGTACAAAAGTTCTCTGAAGAAAATCACTCCTTAAAATTAGGATTGAGCAAATGGAAGCTAATGACTTTATGAGAAATCAAGACACAATAAAGAAAATACAAAAGAATGAAAAAATAGAAGGCAATTTGAACTATCTCCTGGGACAAACAACTAACCTAGAAAATAGATCCAGGAGAGTTTTTTCTTGTTTTGTTTTGTTCTGTTTTTTGGTGAGGCAATTGGGGTTAAGTGACTTGCCCAGGGTCACACAGCTAGTAAGTGTCAAGTGTCTGAGGCTGGATTTGAACTCAGATCCTCCTGAATCTAGGGCTGGTGCTTTATCCACTTGGCAACCTAGCTGTCCCCAGGAGAGATAATTTGAAAAGTATTGGCCTACCTGAAAGCCATGATCAAAATATTACTGGACATCATCTTCCAAGAAATTGTCAGGGAAAATTGTCCTGATATTCTAGAATAAGAAATTTTAGACTATAGAAAATTATTGTTGAGGATGAACTTTCATTTTTTGATTTTTTTAAATCAAACTATACTCTGTTTTCAAATAAAGTTCTAACTTTTCTCCCTGCACCTCTCCATCCACTACTGAAAAGCAAGAAAAAACAAATCTCTTCGTATAAACATGTATCATCAAGGAAAACTTTTTTTATTAATTATTCAGGAAAAAAAACTCAAGCTATTCTCAAGTCCATTACTTGTCTACAAGAAATTAGGCAACATGTCTTATCATGTGTACTATGGAATTATGACTAATGATTTTGTGGTCAGAGCTTCAGAGTTTTTCAGATTTGATTATCTTTACAATATTTTCCTAATTTTATAAGTTGTTCTTTTGGTTCTGTTCATGTTGTTCTGTATCAGATCCTACAAATCTTCCCAGGGCGTCATCATTTCTTCCAGCACAATGCTATCCCATCAATTGGATGTTTACTCCTATTTTTGTAAATCTGAGTATTATTCATAAATACAATGGAAATGATACCTTTATCAGAGGAATTAACTAGAAAGATTTTTTTTACAGGGTGATTTCTTATGGAGCTCCTTATACCATACCATGTATATACAGCTAATTTCTCCAAGGATAGAGGTATCCATGTAATTCTATGGTGCACCAGCTAAGTAGAAAAACCCACACCATCTAGTGGTGGGGTGGCAGATAGTGCTACAATTCTTTCCCAGGGTGTGCAAAAAAGAAGTTCCAATAGAAACTAAACTTACTCCAAATAACTGCTCTTTCCTGTTCTCCACAGTGAGATATTTTGAGCAAGAGGGGAAAAAAGCTTCTTGTGGTTATTATTTCTCAGTCTTCTTCACTGGTTCATACTAAACTGCTAAAAAATTGAAGGAAAGAGTGGTAATCAAGAAGTCTCCTGGGTGATGATGAGCTTTGAGGGTTACAACAAAATGCATGTTCCCAAGGAGGAGACAAAGAGATTTAATGAGGACTTGGATGTTCTGTTGAATGAATGGAATCAGGCTACTTCAGACAATAATGAGGGGGAAGTTTGTGAATTAAATGCTCTCCCAAACTCCCTTTTAATCTTTCATTTCCTAGCTTCCTTTTATAAAAGGGTTCCATAGACCTAATCCATAGAAGGCATAGCTTTCTGGAAAATCAACTTCTCCTGGGACTTGACAAGGGGAAATTTTGCTCTCAATAGAGGTATTCCTTCTTGCTATATAATTACACTAATTCATCTCTAAACTGTGTTTTGAGTTAATAAACCCTTAACCTTCTTAATTCCTGAGCCATCATGTTCACTGGACTACATCCTGAAACTACCTTTCCTTCTCCAACTGATGCCAATATACCACAGTACCTTGGTACCAATACCTACCCTCTCTTCCCCCTTCTTCTCTATTACATACTGCATATCATTGGTGTCTGTTTTCTCTGGTTCATATACAAGGATACTTCTAAAGGAATTGGTTATAATCAGAATCAATGTCTATTTCTTCATCCTTTTCCAACTTTTTGTTAATGATAACTTGTTTTATTAAGTCAAGTTGGTAATTTTAAATTATAGACCATATCTTTTTATTGTTTTCTTTTTAGTTCTTTATATTAAATTTTTAATCATCATTCTAACCAGTCAGTGGATAGACTGTACACAAAGAGCTTATTTAGGAATGACTTTCACATCAAGAAAGTAATCCACATTACTAATTAGGAAAAAAAATAAATTCCTTGTCTGTAAACTTCACAAAAATGAAATTAATTATATTGCAGTTAGTGCTTACATTTCCAGTACCTCCTTATTCTCCCTTCAAAGAAATTAATTTATGTCATTTGACATAAGGCTTCAGTTTAGTCTATAAGCTTTGACTTCTCTGATTTTATAAAAACCCACTATCAAATTTATTTATCACCATCGTTCCTAATACCTTTCTTTGCTTTAAAGTCATTCAGCATGAAGTCATAAGCATTTGATTTGGTACAGCCAAATATTGCCTTAATGATTCTTCTCCAACATGATATCCCTTCATTCTTATGCTAAAATAACACAAAACTCCTCCAATCATGTAACAACAGCAATGAAAATATTCACTGACCCATTAATATCAAATGAGGCATAAAAACAAGGAGACATATGTTCAACAAAGATGTTTGTCACTATCATGGAGGAGGTCCAGCTCAAAGTTCAAGTCAAAGAGGAATTCTCCATGGATGGTGAGATCCTCCAGATGCCCCCTTTTTTGGATGGCATGGAGCCAATCACATCAAGGCCTGGAATATTTTTGGCCTCCTAAAGTAGATATGTAATGACTCAAAGAGTTTAGCCTAACTCTTCTCCCAGGAAAATTCAAGTGGATGAAGGCTATTTATTATTCAATAAGATACAGACTAAAGTAAAGGCTATATAATATACACATTCACACAAAGATGTGCATGTTAGCTATGTAATATATATGTACAAATATGTGTGTATATATGTATGCATATGTATATATTTGTATGTATATATGTGTGTATGTGTATGTGAGGGCCAAAATTTGATATACGGAGCATTAATTGGGTGACTAGCCTAAATATCGGGGTCCTGGTGGCCCCTCCCAAATGAGTCAGGTAAAAACTGCAATAATAATTTTTCACAAATAATTTTTACCATATATATATATATATATATTTTACATCATGTATACAGACCAATGCAATAAGCTATAACTGAGCAGGAGACAGAAAATGGGCTCAATTACCCAATTACTTTTGTGAAATTCAATAACTCTTTCAGTGACAGCAAGCTTCTCCTTGAAACAGAGGCGTATGTATTTAACACCAATATTCTTCTACTGATGTAATATGTTTGAAAGTCCCAAAATCATACTTTCATTGAAGAAAATAATTTGGGCATTAACCAAATGGCAATGGAGAAGTTAAATATGTCCATGAGCAAGCTACAGCATATTAAAAACTTAAGAGGGGCAGCTAGGTGGAGCAGGGGATGAAGCACCAGCCCTGGATTCAGAAGGACCTGAGTTCAAACCCGGCCTCAGACACTTGACACTTACTAGCTGTGTGACCTTGGGCAAGTTACTTAACCCTCATTGCCCCACCCCACCCCCCAAAAAAAACTGAAAAAAAGGAAAGAAAAAAAAACAACTTAAGAACAGGGAATTATTCAGCAAAAATTCTATAAAGATTTGGAGGGAGGAATCATCAGATTTGGGGGAGAGGGAAGTAGACTTTTTTACATGATAGTGGTCATGTAAAATGTTTTTAATCTCTGAACCATCATGTTTTCTGGTCTCTGAGAATTGCTACATTCTAAATCTAATTACCTTTCCCTCTTCAGCTGGTGCCAGTTTTCCTCAGCACCCTGGCACCAAAACCTTCCCTCTCTTCTCCCTTCTTCTCTGTTGCATACTGTATACAATAAGTGTATGTTTTCTCTGGTTCATATACAAGGTGACTTCTTAATAGTAAAAATCAGAATAAAAGTCTACTTCTTCATCCTTTTCCTATTTTTTTTGTTATTGATAACTTGTCTTATTAAGTCAGGTTGAAGGTTTTTTATTTTCTACCATATCTTTTTATTGTCTTATATTTTATAGCTTTAATCTTCTTAATGGAGCCTGAATGATCCATTAGTATTTGTGCTATGTCAAAAGAAAAAAAGAAGGGGGGCAATCCCATAGAGTGGATGTCCTGTGGCAAATTTATGTAAGTATAAGACTGAGTTACCCTGCACTGGCAAACATAGATGAGGTGTCATCTATAGCATGGCTTCTTAAATTTTTTCTACTTATGACCCCTTTATGCCTGAGAAACTTTTTATGTGATCCCGGGTATATAGGCATATCAAATAGGTATACAGAACCTTTTACTGTTGCCAAATTTTTGTGACCCCCACATTCAGTTACACTACCCCATATGTGGTCATGACACACAGTTAAAATTTTGATCTATAGGATCAAAGGGTATCTATATCTGTATCTATCTATATCTATATCTACATCTACATTTATTTATCTATCATCTATCTAATCACAGATCCATTAGCATTCTGGAATATAGGAGTATTCATGGTGCAAAAGAGTTGGGAAAAACAGAAATAAAGAATTGTGGAGTACACATAAAAGCCCCTATCTGCTGTAGATTGAGTGGCACTTAAGCTAATTTATGGATTTCCCTATATAAGGTTTCTAGTAGATGAACTCAAATTAAATGCAATGATCAATTTTCATCACAGAAGATAGATATATCTCTGTACCTAATAGAGAGGTAGCTGCCTGTGGGTGTAGAAGTTTGCATACATTGTCAAAGGTCATGCCTCTATCCTCTCGTGTGGGGTGTGGGGGCAGGGGAGGCTTCTCTTTCTTGGCTAGAAAAGCAGTATTTTTAATAAGAAGTCAGGAAAAAAAGAAATACATTTGACTCCTGTCTTAGACAAGTGTCTATTTGTTGTATAACTTTGGCGTGCTACTGAACCTATCTTCTTCCTCATCTATAAAGTGGTAATAATTATGACACCTACTTCACAGGGCTGTTGTGAGCATCAATAGAATGTCTTTGCAAACTGTAAAGTTCTACATAAATGTTTCTTAATACATATTACTTGAGCCAGTTCTGTGTGTATATATGTGTAAATGTAAATGGCTTTAGTGTAAAAAATATATTTTTTTAATTAAAAGCTTCCCTTTCCCTCCCCCTCCCCCTCCCCCAACAATATTCATCTCTAAGGGCCTAGAATATCTTGTTTCTTCAGAGCCTCAAAGTGAAAATGACATCTTCTTCAGCCATCTCCCCACTTGTCTCTGGCTACCAACCTCTGTTCTGTATTGATTTGGAATCCGTTCACCTGGTTGCTATGACAAGAATCATTTGATGATTCTATAACTATAGACTTATTCTTACCCAATAAGAAAGACTTCCATTAGGTTGATTGATGTTCTTTGAGTGCTGTAACCACACCTTCCTAATTAATCATATAACTAATAATTCATGTTCCTCATCAAAGAGAAAATGGGGAAATGTAGACATCCTAAACAAACAGTTGCAGTTTTTCTTATCACTTAGAAAAATAATGCCAACCACATGCCTAGTTCACTAACAAAATTGTCATCACCAAGTTTATAAATCATTATTCTTCAGGAACTTCAGGTGGGTATCATATAGATATATTTTAATGCCTTACTGATTATTTTACATCATTTTCAATTCTCAATGTCATGTTCCCCACCAAACACTTCCATGCGACAAAGAGAAATAGTCAAACAAAATAAGCTAACCTATCAACCATGCAGGAAACAGTCTATCACCTCTCTATTGAAAGAAAGAAATATTATTCATTATATTCATCTGAATTCTCTTTTTTTAGCATTCTTTTACTCTAGATAATTACATTTCTAATGTAAATACATAGGAGGAAACCTAAAGGTACAATACAAATAAGTCATTAATAGAAGTAAAAAAAATAGAAGTGGGGGACTATGGGTGTGAAATGTTGCATATAAGAACAGATTTTTTCAATATGTTGGTTAGTTTTAAATTTTTTTTTCTTTTTATTATTTTTTAAGAAATTATTAGGGGGCAGCTAGATGGTGCAGTGGATAAAGCACCAGCCCTGGATTCAGGAGGACCTGAGTTCAAATCCTGACTCAGACACTTGACACTTACTAGCTGTGTGACCCTGGGCAAGTCACCTAACCCTCACTGTCCCACAAACAACAAACAAAATACTCTCTGAGAGGAGGAGAGATTCATTGAAATTATGGAAAAAAAACAACACAAACACACACACACACACACATATATATGTGTGTGTGTGAGTGTGTGTATGTGATGAAAGAGAAAGAAAGAAAAAGGAAGGAAGGAAGGAAGGAATGAAGGAAGGAAGGAAAGGAGGGAGGCAGGCAAGCAGGTAGGAATGTACATGTGTGTGTTTGTATGTGTGTGTGCGCGCGCATGTGTGTTCTCTATTTAAACAGTCCATGGCTCATGACAAACCATTCACTTTCTGGGTCTTAATGATCAGTTCCAATACAATATACAATCTTATGGTTTCTCAGTTTTATATGGATTTTTCTTTTTTCCCTAACTAGTTGATAAACATCCAGCTTACATTCTTCTTTTTCTCCTTTCCCTTGATGTCTACTATAGTGTGTGAGACACATAGAAGGCAATCAATAGATATTTATTGATTGATTACTAATATTAAATAAAATATATCCAATTATATGTGAGAATTTTAGTTTACTGTCAAAACTAAAACATACAATTCAATGAAAAGATATAAATAAGGGATTCAAGATAGAAAATTATTGCTATTTCCACAAAACTCATTCCTGTTCCTTTTCTTCCAATAGTGTTTGCCAGAGTAGATGGTAGCAGGAAAGAAACACAGAAACCAAAGACAAATTAATCAATCTAAAGCCATGGAATAAATGCAATAAGTGGAAATCAAAGTGGGATAAATTTAAAATACACTTGGGTTCAAAAATCCCACTGTATGCATGTAGGAAAAAGACGTGGCTGATCTACAGTTCATGTCTAAAAGGCCTGGGGCCTGCAATTTCATAGTCAATAATAGTACATAGTAAACAAAAAAAGTTTACTTTATCTCAGAGTGTATTAACAAAAGAAAGGGAGGGTCCATCACAAGGATTTTTTAAATCAAATTATTATAGTCTGTCGTGTTCATACTATTGTGCTCTATTCTAGGCACCACCATTTAGGAAGGACATTCACAAGGGCTACCTTTACAAGTGGCTACCTCCGGGGGCAGCTAGGTGGCGCAGTAGATAGAGTACCAGCCCTAGAGTCAGGAGTACCTGAGTTCAAATCTGGCCTCAGACACTTGACACATACTAGCTATGTGACCCTGGGCAAGTCACTTAACTCCAATTGCCTCACTGAAACAAAATAAAACAAAAACAAATGGCTACCTCCATGGGCTCCATTCCTCAATCAATATGGCCTAGCCCTTTGCTAAAATGACTTCATGCTTATTTTTGTGTATTTTACATCCTTACGTTTTCATAGCATCTCCCTGGTAGAAAGTGAAACTCTTAAATGAAAGGACTTTCAATTTTTGCTTGGAATCACTAATACAGTGCTTGCCTCATGGGAGGTTCTTAATAAATATTTTTTTGATTGATTGTCAGAAAAAGGCTGAAAGAAACCATAATCTCTGTCTTCAAACATTTGAAGAAATGTCATATGAAAGAGGGATTAGATTAGTTTTGTTTGATCTTGTAGGTTATAAGCAGGAGAAAAGTGAGGGAGAAGAAAAGTAGCATTTCTTTTTTGTTCACTGTGAGGGAAAAGTTCCTAACATTTGGAAAAGTAACATTTGCCTTGGGAGTGAGTTCCCAATATTTGCAGATCTTTAAATGTAGACTGGATAATATTTTTTTAATGAGGCAATTGGGATTAAGTGATTTGCCCAGGGTCACACAGATAGTAAGTGTCAAGTGTCTGAGGTTGGATTTGAACTCACGTCCTGAATCCAGGGCCTGTGCTCTATCCACTGTGCCACCTAGATGCCTCCAAGGATAATCACTGCTAAAGGATCTTTTATTGTTTTACTTGTGGCTCTGTTTGGACAGAAGTTGAACTAGTTGACCTCTAAATGTTCTACCAACTCTGAGATTCTATGATTCTATGTATTAGAGATATGAAAAGAAAGCATTCCTTCTAACGAGATTTCTATGCCTATGTAAGTCAACCTCTCTGGGGAAAGGATGGAGTTCTTGAGACATTTAAAAGTGGACTACAGGACAGCTAGGTGGTGCAGTGGATAGAGTGCTGACCCTGGAGTCAGGAAGACCTGAGTTCAAATCCAGCCTCAGACACTTAACACTTACTAGCTGTGTGACCCTGGGCAAGTCACAACCCCAATTGCCTCACTTAAAAAAAAACCAACCAAACAAACAAAAAACGTGGACTACAAAAACAGGAGGGAAAGATACTTTGGGGAACAATTCTCTGCCAGGAGGTAAGGGATGGAAAAACTGACTTAATGGAGCTTTTCATTCTCCCAAATTCTGTGTGTGTGTGTGTGTGTGTGTGTGTGTGTGTGTGTGTGTGTGTGTGTGTATTCCTAGAAAGAAGATACCTTTTATAATTTTTTTAACAACTGTACAATCATAATATATTAATGTTATTATTCTATAAATTTAACACAACTCTCTCTTCCTTAGGTAGCAGACTCCCATTTTGGTTTCTATTGAATTAAATAGATTTAGAAACAGAATTTAGAAATAAAAACGATTCCAAAGTAACTTAAAACAAAACAAAAAAGTACTTAGCTTTGAATTTGCCACATATCAGACAAGCAAAGTTCCACCTTCCTTCCAAAGCCCAGAGACTCCCAAACAAAGGCTAGATTAGTTTGTGTTGGGATTGATCATGGGATATTTTAAAAATGCTCCTGGAGAGGCACCAAAATGCACTTGGATATAGAACTAGCATTTGTGCTGGGTTTTTAGAAATTCATGATTCAGAGCAGCGTAAGAGAGATTGTACAGAGAGAAGTTTAATGATAGAGCTCACAAAGTAGGGCATGAGGATAGGTAGATCAAAACATGACTGGAAGGATGACAGAGTTGTTTTTTCATCACATTAAACAAACCAAAAACCTCAGGGGGAAAAAAAAAAACCTGCAACAGCTTTCAATTAGCTACCTGATAATAGAATAGAGTAGCCTCACAGGACAAAAGCCTCATGTATTCATCTCTGAGAATGTACATGCTTGAGTCTTTACTCAGCATTCTATCTCCAAACCACTTGATTGCCTGGTGTGTGCAAAACAACTGACAGGCTTGAGATTTGAGACCCCTACCCACTGACCTTCAATGACTTCTTCAGAGCCCAGCCAGACCATCTTGGTGTAACTAGTTCTGCCAAGCCATGCAATACTTGGAGGGAGGTGGTAGTAGTGGAACAGAAGGTACTACAGACAAGATTGAAGATGTATTCTATTCTCAGAAATACAAGGTAAAATGGAAAAGAATGCTGGCATAAAGGAAAAGTAAGGGGAAACTCAAGTAAGAGAGGGGCAGTCCCTGTCTTCTTGGCGTTGACTGAAAGAAGCAGCCTAGTTAGCCAAACCCCATAATACCCACCACAGAAATGCTAAAGACAACTAGCAGCCTAGTATCAAAGTATTCTGTTTTGCAGGAAAATACAAAGAAGAATGAAGAGGAAGACCACTGTTGACTAACTGTGAATACAAGAGGGAGGGTGAAAGATCAAAAGATCAAGAAAGCAAGCTTGAATAAAAACTTGGCACATGTGCAGAAAACTTAAAAGAATAAATACATACATTTGAACGTATAAAAATATAATGTATAATACATGATATACCATAAATATAACATAATTTTATATACAATATATAGTATTATTACATGTGATGTTTGCACATATATGCATGTATACCTATTCACATGCATGTATGTGTGCATGCCTGCATATGCAAGTATTGGCCATGATGCGGTCACTCTCACAATTACCAGAAGAACAGGTTAATCTAAGTTATTAAAATATTACTAGATATGCCCCTTTGTGTTTTAGGATTAACCCTGAAGGACAGAGGGTATGTGTGTGTGTGTGTGGGGGGGTATTTTATAATGTTATATCTCATAAGCCTCCTACTGGTGTGCTTCTCTCTCTGATTATCTCAGTAGTACAGTGGATAGAGAATGCTGGACGTGGAGTCAGGAAAACCTAAATTTAAATCCTGCTTCAAACAGTTACCAGCTGTGGGAGTATGGGCTTAACTTCTGTCTCAGTTTCCTCCTTTTTAAAATTTGGACAGTTATAAATTATACTGTTCCTCTAGGAGCCAAAATCCTATCTTCTAGAGGAAGTCTTTCCTAATCTTTCTTAATTCTAGGGTTGTCCCTCTATTATTTCCTATTTATCCTGTATATAAGTTGTTTAATATAGATACCTATATAGATAGCAAGATTATATATACATGGCCATATGTGTGTGTGTGTGTATATATTTATTTATTTATTTATTTATTTATTCATTTATTTATTGTCTCCCACACTTAATTGTGAGCTTCTAGAGAGCAGGGGCTATCTTTTGCACTCCTTTTTATCCCCAGAATTTAGCATGGTACTTGGAACATAGTATATAGGTAATAATGCTTATTGACTAACCTACCTTCCAGGGTTGTTGTAAGTATGAAATGAAATATTTTTAAAGAGTTATGTAAACTTTAAAGTGGTATATAAATGCTATCATTATTGTTGTTATTATCAGTCAGACCAAATTAGCTTTTAGAACATGGTATTTTAGAAAGATAATGTAATAAGAATAGTAGGTATAAAAAAATCCTCACCAAAAAAAAAAAAAACAAACTACGACATACTATACTGTATATATAGAGTCCAAGGAAAGTGGGTTCAAGGTTAGAGGGCATATCTCCTGGTTGCTGAAATTCTTTCCCTTCCCTTAATACTATACATATTAATTACTCTTAGGCATAGTTTAGTTTTTCTACTGGTAGTGTTAAAGGGTCTTAAAACTGCCTATCTTCAGTTCAACCTATCTAGGTTGCTTCCACACCCAATGCAGACATTGCCTCTAGCTGTAGCTGTCCCAATGATGCTTCCAGGATTCTAAAGAAAAGGCCAAATACTCTGACCCTAAACAATTTACAAGTGCCTCCTCTGGCTCAGGAGGTGGGGGGTGAACTGACACCACAACTCAAATCTAAGCTCTTCCCACATAAGTAATTCCTTCTCATGGAAAGAATTGCTACAATGCCTATCTTCTCTGTTGGTGGACACTTTGATCCCTAAGTTCCAATATTGGCTCATTATTATGTACAAAAACCAGAGAACAGGAAAAAAAAATCTCTTTGAACCTATGAATTGGTCCAACCTTCTTGGAAAGTAATTCAGAACTATAATCAAGTTACTTTTTGTTTGTTTGTTTGTTTTGTTTTGGTTTGGTTTTTTGGTGAGGCAATTGGGGTTAAGTGACTTGCCCAGGGTCACACAGCTAGTAAGTGTTAAGTGTCTGAAGTCGGATTTGAACTCAGGTCCTCCTGAATCCAGGGCCAGTGATCTATCCACTGCGCCACCTAGCTGCCCCCAAGTTACTTTTTTAAGTACATACCCCCCCCAAAAAAAAGAAAATTTTAAAAAATTAAATATATAGCCTTTGATACAGAGTTGTCACTACTAGAAATATACCTTAGATAAGGCAAAGACATAGAAAAAAGTTCCACTCATATGTAAATATATATGTACATATGTATGTAACATGTTTGTATACAGAGAGAGAGAGAGAGAGAGAGAGAGAGAGATGTTGAATTGTTTCAGTCATATCCAACTCTTTATGATCTCATTTAATTTGGGGGGTTTCTTGGCAAAGATACTAGAGTGCTTTGTTATTTCCTTCTCTAGCTTGTTTTTTTAGATGAATAACTAAGGCAAACAGGACTAAATAACTTGCCTAGGGTCACACAGCTACTAAGTTTCTGAGGCAAGATTTGAACTCATGAAGAAGAATCTTCCTGATTCCAAGCACAGTACTCTATCTACTATGCCAATAGATGTCCTTGCAAAAATATTTATAGCAGCACTTTTTTATTGTAGAAATGGACTGGGGACAAAGTGAATGTCTATCAATTTTTGAATGGCTGAACAAATTGTGCATTATGAATATAATAGTATGGATGTATAGAATCTTATGAAGTTATATATGAACCAATATTAAAGAGTGAAAAGATCAGAACCAAGGGTACAATTTATGTAATGATCACGATAGTATAATGGAAAGCAATTTTGAAAAGCTTCAGAATTATGATACCCGAATTGCTCAGCCATGACTTCAAAAGAGTGATGGTGGATTGCATCTCAGACCTCTTGAAAGAAATGTGTTGGACTAGAGGTACAAAATAAAAATGCATTTAGAGGCATAACAGATGTGTTGTTGCTTTGCTTTGTTTCACTATACTTATTGACTATGATAGAGTGCTTTTATGGAAGTTGGGTAGGGGCAAGTTGATGTATAGTAATAATAATAAAAAGAGAGAAAAAAAGAAAATACAATTAATGAAACATAAAAATAGAGAGAAGTGGGCAGAAGGAAATTCTGAAGGATACAAGGACAGTACAAATTTTGTTAGTTATGTTACTTTTCATGTACATTTTAATAACTGCAAGATAAATTAAGTTTTACATTCAATCTTTTCTTCTTTATATAATGACTTGTTTGTCATATGTGAAAAATAAAGTTCAAAATCACTAACAATAAGATGAACGCAAATTAAATAACAGATTCTATCTCATACTCAGCAGATTGGCAAAGGTGACAAAAGAATAAACCATCCATTGTTAAAAATACTAAAATAGAACATATGCATTAATGATTGAGAGGTCGTGGAAGAGATATAAAGCCAGACACAAGTTAAAGTGACCTTAGGAGTAGAAAATAATAAATATAAGTGCATGGGTCCTAACATTATACATAATTGGGCATTATGCATAATTCTGATGCAGTCACTAATTGTGACTTCAGAAGGAAACATGAAAAACTTCATTTTCATTATTTTCTCTCTGGGCACAAAAGAAATGCAAGTGGCATCAAGGTTTTAAAAGAAAAGGTAACTGACCCGGAAGCAGCTGTCTGAAGGTTTTCTGTGACAGAGGGAAATATTTATTCTTCTCCACGCAAAAACAAGATCAACAAAAACTCAGTGATTCCCAAATCTGATTTCACAAATGAAAAAATGCAAAAGACAGGTTGGCAAAATGTATCTGATCTCCACTTGGTCAACAAAAAGCAGCCAAGTCATTAGCAAGCACAATACACCACTATGTAGTTGGAATGTGTCTGTTCAATTCTATGCTCATCCTCAAATCGATTATAGATGTTTGCTGTGGAGATTTGCTTCTAAACCAACCTAGGATTATAATTTTTAATTCTCTGCCTAAAGAAAATTCCTTTATAACTATATTTCCCAAATTAAATTGTCCATGGAATGTTCTGAAGTTTGCATTTTTCAAGGGAGATCCTACGAAGAGAATGCTCTGTAGTCAAGGCCACAGATCACTCAGCGTTCAGGACATGTTCATTAGCCAAGACCAGAGTCATCACATAAACAAAGGAAAGGAGTCTGGAAAAGTAAAGCAGAAGTGAGGGCTGCAGTATTTCTCTCCCTGTTTGCTGCATGAAATATATGTTTGGTTTGTGCTATGGGGGTAGGGTGAAGCTTGGCAACATTTCAAGTGACAGAGTGTTCTGGATGAGAGGGGTGAGGCAAACAGGCTGGAAATTTGCATGACTCTTAATGGTAAACAGCTGGGTGGTTTCTCTTGTCCTTCTAATGCAGGACTGACCAATGAGAGCATAGTCCTTAGAGCACGTGTGGAGTGGTTTTTCCTGTTGCCAACCCAAGTAAAGAGGTCTTAAGAGTCTTATTCTGAAAGTACACAATTATGTGAGATGGAGAAACTCAGTGCTCCACTTTAGAGCATGTCTAGGTATTCCTTGACTGTGTTCTTTTCTACTCATTGCATTCAGAAGGAAAAAAAAAAATCTTTCACTGGCTGCTGTGGTGGAATTCAGTATATATTTAAAATATACTATCAAGACAAAATGCTCTTTCATTTTTTTTATGGTGTTAATCAAGATCAATCCTGTTACTTCATACAAGCAAAATAATGCCATTCTTTTTTTATATTGACTATTGTATTCCAAAATTTTTCTTTTAAGGGCCTTAACCCTGCTCCTTTCTACCCCTCCTAGATAGCCTTGTGTGACATCATAAAGAAATTAGAGGATTATAGAAGGAAAGGCCTTTCACAATTATAGATTGATACATAATTATGAACAATCAAAGAAGAAAGGCACATTAATATACTGTTGGCGGATATGAAAATTGTTCTAGCTAGCCATTCTATAAAGCAATTTAAATCTTTGTCTCAAAGGTTACAAAATCATCCATAGTCTTTGGCTTAGCAATATAATTCCTAGGCCTATCGCCCAAAAGAGTTCAAAGAAAGAAAAAAAGGATCCATATGTACAAAAAATATGTATTTATAGCAGCTATTTTGTGACAATAAAGAACTAGAAACTAAAGGGCTTCCAAACAATTAAGGCATGGTTGTACAAATTTTGATTATATAAATGTAGTTAAATACTATTTTTCTATAAGAATAATGGAGGGAGGGGACAGCACTGGCCCTGGATTCAGGACGTGAGTTCAAATCCAGCCTCAGACACTTGACACTTACTACTTGTGTAACTCTGGGCAAGTCACTTAACCCTCCTTGCCACAGCCAAAAAAAAGAAGAAGAAGAAGAAGAAGAATGGAGGGGAAAATTTAGAGAAACTTGGGAAGATTTGTATGAACTGATGCAGAGTAAAGTGAGTAGAAGCTGGTGAAAAATATATACAATTTATACAATTCATAATATTATAAAGGAAATAATTTTCAAAACTGTGATCAATTCAATTACTAATTACAATTTCCCCCCCCAAAATAGAAATGAATAAATAAGGAAGCATGTTACTTACCTCCTGACAGTACAAAATGAGAAATATATTTTTGAGGCATTGCCAATGTAGGGACTTATTTTCTTGACTCTGCACATGTATTTTGAGGCTTATCTTTTTCTTTGGTGCTTTGAAACCTAATGAATAGGAGCTCTCTTTGTGGTAGTAAAGTATTAGAAACTAAAGAAGTACCCAATAATTGGCATATAGCTGAACCAGTCACGGAAAGAAATGGTGAGAAAGAGGTCATCTCATCTGTTGGTTTCAATGATTTTGCATTCTTCTAGTTTCAATATCTTTTCTTATTATCTTATTTTCCTTCTGTATAATAAAATTAAATGTAGAAATTACCCAAGATCTGTGGTCCACTGGAAAGAGCACTGGGTATGGAGCCACAGTATCTAGCTTCAAATTCCACCTCTAATTCTAACTACCTGAATAATTTTGGACAGGTCACTTAACCATTCTGACCTTAGTTTTCTTATTTATGAAATAAATGGATTGGACCAGATAGATTCTGCTGTTCCTCCCATACCTATGATCTTTTCACTCTATATTTGGGCTTCTTTTCTCTATACCTTCTTCTTTTGCTATTTTATCTACTTCCTTGATTCCAATGATCATATTTATACAAATTACTCCCAAATCTCTATGTCCATCTTAAATCACTATCCCAGGGCTCTAGTCCTACATTTCCAATGACTTACTTGATATTTCCACATAAATATCCTGATGGCACCTCAAACTCAATTTGTTAAAAATTCAATTTGATATCTTCTTTAAAATGCCTATTGTTCCCCTCTGACTTTCCTATTTCTACTAGTGGTACAAACCATTCTGTAAGTCACCTGCATGTGAAACTTTGCAGTTACATTGGACTCCTTCCTTCTACCCCTTCTCTATTCCCAAATTCTCAGTCTCTATACCCAATAAATTTTATTATCATACCACTCCTCCTTGTAGGACTAGGGTAAATGGCAAATAAATAGACCCAGATCAAGAGACTATTCCTGGAGTAAATACATGTTAAACAGAATATGTCAATGTTCACTCAAATAATTTAGCCAGAGAAATAATCCAGATAATGAAGTAGCAGCCTTACAACAGGAATCAGAGCTGGCAGAGGTCAGCAGCAAGAAAGGAAGGTGTTTCTACAGAGGGAGAAATGCAGGCAATAGCACATTATAGATTTTTGAACATCTCTAGCTTGAATGGTACTGCCGTATGATAGTGGCATGTTAGTTATGCCTCTCTGTGAAAAAAAAAATATTATTAATAGCAAATTTCTTGATGACCCAAGGACCCAGTTTTAGTGGGCTTTCTATCCCCCTCAAACACCCCCCCCCCACACACACACACACACACTTCAGAAAGCTTAGTTTTTGAGAAAGTTTTAATCCCTTTCAGGCCTAGCCCAAAGGAACAAAAGTAATGGAGATAGACTCTTTTTGTCTAGTTCAGTGAATTGATGGGATTATACCACACCTATCTGGACTTTGCTTTTGTCCCTTAGGGGGTCTCTCCCATTAGGCCATGATATCATCTGGCAGAGCTCATTTTAATATGGACCACTCTCAAGTCACATCAACCAATGGAATTGAATGATGCTAGCCAATTAGCTTTGAACAGTGTGTAGTGACCCACCTCTAGCAAAAGAGGATAAAAGCCAAGATCACCTGAAACTCCTGGCTGTTGCCATTACACTCTTGGCTCAGGAAGGCTGTCAGTTGGTGAGTGCTCTCTCTCCTCTCATGACAGAGTAGGTAATGTTGGGCTTCAGAACCCTGTCTATAAGCCTTGTGCTCTCTCTCTTAGAGACATGGCACTGGAATTTAATGTTTTAATAATACATACTTACTGCCAAAACAAGTACAATAGCTATTGTTATAGAAATAGCCACTAATATACATAAGTAGCAAATAATTTAGAAAACCCAGCCTACCCCAATAATTAAAATAACACACTCTCCCTTCTCACTGTTATGAGTCTATGCTGTTATAAATCTTCTATATCAACAACATGGATTCTATCCTTTGAAATTTGACTAGTACTAACCTACTTTAGACCCCCATTACTATTTAAGACTTTGCATATTCTAGCCTCAGCCTACCTTTAATCAAATAGTTTATAAACCCTATCCCGTAGTTTATGTTGGGTTAAGGAATTTGCACTTTATTCCATAAGCAATCAGGGATCAATGATGATTTGTGAGCAATACAATGACTACAAGAGAAGTATTGTTGTTGTTGTTTATTGTTGCTGATGTTGCTGTTGTTGTTAAATTATCAGACAGTCTCTCTATCTCTCTTAGATTGATCCCACTGCTCATCAGCACAGAAGTTAAGACCTGTTCTATTTCCAACCCAGATCATTTCAACTCTCCTTATATAGTCTTCTTAATTGCTTTTTCTTCTTTCTGTGGGGTACTGATAAAAATTCCTTTAGCCAAGATGTAGACATTCTGATGGGCTCCCTGTAGAGTGTGGAAGCTCTATTTCCTTAATCTTTTTATTTGTTCCTTGGATCTTTAACACAGACACTATATCACCTGTTCTAGAGACACTGATAGGATTAGAACATTTATGGGGAGTACATACTAACAAGAAGAAGAATATTTCAACCCTCTGAGATTCACAAGGTTCTTCTCTGGTCAAGAGGTTGAGGTACTTTCCCCACACCACCTTCCCCACCCAAATGATTTTTTGTCATGGTCTTAACTGTAAGGCTTCTACCACTAAGTTGCCAGATATTCAAAGATCCATTTCCAAACCAACTTGCTCATTTTACTAAAAGTCCCACAGGGCATGACCAAGTCCCCTCAACAATTCTGACAGACTTCTGGTTTCTCCAGTTGAAATGCTTTTGATTGATTTAGTGAAGCAATCTAGATTTCATTCATACATAGTTCATATCTCTGAATGATGGGTGGATTGATTCAATTAAGATGTGTTCTCACCTGGTGAAGTATCAGGGCGTAGTATCTGTTACTTTGAGTTCAGTTTTTTTTTTATTCTTACTTTGAGTTGAGTTTTTGATTCAATCAACATCTGTTCTTACACACAGTGCTTGCTCTTGCATAGATATCTGCCCCTTTCCACAACACACTCACCTAACATTGGGCAATACATATTCACCAAGAGCCACAAATATATTCTTCCTTAGGGAATTGGGACCAGTACAAGGCATTTATTTTTCATTTCCCCATTAATTTTAATTATGGGATTGGTATGTATTATGCTAGCTTTAAAATTTCATGTCATGGATACATGCTGAGAGTGTTCCCTAACTACATTCCAAACAATTCCATTTTTAAGGTCTGTGTCTAATGAGATAGGAATAAACCGGGGCCATATCCTTCCTACATCTACATTATTAATGTGATTTTTCATACGATCTCAAACAATAACAGCATTACTTTTAGGGGGAAGTGGGGAATCTATTTATTTGTTTAAAAAAACAACATAGTTGGCCAAAAGTTTTTGGCATTACCTTTGAGCTTCAAGCCCTTTTAGCATAAGAGATGGGCCTGCTGCTTCAGTACCTGTGTCTTAGTAAGCCCAGCTGTCCTTGGCCTGGAAATGCGTTATTTACTTTTCTTTCCCTGTTCCCAAGCACCATGTCCAGCATTTCAGTTTTGCTGAGTATAAACTAGAAAATGCAAAATGCCCACGTCTTCCTCATCGCACAGAGGAACGGCCACATTTGCATACCCTTCATAATTCAATTTAATTTTTTTTTTTTGTCAAGAGTTGTGAATGCTTTGTGTTTGGTTTAATCAGAATGTTGACATTTACACTGAAGCCAATTTCTCTTTTTCTACTCCGTGTTTTGTTTAACCATGACAAGTGACAGCAAACTGGAAAGAACAGACTTTTTAAATTGGCTTCTTGCCCGGAATGCATCATTTCTCTTGTAGCTCTTTTTCCCCCTTCCTATGCATTGCAAGAGGAAATGTGAAAACATAGTCCACGAACACAAGAGTGAGGTGTTAGTGCTTTTAGATAAAGATTTGTGTTGTATTTTAAAACTAGATTGCTGTACAGTTTCAAGCTATTAGCAGGAGCCTATTACGCCATGGCTCCAGGTCCTTGGAGAGATATGCTTAGTGTATTTCAGTAATTCAAGGCAAATAGAAAACCTACATGTGAAAATATTTAATGGCAAAAGCACCAACTGCTGAAGGCTGCTGGAAGCAATAAGCAAGGATGGTTCTCACCATTAACTCTTTCTTACAATTCCACTCTGATCTTTCTCTGTCTGGACCAGCACAGCATCAGCAGGCAAATGCAAACAAGAAACTCCAACATTCAACTGCTCAGAAAGTAACGGTGCTGCCTTGGGCTCTTTATTAGAATGGGCCATTGTTGTGTTTCATGCTTGATCTACAGGCAGTTTCATGCTAACAGAGCTCAAGTCTAAATTAGAATGTGCCCTGTATCAGATACACCTGTTTAAACCAGAAATGAGCTTGCAAATTGCTTGCATCAAAGACATTGGAAAGAAAATGGGGCCAACTAGCAACCCCAGTGGAACAGAAAGTGCCCGTGCCTCAGAATATCATTTGCTTACACATGGTATATGGAAAGAAATATGAAAAGGTTAAAAATTATCATTACACTATGTCAGGATGACAGAATCCTTTGCCTAAAAGGGACATCAAACGGCCAGTTCCACTTTGCCAGGTAGAATTTCTTTTAATTAGCCTCCACTTCTATCCTGACCAACAAAATCTAGAAGCTTTAAGAATTGGGTTATGAGTCATAATGAATCAGAAAGAGGTTCTAATAAGCAACTGAAAATTCTCCCCTTTATCTTCCTATTCTTTAACATTTGTGTTTTTATGAACTCCTCTGGGGATAGCTTTATTCAATAAGACCATAGGCAGACACTGAAAGGGTATATTTTGTTGGAGGCCCAGAAAGACCACTTATGGAAAAATACCAAACTTACCTACCAATCACAGTATTGTGATTGTGTCATTTGGGGCACTTTGTTCTTTCCGAGAACTTGTTTTGAAACATAGATATGTAGAAGTATTAATAGTTTCACTACTTTACTATTCCCTTTAAATAGATATATTAGTTAATATCCTTCCTAAAAGGAGGGATCTGGCTACATTTCCTCATATGTATCCAATATCAGAAGAGAGAGAGGATATAGGAGAACAGAAGGGCAAGAGTTACTTTGAGATTGGAGCAAAGAAAATTATTACATTGATTAATCCTCCTTTTAAAAGATTTTTCTTGTGACTTCTGTTTTTACTTTTCTATACATACTGCTTCTCTCCCACCAACCCAACCAACACTCTAACCCACACCCAACAAATCTTTCCTTGAAACAAAGAAAAAGTCAAGCAAAACCAACTGACTCAGTGTTTATGATGTTCTGAACTGATAGTCACCCACCTTTCCATGGAAATGAAAGTAAATGAGGAAGGAACAGTTTTTCATCTTTTTTCTGGGTACTAAATTGGTTGTTATAATTCAGCTTTGTTTTAGTTTCCCTTCATCAGTTCTTGTCTTCAGATGTTCTTCTGAATTCCTTATATTTATCATTATTTATGACACAATAATAATATTCCATAGCATTCATATTCCAGAATTTGTTTAGCCACTGACAAATGATTTTCAACCACTTTGCTTCTTTTTTTTACTAGAAAATATAGCTATATGTTATATTCATATACATGAAATGTTTCTATTTTTTGTTTTTTGAGCATACATTTCATATATATGTATATATAGTATATATTCATATACATTTCATATTCATATTCACGAACTATTTCTATCTTTTCTTTGAAGGGTATGAACAATTTAGAGACTTTAAATACTTTTGGATTATTTTTCACACTTATTGCACTGACTTATAGTTCCACCAAGCATGTATTAGGGTGACAACCTTCTCACAGTCCCATCTAATACTATTACTTTTATCTTTTTTTCCCCATTTTGCTAAGTATAAGATTGAATTGATAATTAAATTATTAAACAGATATAGACATTCTTGGTACTTTGGGTACTCAGTGGGAAATACCACAATTTGCAGCAGAAAATGAGATGGCAATCACAGATGAATATTATAACTACCCAAATTAAGTATAAAGGACGTACAAAGAAAGTCCTTTATACATAATTTGGGTAGTTATAATATTCAAAATGACTTACTCGTTCAAAGTCATTTTAAAAACAATATTGTTGTCACTGTATACAATGTTGTCTTGGCTCTGCTTGTTTTACTGTTCATTATTCATGCAAATTTTTCCATGGTTTGCTTTCTTTTTCTAAGATCATACTTTAATAAGGCACAAAGATAAGCAGCAAAATGGGGGGGAGGGGAATGGATATAGGGATAGACAGCATAGGAATAAAGGATGGGGCTATATAGGAAGGCAATCAGTGTGGGGAAGAGGATGAGGAGAGGGAGAGACTGAGAAGATCACTCATGTAACCATGGATTAAAGTTGAGAGCACTGGGCATGTTATTGACTCAATGGAGATCAAGTAGTCTCAGGGGACAGGAGTTGGAGATCTCATTTTCATAGGGTTTTAGGAGGGTAAACAGACTCTGGGGTTAGTTCATAAATATATCCAAATCATCTCTAAGTTGTCAATCAAACTTCAAAGTCACCATCCTAAACTTATTAGCACCATTTAATGTTCTGCTGGTCTGGAGTTGTGGATCTCTGGATTTTGCCTGGAATTATATATGATAGGACCAAAATCCTTCACAAGTAGAGGTTAGATGGTTTCCTATGATTCAACACATATTACCAGCATGTGGACTTTAGTTACCATGTGATACAATTTGTAAATTTTGCTCCTTTGATCTTTGGGACAATTTGTTTGTGATTTCCAGATTCCTCTTTGCAATCTTATTTCCTGCTAAAACTTACTATAATGACTAGAAGTAAGGAGTTGTGATCAGGGGGACCAGAACAAGATACTATTTTAGCAAAATCTACTCCCTGGTCCTCTGATCACTCTTATACCCCATCACATCTACAGAGTAATCTAAGCAACATCACAGCAAGCAGAATAATCAAAATAACCTCAAAGGATCCTTGCAGGAATTCAGCCTATTTGCTTGAAAAAAAATCCAGGAGAAAAGATCAGTGAAAACACATGTAGGCCCTGGTGAGATGCTCTTTATGTCTCTGATAATTACATCAATAATCTTTACTTATATGGTCTGTGATGAGGGTTATTTCTCCTGAGGGGACAATCCACATGCAAGAAGAAGAGTTTATAAAAACCAAAAACTACTCACCGGATGGCTAATGACAGATAGTCCGAGGGCAGCCAGTGGTCCATCCCCATAGCTCCCAAAGTATATTGCCCTTCAGGCAATAATTCAAGTCCTCTGGAAGTGTCTGTGATTTGGTCCTTTAGCTGTTCTGCAATATCAATTTGTGCATCCTTCAGCTTCCTGTGGATCTCTTAGGGGACCAGAACAAGGTGCAACTTTAACACAGATGTGAAATCTCACTTCTCTCATTAAGTGAAATAGAATGATATTGTATGTGTTTGTTGATGTAACTGTTCTTTTTTTAATAAATTTTCTTTTTTACATATTTTTATTATTTCTCTATCACAAATGGTTGCTGATATTTGTGTTCATATTAATTTGTTGCCTATTTTAGATATGAGATTTAAGAGATATTTGAAGCCAAAAAAAATTCTTAAAATTTCATTTTTTATTTCACCTACATTGATTTTTTTTGTACAAAAGAATTTTTAATTCCATACAGTGGAAATTATTCTTTTTCTTTTTAACTCTAAAATATTTTTGCTTAATAGTTCTTCCATTAGCCTCAAATATTAAAAGAATACATATATACATTCATTAGATGCACAAATATGTTATATATTTCCTAAGTATGCATACTATACACACATGCCCATGTATATACATGAAATAGAGACATGTATATGCTTATATGTTTATAAAGGTACATATATATGTTTGCATGATGTGGCCTTTTATACTTGAGCGCCACATATATTTGTAACTTATCATGATATAGATATAAGATGTTGTTCTAAATTTTTCTTGCCAAACCACACACATACACACACACACACACACACACACACACACACACACACATGCATATATACATTTGGGATGTATCATAGTATATGGTATATGATATTGGTCAAAATATAATTGATGCCAAACCCTTTTCTAATTATCATAATGATTATTTTCAAATATGAAGCCTTTCTAAACTCATGCCCTTTTGTTTATTTAAAATTTCTTAAATTTTATTTATTTAGGTCCCTTACTATCTAGCCATCTTTACTTATCTTCAGCTCTATTTTTAACTAGTACCAAATAGAATTGATGATTAAAAACCTATAAAAGAAGAATCTAAAAGAATTATCCCCCATTAATTCTTACTTTTACAAAAACTCCCATTATATCCTATATCTTTTGTTCTTCCAAATGAATTGTGTCTTCACTAGGGTGGTGGCAGTGTCAGAGAAGAGAAAGGCTATATACAAGAAATATAGGGAAGGTAGAATTGATAGGTCTTGGACATAGATATTAAGAGTGAAGAGTCCAGGGGGCAGCTAGGTGGCACAGTGGATAAAACACTGGCCCTGGATTCAGGAGGACCTGAGTTCAAATCTGGCCTCAGACATTTGACACTTACTACCTGTGTGATCCTGGGCAAGTCACTTAACCCTCATTGCCCCACCCCACCCCCCAAAAAACAAAAACAAAAACAAACAAACAAAAAAAGAGTGAAGTGTCCAGAACAATACCTAGATTGGTGATATCTTTAGAAATAACAGGGCTTTTGGGAAGGTGAACAGTTTTGATTGTGAAATATACATTCAGTTTTATTAAAGTTAAGATGTCTATATGACTTCTAGTTCAAAATGTCCAATAGGCAATTGGAGGTAAGAAACTTAAGGCAAAAGTTTAAGGCTGGACAAATAGATCTGAGATTCATCTTCATAGAAATAATGAGTGAATCCATTAGAGCTGAAAGGAGTACCCATAACAATAGAATAGAGTGAGAGCAAAGGACCTTCCAGGAAAAGCCTTGCAAGACAAAGATAGTTAGCAAGTAATGGTAGCTTTTGTCTTTAGAAAAACATATTTTGCCTAAAGCAACAAATCCGTTCCCATACTTCTATTTACTTTAATAATAAACGCATGCTGTATTTTATGAAAGGCTTTTTCTCCATCTATACATATAATATAATTTGGTCATAATAAATCATTTTTGTACATATTACCATAATCTCTTCTGGGATTTTGTTTATTTTTTTCGCAATTTATATTCATTGGTAATATTAGCAAATAGTTTTCTTTATCCACTATATACCTCATTTGTTTAGTAATGGTGATGTTTGTGAGAAGTAGTAATCATAATAGATAGAGTACTGGCCTCAAAGCCAAAAATGTGAGTTCAAGTTACTTCTTAAACAAACTACTTCTTTACCTGGGTTTCCTATACCAATGAAATTTCAGGTTTAATCCCTATTCCTTCTCTTATAAAGAGAATTTGCTCAGGTATTTTCTTCCTTAATTTTTGAGAAAAAAAATTAGTTTGTAGTATTGGTGTTAATTGCTCTTTAAACATTTCAAAGATTTCATTTGATAATCTATCAGTTCTGTGTTGTTGTTGTTGTTTTCTCTCCCTTTTGGTAATTCATTTATGTCTTGTTTCATCATTTTTCCCCCCGGGAATGGTTTGTTTAAGAGAATGATTTCTTTTTATGTCTTTTTTTCCCTTCATTTGGAAATTTTTTTGTAGGTAATCATCTAAGTTTTGTTAGCATAAAATTGTGTAAGAAGATTCTATTATTTCTTTTATAAAAACATTTTCCTGATTGTCATAAATTTACCTTGTTAAATTCTGATTTTGATAATTTAACCCCTTTCTCTTCTCCCCTGTCTCTGACTCATTACTCAAATAGATAATTTTTTAAGTATTTTATTAGTCATTTAAAGAACTAACTTCCTTTAAATTAGTTTATTATAAATTCTTATTTTATTTTATCTTTCTCTTATAATTTTTGTTATTTTTTATAATTTTATTCTTATATCAGATTTATTATTGTGTTGATTTTCTCTGGGTATTTTTACAAATATATTTAGAGTATTCCTCCTTTTCGTTTGTACTTTGTTCATAAATATGTTCAGACATAATTTTTAATTTGGAACAACTTTAGCTCCATTTAAAACATTTTGGTATTTTGACACTTGTTGGGCTGGTCTTGGGCAATCTGCAATCTACAATGATAAAAGGAATAATTTGAGTCCTTGAATATCTTTTTTGGGGTGGGGCACCAGACATGTGATACATGTCAGAGGCAACAGTTAAATCCAGGTCTTCCTGATTCAAAAGCCAGCTCCTAATCCACTTTGCAATCCTATCTGAGTGCCATTGATGCTAAGAAGTAACCATATTTTTTATGATTATTTCAGCTGTTCAATCATTCAAAAAGCATTTATTAAATGCATGCTGTGTGTATGGCACAATACTAAGTACTAGGCATACAAAAATAGGCAAAAGACAGTCTCTGTTCTCATTATCCTTATAATCTAATGGAAGAAACAACAAACACATACAAACAAACTACATACAGAATAAATAGGAATCAAATAAGCAAAGGAAAGCACTAGCATTTAAAGGAGTTGGGAAAGGCTCCCTTTAGAAAGGGGAATTTTAACTGAAAGTTAAAGAAAGCAAGAAGCTGAAAGGCAGAAATGAGGAGGGTGAGCATTCCAGACAGAAGAGACTTTCAGAGAAAATTCCCAGGGCTGAGAGAGGGAATATCTTATTCATAGAACAGCAAAGAGGATGGTGTCACTGCATTGAAGAGTACATGGTAGGGAGTAAGGAGCAAAAATATTAGAAAAATAGGCTATAAAGGGCTTTTAATGTCAAACAAAGAATTTTATACTTGATGTTGGAAATAATAGGGACCCTTTGGAGTTTATCAAGAAAGGGCATAATATGGCTGAACCAGTGCTTAAAGAAATCCACTTTGAATTAATGGATGAAGAGAGGATGGATTGAAGTGGAAAGAAACTTGAGGCAGGAGGACCCAGCAATAGATTATTGCAATAGTCCAGGCTTGAAGGGCCTACACTAGAGTTGTGGTAGTGATGGAAGAGAGAAGGGGGTATATTGGAGAGATATTGCAAAGGTGAAATCAATAGGCCTTGGCAACAGATTGGATATGAGTAGGGAGCTAGAGATGCACTGAGGGTGACACCAAGATTGTGAACCTAAGGAACTAGGATGATGGTGTTGCCTTATATAATTGCTATATGCTACCCTATATCATAATAAAGCAGGTAATAGGTATGGAGGGTTTAGTAGGAAAGAATAATATCAGTTTTGGACATGTTGAGCTTAAGATATTGACTAGATAGAGAGTTCAAGATGTCTAAAAGGCCATTGGAGATACAAGAAGAGGGGCTAACGGAGAGTTTAGTAAAGGAGAAGTACTTTGACAATCATCAGCCTAAAGATGGCAATTAAATCCATGAAAGCTGATGTGATCATTAAGTGATGTAGTATAGAAAGAGAAGAGGGCCCAGGGAAGAATTTTGTGAGACATCTATGGTTAGAAGGTATCATTTGAATGAGCATCCAACAAAAGAAACTGAGAGGTAGCAGTTATGTACGAAGAGAACAAGGAGAGAGGGTTGTACTGAAAAACTTGAGAGAAGAGAGTGTCAAGGAGGATGGAATGATCAACAAAATTTCAGACTGCAAAGAGATGGAAGAGTTTAAGGACTGAGAAAAGGCCATTGATATAGCAATTAGTTCTCTGGTAACTTTGGAGAAAGAAGTTTCAGTGGAAGTATTTTCCTTTATGAATTTATATAATTATATCATTGTTTAGAAATTTGGGAATATTCAATGTGAGCAATACCTTTAAAAAATCACCAATGTTATATAATCAACAAAAAGTCATCTAGCCGCTGCTTAAAGGCCTCCACTGAAAAAGATCCCACCCATTTTCCTTTAGTCATACCATTTCTTTCATATCCATTGAATAAGGATACTCTTTCATTGCCTATGTGACATTAAAAAATGATAGTTTCTCTATTTTTCTCTCTTGACATAGTTCATTTCTTTTTTGTCCTTGCCTGATAGGATATATATATATATATATATATATATATATATATGTATATTTTTTTTTGGTGAGGCAATTGGGGTTAAATGACTTGCCCAGGGTCACACAGCTAGTTTTAAGTGTCTGAGGCTGGATTTGAACTCAGGTCCTCCTGAATCAAAGGCCAGTGCTCTTTCCACTGCACCACGTAGCTGCCCCCTGATAGTATATTTGAATCTAGTTATTTGAAATTGCCTGATGTGTAATTTTTTTCAAAATTTTATTTTTCATTCTATATTTGTCTTTCTCTTTGATGTTTCTAATAAATATCAAAATATGTTTTTCTTTCCTTATATATCATTTAATTCTCTTGTTTCAGTGGGCCATTAAATCTCCTATAATTTAAGAGTAAAATTATTAAAAGTTTGAATTATCCTCCACTTATTTTATAATGATTTTATGCCATTTCCAAAAGAATTCCATCAATATGCTTATGATAAGAGTAGTTACATTAATGATGTTTAAATGCATCATAAAATCAGTGATAATACTAACTGTGGCAACAGCAACAACAATGTTACCTTGATATAAACTGGAGACTTTCCCTGGCTTTCCATAGCAACACTCTTTTTAGGCTCAGAAACCCACCAATGACCTGATGAATGGAACTGAATGACAAACTCATTGCTCTCTGGCTCCATCCTAGGGTTAATTAGACTCTCAGGTCATCTGTGACCTCCTGCTTGGGGCCAGTCAGTTCCTGAATGGGATCATGGAACTGCCTCCAAAGGAGTTTATAGTATGTGACTAACCAAAGCAAATCCTGAGGGAGTTCTGGAAAATTGTCCCAGTCAGCTAATGTGTGAAGGATAGTGCCTCTGCCATTAAAAACCTTGAAAGATTTTAAGTGTGAATGATTTCCTTAAGAATCAGGAGTCAGCTTCATCCTTAGCTGTACAATGGGATTTATGGAATTTAAGGGTCTCTAGGAAATAGGGTCAATGGAATTTATGAGCAAATTCTAAGGAGAAATATGGGGTTCTGAGGTGACCCATACCTAAAATTACAGATAGATGGATGGATGGATAGATGGATGGATGGATGGATGGATGGATGGATGGATGGATGGATGGATGGATGGATGGATGGATGGATGGATGGATGATAGATGGATGGATGGATGGGTGAATGGATGGGTGAATGGATAGATGGATGAATGGATAGAGAGAGAGTGAGAGAGATGGCTATAGACAGAGTCATCTTCAAATAACTTGGGGATAATAATATCCCATAGAATAGCAGAATCATAGGATTTCAGAGCTGGAAGGATCTTTGTAAGTGATCTGGAGAAGCTTGAACCATGGTTGAAATTCCCTCTATAATATTTCTTTCTTTTTTTTTTGTAAGGCAAGTGGGGTTAAGTGATTTGCCCAGGGTCACACAGCTAGTTGTGTTAAGTGTCTGAGGCCGGATTTGAACTCAGGTCCTCCTGACTCCAGGGCCAGTGCTCTATCCACTGGGCCACCTAGCTGCTCCCTATAATATTTCTAATAAATGACCATCCAATTTCTTGAAGACCTCCAGTTGTAGTAAACCATTGCCTGAGAAGGCAAGCCATTTCACTTTGGGAAAGATTAACTCTGTTTTTTACTGGATCTAGCCTCGATCTGACTATACAAATTCTATGCATGTTTCATATCATACTGCTGATGGGGAGGCAGAATAAAGGAAATCCTTCTTCTGTAAAATGGCCTTTAAAGTATTTGTCCCTTGAGTGTATAGTCAGGGAAAGCCACTGAGTCATAGCTTCACCCAGAGCAGCACCTGGGCCCATTCTGACCAGTAGCTATCATGGTGATATTACAAAGCCAAGTGAGTTATCCATTTTCTTCCTGGCACACAGACAGATACAAAACACACTAGTGAGGCCCTGAGGGGTTCCCACATCTCCTTTGTTTCAACACACAGAGGGTTATCATGGAGGAAGAGGCACATTTACACAGTGGGTTAAAGGAGTAAAGCTAGAAAATCCAAACATATTCTTACTCTTCAAACTTCTCTCTCAACTAGGTGTAAAAAAAAAGGTAGGGGACATTCTCACATCATCAGTCTTAGGAGTTCTTAATTTTGCTACTTACAGGCCCAGACTAACTGCATCAAGTAGGGGCCATTAAAACTTGGAATGCACTGTCATTACCCATGGAGTTTATCTCCTTATAATATGTACCCATCAATTGCACTCTCTTGGTCTTTTAATGTTTATAGCATTCTCCAGTATCTAATTCTGAGCTGAACCTGGCTTCCCTTGAGAAAGCATGGGTTTATTTACTTCCTGCTTAGTGCCTGAGGCCTAGAACCTCAGGGTGTTGTTATCCATGAAGTCATAAGATTGAGCTGGAAAAGACCTGGACAAACATCTTCGTTCTACAAATGAGGAAGCAGGGCGGAAGAGATAATCATGTAATTTGTCCAAGTATGCTCACAATAATTAAATGGCAATGTTTGGATTCAAATCAAGTTGTTTGACTCTAATGCCAATGTTACTTCTTCATAGCACTTTTGACATTCAGTGTGTCACAAAATAAAGTTTGTAAGACAAGGGAGGGTTTAGCAAAACTTAATGAACTGTGAAAACATTTCCTTATTAAAAAGGGATGAGTAAACCAGATTTGGTTTTTTTGTTGTTGTTTTTTGGGTGGGGCAGGGGAGTCATTTCCTTTATTTATTCTACATATACTTGCTACTTTTATGATATTTTATTTTGAAATCCTCACCCCCAAGATCATAGTTTTTATTACCTACCTGTGGTCCATCCTAGAACACAAAACTTTCCAATTCTTTGTGTTTTCCTTTACCTGTTATATATAGAGAGAGACAGAGACAGAGAAAGTTTTCCTATGTTGTGGTAGGATAATTCTTAGATATTCATTCTATTTTGTGGAATGTTTCTTCCTATCTCTTATTCTCATGTGTCATACAGAAAAGTTGATGAATTTTTGGATTTGTGCTATGTTATTTTACTTTAAGTAAATCTCAAATATAAGGGAAGAATACATTCTTATTCAATAATTGATTTAAAAACAATAAGGCAGAAGATCTAGTATACTGTCAGAGCCCTAGCTCTGATAATACCCTAGCATGGACAAACCCTGCAAGGAAATGGAGATAAGAGAAACCCACTGACCCTAGGTACATGATAAAGTTGTTTGTTTGTTTTTTTTAAATATATTTTGTTGATCCTATGGTATTCTATAGAAAGAACATCATATCATTTGCAAATAGAGATGATTTTCTTCCCTTGTACCTATGATAATCACTCTAATTTTGTTTCTTCTTATGTCTATAGCACTACAGCAAACAATAATGAAGATAACAGATATCATCATTTTAACTCTGAAATTATTTGGAAAGTTTCCCGTGTTTCTCCATTAAAAATAATCCTAGTTCTGGGGCAGCTAGGTGGCACAGTGGATAAAGCACCAGCCCTGGATTCAGGAAGACCTGAGTTCAAATCCGGCCTCAGACATCTGAGACTTACTAGCTGTGTGACCCTGGGAAAGTCACTTAACCCTCATTGCCCCACCAAAAAAAAAAAAAATAAAATAATAATAATAATAATAGTTCTTTGAGATAGATTTTTAAATCAAATTAAAGAAATATATTTTATACCTAAACTTTTTCAAGCACTTTAATGTAAAAGATTGCTATGTTTCATTAAGGAAATACATAATATTAATAATAAAATGCATGGTCATATCAATATAATCTTATAATTCTTCTTGTCATTAATATTATAAATGTATTTGTTTATTTCCATAATATCCAAATATCTTTGCAATGTTGATATGAATCAAATATGTTAAATAACATTTTAACATATTGCTGCAGATTTCTTGCTAATATTTTGTTGAATTTTTGGCTTAATTTTGTTAATGATAAGGACGTAGAATTTCCTTTATTTTTTCCTCTCTTAGTTTATTGTTTTATATTTTTGTGAAATATGTATTAATTTATTTCTTTAATTTTATTTTTGTTGGCATATCACTGAATATACTATTTCTTTTAAACTTTCTTTGTTTTCTCTATGTTCATTCCTATTTTTATTTTTGATGTTGGTAATGTGATTTCCCAGCTGATTTTCCTTTCCTTTCCTCTACTCTTTTCTTGTATTCTTTCTTTTCCTCTGCTATTCCTTCAAGAAATTACTAAATAATTCATTATTTTTTTCATCTTTTAAAAAGTTTTTTTTTGTTTTATCTATAATTTCAATATTTCTTGTCTCTTTGATGTTAAAAGTTTCTAGGTTTGACCTTGTTTTCTAATTATTATTTTTATTTATTTTAAGTTTTTTTTACTAGTTTTATAATCTATATATGGGACCACCTCTCAACATCAAGTCTGAAGTCAGGAAGCAGACTAACAAAATGAATACACGGGGAAAAAAAGTATCATAAAACATAGTATTGTGATAGGGAAACACAAAACACAAATCTAGAAGAAAACAATGACTCTAAACCATCTAAAACTAAACCTTCAAAGAACACAGCTTGGGCACAAATTCAACTAGAATTTCTAGAATAGATAAAGCAAAAGTCAAAAATAAAAAGGATTTAAAATGTTTTCTCATCAATAAACTAAAAGTGCCAGTGGGAAGAAGGCGGTATCAAAGAAGAAATGAACACTATGGAAGAAAGAATTGGAAATAGAATTCATTGTTTGGTAGAAGAGGTAAAAATCATCTAAACAACAACAACAACAAAAAACTGCAATATGTTTAATGTGATTGTTCACATATAACCTATATAAAATTGCTTGTTGTCTTGGGGATAGGGGAGAGAAGGAAGAGGAGAAAAAAATTGGAACACAAAATCTCATAAAAATGAATGTTGAAAATAATCTTTACATGTATTTAGAAAAAATAAAATACTATTAACCTATTAACTATTAAGAAACAACAAACTCTGAGATTAGAAGACACCAAAGAGAAGCCAATGGCAACACAAGAGAACACAAAATATTAAAACAAAATCAAAAGGCTGGAAAAACATAGAAAAAATATAAAGAATCACAAAGCAAAAATAACTAACTGGGGGAAAAAGGTCTAGACATTATAGTTCAGAAAATATTTTTTAAAAATAATAATAATAAAAAGGGGCTGAGTGGAAATTGAAGGAATGTACAAATGAAAATGTCTAGGAACATTATAACTAAAATTCAGAATTTCCAAATCAAAGAAAAAATACTTCAAAAAGCTAAAAAGGAAAAATTCAAGCACTGAGAAGCCACAGTCAGAATTACACATAATCTAGCAGCCCCCTCTATGAAAGAGTAGAGGATTTGTAGTATCATATTCAAAAAGGAAAATGATATATGCTTATAACCAAGAATATTATAACCAGAAAAACAGTATAATACTACAGGTTGAAAGCTCTTAATGAAATAACTTCTAAGCATTCCTGACAAAAAGGCCAAAGCTGTAGAAAAACTTTGAATTTCAAACAGAAGAAATGACAGAAGCATAAAAAGGTAAACAGGGATGAACAAAGATAAAAGACTAAAAATAAATTCTATATATTCTAATAAGAAGATATGCTGTATGTGTCCCTTCTGAACATTATCATAAACAAGTGTCATAGAGTGAGTCTAAATAGACAAGGCCTAAGAGTAGTTCTATTATATTTTGATTATCTTATGAGAAGATAGAAAGAGTGAAGAAAAGACATATATTTGGTGAAGAGAGGAGGGAAAGAAATTTAAGGAAAATTATCTTACATAATCAGAGTGCACAAGTAGATATCTATTCAAATAGGGAGGAACAGTTGGAGGAACAACTGACAATTGAACCTTATTATCATCCGAACTGGGCAAATAAGAAAAAAGGGTACACAGAGAGTACAGAAATAGTTTTCACTCAGATAATTAGGATGTGTGGGGACCAATTTTTAATTGGGGAGTGCTAGCTAAGCAGCTCGCTATAATATTGGGGCAAGGAAGGAGACTGGCAGCCTCCCTCAAAACAGAACAGGATTTATTTTAACAAGAAGGAACTTAAAAAAAAACAACAACAAACAGGATCAAGGAAAAGGAAATAAAATGGGGAAAGGGAAATTATACAACCTGAAAAAATACCACCGTCCAGGAATCAGCTGAGAATACACAGCCCAGTTCTTGTTGCCTTCTAGCTTCCAGCTTCCAGCTTCCAGCTAGAATGGCGAATTCTTCTCCCCACTCCCAGCGAACCCCAGCAGCCCCCAACCAATTGCCTGGCCACTCTGACAGTCACATGACTGCCCTCACTAGGCTTCCAATCATTATAATTTTGCCAGGCTCACGTAGGCAATGGCAAGTGGTGATGATGTGAGGTGCCAGTGCCATGGCAACAGCTACAACCAGTGGGTGGAGCACTTGCCGCTGCAGAGCCCCAGTGCCAGTGCACGCTGAGGTTTTTTTTTTTTTTATTCTAGCCAAAAGATGGGGTCATAAAAAACCTCAAATAACACTTAATTCTTTACAGATGGAAAGGAGAGAAGGGGGAATTAGAGGTAGAGTAGATTAGGGAAAGAATTAGACAAAATAGACTAAGGATATACAAATTTGCTTTTGCTTTTTTTAGGTGTCAAATAATGGGAATCTGAAAGGTGCTCATATATTGTGGAATGAATGAACAAATTTTTGTATATAATTATGATGAAATACTTTTGAGCTACAAGAAAGGATGAAAGAGATCATTTCAAGGAAACATAGGAAGCATATATGAACTGAAATTGAGTGAACTAAAAAGAACTTGGAGAACAATTTATACAATGACAACATTGTAAAAAAGAAAAACAACTTTGAAAGAATTAGGAATTCTGAACATTGTAATGATAAACCACAATTGAAAAGAATTAATGAAATACAAAATACCCATATCCTGACAGAGAGGTAACAATCTTAAAAGAACAGAATAAGTTATTACACACACACACACACACACAAATATGTGTGTATAAATATGTATATTTGGGGAAGGGACTTGGCCAATGAAGAAAATTGTTTTGATTCACTATACATGGTTGTAAAAGGGGATTTATTTTTCTTTTGTTCTTGATTGGTCAGGGGAAGGAAGAGAGGCAGATTTTACTAAGAGATAGATAGATAGATAGATAGATAGATAGATAGATAGATAGATAGATAGATAGATAGATAGATAGATAGATAGGTAGATGGATAGGTAGATGGATAGATGGATGGATAGATTGATTGATTTATAGATAGACTCATAGACAGACAGACACATCTATGTGTGTATAATATAATTTTAAAAAGGAAGCCTGTGGATTATCTAGTCGATATGCATACAAGAAAACTTGAATGACATTTTACACAGTTAAAGGCAAGAATAAAAAGCAGAATCCAAAAAATGAAAGGATACCAGAAATTATAGAAACACTTAATCAGCCATTGAAAGAAAATGTCAAAAGATTAAGGCAATATAAACAGGCAATGTAACACAAAGGACAAAATAAATGGTTCATCGTCGATCAAAAACTTTATCTTTCTCAGAGAGAGTCTAATAATTCTTATACTGTCTCTTCAAGTGTTGTCTTCTAGGACAACTATATTTGTTATTGTGTTCTTTCAATGTAGCTATAAAAACACTAGTCTAATGATTCTTTGATTCCTGTTATAGCATCAGCAAGGAATAATCACAGTGGGATCTTTGGCTCTCTATACATTTCAGTAAACAGTATGACGATAAATATATTATCAATTGAATACCGTTTGTAAAAGCCTGCTTGTTCTTTCATTACACATATTAAGGGTGCCCTAAAAATATACAAAATATTCTGGTGTTTAAAAAGTAGAGGTGGACATATAGGTTGATATTAATTTATATTCTTGAAGTCACCTTGAGAATGAATCCAAAACTCTCAAATTTCTCTAACCTATAGATTCTGTTTCCATACGACAACCGCTACAGATACTCTCTATATCTGTAAATTTGGTCTGATCCAACTCTTTTGCATTGGCGTTTTATTTGGTGATATGTTTACTTCCTTACATTGCACATTGTTATTAAGTTGGATAAAAAATTATTTGACTTGATTCATTCATGTTTTTAGAGTATATATTTGTCTAGTACATGTGTACTAATAAACTAAGTACTAGTTATTCATCTAAGTCAAACTACATGTGTAATACACATACACAATGATATATATGTACATATATATGTATATATGGAATGTCTATGCATGTGTTATTATATATATAGTTATATATTATGTGTGTTGTTTATATATAATGAGCTGGTTCCGTATTTGGATGTAAAGAGAGAATAGAATGAATTGCTTTTGAAAAATTGTAATTTTTAATTATCCTGATTTTTTTCCTTGAAAGAAAATTTCATATTTTGAAAAAAAATTTGTAATTCACTAATGCTACAGATTCAAAAAATTTAAAGTTAAAGGTTATTCTAACATCAGTGAAGAGATGTAGGATGTTTATGAATAGACTTCAACATATTTCAAATCAAGATTTGTTCAAGATAGATTTTATAAAGGATGTTATTAGAGAGACATATGGTCAACAAAAATGAGAGCTAATCTTGTGGCAAGCCCTAAATATAATCAGTAGGCAACACACAGGACCCATTAAAGAATTAGAGAATGAGCCCTGGCACAGTTGGTTGAACCCCTTTGGAATACAAAGGTAAGAGCCACACATAGGATAAGAAAGCATATATGAATTGTGATTTCAATTGTCTAAAGTACTATTCGCTTAGAAAATATCACATACTGAGGCATTTAAAGTGTGTGTAAATGTATGTATATGTGCATTTAATTATAAATATAAATATATATAATATGTATGTATGTATGTATGTGTGTGTGTGTGTATATATATATATACAGATACATATATATATATATATAAAGGTTTCTATTTATAAATCTGTAAAAATATATGTTTGTAACATCATCTCATGGACACAATGCCTACCAAAAGGTTCATATCAACTTGTTATTCTTTGACCCCTGCAGTACACTATACTTTTCTTCAGTGAGTGGCCACTGATTTAAAGGACATAAAGCTATTTCTGAATCACGGCAGAGCAGATTAAGTTGCCCCCACATCCTTATATGGGGGATGTTACAACGTAACTTACGTGAGACATTTTAGGTTATAAGGAAGGATATGAGATAACCACTGGGAAACTTCTCCATAATCGGCCTAACCAATTGATGGATGGGCGCTGAAGGCTTTAAGCATCACTTTCCATTTGCCAGGTGTATAAAAGGAACTGCACAGATAAAGCCTTTGAATGCCATTTGTCTGACTGTCTGATGTGCTTTTCCATCTCAATAGAAATATTAAGGTTCAGAAAATGACACTTTGTATACAGGCAAGAAAAAAAATAATCTTTTAAATGTGATTATTGCATGATTTACTCCAGTGCCTAGTAAGTTCTAGGATGATGAGGCCACAGTTTCTCCTTGACAAAAAGAGAAAAAGGCACACTAGCAAGGATTTTTCTTTCTCTTTAAAGTTGTGAGGCTTGAACCAAATCCACTGTAATTGTCCTTAAACATACTTTGAGAGTTGGTGTTGTCTGGAGAACTGCTGGTTATCATTTCTGCCCCATCACTTGCTGCCTGTGTGACATTTGTTAAATCAATTAACCTCTTTGTGTCTGAGTTTTTCTATCTTTTAGCAGGTTAAAATAGTACTTGCAGTCTATTGGTGAATCCACAGGGGTAAAATGAAGTGGAGATTTGAGTCAGTTATTCAGATAATTGACTCCAATGATAAATACTGAGATAAATTCTTACTACTCCAAAAGGGGTTAAGCATCCAGGATAACCGGAACAAGTCTTCCCATCTACTCTGCCTTTGTGGTCATTAGACTAAAGAAGTGGTGAACAAAATTAAAAGCTAGTTCTTTGAAATTATTAATAAAATTGATAAACCTTTAAAAATCCTGATTAGAATGAAGAGGAGAAAAACAGTAATAAAGGTGTCTTAGAACTCAAGGATAAGCATTTTTTGATATTTACATAAGCATCTACTCTATTAAATATCTGTTAATTCAAATATGTATCAATAATAAATTTATGAATAATTATATGTTTATAATAAAATCGTAAATACTTATAAATAAATTGATTATGAATATTAACATTTTTATTTAACATATTCATTTCTCTGGTGTCTGCCTTCATAGAGCTTATGTTATAATAGTGAGGATAGTATATGCAAGAGTGATCATAATACAAAACAATGTGATTAGAGCATAATAACTTCAAGGAAGGCTTCATGTAGCAAGTGGCATTTGCTTTGGATATTGAATGACAGGTATTATTTAAAAAGGCATATTAGATCTTGAAGCATTTAAAGAACAGTGTTGAGAGGGGAAACATTCCACAGTGTGAATTGTCCACCATATGAGCAAATGAATACATCTGTGCAACCTTGGAATATGTTTATAAAATGATGAGTATTCTCATTTGAATGGAACATAGAGCACCTGAAAGGAGTAGTGTGAGATGAAATTAGAAGGTTAAGCAGTAAGTTGGTGCAGAAATTTTGATGCCGGGTTAAGGATGTTATGTTATAATAGGAAATATGGAGTTTATGAAAGCTTATGGAATGTGGGTGCGATTGGACCAGATTATGTGACCCATATCCTTCACATTAGCTCACACTTTCTCTTCTCTGGAGCTAAAGCTCCCCAAATAGAATGTACTATAGGTCCAGACTCAAGTGGATTTGAACATATTTGGCAACTTTTCAAATATGGTACCAGCCCAGCAGCAGCAGCAATAAGGCTTCATCTAGCCCTGTGACATTCCAGTGGCCAAAGAAATGATTGATTACTATATTAGACTTAAACCTTTCATCTAAGGAAAATTTGGCTCAACAAGAAGAGAATTCAAAATGGGCTCATGAAAATCTGGGTTCAAGTCCCACTTTATTTTTGATTACCCTCACCAGCTATATGACTTTGGTGACTTCTCTGGGCCTGTTTTCTCCTCAATAATATCTTCTCTTCCATGAGGGAATTGGAATTGATGAGTCAGTTTTCTTGGGCTCATGTAAGTAGCACTACTGGACTGGGCTTCCCTGAGCTGACTAGCAGTCTTGTGTAGGAAATATCACAAGAGGAAGAAAATAGAAATGGAGAATGGTGAAACCAGTGAGACCATCAAGAAGGCCATCTCAGTAGTCCATAAGATAGATAATGAGGGCATGAACTAAGGCAGAAACAGAGAAGAAGGAATTCATTTTATGTATAGTAGAATGAAGAGCTTTTCAATTGCTTGAATGTGGAAGAAAAAGGGAAAGAAGATCTTAGGATTTAGACCAGGAAGGAAACTTAGATATAATACAATTTAGCCATTTCATCTTATAAGAGAGGAAATTGAAGCACAGTAAAATTAATTGATTTACCCAATGTCACACAAGGAGAAGGCAACAAAGTCAGAATTTAAACCCATCTCCTATGACTGTAAATCTGAAATAATTCTCCTGTAGCAGGATTCAAGTATGAATGACTGAATGCATTGTCAAACCACTAAAAGAAATAGGGAAAGGCAAAAAGATGGAAGAGTGAGAAGAAGCAACAGAGGCCAGCTCTCTTGTATAATAGTAGTATCAAAAAGAATGGGGGCGGGGGTGGGCAGCTAAGTGTTGCAGTGGATAAAGCATCGGCCCTGGATTCATGAGTACCTGAGTTCAAATCCTGCCTCAGACACTTGAGGCTTACTAGCTGTGTGACCCTGGGCAAGTCACTTAACCCCCATTGCCCCACAAAAAAAAGAACATGGGGAAGGGAGAGCCTGTCTATTATATTTCAAGAAATCATGAATGAAAATAGCCCAAATTATAACAAGAGAGCAGTGAAAACAGCATCAATCATTTACCTCCTGAAAGAAACCCTAAAATGAAATCCCTCAGAAATTGTCATAGCCAAAACCCAGAGCTTCCAGGTCAAAGAAAGCACAGCAAGCTGCCAGAAAGAATATTAAGAATAATAATAGCCAGCATTTAGATTGCATTGTAAGGTTTGAAAATCATTTATAGGGGCAGTTAGGTGGCACAGTGGATAGAGCAACAACCCTGGATTCAGTAGGACCTGAGTTCAAATCCGACCTCAGACACTTGACACTTACTAGCTGTGCGACCTTGGGCAAATCACTTAACCCTCATTGCCCCCCCAAAAAAAAGAATACAAAGAAAAGCATTTATAAATATTATCATTAAAACAAGCCTGGTAGAGAGATGCTATTATTATCTCCATTTCACATGTGACGTAACTGAAACAAGCGGAGGTTGCGTGACTTACCCAGAGTCACACAGCTTGTGAGTATTCAAAATCAGGTCTTCCTTATTTCAGGTCCAAGGCTCTATCCATTTCACCATCTGACTGTCTAATAAACAAAGAAAGAATTTAAGTTCCAAAGCACAACAATGATTGTCACTGAAGACTTGGCAGTTGCCACTAGAAAGTAAAGGAGATCTTAAGATAACATATTCCAGAAGGCAAAAGATATAGGCTTACAATAATGAATAACTTACCTTGCAAAACAAGATAATCTTGGGGGGCGGGAGGAATAGACATTTAATAAAATAGAACACTTCTAAGCATGATAATACCAGAGGTGAGGAGAAGTAATGGAAATAAAGAAGTAAAGAAATGTAGGATGAAATATTTATATTCTAATAAACAAAGAAGAAATAAATTTCCCCTCATTATCCTAATGCCATTAATGGTTACCAAAGGAATTTTTAAAATAGGGGGCTGGGGAGCAGCTAGGTAGCGCAGTGGATAAAGCACCGGCCCTGGATTCAGGAGTATCTGAGTTCAAATCCGGCCTCAGACACTTGACTAGCTGTGTGACCCTAGGCAAGTCACTTAACCCTCATAGCCCCGCAAAAAAAAAAAAAAAAAAAATCGGGGGCTTGGGAATTGTTTTATGTTTTGGTGATCTTACATGAAGTAAAAATGATGAAAAAGAAATGCACTAGAGAAGAAATGAAGAAAAAGCAAGTGGATTTCATTTAAGTGTTTAAGAAAAAAATTATAGAAATGTGGTAGAAGAGGTGAGTGAAGCAGGTATGATTTGCACTACTTTTCATCTGAACCAGTTAAAGAAGGGTAGCACACACTAAAATTCATATGCATACATAAGCACAGAAATAAAAAAATAGTGTAAAAAATAACCAATCCAAAAGAGAAACAGGAAAGAACTTGGAGGAGGACAAGGAAAATAAGATGGAAAGTAGATTCATTGAGGACTTAGTCATAAGAAAAAAGAAATAGAAAATGTAGAAGATTCTTTTATATCTTATTTTAAATTATCACCTTCATAAATGAAGGATGGGAGAGTCATGGCTAAATAGGAGTTTGCCTGAAAAGAAAAATGTGAATTTTAGTTGACTACAAGCTCCCTAAGAGGCAGCAATGTGAGATATGTTCTTATACTATATTAAAAGAAACATTTCAACCTGGAAAAGGGAAGTGATAGAATTGTACTCTTCTCTATCCGTACTATGTATAGAACCCCACTCATTTCTAGGTGTTATAGATAAATAGAGCATTGATAAGCTGCAGATTCTTCTGAAGAGAACAACCAGGTTGATTAAAGGACTTTTACCATGTTATATGAGTGCCATTGGAGTAGGCTGGAGAAGGGTGGTGAGCCTTTCTATTTACCCTCTTCATGCTACTACTGATTCATTGCTTAGATGGTTGGTTTCTTGGTAACCCCCAAAAAAAAAGTCCCTACTCTTCTCTAGGAAGCTATATATCAAAAGATCTGTTTTATTATCTGTCTCTGTTTCTCTTTTGATATGTGTGCATTATATGGTTGTATATAACGTGTATATACACACATGAATATGTGTATATGCAAAAGTCAATATATACTCATAAATTTGTATACTGATACAAACACATATATGCCATTTTTGTTGTGAATATGTGTATATGTATATGATATATAATCTTTGCTAGGCAGAGTATATTGTTGGAAATAATAAGAATGCAATTGGTTAGGAGTCAGGGGCGGGGGGGGGGTGGGAATCCCAAAGAAAAGAAATGGATCTAACTTTGAGGTATTTGGCCAGGATGTGATATCTCAGAGCCCCAAGACCTGAGTTAAAGAAATCATCTCAAAGTATATATTATATATTTGTACACATACATGCATATATATACACATATATATATACCTACACATATACATATACACATGTGTGTATATATTTATCCATATATGCCATATATGTTTTATTCATTTGCTTGTATATTTATGTGAATTAGCTCTTACTCCCATCAGAGACATCACATCCTGGCCAAATATCTCAGTATTTGTTCTATTTTTCTCTCTTTGGCATTTTCTTCCCTTTCCCAATCAATTGCCTAAGAAGGCCAGTAAACCCTGATTGGCAAAGGTCCATGATTCATACTGTTTACATAAAGTTAACTTTTTAAACAAAGTTAGACATATCCCTGTTCTCAAAAAGAGAGGCTTCAGATGCCCAGGAGGATGTCCAAGAGGAAAAAAGATCTGGTTTTATTGCCTTGGGGGTCTATATCTCTGAGGAGTTTCTGCAATCCAGTATCTGATGTGTTTCACTCATATTGGCCCACAAAGCCATGCTTCCAGAATATTGCTGCCTGTGTTTCTGTTCTGCTGACTCTATGTAACTTCTTGTGACTTAAGTTTCTCCAGTTATATGCATCTTCTATATACCTTATCAGGAGCTAGGTTTTCTCCTAAACTCATTGGCAGATTTGTAATCATCATTTAAGAAGTGGGGCCTGTCTCTCCAGTTACTCATTTGTCCCATATAAGGCAATCACTTGTGGTGCTTTCACTTTTACAATTTACTTTTTAATTAGGCCCCTTTTTTATGATTAGGTCTTTGAAAAACCAACTCTTTATACTATTCCAGTAAAACATTTGTTGTCCTCTGTGAAACAACTTGGCAGCTATTAAACAAAATTTTCCATATTCCCAAAATTTTATTATTTTTTTAGTGACAACAGGTCTAAATTAATTGTATTTCATGTACACATTATAGAAGTACATGCATATCCACATAAGCTAATATACATAAAATTTAATGCAATATCAGTATGTTTATATAATAACAAAATGCAAAAACAGGAGCACATATTTAAGTGGCATAAAATTAGTCATAGTTATTAGGTATATTTACATTTATGTATACTAAATGCATATGTTTATAATTATATATGCTAAATTTTACATATATATAATATATACAATTATATGTAAAGCACATTTTACATGGGAAAACACTAGTGTGATTATTTAGCTATGTGAATAACCATTTCTTCACTTTTCCTTGTAATACCATAGATTAGGATGGCCACAAATCAGATATACCTAGGTCTCCTATGATTACTGAAATATCTATCCCTCTATATAAACTAGTTAATAATGTGATCATTATAGTTCTCATCATACCTATAGGTCTGAATCCATAAACCTGACCTTGTTGAAGGTGCAGGCTGATTAGCAGTGCTATAGCCCTATCTTGGGGTTTTCTGCACCCTTAGAATCTCTACAGCTGAACTTGTAGGTAGGAAAGCTTCTATCTCAACTTTTATTCCTCTCCCCCCATTAGAAATGGGTTTTGGGGGGTTTCGTCAAGTCTTCACTTGAAATGTCTATTTCTGAGCCATTGTCTGATTCCATCTTTGAGAAATTGGTAAGCCTTCTCTTTAACATAGAGATTACTGAGGTAAGGACCTGTCTCATCATCAGTCTCATTCTGCTCATCATAGTTCAACTTATTCTCCTATAGGCAATAAATGGTTGTGGTAAATTGTCATTACACAGAGCCCCTACCATTTCCTACGTAAATAGACTAGTTTCTCCTAACTAGGTGTCTCTCATGAGCACCAAGATTTTGTCAAAACACTGTCTTCTTATTTAAGGTCTTGACAATGAACTTGACTATTGTAAAATCATTTGTTTCTGTCAGAGCTCTTGGGAGCTGCAGCTGAGGCTAGGTAGTAAACTTCTATCAGCTTCTCTGTCACCTGGGAGGCATACTGGTTGTGAGTGTCTTTAGGATATCCATCCTCAAAGATTATTAAAACACAATGCTAGGGGCAGCTAGGTGGCACAGTGGATAAAGCACCAGCCCTGGATTCAGGAGGACCTGAGCTCAAATCTGGACTCAAACACTTGACACTTACTAGCTGTGTGACCCTGGGCAAGTCACTTAACCCCCATTGCCCTGCAAAAAACCAAAAACAAACAAAACAAACAAAAACAAAAACAAAACACAACCTAGAAGTAGGCATGGTTCTAGCACAAACATCAGCAATTAGAGTATATTCATGTGGCATCTTTCCCAATAGAATTTTACACATATAATGCCACATGGTGGCTCCACTGAGAATTTTGCTCTGGTCACAGTGTCCTGAATATGTGCAGTGGAGTATAGTTGAAAAGCTTGGCTGTGGATGCTTTTGAGGGTGTTAAGGTATACTTCTATATTTCTGGATGCCTGGCAGAGCTTGCCTCTCTTTGAGTAATATACTTTCAAAGCATCTGCTTTGGCCTGAATAGATCTTGGCAGAAAGCCCATACAGTGCGAAATATTTCCGCTACTATACTTTAGCAACCGTGGAAGTTTTCTGATTGCTGTTTTGGTATGCTTGGTATTGCCAGTTTTAGTATATGAGTAGCATGTGAAATGGTCAGTAAACAACAAAATATGCCCCCTATTCTTACTCTGTCCTTATTCTTATCTCTTTCCAGTGATTGAAAGTTAAGCAGGTAAGTTCTAAGGGTTCTATTTTCCAAGTATGTATATGGTATAACCCAGTAGTGCTTTTCTTTACACACAACAAGGAGAAGTTTCATATGTCTTAGTGATATCTAAAGCTGTCCAGAGCCAGGAAAATCTGGTATTTACTAGCTATAGTGTGCCCATTTGACAAGTATGTCCATGTAAGTCATTATATAAGGCTTTTATGATCATAGTGTGACATGTAGCTGCTTCTTGGTAACATGTGTGGGATTGGTGACTTCCCATCTTGACATTCTATTGCACAATTCCAATGTATCCTATTGTCTCAATGGTAGGATACTTCCATGGATTGGAACTTGAATCCTTTATCAATCCTGACTTATTTTTTAGCTTGTATTACTTCTTAAAGCCCCTCCCTCATCAGCCATTTGATCTTGCCATCTTGACATTTGAGGGAGAAAAAAGGTTAATTCACTGAAATAAAATTTACATGCACTGCTGGCAATCTATCTTGTGGAAGAAGTCACCAACCTTCCATTGTAATGAAATTTGCTTATAACCCAGCTCTCCAGGTATTCTTCACTACTTACTTAGGTATCACTAAAACTTCAGTGTCACAATGATTTTGTGACTGAGATCTGCATTGATATTGATACTTGTTAGACTATAAATCTGGGGATGATGGCTTGTACACTCTTAAAACTTCCTTCCATATGAATAGCCTATAAACTTTAAAGTGACAGCCCACTCCCAAGTAGATAATGCCAGCTTATATAGAGATAATGAGTCTCACTGTTGCTTAGATAGATCTCTGCCAGCAAATGAAAGTGAACGCTTTTCCTCTTGTTATGGTAATGCTCCCCAATCCTCTAGACTGGAGTTTATATGCAGGAAAAAAGTCACATTTGGATATACATAAGTCAATAAGAGTAAATTTGTTAAGTCAGTTGACCAAGTTTTTGAAATGTTGCTAACAATCAAGCATGGTGATATATACCTATACCCCCTGCTATTGGGGAGATTAAAGCTGGTTGATCATTCGATTTCAGTAGTTCTGAGATCTAATAGGGGTTATAGTTGATAAGAAGTCCATACTATGTCCAAAACTGATATGTGAAGAGACATTTCGAAATCTGAATGGGGAACACTGAGGCTACCTAGGGAAGAAAGAATGCGCCCAGGTAAGATATGGGATGATCATAGCTTCTGTGCCAATCACTGGCACAGTAGGGTTCATAACTGACCACTGTACTTTCAGACCAGCTCAGATAGGCCAATCAATAACCAATCAATGCTCAAACTCTTTTGAGATAAGGGATCACCATACATGACTACAGCTCTGCAAATTTGGTACTTGTCAATTGAAAACTATAGGCCATTTCTTTTTAATTGATCCAACATTTTCATGATAATCTCCTAATGTTATCCAACAGGGTTGGGGGATGGAAGGAAGAGGGGGAAAAAATTGGGGACTCAAAATCTTACAAAAATGAATGTGGAAAACTATCTTTACATGTAATTGTAAAATAATCCTATTAACATTTTAAAAAGCAATATATTCCACATCATCAGTCATTTGTTTTTGGTTTTGTTTTCAATAGCTCTTTATTTTTTAGCATTCAGTTCAGATGTGCCAACGTGCTGAACAGAAACTCAAGGTTGCTCCATTGTTTCCATGGGGGTGTTTGGGAGAAGGGAAGACTATCCAAGGGGCCACACTATGGTAGTACATTGCTAAAAAGTACTTGGAAGTAGTATGTTCTAGAATAACAGAGCAATATATCTCTAAAGAATGTCTTCCTTCATGTGCTACAGGTGTGCATAATATATAGCATTTTGAACTTGTTAATCCTAGTTCATGATTCAACCAGTCTAAAGACTGGTAAAGACCCTCTGTGTAAGATCTATTCATTTGGATTTGGTGAGCCAGAGAGCTTGCTTTATACCCTTGAATTGTCAGCAGCTCTGCTGGAACACAAAGCACACCTCACATGTGTGGCAAGGACAGTATCTTAAGGACAAATGAAGGCATTATAAGTTTGAGCCTCCTACCCCATTTCCCATGGTGATAACACAGGCCATACCAGGCCAGGCTGCTGGTATAGGCACCTGGTCTACCTCACAGCTCCTGGATCCAGTGCCAAGGTAGCAAACATGTGAAGGAGAAGGACTGAACATGAAATATCTGCCCCACTAGTAAGCATTGGGTGCCCACCCAGACCCAGAACCTTACCTCCCTCCATGGATCATCCCTGTCCCCCACAAGTCAAAAATACAGCCACCCACAATCTATATTCTCAGTTTGCATGGTCACTTGTATGCAGAGTGAATATACCATAAGACATCAATGATGAGGTTATACTCACTGTTTTCATGATTCAAACTCCTCTCCTTCATTGTTTCCATCTTCTTTTACCCAATGATAGTCACAAACCCATCAGCAATTATGTGTTGAGTGTCTATGATGCTTCAGTTACTGTGCTAGGCACTGGAGATGCCTAGACAAAAATGATGGAAAGACAAAAAATGAAATATTACCTGACCTCAACAAGATCTTATCTATAGGAAATAAAATGTTTAAAAGATACACACATAAATATATAAAATATTAGCATGTTTAACGTTTCTATGAAATAAATACAGAGTAATTTGGAAAAGAAGGTATTAGGAGTTGGGGAGATCAGGAAACATTGCATGTAGGAGTTGATATGTTAAACAATCTAAGAAGGAAACTAGAGATTCTAAAAGTTAGGAATGAAGAGAAAGTACATTCCAGTGACTGACTATATGAAGGGAAATGGAATGTTGTGCATGAGGAACATCCAAATGCCAATTTAATGGGATCAAGAATACATGAAGAGGGGGCAGCTAGATGGTGCAGTGGATAAAGCACTGGCCTTGGATTCAGGAGGACCTGAGTTCAAATCCAGCCTCAGAAACTTGACACTTAACTAGCTGTGTGACCCTGGGCAAGTCACTTAACCCTCATTGCCCTGCAAAAACAAAAAAAAAAAAACCAAAAAAGCCAAAACCAAAAACAAACAAACAAAAAGAATACATGAAGAGAAGTAAGGCTTACAAGTTTGGGAAATATGTTTATATCCGGATTGTTAAGAACTCCAAAGGCCAGAGAAGTTTATCTTAGATTCTAGGGGAAAGAGGGGGGAATTGGAGTTTACAGGGAAGGAAAGGAGACAAAAAGACTTGGGCTGCATAGAATAACAGATTTGAAAGATAAACTTCAGAGTGTGATCACAGCAAGGAATGTTTCAGAGCCCATGTGGTGGCCTTGACTCCAGTGCCTTTCTGTCATGACTATTTCTTTGTACTGCTATGCTTTGTTTGTTTGTTGATGGTTTTTTTTCAATTTTTCCCATCTTTCATGAGACTCTTTAGGGATAAATTATTTTCTAAATAGTTAAGGGTACTAAAATAATTTGATTATATAGGCTTTCCTATTAGTTATGTCTTCTTTTATTAATTGGGGTTTAATGACCTGGACTCAAATACAGCCTCTAACACTCTTGTGATTCTCTAACATTATTTATTTATTTAAATTTTAATTGATGGAATAAAACAAACATTTCCATAACATAGTATAATAAAAAAAGATGATTGCACATGAAACTGCAAATCTATTATGTACAACTTGCTATTCCTTTGAAATATATAATAAAATGATCGTGTAAATTTCTTTTTTTCTTCTCCCCCCCACCCTAGAGATGGCTGCCATTGGATACATATTTTACATATGTAATATGTAAAATCATTCTACACATGCCTCCATATAAAAAGTAACTTAACTTCTTTCGACATCAGTTTATTTATAAATTGAAGATGTTGAACTAGAACACCTCTGAGGTATCTTTAGATATTTGATTCAATGATGCTTTCAAAAAAATAACTTTTAGTGATTTTCTTGGAATGAAAATCTTATTCTCTACTGATTAAAGTGTTGAGACATCTTTCTCCCACAATGATTTCAAACCTAGAGTAGGAATACCATGGTGGAGGGGAAGTTGTTTTCATTTTGTTTACTAGTTTGGTTTTTTGGTCTGGACATTTTTGGAAGGAAAGCACACAGTTCACTATTTTATGCTTTATTGGTTAAAGGCTCATTCGATTTTATATACCATAGCAGATAGAGGTTGGTCAAATCCCTGAGAAAATTCTTATCAGTTAAGTATGGTATTTTTATTAGCAATTTCCAGCTAGTATTTGTAAAAGAAGTAAAAGTCAAGAACAGTTTGCTGCATTCCAAATGAGTACTAATTGCAAGCTAACAGTATTTCATACAAAGAGAGTTAAGGATAGACAAGAGAGTTTTCATATATTAGTTTGTAATATTGTTCAACTAGTCCATCTCACTGGTGATTATGAGAACATATTACAAAAGTCTTGTTTAGAGACTAGGGATGGGCTAAAACCTAAACACAGGGAAGTAAACACACCTGTTTTATTTATGATGAAATGTAGCTTAGTCTTAATGATGGAGTCACTCATATGAAGAGATGGAAAGTATAGGAACCCTTTTTATTTGCCTTCATATCTGTTGCATGTGTAAAATAACGTTTTGGGCCAAATGATCAGTTCCTGACATCAATGCATGGCATGATGAAAAAACAATGAATTTAGAGTTAGAAGACATGGATTCAGATTGTGGCTCTCTTTCTCTCAGCTTCAGTTTTCTCATCTGTAAGTGTATGGGATAGGTGAACTTGAGTCGGTTCAGATTCTGAGGATGGGGTCTGGGAAGTACCCAGCCCCCAGTCCTTGTTATAGTCAAATTATTCTGTTCATATTTTATTCCATTGCTAATAACAGAAATCATGTATTTTGCCTTACTGAACCTAATGTACCCTGGTACCCCTTTCTCCATCCTGCCTACATTCCAAACCCCCAGTCCTTGTTATGCATTAGTTATGCTGTTGCTACAACACACCTCAAACTGCCCTCCCCTTGTTCTATGACCAGGCAGGAGAAGATGTCTCCTGCTAGTGCTAGTGCAGACCCCACTCAGATATTACCTCTCCCTTTTTGCATTACTAAGTCCTACCTTCCCCCCCCCCACCCTGGTACCAGATCCTGGTCCCATCACTTCCTTCTTCCCCCTTGCCCCTCCTTACCCAGGTGGAGTGGTATGGAATGATTTCACCGTTTTCCCCTCCAGTGGTTTGACCTTTTCCCCCTCCCCTTTCCCCCTCGCTCTTGGAACATGTACCCATACCATGATCATAAGCTGAACACGTATCCTGGGTGAGACAGGATTGGATGTTAGATTGTGAGCTCACCCTGTGCACGAGGGGAACACCCCCTCCTCAACACTTCCATAAAAACCCAACTCATAAGCCCATTAGTGCGCTCCTCATCTCTGGCATAGGGTCGCCTGTTCTCACGAGATTGTAATAAATCTGCCTCTGCTTGAGTTATTTGGGCAAACTGAAGCAAGTTTGTCCCAAATAGTAAGTGAAAGGGGTGGGCCTTTAAGGTCCCTTATAACTATAAATTTTCTGATCTACAAAATCTCTTTCAGCTCTAAAAAAAAGTCTATAATTTTATCTTATAAGTTGGTATATTAATTTCTGAGATAAATTTTCACCAAATAGGTACTACTTGTATGTACAAGACCAGTCTGCACAGTCAAAGAAAAATGAGGTTCCTATTTTTAAATTCCTGTTTTTTCAAGAATTATAATAATTACAAGTGTTGTCCTTAAGAAGGTAAGGAACTTGGAATCTTCTCTCTGCGTCCCCCCTCTCTTAAAGATCACACAAAGATAGGTTGGACTAATCACAGCTGGCCTCTCTAACTTCAATGTTTTAGGTTAGAGATTTTCCTCTAAAAGTCTTGGTTCTCTTAGTCTTTATTGTAAAACTGTCATCCATGCATTCATTATAAACTTTTTTGAACTTTTAAAATGTGTAAGCTCAATTTTCCTATTTTGTTTTTGTAGCTCCCTAAAATAGGATTGCCTTGTTGTTTTTCTTACCTCTTATAAGATTCCATTTTGCCCTCCCCAGTTCTTTCACCATTTGGGAGCAAAAGAATTGGCTCATGAAGTGAGGATTTCCTCACTTCACCTCTTTCAAGGTTTTAGAGATTCTGGTCCCAGCTCCTTTCTGCCTTTGTCTTTGCAACCTTAAAGCCTCATATTTTTAGACAATCCTCTTATACCTCGATTGCTGCCTTCATTTTAATAGCCAAACAAAAGCAAGGATTTGCATTAAAACAATAAATAAAAAACTGATTTGTACTAAGTAAGAAGGGTGAGTGGGTTTGTTGTTGTTGTTTGGTTGTTGTTGTTGTTTAACACCATGCAATCCACCAGGGAATCATTGAGACTTCTGAGCTGGCCAGGCCTAGCCTGACAGCAGTGTTTTGAGCTTCAGTACCCTCAGGGCACCTGTCCTGAGAAGTGGGAATCCTACAGGCTCCATTGGAGTTCAGCCACTTTTCCAGCCTCTACTCCCTGTCCTGCTGTGAGACCCACTCAGAGCCATCAGCCAGTGACGCAGGTATTCCACTCAGGAGGAAAAGTGATACAGGAAGGTTAGAGAGGGCACAGCAGGCCAAATAGAGAGTTCCATATGGGCAAGAAGGGAGTAGGAGCATATTAGATAAATGCAGGGCAAGGTCCCAGTAGGGATGAAGAGTTATGGTGCAATTAAGCTATTACTGGGAGAGGAATCATAATGATATTAATAGAAATACAGAATTGTAGAACCACAAGGGATGTCAACGAGCAGCTCATCCAATTCATACCTTAAAAAAGTGATATTGTATGCTATTGTATATACCATCTGTGGCATTCTGGGTAAGGGATAATCTAACATTTGATTAAAGATTTCAAATGAGGAGAAATCAACGTCCTGCAGAGACAGTCATTCAACTTACGAACATGTGTAACTGCTAGAAAAGTTTCTTGTATCAAATTTAAATTGTTCTCTGAAATTTCCACACATAAAACGAATACCTCACTGATTCAAAATTGTCAGAAAAGAGGTATTCTGGGGCAATTCTTTTTCAACTAACAGAAATTTGCATCTTTCATCACTTAAACTGGTGTCATTGCTAACACGATCATTGTTTACTATTTCCCCCCCCCCCCCCCCCCGTCATTTATTGTTAATGATTGGAATAGAAACAACTCACATTTATATAGTGCTTCAAGATGTAAATAATAAGAATTTTGTAAGGTCAGGAATAAAAGTATTAACTATCTTATTATTCAAATCTTGCAGATGAGGAAAAGGAGGATTATAGGAGCAAAGTTATATGCCTGTGGTCACATAACAGGTAATGTCTCAAGGAATATATGAACCAAGGTAATACTAACTCATTATCATTTCAAGTAAAATCCATAAATTTTCACCCACATTCTTTTTTTTTTAAGGGCAATGAGGGTTAAGTGACTTGCCCAGGGTCACACAGTTAGTATGTGCCAAGTTTCTGAAGCTGGATTTGAACCCAGGTCCTCCTGAATACAGGGCCGGGGCTTTATCCACTGTGCCACCTAGCTGCCCCTCCCCCACATTCTTAATGCAATCTTTTTTGGTTTTATTTTTGGTTTTTTGCTGGGTAGTGAGGGTTAAGTGACTTGCCCAGTGTCACACAGCTAGTAAGTGTCAAGTGTCTGAGGCTGGATTGAACTCAGGTCCTCCTGAGTCCAGGGCTTGTGCTTTATCCTTAATGCAAGCTAATGTAACAATTATTTAATAAGTGCCCATCACATGTGAGACACCTAAGTACTTTGGACACAACGATAATAAAATGAAAAATAGTACCTGCCTTCATGGTGCTTACACGCTACTAGAGGAATATAGCATAGAAAAAGGATAAATTGTATTAGCTGAAGAAGAAGCATGAGAGGCATAAGGAGGTACAGATATATAGATATAGAAAAATATAGAGATAAAAATATAGAAAGACAGAGATAAAGAGATAGCTATATAGAAAGATAGAAAGATAAAGACAGACACAGAGAGATAAAAACAGACAGACATATCTAGATTGGCTACCTAGCTAGATATAGAAAGATAAAGATAGATAGGCACAGAGAGATATAGAAAGATAAAGACAGACAGAAAGACAGAAAGATAAAGATTCACAGACACAGAGAGATAGAGATGGATAGATGTCTGGATAGATAGATAGATAGATAGATAGATAGATAGATAGATAGATAGATAGATAGATAGATAGATAGAAGTATTAAACTGTAAATTAATAAAACAATCAATATAGGAGAGATAAAGTCCTTAATGGGGGAAAGGAACTATAGCTCCTGATATCCCAAAGCAAGATGCTAGGAATACCCAAAGATGGGAACCTAGGACAGGCTTTATATGTGGTAACAGAACAAAGAAAACTAAAGGACTGCTCTAGAGTCACCTGTAGAAACTACTTAACTCTCAATAGTAACTACTTCAATGTAAATGAATCCTTTTATACAGTTACATAAAGTCAGGGGAGTACAGAAGGGAATCATTGGGAGGGCATAGTTTCCTTGGGGGGAGGTCCATAAGTCAATCAAGAGTCTGGAATTGACAAAGATTGGCTAGCCCCAGGTAATTTATTATCCTGCAAATGGAGAGTAGGCGGGGATCAGTCAGTTCTCAGTAAATTTGTGGTTAGCATTAGATAATAAGTACTTAAGTAAGAAAACAATATGGTTGCTACTCTCACATAGCTTGCATTCAAAGGAGGGAAATAACACAAAAAGGGGGGGCTAAAAAGAGGCAAGGCTGCTGGTATGGAAGTGTAGCAGGCCAGAGAGTAAGCTGGGAGGGAAGTGAGCATCATGGCTGGAACTTCTGATATTATAGAAAAGCCTTCCCATAAGAGGTGGCAAATGAGTTGAACCTTGAAGGAAGTTTTAGTTTCTAACTTGTGTCCTCATGGAGGGAGTGCATGGGTGATATACAAAGGTGTAGAGGCAGAAAATAGAATGCCAACTCAGTAAGGAGCTAATGCTAGTTTGGCTGGAATAGAGAATGCAGGAAGGGGAACATTTCTTTTTAATATCATAAAAGTATTTTTTTTTAATTTTCTAGTTACATGTAGAGGTAGTTTTCAACATTTGTTTTCCTAAGATTTCTAGTTTCAAATTTTTCTTCCTCCCTCCCCCCATAGCAGGACAGCAAGCAATCTGATATAAGTTAAATATATGTACAATCGCATTAAACATATTTCTGCATTAGTTATGCTGTGAAAGAAGAATCAGAACGAAAAGGAAAAACCTCAAAAAAGAAAAACAACAAAAACAATAGAAATAGAATGGTTCAATCTGCATCTAGATTCCACAGCTCTTTTTTTCTAGATTTGGAGAGCATTTTCCATAATGAGTCCTTTGAAACTATCTTGGACCATTGTATTGCTGAGAAGAATCAAGTCCATCACAGTTGATCAACACATAGTGTTGATACTGTGTACAATGTTCTCCTGCTGATCATCTCACTCAGCATCAGTTCATGTAAGTCCTTCCAGGTTTCTCTGAAATCTGCTTGCTCATTGTTTCTTACAGCACAATAATATTACATTACATTCATATGCCACAACTTGTTGAGCCATTCTCCAGTTGATGGGCATCCCCTCAATTTCCAATTCCTTGCCAACACAAAAAGAGCAGCCATAAATATTTTTTTACATGTGGGTCCTTTTCCTGTTCCTATGATCTCTTTGGGGAAAAAGACCTAATACTGGTATTGCTGGGTCAAACGGTATACACAGCCTTATAGCCCTTTGGGCATAATTCCAAATTGCTTACAAGAATGGTTGGATAAATTCACAGCTCCACCAATAATGCATTAGTGATCCAATTTTTCCGCAGCTTCTCCAACATTAATTATTTTCCTTTTTTGTCATATTAGCCAATCTGATAGGTGTGAGATAGTACCTCAGAGTTGTTTTAATTTGCATCTCTCTAATCAATAGTGATTTAGAGTATTTTTTCACATGACAATAGATAGCTTTGATTTCTTCATCAGAAAACTGCCTGTTCATATGCTTTGACCATTTCTCAATTAGGGAATGACCTGGATTTTTATAAATTTGATTCAGTTCCTGATATATTTTAGAAATGAGGCCTTTATCAGAAATACTGGCTATAAAAATTGTTTCCCAGCTTTCTGCCTCCCTTCTAATTTTGGATTCATTGCTTCTGTTTGTACAAAAACTTTTTAATAATGTAGTCAAAGTCATCCATTTTGCATTTCATAATATTTTCTATCTCTTGTTTGGTCATAAACTGTTCTCCTTTCCATATATCAGAGAGGTAAACTATTCCTTCCTCTCACAATTTAAATATGGTATCACCTTTTATGTATAAATCATTTACCCATTTTGACCATATTTAATAAAAGGTGTAAGATGTTGGTCTATTCCTAGTTTCTGCCATACTGTCTTCCAGTTTTCCCAGCATTTTTGTCAAATACTGAGATCCTATCCCAGAAGCTGGAGTCTTTGGGTTTATCAAATTGTACACACATTACTAAAGTCATTTACTACTATGTCTTCTGTGCCTAACCTATTCCATTGATCCTCCACTCTATTTCTTATCCAGTACCAAATAGTTTTGATGACTGCCACTTTATAGTAAAGCTTCAGATTTGGTAAAGCTAGCCTACCTTCCTGTGTATTTTTTTTTCATCAGTTCCCTTGATATTCTTGACCTTTTGTTTTTGCAGATGAATTTTGCTATTATTTTTTCTAGCTCTACAAAATAACTTTTCTGTAGACTAATTAGTATGACACTGAATAAGTAAATTAATTCTGATAGAATTGTCATTTTTTATTATATTGATTTGGCATATCCATGAACAATTGATTTTTTTTTCCAATTATTTAGATCTGATTTTATTTGTGGGAAAAGTATTTTGTAATTTTGTTCATAGAGTTCCCGAGTTTGTCTTGGCAAGTAGACTCCCAAGTATTCTATATTGTCTACCATTACTTTATTTTTTTTTATTTTTTTTTTAAGTGAGGCAATTGTGGTTAAGTGACTCGCCCAGGCTCACAGAGCTAGTAAGTGTTAAGTGTCTGAGGCCAGATTTGAACTCAGGTACTCCTGACTCCAGGGCCGGTGCTCTATCCACTGTGCCACCTAGTTGCCCCCCTACCATTACTTTAAATGGACTTTATTAGTCATGTATAGAAATACTGATGATTTATGTCGATTTATTTTATATTCTGCAACTCTGCTGAAGTTTTTAATTATTTCAAGTAATTTTTGAGTTGATTCTCTAGGATTCTCTAAATATACCACCATATCATCTGCAAAGAGTGATAGTTTTGTTTCTTCCTTGCCTATTCTAATTCCTTTAATTCTTTTTTTGTCTTTGATTGCTGACGCTAACATTTCTAATACAATATTAAATAATAGAGGTGATAATGGGCATCCCTGTTTCACTCCTGATCTTATTGGGAAGGCCTCTAACTTATCTCCATTATATATAATGTTTGCTGATGCTTTTAGGTAGACACTGCTTATTATTTTAAGGAAAGCTTGACCTATTCCTATGCTCTCTAGTGTTTTTAATGGGTTTGAATGCTCTATTTTGTCAAAAGCTTTCTCTGCATCTACTGAGATAATCATATGATTTTGGTTAGTTTTCTTATTGATGTGGTTTATTATGTTGATAGTTTTCCTAATGTTGAACCAACGCTGCATTCCTAGTATAAATCCCACTTGGTCATAGTTTATTATCCTGGTGATCACTTGCTATAATCTCCTTGCTAATATCTTATTTAAGATTTTTGCATCAATATTCATTAGGGAAATTGGTCTATAATTTTCTTTCTCTGTTTTGGCTCTGCCTGGTTTGGGTATCAACACTATATTCGTGTCATAAAAGGAATTTGGTAGAATTCCTTTTTCACCTATTTTTCCAAATAATTTGTATAGTATTGGAATTACTTGTTCTTTAAATGTTTCATAGAATTCACTTGTAAACCCATCTGACCCTGGAGATTTTTTCTTAGAGAGTTCATTGATGGCTTGTTCAATTTCTTTTTCTAATATGTGCTTATTTAAGGATTTTATTTCCTCTTTGGTTAACCTGTGCAATTTGTATTTTTGTAAGTATTTACCCATTTCATTTATATAATCAAGTTATTGGCATAGAGTTGGGCAAAATAGTTCCTAATTGTTGCTTTAATTTCCACTACATTATTGATAAAATCACCCCCCTCTTTCATTTTTTTTTTTTTGCGGGGCAATGGGGTTAAAGTGACTTGCCCAGGGTCACACAGCTAGTAAGTGTCAAGTGTCTGAGGCCGGATTTGAACTCAGGTACTCCTGAATCCTGGGCTGGTGCTTTATCCACTGCGCCACCTAGCCACCCCTCCCCTCTTTTATTTTTGATATTTGTAATTTGGTTTTCTTCTTTCTTTTTTTAATCAAATTAAACAAAGGATTATCTATTTTATTGGGTTTTTTTTTAATAAAACCAGCTACTAGTTTTATGGATTAATTCTATAGTTTTATTGCTTTCAATTTTATTAATTTCTCCTTTGATTTTCAGGATTACTAATTTAGTATTTAATTGGGCATTTTTAATTTTTTCTTTTTCTAGCATTTTTAGTTGCATGGCCAATTCATTGATCTCCTCTTTCTCTTTTTTATTCATATAAGCATTTAGAGATATAAAATTTCCTCTAAGAGCTGCTTTAGCTGCATCCCATAGGTTTTGGTATGTTGTCTCATTATTTTCATACTCTTGGATGAAGTTACTGATTATTTCTAAGATTTGTTGTTTGACCCACTCATTCTTTAGGATGAGATTATTTAGTTTCCAATTAATTTTCAGTCTACCTTTCCATGACTCTTTATTTCATGTAATTTTTATTGCATCATGATCTGAGAAGGATACATTTACCATTTCTGCCTTTCTACATTTGACTATGAGGTTTTTGTACCCTAATACATGGTCAGTTTTTGGAAATATGCCATGTACTGCTGAGAAAAAGGTATATTCCTTTCTATCCCCATTCATTTTTCTCCAGACATCTATCATGTCTAACTTTTCTAACATTTTATTCACCTCTTTCACTTCTTTCTTATTTATTTTGTGGCTCGATTTATCTAATTCTGAGAGGGGAAGATTCAGATCCACCACTAGTGTAGTATTACTGTCTATTTCCTCTTCTAACTCCTTTAACTTCTACTCTAAGAATTTGGATGCTATACCACTTGGCACATACTTGTTTAATATTGATATTACTTCATTATCTATAGTACCTTTTAGCAAGATGTAGTTTCCTTCCTTATCTCTTTTAATGACATCTATTTTTGCCTTTGCTTTGTCTGAGATAAGGATTGCTATGCATGCTTTTTTTACTTTAGCTGAAACATAATATATTCTGCTGCAGCCTTTTACCTTTCCTCTATGTGTATTTCTCTGCTTCAAATGTGTTTCTTGTAAATAGCATATTGTAGAATTCTGTTTTCTAATCTACTCTGCTATTTGCTTCCGTTTTATGGCAGAGTTCATCCCATTCATATTCACAGTTATTATTACTATCTATTCCCCTCCATTCTATTTACCCCCTTTGTACTTCCCCCTTCTTTCACCCTATTCCTCCTCAGCAACGTTTTGCTTCTTACCCCTGCCTCCACCAATCTGCCCTCCCTTTTTATCACCCCCTTCCCTTTTCTTTACCCTTTTCTCCCTTGCTTCTGCCCTCTCTTCTATTAGTCCCCTCCTTTCCTCTTACCCTTTTACTTCCCTAAAGAATAAGATAAGTTTCTTTATCCAAATGAATGTATATGTTATTCCTTCTTTGAATCAAATCTAGTGAGAGTAGGGTTGAAACAATGTTCACCCCTCCCTTCTTTCCCTGTATTGTAATAGGTGTTATTTCACCTCTTGATATGATGTAATTCATCCCATTCCACTTCCCCTTTTCTCTGCTCCCCATAAACTCCCTTTTTAACCCCTTAATTTTCTTTATATCATCACATCAAAAGACAATTTATATTTATATCCTCTGTGTATAATCCTTCTATCTGCTCAAATACATATACAGTTCTCGAGTTATCAGTATTATTTTACTGTGTAGGAATGTAAACAGTTTAACCTTATTGCATAACTTTTTACCCCTGTTTACCTTTTTAATCTTCTCTGGAATCTTGTATGTTAAGATCGAATTTTCTATTCACTTCTGGTCTTTTCATCAGGAGACCTTCAATTTCATTGAATGTCCATCTTTTTCCCTGAAAGAGAATGATCAGTTTTGCTGATTCTTGACTGCAATCCAAGCTCCTTTGCCTTTCTTATATCATATTCCGAGCATTATGATGCTTTAAGGTTGAAGCTGCCAGGTCCTGAGCAATCCTGACTGTGTCTCCATGATATTTAAATTGCTTTTTTCTGGCTGCTTATAGTATTTTCTCCTTCACATAATAATTCTGGAATTTGGCTACAATATTCCTTGGAGTTTTCCTTTGGGGGTCTCTTTCAGGAGGTGATCAGTGGATTCCTTCAATGACAATTTTATCCTTTGATTCTATAATATCAGGGCAGTTCTCCTTAATAATTTCCTGGAATATGGTGTCAGGACTCTTTTTCTGATCATGTCTTTCAGGGAGTCCAATAATTCTCAAATTGTCTCTCCTGGCTCTGTTTTCCAGATCAGTTGTCTTTGCAATGGGATATTTCACATTTTCTTCTATTTTTTCATTCTTTTTTGTTCTGTTTGAGTGATTCTTGGTGTCTCATGGAGACATTATTTTCCAACTCTTCAATTTTAATTTTTAAAACATTGTTTTCTTCAGTGAGATTATGTACCTTTTTTCCATTTGGCCAGATGAATTTTTTAAGGAATTGTTTTCTTAAGTCAATCTTTGTGCTTCCTTTTCCAAGCTGCTGATTATTTTTTCATAATTTTCTTATGTTGCTTTCATTTTTCTCCCTATTTTTTCTTCTACCTCTCTCAATTGCCTTTGAAAATCCTTTTTGAGCTCTCTTCCCATTTTTTCTTCTACCTTTCCCAACTGATTTTTTAAATCCTTTTTGAGCTCTTCCAAGAAGACTTTTTGTTCTTGAGACCAATTCATCTTCCTTCCTGAGGCTTCATGTGTAGGCAATTTGGGATTATTGTCCTCATTTGAGTTTGTGTTTGCCTCTTCCCTTTCTATACAGAAGCTCTCAATGGTGAGAGCTCTTTTTTGTTTCTTACTCATACTGCAGCTTATTTTTTTTTTTAAGTTGAGGTCTGCTCTGGGGGCACCAGGGTCCCTGTTTCAAGCTTCTTGTACTGGGGTATAGGGGCTGTGTCACTGGCTTTCTACACTGAGGCCTCTATGGCTTGTGGATTTCTCACCACCCTAGGCTTGCTGGCAGTGCTCACTGGGATTGGTAGGCCTGGTAGCAGCTGTCCTGTGAGTGTCACTCTAGCCCACAACCTGCCCTATCAGTTGGTGCAGGTGGGTTTTGCCACTGTCTTGCTGCACCATCAGCTTGTTGAGCCAGGATCCAGGGGCCTCAATATATATTTATATTTATTTATATGTATTTCTTTTTTGTTATTTTTTGGAGCCAGTAAGGGTTAAATGAGTTTTCCAGGGTCAGACTATATATATTTCTAAAAAAGTTTTGTTTGTCTTACCTTCTCAATGGGTAGAGTAGGGAGAGGAGGGAGGGAGAAAATTTGGAACTGAAGATAAAATATAATTGCATTTTTAAAAAATAGAAAATAAAAGTAGAAAAATATATAACATATAAATAGGAAATTTTAAAATTTATAGAATAAAATTGAATTTTAAAAACATGGGTTTAATTTGTAAAACCTTAATTTGTTTTTATAGGTATAAATTTTCATTAATCTATGATTTAATATTTTCTGATGATCATTGCCCAGAATTGCAAATATTAATTATGGACAGTGGTTCTTCACTAAATTCTAAATCTGAAGGTTTGTTCATAAGTCTAATAATACATAGTATTTGTCAAATGCTTTAAGTTCTGGAAAGTATTTTACAAATATTTTCTCATTGTAGTAGCAGCCCAGTGGGTCTGGGTCCACTTAGGGATGCTCTGGCCCTGAGGGGGACACTATGACCATGGAGAAATAAGGTTGATGAGCTTGCTTAGCTGAGTTAGAGATTACTCTTTCCTTGGAGAAGCAAAGTAGTTGAGTAAACAGGTAGTGGTTGGTCAAACAGATAATAAAGCAGCCACCCAGAAAGCTGGACTCCTTGAATTTACAACATGAGCTTAGTTGGGAGCCAGTCATATTTGCTATGTGATTAGGACCAGGTAGTGACAATAATCTCAAGTTAGAAATGTGGATTTTTTTTATTAGTCATACATCCAAATAGCTAACATCATCATTTTCAAACTGTTGTAACTTTCCAGTCTTATGTCTCTACCCCCACCCCCTTCTTGCCTCTATAAAATTGTGTTCTTCTCTTTTGTTCAGGGAGTTTGAAGTTGGACTTCTCCCAGCCATATCTCTATGGATGTTTAAGGAACATGCCATAAACCTGTACATCTGCAGGACTTGAAGCCTAGGCTTATTCTCCCAGCCATGCCTCTATGTGTCAAATAATAAAAACTTTTACTTAAATTTTGATTGTATTATCTGGGTGAGAGGAATGTTTTCAAGAACCCATCTAGCAGTAACGTAACTTATCCTCATAACAACCATGAAAGATAAGTGCTATTATTATTCCTATTTTAAAAGATGAGGAAACTGAGGCAGACAGAAGTTATATGACTTGCCCAGGGTCACATAGTTAATATGTGTATGAGGATGGATTTGAACTTAGATCTTCCCGTTTCTACATCACATAATCCATCCACTGTACCACATAGCTGACAATGAAGTATAATGATTGGCAAGAATTCCCTCATGGACTCCATGACCCACTTTGTTCCTTGCTTCTGAGGTTTGGCCTAGTTATGTTCAGGGAGAAATTAGAAGAAGTTTGTTTACAAGCTGATTTTTATATATACACATGTATAAATACATGCATATATACCTGTGCATATATGTATATATTTATATACACATATGTATACATGCATCATACTGAATACTTGATACCTCTGGTGCAGAGAACTCTTAGGGAGTGAGAGAGAAAACACCCTGTACCAATTTAGACCAATAGCTATTCTGCAATTCAAAGTCTCAGAGACTAGACTGGGACACTAAAAGAAACAATGATTTGGACAACATCAAACAGCTGCTTTGTCAGAAGAAGGTCTCGGACCCTGGGTCAGCCACATTATTTCTCCTGAAACAGGTTGTATCATTCTTGAATTGTTTATGTAGTCCTTTGAACAAAATATGGTTGATTTTTAAAATGGACTTTCTCATTTTAAGCCTTGGGAGGTCATGAAATCTAGTGGAAGAGGCAAGGAGTTTGGAATAAGAAACCTAGGTTCATGTTCCAGTTTGTCCATCATTATGACCCTGTGCACATCTTTAACCTCACTGGGCCTTGATTTCCCCTCCCACATGACTAAAATCATTATTTTCTATCTCATTTTCAGGGTTGTTGGTTCTCCTAAGTCTATCTGGGCTGCATATTGCATCAACTTCTAGATTTCTAGGTGTTGTCAATTCTTTTTGACAAGCCTGCCAGCTCTCTCAAAACAGCAGTAATTGTATTCCTCTGATCTTAGCTCTAGGTGTGGAAGCCCTAGGCAGGGAGATAGCTGCCTTGGGTTGAAGGCAATGGTTTTCCCCAGTGAGCTGACATGAATACATGGGGGTACTGGGGAAGGGAGTGTGCTTCCTCTGTAGGACCTCCCTCCATAAGGCACCTTCTGTCATAATGCCTTACTTTGCTCTCTTTTATTGGCTCCTGCCACCACCATTATCCCCTCCCCATCACTGTCCTACTGCCTGTGTGCTCATCTCCCTACTTTTCTTTTTTCACATCCCCTGATGTAGTGAGGGTCAGACAGATGTGACCACATCCACAGATGGACTGTCCTCCATCCACTCCAATTCCCTCACCTGAACTATTTTTTAACACAAGTGAAAAAGTTCATAATCATGGTTCTATTTCAAGATCTGTGTCATGTTACATGTTTCTCTGTCAGGAACCTCCCTCTTGAACAAACAAAACCTTCAAACCTTCTAGAAACTTTTGCATTCAGGTTTTTCTCACCATGAATGTATAAACCTTGGGAAAAGATTCCTGCAACAAGGGAGACCTTTCCTTATACACTGTGATAAAATAATGGGATTTAGAAGATACTCAAAGGCCCACCTGGAGATTAATCTAAACTGATTGAATTAAGTGAGAGTGATTGACTGCTGATTAGCCTATTTCAAGTTAATTAGATTGTAAGCACACCTGGCTAGCCCTTAAGAGGGTATTGTTCTGGGGCAGCTAGGTGGCACAGTGGATAGAGCACTGGCCCTGGATTCAGGAGGACCTGAGTTCGAATCCCACTTCAGACACTTAACACTTACTAGCAGTTTGACCCTGGGCAAGTCACTTAATCGCAATTGCCTCACCAAAAAAAAAAAAAAAAGTATTGTTCTCAGGAGCTAAGGACTTTGAATTTAACTCGAGACCACCTTCAAGTCCAGTGAACCAATGGATTTGGATGACACTAACCAATCATCTTGAAGTAGTGTATAAGGACCACCTATGCTCCTGACCTATAAAAAGCTTCCACACTCATGGAGAGTTCATGGTTCAAGCAGGCTCATGGCAGAGAACTTGAGGAAGAACTGGACCAGGCTGGAACTCTAAGCTAGATAGGCCTTTTCTTAACTTTCTGAACTCCACGTGAATACGTGGTATACTTTAATAAATGTTTAATGCCCAAAGACTGGTGGTAAAGCTTCTCATTTAAGGCGACCACACATTTAAATTTTAAACATCACAACACACTTCAAAGAGTTCTCCCTTCTTTCAGGCCAATGGCCCCAAGCTGGGGGGGGGTGGGGGTGGGGGTGCGGGGGACTTCTTTTACTCTTCCACCCCTGGAATCCTCCTCTCCTGCCTTTGACCTGCCCTCTCTATTGTGATTATTTTCCCTAAAATCAAACCACTAAGCACATCATGATGGCCAGTCCTATGCACACAACACTTTAGCAAAGCCCACCTTCTCTCTAACCCTCTTTTGACCTCATTTTCTTCTCTTTCCTATCCTAATCTGTTGAAATCTCACCTTCCCTTCAATGCCCAACCTGTCCTGACATCATTCCACCACCTGAAGGTAATCTATCCATCCTCAAGCTCCCCTTGGTCCTTTGCCTCTTGGTCTACTTTGCACTAGTCTCACTACCGCTTTTATCATCATGATTCATCTGGGTCTTTTCCCTTTCTTAGTGTAGTCCTACATTATATTTTAAGTTCAACAGTTCACAGACATAGAGCTGGAAAGAACCTTAGAGGCCCTTAAAAGTAGGATCTGGGTTTGGGGTTTTTTTAACAACAATTTTTGAATTTTCAGAGCTTGCTAAGTACAACATTTTGCACATGGTTGGCACTTAACAGATTATTGTTGAATTGAATCAAAGCCAAGAGAAGTGTTTTTCAAGGCCCAGGAAGCCAAGTAGCCTCTGTCAAAATTAAAGGGGTCAGTGCCTTGACAGAAACACATGCCTGTTGCCCCAAACAAAGGGAAGCTTAGGGTTCTGCTGGTATCATGGAGCTTTTGTGAATATGAAGTGTGAAGAGAGGGCTAACATTTGCCATTCATCTGGATTGGTCTGAGGAGACTTCCTGGAGGTGCTAGGATTCAATAAAATCCATATTTAACAAACTGTTAAAAACTGTTTACAACTACCTAGCCTGTGACCTAAGGCCTGATATATTTAATCCTCACCTTTTCTTTATCTGTAAAGTGGGTACAATAATAATTGCTTGATTTTTTGCCCAAGTACCCAGTGAGGAGCCAAGGAGATAATTGAAGGAAAACTGTTTTCCAGAGTTTAAAGTGTTGTGTAGATGTTCTATGTGTGGCATTGGGCTGGGAGAGCACATGCTTTTTTTTTTTTTTTTTAAGATGGGAATGAGAAGTATGGGAGGAGATTCCAAATACAAAGTATGTCATAAATAAGAGAAATCAAATGATTCATAGCAATCTTCCTTCACAGTAAGAGTTTGGATTGGCTCAACCTGTTCTTGGAAGAGACTCCAAAGAAGCATCTGTGAGTTCTTCTAGAAGTCCCTCCCAGGATTGCTCCTGAATGTAGTAGAAGAGATTTTCCTGTTTGGCATGGCAGCTAACCTGACGTCCCTGGCACATGGCTTTATCTGTGCTCTTGCTCACACACCTGAAAGCTCAAATAGCTCACAGTCGGAGCTGCCGGCAGTCTCACTTGTGACAACAAAATGGAAAGGTTTGAGCCAAGGCATTTTGAAAAAGACATACGGCCCAACAGATGACGCCTCACGTGGAGAGAGCTGGGGGTGAGGACTGCCTGCCCTCACTAGAGGGTGTATGGGCAGGAGGAGACTGACAATCAAATCAGAGTCGATGCCTTTCCCAGGCACCAAGAGTGCATGCCTTGGCAGGGGCCGTGCAAGCAGGCAGAGGAGGTGACCACCCACACAATGTTATTTCATAGCTGCCAGGAGAGGGTCCCACTGCCTCCAATATTCCTTGGACAAATGTGGCACTGTGCCTGAAATTTCACTAAGTAGCCTTATCCCTTTCATTTGAGTTCTGTTAAAGATGCAAGTGCCCATGAGATGGGGCATTTGTTAAGCTGTCATTAGTCATAGGAAGGCACCAGCTTCATAGTGAAAAGAGCAACAAAATGAATCAGGAGACATGAGCTCTAATCTTATCCGTGTCACTAACTAGACTAGTGACCTTCACCTCACTGGACATCAGGCTCCTCATAGGACAAAGGATGGTCTTTAAGGTACCTTTCAAACCTACCACTATCTGATTCTGTGATTTAGTCATTACTGTGAATAAAGAAACTGAGAACAGGTTTTAATAAAGAGGCAGTGGCAGGAGGGCAAGGGAATGAGAGGCTAGGACAGGGCACATACTATTAGTAACCTAGAATAGAATTTCAGCCAATGAATCAATTCCCAAAGTCTTTATTGACTACTATTTTATTGACTACTGTGTGCCTAGTTCTCAGGAAGGAAAGGTTGAAAATTGATGGCTTTTTAGAGTGAAATAGACCAAGTGAAGCGGTCACTGTTCTCCCTTCTCCACTGATCCATAAATACAGATCAAACATCTTTACAATTCTCCAAGAATGAATGCATGGGGTAATGAAAAGAATACTGGACTATGAGTCAGGAGACCTGAATTCTAGACTTAGCTCTCCTGTTTCCTTGCTTGTGACACAGTCAGGTCTATATTTAAGGAAAGTCACTTTGGCAATTTCATGAAGCATGGATTGGAATGGGGAGAGACTTGAGGCAAGGAGATCAATGAGGAGGCCACTGCAAGGGTGGTGGCTGTATGAACAGAGAGAAAATTACAAAGGGAGGGATGTTATAGAGGTAGAAATGGCAAGATATAGAAATTGATTGAATATGTGGGATGAAGAAGAGTGGGGGAGTTAAGAATAATACTGTGATGACAAGTCTATGTGACTGGAAGAATGCTAATGCTGGGACAGGGGGCATTGGAGATGGACAGAATAGGAGCATTCAAAACCAAACAGAAAAAGTATCATCTTTATTTTATGTGACAGCCCTTTAAATACTTGTAGACTGCTTTGGTCCCCCCCCCCACACACACACACCCATGTTCTTCTCTTGTTCAGGCTAAAGAACCTGATTGTTGTATGGTTTCCTCTCTAGGCCTCTCATTTTCTTCTGGATGCCCTCCAATTTATCAAGCCCAACATTTTAGAGATGAGAAAATGCAGGTCCATTAAGTATTAATAATCTGCTCAAAGTCCCACATTCAGGAAATAAATTGGCTAGGGCGAGAATCCAGTTCACCTGAATTATAGGCCAAAGCTCCATTTGCTATAATAGGCTATCTGTTCCTCTCCACACTTGTGGACAGCAGTCTAGGCCCTCTGCAAACCAGAGTTGTTACTTCCAGCTTGCTGGGCTGATGTAAATATGGAGAGAAAGAGGAAGGAAGAAAGAGAAGGGGAAAGGGGAGGTTAGGGAGGGTGGAAAGAAGAGAATAAAGAAGAAAGAAAGAAAACACGCATTTATTAAGCACCTACTGTGTTTCAGGCACTGAGCTAAATTCTTTGTAAATATTATCTCATTTGATCCTCACAACCCTGGGAGCTAGGTGCTATTATTATTAATCTCCATTTTACAGATAAGAAAGCAGGCACACTGGTTGAGTGGCTTCTCAGGATCAAACACTTAGTAAGTGTTCAAGGCTGGATTTGAAATTAGGTCTTCCTGACTCCAGGCCCAGTGCTATATCCACTATGCCACTTAGCTGCTTAGTGACCTTGGGCAACTCCATTCACTTCTCCTGGGTCTCATTGTATTTGCCGGCCCTGTAAAATTAGAGCTTTTGGTTCCTAGAGTACCTTCTAGCTCCAAAGTTTTTGCTAATCCCAGTGGACCCTCTTCTGGACCCTAAAGAAAGAATCTATCCAGTCTGATGGAAGGATCCCATATAGTGACTTAGTAGCTTTTCCTGCTCATTCAAAATTCAGAGTTTCAATGACAAGCAGTTCAACTCACCATTTTTTCCCCTATCTACCCTACAAGCTTCCCTTCTGAGATCATCCTTCTGTGGGTCAATCCTTCTCATCTCAAACCCTGTACTAGGCACAGACAACCTACTCCAGGCTGTTGCCAAATGGACCCCCCTCCCTAAGGTAAGCAGAGCCCAGACATGTGTGGTCCTGGCACACATTTCCCTGCAGCTGTCAGTGGGAACAGCTCTGCCTTCTCCACAGCTGGTGACAAGCATTAAGTTGACAAGACCCTTCTGTTCACTACACTTGACTTTACCTTGACACCTAAATTATCCATCAAGAATTGCATTTTTTAATGAGAGTACCTTGATGTTTCATTGTTCTTAAAGGTGCATAGTTACCGGGCCAAAGTAAGTACGAGGGGGGAGATAGCAATGCTGAAATCATTGCACACTTCACTTGAAAAGCTTTCTCTGCGGATGGCATGATCATCTCTTGCTGACAAGAAGTCAGCCCTGGGGTTAGTTTTTCCTTTGTCTTTGTCCTGTTTCTCCAAATCTGGCCTCCTGCCGGTTCTCCACTCGAATATAAATCAAATGCATGGTCTGCTCATTCACTTTTTGGTTGTTGTCAATATCCAGGCTTAGAAATGAAAACAGACACCCCACCAATTCCAAATCCCCCAGAGCAGATGCAATATCCTCAAAGTGAGAGCCGGGTGCCACCTTCCTTTCACTGTATTTTCATAAAGGCTGCTGGCTGTCAAACACCACAGGTCCTTCCTGAGGATGTTAGAGAAGCAACATTTTTAGAGCTAAAAAAGACTTTAAAGGACATTTAGTAAATCCCCACATTTTCCTGATGATAAAACTTGAGGGCCAGAGATGTGAAATGACTTTTTCTGAATCTCACAAGTTAGTAACAAAACTGCGACAGGAACCCAGGTCTCCTGATTGCTCATCTTGCTCTCTTACCACCATATACCAATTGTGATATAATCATTATTATTTCAAGCCCAACCTTTTTGTTAAAATGTCTTACCATGGGGCAGCTAGGTGGCACAGTGGATAAAGCACCGGCCCTGGATTCAGGAGTACCTGAGTTCAAATCCGACCTCAGACACTTAACACTTACTAGCTATGTGACCCTGGGCAAGTCACTTAACCCCCTTTGCCCCCGCAAAAAAAAAAAAGGTCACCCTAAAATTTATTACCACTAGTCATGTTATGAAAGAAAAATCAGAACAAAAGGGAAAAGCCATGAGAGAGGTAAAAACAAAACAAAACAAAAAAAGAAAATAATATGCCTCAATCTTCATTTAGACTCCATAGTTCTTTCTCTGGATATGTACACAAGTCTTTTAGAATTGTCAAGGCCAATCTTGATTTACCCCCCCCCATATGGATATTTGTCCCACCCAAGAAATTATTATCCCTCCCCACAATAGCAGTTTCATGAGCTGCTGTAACCAAAAGCAGAGGTAGGAAAAAAATCATCTTCTGTTAGCCAGCCTTCTAGTGGTGAGATATATATTTTCATCCCTACTGAATATTAAACTCTTTGAGGATAAAAATTATCTTTTTATCATATGAATCTTCATATGCTCAGTGGCTAGCATAACATATTGCAGTTTCCTCTTCTGTAAAATGATGAGGTTAGACTAGATGGGAATGGAATAAATATTTATACTTATACCTACTATGTGCCAGGCCCTGTGATAAGTACTTTTTATAACTATTTTCTCATTTGGTCTTTACAGTAACCTTTCGAGGTAGGTGCTACCATTATGCCCATTGTACAGTTGAAAAAACTAAGATAACCTGAGCTTAAGTGATTTGTCAACATCACGCAACTAGTAAGTTTCTAAAGATTGATATGAACAAAGGTCTTCCTGATTTGACTCCAGGTCCAGAGTTCTATTCTCTACTCTACTACCTACTTCAATGGTCCACCAGTTGCCTTGACTAGATGTTATCTTAGGTCCCTTCCAGCAATTTCATGAAGAATGAATTAATATGTGAGTGAATAGAATAAATCTCATCTCTACTACACATTTTTGTTCTCCTCTGGACCTTTTCCAAGTTCTTTCTATCTGACCTAACTGATTATCTAAACAAGTACTCTTTGAATATCTGCTCTAGGGCAGGTCTTCTGGTAGGTGTTCTATGGGACACTGAAAAACGTAAGATATGGTCCTGTCCTCAAGAACTGACAGCATCATTGTTGAGACGAGACTAAATCTCATGGGACAATCAGGAGACAACAACACAGCATACTATAGAATTAGAGTCTCTTTTACAGTCTCTGGAATGTCTCATTGTAGTGAGGTGCAAATGTAATCCTGTATTCTCAAAATACAAGTGGAACACAAGCTCTTGAAGATGTTACCAAGCTAGAAAAGCTTTGAATGGAAGGCCAAGAACACAATGTGTCTATCATCAGCCTACCAATGTAGGAAAGGTGTACTAATCATTATTTTATGAATATTTTGAGCCATATCAAAGCAAGAAGACCTTATACTAAGGAATGCTAAGGTCACCAGGAAGATGAGGAATAAGGGGAGAGTACACTCATTGATGAAATCCTAGATCTAAGTATCTAATTTAGCATTAAAATGTTTGGTTAAGTGCTGTAGGAGGCTGCAGCAGGAAGAGGTCAGTGGGAGTTGGAGTTTTCTCCCACTGACTCCCACCATTGTCTATACCGTCCTAGTGACACTTGAAATCCTGCTAGCCAGAGGTAAAGACCTTAATTCTTTAATTAGAGATATGGATTAATGTTTAAATACTCCCAAAAGAGTATTCACATTAAGGCAAGGATTCTTAGCCTTTTTCTGTGTCATAAACTCTGATGAAGCCTATGGACCCCTTCTCAGAATCATGTTTTTAAATGCATAAATTAAATATATGGGATTATAAAATAAGCCAATTTTAATGAAATATAGTTATAAAAATATTAATAACACAAGTTCATAGACCTCAGGTTAAGAACCCATGTATTAAGTCGTAAATGACTTATTAAGGGCTTTTTATTTGTTTAATATGGAAACATTGCTGAACTGTAAGAATGTTAAGCACATAAAAAGGGAAGTAACATAAAGAAAATTAGTTGAAAGAAATAGAAAAATAGAGGCTGAGAATGTGCTAAATAAGAATTGGGGAATTCACAGCTTTGTTTGGAAACGGGCCTGCTTAAAAGATAAATAAGGAATATAGACAATAAGATGAATGGGAAGTTTGAAGAAAAGCATCAATGAAGACACAAATATGGGATGGGACTAAGCCTAGAATATAATGAGAAAATGGAATCAGGAAATAACAATATCATTCCTGGATGAAACATGTGCTATCTGTTGTAGAGAGATGGTGAATCAGAAGGCTTTAAAAACAAACAAAAAACAATGCGCAACCTTAGGAAACACACAAAGGGTTGTCAAAGTTAAGAGCTATCCACGGGGGCCAAGGGGAAAGTCTTGGATGTTAGGGATGTTGAAAGTCCCACTGGAAGGTGGAATGCAGGCCAGATCCATTTACAAACATGGTTCACACACAGGTCAGCTGAAATAGAAGTGAGAGACCCAGAAACTTCACTTTAGTGACTTAAAAGGCAAAATACAATCATTGAAGAAAGGGGGAGGGAGATGAAGGAAAAGTTTTTTGGGAAATGAAATTTTCCCTGCAGATTTACTGGAAAGTTTTTTTCAGGAATGTTGAAAAAGTAAGTTGGGAGATAAAATACAGAGAAACAGCACAAATAGACACACATACACACAGATAGATGTATGTATATCCAGATTCCAACAACTATATATATCTATACCTATATATATATGTGTGTGTGTGTGTGTGTATACACACATGTATATGTGTGTATATATATATACATACATGTAAGTGTACACAAGGAGTTTCTCTCCGTGTGTGCATAGATACAGGTACACATACATTTATATTTACATGTACAGTACACTTACACATGCACACACATAAATATACATGTGTATATCTACACATGTGTATATGCATATATGTTTAAGAAGTCTATAGTTTAACAAGTACCTGTGTGTATGCATGTATATGTGTATGTATATATATGTATATAATGTTATCGTTTCTATAGACTTCTTAATCATACAATAATATACATGCACACATATAAATAATACATACATGCATGAATACATATTTGAGGAGTCTCTAGAAGCCAAGAAAATTTGAACTCAGAGAAGGAATTCCTTCTACTGCCTCACAAATATGACACACTAAATTTACACACATTCAGTCTCTCAAACAAGGAGAAAGTGTCTTCATTTGTCATGTTAAGGGTTGTAAAGTCACTGTTCCAGAAGCCACAGAGGCTGCCTCTGATAAGGTCATATTGAAACTTCCTGCTGGATGGAGCCAGGTTTTTGAAAAAGGGACACAATGATCTATGCACAGGCAAGAGGTGGACTCGCTCTCCTCCATAAAATATAGTGAAGCTAAGCCACTGCCTAACTCAACTTTTACTTTGTCAAAAGTTGCTCAAACCTTTACTAGGGATCCAGAACTTACCTCAAGCTGCCTGTTGATGATGAAGTTACTTCATTCCAGGATTTGACAACCTATGACTTGTGAGCCATGAAGTTGGATGGGAGATGGTTCTAAGTACCAAGCACAAAGGTATCATCCAATATGATGGCATAGACTGTGTTTCATGTTGGTCTTCATGCTCCTAAAGCCAACTCACTGTTTGGCTCAAGTGAGTGCTAATAAATTTTTGCTGAGTTGAATAGAACTGAATGGTTCCAGGAGAGACAGGAACATAAGCTGTAGTTAATCAGGGTGCAGCTAATGGGTATAAACCATTTTGCTCCCAATCTCATAGCACACAAGTCCTAAATTGTCAAATCCTAAAATGAAACAACTTCATCGGTAGAAAATCTGAGGGAAATTCTGGATTCTAGCAAATATTTGGGCAACTTTTGACAAGGTAAAAGTTGAGTTGGGCAATGGCTTACCATCACTGTATTTTATGGGGGATAGCAGGCTCACCCCTTGCCAGTGCATATAGATCATTGTGTGTAAATTGTTGTCAGAGCCCAGCAGGGAGGTAACCACCATATGAATTCAGAACCTGACTTAGGGGTTTTGTGCCAGGTAGTGGGGAGAAGGAAGAATCCCTTCTCTCCCTGGATGTTGCACATAGTCACAGCTCTCTTAGGGATAGCTACAGGGGAAGCAAAGTAAAGTGGAGAGTCCAGGACTTAGGACCAGGAAACTAGTGCTCATGTCCTGACTCTTACACCAGCTATGATGTCTTGGGCACAGCTTATATGTTTCTTTATCTGTCAAATGAGCACCAGAATATATTGATGAACAAAGGCTTAGGTTACAAGTCTTTTGTAATGGTAATGGAAAAGTAGCATGTATATGTGAGCTATTATTAATGGGCAACTAGGTGGTACAATGGATAGAGCACTGGGCATAAAGTCAGGAAGAACTGAGTTCAAATTCAGTCTCAGACACTTATTAGTTATGTAACCCTGGGCAAGTTGCTCAACTTCTGTTTGTCTTAATCACTGAAGAAGGAAATGGCAAACCATTCCAGTATCTTTGCCAAGAAAATCCCAAATGTGGTCATAAAAAGTTAAACACACCTGAAATGACTGAAAAACACTATGTTATTACTAATATTTTCCTCAATTTTAGCCCTTATGAAGGTAAAGAACCTGCAAAAACTCCAGTTGTCTGTCCAGCTCATCCCCCAAGCAATCTTTAAGGATATAAGTGCCAACTATATGTCAGGCTCAAGAGCTCACAATCTAATGTGGGAGAGAACATGCAAACAACTCTATATGAACAAACTATAGGTTAAAAAGGAAATAATCAAGAAAGGGAAGTTACTGGATTAAGAAAATTGGGAAAGTTTTCCAGTAGAAGGTAAGATTTGATCTAGGACTTGAAGGCTAAGGAAACCAGGAATCAGAAAAGCAGAGGGAGAACATTCGAGGCATGGAAGACAGCTCGTGATAATATTCCCCCATCATTGTGCACTCAATACCCAACAACATCATCCATATTTCATGAGGTCTTATCTGCATCTTCCAGGTCTCTTTATCTTTTGTTTTTGTTGTTCAATCATGAGGTAAATATAGGTAAGTGACTTGCCTTGGGTTACAAGCTAGTGAATGTCTGAGGCCAGATTGGAACTCAGAAAGATGAGTCTGCCTGATTCGTGGACCCATAGTCTATGCACTGGACCATCTAATTGCCCTCTCTTTGTCTTTACAAGACAGATATTAACATAGGGAAAGGGAGGAAAGATAGACTGGGTGAGGCAAGAAAGGTCCAACCCCACATTGCTTTGGGGAGGCAGAATGGTGATGGCTCTCCAGAGCAAAAAAAAGCAAGAGAAATTTGCTTCCTATTTCTTAAATGTTGCCTGGTGTTACTTCAGGAATTTTCTTATTGCATCCCTAGGTACTGATTCTTGCCATTTCATAGATGTAGAGAGTAACTGAAGCACAGGGGAAAATGAGTTGTATAAATGGGATGAGATATCCTAAACTCAAAGTGGGAGATGATCTTAGAGGATAAGTTTAACTCATACTTTAGGAATTTTTTTTTATAGTATCTCTAAGACATGGTCATTCACCCTTCACAAGAACTCAAGTACTGGAGAATCCACAGGCAGCTGGTTCCACTGTTTGTTTTTTGGGAGGTGGGGGGAGTGAGAGCTAATGGCTTGCAATTTGTTCTTCATATCTAGCCAAAATCTACCTGTGTTCAAAATCCACCTGATGATCCTGGCTCTCTGGGGCCTTGACAAACAAGTCTCATCCTTCTTCTATATGAGGACTTTGAATACTCTAATAGAGCCATCCATTCTCAACCTGGGTTCTCTTCTCCACTTAAATTGCTGGTTATATTGATTAGGACAGAGGTTAGGAATGAGCAGAAGGCAGGGTGATAGAGTGGACCTGGATTCAAATCCTACCTTGACTTTATATCTGTATATACTAGGGAAACTCACTTGAGCTCTTTAATATTGAGTTTCCTCATCTATTTAACAAAGGGGTTGAACTAGAAAGTGTGTGAAGTTACTCCCAAGTCTAGATCTAGGATGCTATGGTCCTTCTGGTCAATGTCTCACGCACTCTATCAGTGGTAATTCTGAACAGTAACATTCAGAAGTTTAAGGAAATGAAAAAGGAAGGTGGGGGAGATATGGGGCGGGAGGAATGGATAGGGAGAGAACACCATATTTTTAGCCCAGGTTTGATCTTCCTGAGCAGAAATTGGGCAGCAACTTTAAAAGTGCAAACCCAGTCTACAGACTATAAATACATAATTGCTAGTGTTGAAATGCTGTTGAAAGGTTGTTGTGTAAAAAGGAGGAGGGGGAAGCAATATGTTAGAGAGAACATTCCCTGAGTTGGCTTGGCATGTTAACTTTTCAAAAAAGTTACAGATGAAAATCTCCTGGAACTAAACAAGGAGGAAATTTCATTATTTTTCCAGGAATAATTCATCAAGAAATGGGGTACAGTTCTAATTTAACATGGGATCCTGTCATGTTAACCAGAGGGGCTTGTTCCAGCAATAGAATTTATCTTATTAACATTTCCCTAATTTTAAATAATAGCTATTGGAATCACCATGCCCTTTAAACCTGCAATGGGAACACATTTCTCCCCCCAAGTTAGGACTACTGACCATGTAGATATTTTGTCTTTTTTGTCACATTGGGAGAAGATTCCTAGTTTTCTTGTCCACCCTCAGACCAGCTTTCTAGCTTCCTGCTTTTTAGTGGGTAGAACAATGGACTCCAACCCTCTCTGTACTTACCACAATGTATATACAGCATGGGAAACAAAATCCTTAATTAACTCAGTTCACCTGATAACAGGAAGAGAGTAGTATAACCATATTTAAAAATGAAAAGAGGGCAGTGAGGTGGCACAGTGGATAGAGCACTGGCCCTGAAGTCAGGAGGACCTGAGTTCAAATCCGGCCTCAGACACTTGATACTTGCTAGCTGTGTGACCCTGGGCAAGTCACTTAACCCCAATTGTCTCATCAAATATATATATATATATATATATATATATATATATGAAAAGAAGCAGTATTGCTGAGACAGAGGAAAAGGGAGAGAAAAAATGAAAAGAAGGGGAGAGAAGAGGAGAGGTGAAAGGGGGAGGCAAGAAGAGACATACATAAAAAAAGATAAAAGAGATAGAGGAAAAAGATAGGCAACAAAGAAGGACAAAGCAACAATGGGGAGGGAGAGAGAGAGAATAAGAAGAAAAAAGAGACTTACTAATAACAATGGAAAAAGGCATAAATTCTTATATACCCTATTCTTTTATCATTCAAAGTATTCCTGCTATGTATCACTAGCAATCATTTCCCAGTAGCAATTTCCTACTGGATACCCATAAACCACTTAACTGTTCTGCTCTCATTCCTTCCTTCCTCATAGAAACATCTAGAGCAAGGGATTCTTCTCAATTTTCCTTTCTATATTTCCTTAATGTCTACTTCAAACAACATATATGAAGAAGTGTAGAAACAAACAAGTATTAATTGCCTATTGTATACAGTGCACTATGCAAATGCTGGGGGATATTATCCAACATTTAGAGAACATATGGTCTCTTGCCATCACGAAGATTACAAATAAACAAAGTAGCTATAATATACAGTGTTATATGAAAAAAAAGAGAGAAAGGTAAAATCAATTTCTATGTGAACTTGGGAGAAAGGCAGATAATTTGGGAGTTGGATGGGAAAAAAGGAAGGATTTATGAAGGATATATCATTAATTTGGGATTTAAAGGATAAATAGAATTGAGTTAGATGAAGAAAGAAAATTTTATCCAAGAAACAACAGGAGTCAAAGCCTAATTTGGAAGAGTGGTGGATGTATTATGGAATCAGCAGAAGATATTATTTTGAAGCATAAAGGGTGATGAGGGAAATAAAATGAAGCAAAGGTAGTAAGTTAGTATAGTGTCAGGTGGTAGAAAGCCTTGAATGATAGGCAAAGGCACTGGCATTTTACTTAGTACACAAAAGGGAAGCTACCAAATTATGAAACAGAAAGAGGTGTGGTCGGATCTGTCCATCTAGTTCTCATAAAGGCATTTGTTTGTCCCAATGTTCCTGTAATAACAATTCTGACTATCTCAATGCAAGTCTTAAAAATTAGAGAAGTATGAGTTCTTGTTCATGCCTTACCCCCCTCCCTTACCCTCAGGAGTACCATATGCAGAGTAGGTAGTCTACCCATTATCCTGATTAAATAATCACAGTGTGCAAAATGGATCAAATTATCTCCCTTTACATCTAGAAGGATTCTTTGAATAATCTCTATTTTTAATTTATTTTTAAAGTATTTCTCTCCTTCCCACTGCACCCTTCTTCAAATTGAACAATAAAAAAAAAAGAAAAACAAAACCCACATAAAAAATACACACAATCCAGCAAAATAAACTCCCATATAGGCCATGCCTGAAAATTCATACCTCTCTGCATTTTCAGTTCATCACTTTTCTGGCAAGAGAAGGTAGGTAGAATGCTTCCTCTTCAGTCCTCTGGGTTTGTGGTTTATCATTACATTTATGAGAACTCTTTCAAATTCATTCTTCTTTATAATGTTGTTATCACAGTAGAAATTGTTCTTCTAGTTCTGCTGACTTAACTGTGCATCAGTTCATAGATGTTTTCTCACTTTGCTCTGAAACTGTCCATTTCATCATTTCCTTTAATATAACAATACCCCATACCTCACCATTACCAAAATTTGTCTAACTACTCCAAAATAGTTGGGTACCCCAATAGTTTTCAATTCAGAGTTACTGTGAAAAGAGATGCTAGAAAAGGGGAGAGAGAGAGAGAGAGAGAGAGAGAGAGAGAGAGAGAGAGAGAGAGAGAGAGAGAGAATCCTTTCCACCTTTCTTTGATATCTTTGGAAAATGTCACTTTTCCCAGGGAAGAGTACCTGACTGGGGGAGAGTGTTGGACTATGGAATATTATCTCCATGACAGAAATCAGCAACAATGTGGGAAGACTTTCTTGGAATCTGTGGGCAAAGTATTTAACAAGAATGTATTGAGGTTGCTATGGACCCACTCTTCTGAGAGGTTCTGTGTGAAATAAAAGAATAGGAAAACACATGCTCCCCACCATTACAATCTAGAGTGAAGGACTCATATAGTCAAATATCACAGACATTCAAAGAAGGATGACATCAGGGATTTATTTGTTTGTTTGTTTGTTTTTAATCGGGAGAAAACCTATCATTCTGTGTTTCAGTTTGAGGGAAACCATTTTGGTGCTTATCTTTAGGGGGTCCCTATTTCCTTTTAATTTTTTACATCTTCCTGAATCAGTCAGTTCACCATCTAGAGGCCTATCCCAGCCTAGAGATAACAGATAGGCCTGAGCATCACAGGCAATTCCCTATGTGCGTTCCAGAGTCCCCAGCTGAGCTGCTGGCATCAGTGCAAGAGCCTGGGGCTTTCTTTGTTAATATGGAATGTGTGCTGTGTGCTGAAGAACTATTAAGGGGTTTCAACTTTAATTAAAAACCTTACTGTATAAAACATGAGAACGTAATTTTAAAGGGGAGAGATAGTCTAAATATTCAAATTTTCAAAACCCTTCCCCCCGCTTTGAGAAAAAAAAAATGACCATCTACCCATAAGCCATTCTTATATCTGGGTTACTGGAAACTGGAAGATCTAACACGTCATGCCCTAAGTCTTCATGCTGAAGCCTCACTCCAGCCCTGGAATTCACAACACTGCAAGTACTGTCCATGGCTGTGCCCTCTCCCTCTGGATGAAATCAGAACCTCTATTTAAGAAGGGAACTCAGACCATCTTCTCCAGGCTGTGCCAGTTTCTCTAACATGACCCATTACTCCCACAGCTTCCTCATATGTGTTGTCTTCATCTGTTACAATGCAAGATCATTGATGTAAGGGATAGCCTTTCCACTTATATTTGCATTCTCAGCTTTTCACTGGTGAGGTAGATCAATGTCCATCCAACCCTGTCTCTGCAACTCTTGATCATCTCTTTCCATGAATGGTCACACTGATTCTATTAAACATGATGAAGGTCTTCTTCATTCTTGTTTTTGAATCATAAAAAGTATTTTATTTTCCAGTTAAATGTAAACATAGTTTTTAGACATCTGTCTTTATAAGGTTTTGAGTTCTAAATTGTTCTCCCTCCTTCCCTTCCTTCCCCCCTCCCCAAGAAAGAAAGCAATATGATATAGCTTATATATGTAAAATCACATTAAACATATTAGTCCTGTTGTGAAAGAAGAATCAGGACAAAAGGGAAAAACTGTAAAAAAAGAAAAATGTAGAAACAGTATGTTTCAATCTGCATTCAGATGCTGCAGTTCTTTTTTCTGAATGTGGAGCACATTTTCCATCATAAGTCCTTTTGAATTGTCTTGGATCATTGCATTGCTGAGAAGAGCTAAGTCCATCATAGTTGATCACTGTACAATGTTGTGTTACTGTATACAGTGTTCTCCTGGTTCTGCTCATTTCACTCAGCATCAGTTCACTTAAGTCTTTCTAGGTTTTTCTGAAATCTGCTGGCTCATCAATTGTTATGCACAATAGTATTCCATGACATTCATAAACCACAACTTGTCCAGCCATTCCCCAATTGATGAGCATTCCCTAGATTTCCACTTCTTCGCCACCACAAAGAGAGCTGCTATAAATATTTTTGTACATGTAGGCCTTTTTCCCTCTTCTATGATCTCTTTGAGATACAGACCTAGTAGTGGTATTATTGGGTCAAAGGCTATGCACAGCCCCATAACCCTTTGGTCATAGTTCTAAATTGCTCTCCAGAATGGTTGGATCAGTTCACAACTCCACCAACAATGTAATAGTGTTACAATTTTCCCACAGCTTCTCCAACATTTATTATATTCCTTTTTTGTCATATTAGCCAATATGATAGGTGTGAGGTGGTACCTCAGAGTTGTTTTAATTTACATTTCTTTAGAACATTTATTCATATGGTAATAGATAGCTTTGATTTTTGTCATCTGAAAATTGCCTGGTCATATCCTTTGACTATTTCTCAATAGGAGAATGACTTGCATTCTTATAAATTTGATTTAGTTCCCTATATATTTTAGAAATGTTCCTCATTTATTAAAAGAAAAATTCTCCCCTATGTTTTCTATTTTCTTTGTCTTCCTCATGGAGGTTAACACAAATTTAAATGGACAGTTATTGTTCAAAAAAGACATGATGGGGGGCAGCTAAGTGGCATATGGATAAAGCACTGGCCCTGGATTCAGGAGGACCTGAGTTCAAATCTGGCCTCAAACACTTGACACTCAACTAGCTGTGTGACCCTGGGCAAGTCACTTAACCCTCATTGCCCTGCAAAAAAACAAACACACAAACAAAAACACATGAGGTTTGGTTGATTGACAAAGGCAAAGAGAGTTGCAAAGTTCCCTAATACATGTATCCCCTGGTCCATTCCCCATCATTCACAAATATAAATGAAATCCCAGAAACAGAGGTATGGAAAGGGCTGTAAAAGATCATCTCTCAAAAATAGGACACATTTTTACCACACCTCTTAGTATTGTTTGAACATATCATGACCTTTCCCTCAACTCATATTATTGAGATCTACTCTGTCCCTTTGCTTGGATGAATATATATGTTTAGATAGCTAGTCTTTAACAAGGGAAACAGTAGAGTTATAAAGTTCTTACAGATTAATGATATAAACACAAAATATGAATCTGGGATGACTAATCTATACCAGGGCTTCTTAAACTTTTTTTCATATGTGACCCCTTTTCACCCAAGAAATTTTTATGAAACTCTGGGTATATCAGTATAAAAAATAGGTATATATAACCTTTTTCTCTTGACAAATTTTTGGGACCCCCATGTTCAATTACACAATTCCATATGGGGTCACATCCCACAGTATAAGAAATGTTATTCTAGACCATACTCATGCTGATGCAGATTTCGGGGTAGGGATGTGAATGGGGACTGTTAAAAGAGAGAGTTGTCTACATTTCTTTAAAAATAGATTTGTTATGAAAAAATAGAAGTAGAGAATATGATACAGCTACAAAAATACAAGCACTGTTTTGTTTTGTTTTTTTTTGTTTTGAGTCAGCATACTTAGAGGACATGGGCAATGTAAATATCTTTCTTAGACAATCTATAATCCAAAATTTTTTGGCAAAAGTATGACTTTGTGTAAGAATTATACAGAAGACTGTAGCTGTATAGACAAGGCCCTAGTGGTAGAGTTTCAGGGAAGAGCTAGGCTTTCTATTGGACATAGAGTTCCTCAGTTTTTGTTTTTGTTTTTTGATAGATAGCCAGGTCCATCTGCTTGCTGAAACATTTTCATGTAATGCACATGTGTTCATGTGGGCATATTTCCTCTTCTCAGCATTTTTCCCCAGGGTTGAGTGAGGGGTAGTATCTCTGTGGGGTATCTTCAATGGCTCTGGGTAGCAGGAACAGGGAGAGGAGGCAATTTAATTCATTACAATAATGTATGTGCTTAATCTCTTTTTTTGTAAATGAGTCCTGTGGCTATGCAACTGGTGCATACAGTATTTATAAATACGATTAATATGGTGTCCATTTCCAGGAATGAGATCACAACAAAATGAGAAAAAACAGCATTAAGTCAACCAAAAGCCGCTAGCCAGAGTCTATGCTCAGTTGTTTTTGAGCAATCTGAGCTTAATTGGCCCCGTGCAGTAGAAATATGAAGTTAGAAAAATATAGCTTTCTATAGATGGATGAAGCCTTGAACCATTGGCTGGTTCAGTCTCTTGCTGCCAAGCAGATGGATGCCTATTCAGGGTAGATAGTTCCTCACTCTGTTTTCAGAGATTTCAGGGAATGGAGGCTCCACAGGCCCTTTGGCATTTCACCCTTTCATTTGTTCACTCATTCATTCATTCAATCAATCAACATTTGTCATATTATTCATTTAAACATTCATTCCATCACAATTGGCTAACCAGGTGCTATGGTTTTGGCCATAGCATCATCTATGAATTTTTTTGTTTGTTTGTTTAAGATAGAGAGGGCTTGAGATCTATCTACATTGTCACCTTCGCTGCAAAACATATGGATCCTCAAAATATTTTTTAAAAAATCAACATTTAACAATTATGAAGAAATACTGAAATGAATAATGACATGAGCTGTTGTTTTTATTATTTTTATTATCCCAGCAAATGTTTGTTTACTATGCACTATGGTTAAGAAAGTGTTTTATACAATGAGAGTTATAGAAAAGTATATGGTACTGTCTCTGTTTCCATGTAGCTTACCCTCTAGCTAGGAAAGCAAAATATATAAATTCATTAAAAGATTTATTGATAATGGTAATTCATATTTATGGAGCACTTTAGCGTTTACAAAGTGATTTCCTCACAATAACTTCATGAAATAGGCAGTATAAGTATTATGTCTATTTCATATATGATGAAATTAAATCTTAGAGAGTTTAAGTGACTTGCCAAAGGTCAAAAAGAACAGAGAGCAATCCAATTGATTGTGTGCAAGGGTGGGTACCTTCTAGTCCCTTTTTTTTTTTTTTGAGGGTAGTGTTCTTCCTATTTCTTTTCAGTAAATAGGCCCTTTAAAATTTTAATTGAGGTCAATTGGGATTCATTCTAGATGTGTGCTCTTGAGCAAGTGTGCTACAAACTCTAAACCCTTAGGATTATTCCTAGAACCCTGAGGATAGAAAGAGTATTCTCTTCTCTGAGAACCTAAGTTCCCAGACCAATGGGAATTGAGAGAGTGAGTCCAGGGACAATGCTAGCCATTATTACTACAATATCAGCAACCTTGCCCCAAACAGAAGGATCAACATCAGTGTTGATCATTTCATTCTATGTCTCCCCAAAGGACTGAAGTTGTAACCTATACTTGAATAAAACTCCTTTCCACCATTTCTCAGACAGGTATCCAACTGCCTTTTAAGATAACCCATTCCATTACATTCTTGGACAGATCTGATTGTTAGGAACCTTTAAATCAAGCATAAATCTGTCTTTATGAACCTTCCACCTATTGCTCCTAATTCTGTCCTTTGAGTCAAGCAGAACAGGTCTAATCATGCTTAGCAAAGTGCCTGGCACAGAGCAAGCACTTAAGAAATGCTTACTGCCATGACACTTCTTGATAAACTTCTAGACTTATCACATACCTCCTCCTGCCCCCTCCATGGCTTCTCTTCATGGCTTCATTCTATTCATCTTCATAGGGTATTTTTCGAGTCTCAAAGCATTCGAACATTTGAGTCACTTTCAACTAATGTCAAGTTTGTCTGGATCTTTCCTAAAATGTGGCCCTTAGAACTGACCTAATATACTACTCCAGATGTTTTCCCACTAGAGCAGAGTACAGGATTATCAGTTCCCTGTTTCTACACACAGTGCTTTTCCCTACAACCTAGCATTGCTGGGTTGTTGTTGTTGTTGTTTGGTTTTTTGTTTGGTTGCGGGTTTTTGCCTGCTATTTTAAATTGCTAGCACTTATTAAGTTTTAGACTGACCAAATTTCTCAGATCTTTTCCCAAAAGGGTGATCAATTATCCAACATTTCTTCATACATATTATATCTTGTGTTTTTTATTTCTTTTTACTCCAATTGTAGAGATTTACATTTATCCATTAACTCTCATCTTATTTTATTATAACCTGTCAAGATCTTTTGAGTACCTGATTCTCTCCTCTAATATATCAGCTGTCCTGCTGATATTTATTCTGTCTGCAAATTAAAAAAAAAGTTTTCTGATTTTATTCAAACAATTGATAAGAGCACTGAACAACATAGGTCCAGAGCAGATGCCTGGGACACTATATTAAAGAACACATTGCAAGTTAATATCATTCCATTAATGACTTTGTATGGAAGGAAGAAAGACGAAAGGAGGGAAGGAAGTTGTTTTGGGGGGATCTTTTTTGTTTTGTTTTGTTTGTTGTTTGTGGGACAATGAGGGTTAGGTGACTTGCCCAGAGTCACACAGCTATTAAGTATCAAGTGTCTGAGGCAAGATTTGAACTCAGGTTCTCCTGAATTCAGGGCTGGTGCTTTATCTACTGCACCACCTAGCTTCCCCCTAGAAGTTGGTATTTCTTAAGCACCTACTATGTGCCAAGCAATATACTAAGTACTTTATAAATATTATATCAATTTATCTACACAACAACCTTGGGATAAAGTTACTCTTACATTTTACAGTTGAGGCAAGAAAGGTAAAGAAGGAATAAGCTTTAATATAGTACCTACCATATGCCAGGAGTTATGCTAAAAAATGTTTGCACATATTATCACATGCGATCCTCCCAACAATCTCAGAAGGTAGTTGCTATTGTTCTCCCCATTTAGCATTTTAGGAAACTGAGGCAAACAGAGGTTAAGTGATTTGTCCAAGGTCATGCAGCTAGTAAGCGTCTGAATCCATATTTGATCCCAGGTCTTCTTGACTCTAGGCCAGGTAACATCTAAACCATCAGCCTTCCAGTCATTCAGCAATTTTGGAATCCCATTAACTATACCATGATCTAGCTTTTAATCTTGTCTACAAATACAGGATAAGAAACTATGTTCATGCTTGGAAGAAATCTAAGGATATTATGTCTCCAATCTTTCTCTGCTCTACCAATCTGGTTATCCTGTTAGAAAAGGCATTGCAATTAGTCTGATGCAACCTGTTCTTGAAGAAGCCATGGTGGTCTTAAATGATCATTTCTTTCCTTCCTAAATTTTCACTAACTACCTCTTTAGTATTCTAGAATTTTGCCAGTAATGGAAGCCAAATCCAAAGGGTTAGAGAATTGAAGCTGGAAAGGAGTATGGGAGGCATCCAATCCAACGACCTCATTTTATAGGACAAGAAACTAAGGCACAGAGAAGTAAAATTGCTTGCTCAGACTCACTCAACTAGTATCTGAGGTAGGAATTGAACCCAGGTAATGTTGACTCCAGTGCCCCTTCTACTCTGTCATATTTTCATCTTACTAGCCTAGAGATTGTAGACTAACATCCCTTCCTTCTTTTTTTTTTTTAAGTTGGGATTTTTTTCCTATCTCCATTTATCTTGGGTACATTTCATTCTCCATGATCTTTCAAAAATCTTAAATGGTGAAATATTCATTTGTTAATTGTGTGAAAGATATTTTTGATTAGAGAGAGAAAGCAAAGAGATATGGCAAAGGAGACCATTTAGGAGGCAATTGCAATTAATATTTCCTACATTTTAAAATCTAATTCACTTACTTTCTTTTGTAATGTTATTCAATATCGGTCTTGCCTAGTGCTTTCCAATTCATTTCTAAAAGAAAGTATTCAGAGGCAGCTAGATGGCGCAGTGGAGAGAGCACTGGCCCTGGAGTCAGGAGGACCTGAGTTCAAATCTGACCTCAAACACTTGACACTTACTAGCTGGTTGACTCTGGGCAAGACACTTAACCCTCATGCCAAGAAAGAAAGAAAGAAAGAAAGAAAGAAAGAAAGAAAGAAAGAAAGAAAGAAAGAAAGAAAGAAAGAAAGAAAGAAAGAAAGAAAGAAAGAAAGAAAGAAAGAAAGAAAGAAAGAAAGAAAGAAAGAAAGAAAGAAAGAAAGAAAGAAAGAAAGAAAGAAAGAAAGAAAGAAAGAAAGAAAGAAGAAAGGAAGAAAGGAAGGAAGGAAGAAGGAAGGAAGGAAGGAAGGAAGGAAGGAAGGAAGGAAGGAAGGAAGGAAGGAAGGAAGGAAGGAAGGAAGGAAGGAAGGAAGAGAAAGAAAGAGAAAGAAAGAAAAAAGAAAAAGAAAGAAAAAAAAGAAAGTATTCAGGGCCTGTAAGAATTCTGTATAGTCTACAAATCTTAGGTCTTGTTCATTCTTTTACCCGATCTATATTTTACAAAAAATTCTTATCTTCATTCCTTGTCACCATTGCTTTGAAGTTACCAATAATCCAAGATTATGTTGATTTAACTAGGAGAATCCTATCAAGTTCATCAATTCTCTCTCCATTTACATGCTGCAATTATTTTAGTTAATCTTTTTTTTACAAATATTTAGTATGAGTACTATAATATGAAATGTCCAGAAGTCCCATGAAATTATTATTCCTCTTGTTTTTAAGGGAATTGCTCTTTGCACAATAAAACCACATTTACCAAGTTCTTCATTTGCTTTTCCAAAGCATATAGATAAGGCATCTTCCCATTTAGCTATAACTTCCTTCCTTATTTTGGATTCATTTATACTGAGAATATTACACTGACCCAATTCAGTTCTTCTAATAGTATGCCCACTCATTTGTGATTGGACAAAATGCCACCTTTAGAATGCCAATAGTAATTTATATTTTAGTGAGAGACCAATAACTGCTTCTTAGGGTCCTCTTCCTCTTTTCTGTAATTCCATTCTTGTCATTGCCTAAGTAGAATGGAGCCACACAGTAGCAAATCCTTTTCATATTGTTTTTCTTTGTTGCATGAGTTGTCTTGTCCAAAGAACTCCTTACCAAATGGCTAGCCTGCTGGTGATGAGTCTTTTTTGTATTTGGCAAGGCTAGCCCTGAACAACCAGGCTCAGGACCATATTTGGGGCCTCTCCAGGCCTGTCCCTTTCCCAGAGCTTGTGTTTTACTGGTAGAGCCAGTCTTCAAAAACTTTCAGTCCTCTCCACATCACAATGAGACTTTCAAGGATGAATTTATATAGCTAGTTTTTAGTGTCCATTCTCTTTTAAAGGATGAAAAGATGAAGACAAGTCCCATATTTTTCAGTTGCTAAGCTTTTGGCAGAACAAGAGTTGTAGCAGATGTCCAGATAATTGAAGCCCCCTATTGCTACAATATCATGTTTGCATTGCCAGATTGGTGTTATGTTTCCCAAACTCTTCATTTAATTCTTCCTTCTGCCCAGGTGCTCTGAATTATACTCCAACTATGATACCCATTTCTGTTTTTCCCTCCATTGACCATCACCCAAATGTTCTCCATCATGATGCTCCTCACTGATTCCAGGTTTTTCTTGCATCAATATGTCCCTTTAAATTTTACTCCTGCCCCTTATCTGTTCTCCACCTCTTGATTAAGGTTTACCCTTCCAGAGCTATAGCTTAGTTATGATTCCCATTTTACCAAATCCCAAGGAGATTTATAAGTAAATTAACTTTCTTGTTCTAAGATCTCTAGTTTGTCTTTTGTTGTAAACATATTTTGTCTATTTATGTATAAACATATTGGACTGTATTTTGTTTTGCTTTAATTTCTGATTCATTTCCTGGATTTTGTCTCCTGTGAATTATTTGGAATCTCTACTACTATTCTTCCTTCTATATTGTTGCTGCTACTATATATATTATTTGTTTGTATAAATGGATAGGTTTCTCTCTTCTATTTTGTGCTTAAATTTCTCTTAATCAGATTTTCAGTGGTCCAGGTAAATTTATTCCCCTGTTCTCATTAAATGCACTCCATTCCTGGGCAAAAGAACATCATGCCTATATTTGAAGCCATGGGCTTTATTGGCTTCACTTTATATCACTAATGAAAACAATGGCAGGGACTTCATTGAAGTCCTATATCTCTCCTAATGCAATGTCCTTTTCTGTTCCTCTAAAATACACTTAGCTTTCCCATATTTTTTTTTCTGCTTTTCTTTCCCTACTGCCTTTTCATCCCTTAGAATTGTAGATATAATCGTTATCCCCTATTATTTTTCTTCCTCTCCAATTCTCATCATTTTATCTGGTTGTTGTACAAGAATTATAATGTATGGTTACCCAAAGAGCAATGGAAAGATGGGTGCACAGTGGTTATGATCAGTATGTAGCACATTACAAATGAAGAATTCTGCAGAAATGATAGGAAGGAGGTCATTAGAGTAGGCCATTCACATGGTGAGAGGAAGGGACAATCAATTACATCTTTAAAATGTAAGGAGATCACAGGAAAGTCTTGAGTACATTGAGTGGAATCCTTTTAAATTTTGGCATGAATACTGGAAGAGAATAGCACTGAATAGAGTTTTTAATAAGCATAATTTCATCCAACATCAATGATGTCTTAGATCTCTATATATGTCAATCTCTATTTTCTAGTCTGCGCAATTGGTTTGGATGTCAAGTCCACTTTAAGTATTCTTTCAATGGCCTTGGGTTGTCCTTATGTACTTTTTTGGGTCTTAATTTTTTTCTGTTTCCCCAACAGGACATAAGAAGAGATAGTCTATCTAATACATTTGAATAGAGTATAAATTCTTGGAAGTCAGGGAGTCTTTTGTTTTTTTCATTTTCAAAACAACCACAATAAGGGGGCAGCTAGGTGGCGCAGTGGATAAAACACTGGCCTTGGATTCAGGAGTACCAGAGTTCAAATCCGACCTCAGACACTTGACTTACTGGCTGTGTGACCCTGGGGAAGTCACTTAACCCCCATTGCCCAGCAAAAAACAAAAACAAAAAACAACCACAATAAGAGTTCAGATTTTTATAGCACTTTAAGGTGTTTAAAGTTGGTCAGGCTGAGTAGGATTATTAACAGTCCATATTAATTGTATCTACTTTGTGTCTGTGTCTCTATGTCTATGTGTCTGTGTGTGTATGTGTATATATACACACATATATGTTTTGCATATACACATATATGTATATATGTGTGTGTATACACATACGTGTGTGTGTGTCCTCTATCTCTTGAAAGGTAAAGGAAGAGTTATATGGTCTCCTCCTGTGAATGGAAAAGCAACCTTGTATTGAGGGAGATTTAAATTCAAGTGCTGACTCTCATTTGGCTATATCAAGACATTGAACCTCTGGCAACCAGGAAATTTTTTGGGACAATGTATCCCAGAACTGATACAGATCTGCAGGCATTAAGGGAATTTCCATACTAGGAGTTCCCTAAACAAAGGAAAGCACAGATTGATGGGGTGGGTGGAATTTGAGAGGGAAGGGAAGGAGAAAAAAAAAGAAGAAAGGAAAGGAAAAGAGAGGAGAGAAGGAGGGGAGAAGAGATAAGGAGGAAAAGGGAGATCAGACTGATAGAAGTTGAAGAAAGAGGGCACAAAAGACAATAAATACACACAGTTTCTACCATTCATATATTTTTTTAAAATAATAACTAGCCTGGGGGCACTTAGGTGGATGGAGCACCCCCCTGGGGTCAGGAGGACCTCAGTTCAAATCTGACCTCAGATACTTACTAGCTGTGTGACCCTGGGCAAGTCACTTAACCCCAACTGCCTCAAAATAACAACAAAAATAACTAGACTGGAGAGGTAGCATAGTGTAGTGGGTAGACAGCTAATGTCATTCAAACCCCACCTCTCCACCCCTGACACAAATTGACTGAACTGACTGTGCCTCTGGATAAATAACAATCTCTCAGTATAAGAGGCAGCTTGCTAAGACATAAATTGCAAAGAAGGTGCCAACCTTCCATAGTAGAGTTTAATGGTCCTGGGGTACCTGAGAAGTTTTCTGGGTGAAATCAAGGAACCTTCTCCTTGAGAAACTAAACCAAAAGACAGACACACCTAAAGAGATGAGCAGCACCAGATCTGAACTAAAATAACTCCAGGACCACCACCCTTCATTCCAGTCTCCCCACCCCTCAGGGAGATAAGATTAGGTGTGGCTGCTGCCTTTGTGGCCTGAGGGGGAGAGAGCTGGCTTGAGAGATCCTGAGCTGCCCCTCACCCAACTCCTCCAGCCACCACTGTTCGGGGATGGTCCTCCCCCAATAAGGGAACTTTCCACAGTCAGATGATCACCTCATGAAACCACCATCAGTGCTCTATAAAAGGATTTGTCTGTCTCCTGCTCAAGGAGATAAATATCTCAGAGAACCACACCTCTGTGCCATGCCTTCTTCCCATGAGAAGAAGTCCAAGGATTTCTCTCTTGATTTCCTTTCCCTAGCACCTAAATGAAATACTATTTTATTCTAACTGGACTTGTATGCAAGAGGATATAATTCTTTAAAGAGGAATTCCTAAGGACCCCTACCCCAAATCCCCTATTCATTTTCCCCATAACAAGAGGGAATCTCTTCTTCTTCATTAACAATCCTGTAATGAAGACATGCATTATTAGTCCCTTATTATACATTAAAGAACAAAGCCTTAAAGCAATGGCTGAAACAAGACTGTGCACCCAGGTTTTGCCATAGAACCTTCTATGTTATCTCTTCCACATAGCCATGATTGATAATCTCTTTAACTAAAAATGATCTCTCCTGATTTTCAACCTGTGTAGGGCTTTTGTTCTTAAAATCCTATAGCACTGGGGCAGCTAGGTGGTACAGTGGATAAAGCACTGGCCCTGGATTCAGGAGGACCTGAGTTCAAATCTGGCCTCAGACACTTGACACTTACTAGCTGTGTGACCCTGGGCAAGTCACTTCACCCTCATTGCCCCACAAAAAAAAATATATATATCCTACAGCACTATGTTTTCTTAAATTCTAATTTGGCACTTTCTTCTCTCCCCAACTAGATTCTAAACATTTTAAGGACAGCAGTGTTTCTTGTAAATCTTCCCTCTTCAACATAGTGCTTTCTATTAGTAATTCACTTAATGTCATTGTGGAAAACCACGCATAGCCTTTCCAAAAGAAAAATAAAATCAAGTGACTAAAAAGCTAATGATACTTCTTTCTGTTGAAGTCCTGTAAAAAGTGATGGAGGTGGCTGTGGGCTCTCTCTCTCAGTTCAATACATCTTATATATCTGGAGTGAGACTGAGGACCGACTCTTTTGTTTATATGAAAGTGATGTGGGCAGAATTTGGGGTCAAATGCCAAAAGAATTATAAGACTTAGTGACTCAGTTTCCCAAGTTTTATTGCAATACTGTGGGTGACCACTGGGAGAGAACCATAATAGTGGAAAGGTATCTCTTGAATAGTGAAAGAAAAGACAGTTATATTTATAGTATGGATAAATTGATTATTAGTCTAATTATAATAATCTCCACCTTGGGGAGGTACAGGGGAGGGCTTATCCTAATTTGAAGTTCCTGGGGTCCTAAGCCAACCCCCAAGGAGGGTACCTTTTGCAGTAGAGGCGTGTTTTTGGAGTTTACACATCATAAGGTGAATCTGCGGACAAATTTGGCCTTTTCTGCACATGTCTCTTTCTATGTCCCATGGCTAGTTTCACATTTTTCATTAGAATTTCTATACCCTGTCTTGTGTCTTATTGTTATAGGGCCTGACCCTTTATGGTCCTGTTATGGGTACTGATCACTGTGGGCACCACAACCCAACATCCTGATCAGTAAGTTATCCATTAACTAGCGTCTGAATCCCTCTTATTGCTAATATCTGAATTAAAGCTTGGGTCTTAAGTTTTTCTATTAACCCCTTTTTCACCTCCTACATCAAAAGTATGGTCTGACTGCTAAAAATATTTTTAGTTAAGTTTCCCTGTTAATGATATATTAATGTCTCTTTTTAAATTTTATTTATTTATTTATTTAGTGAGGCAATTGAGGTTAAGTGACTTGCCCAGGGTCACACAGCTAGTAAATGTTAAGTGTCTGAGGCTGGATTTGAACTCAGGTACTCCTTACTCCAGGGCTGGTGCTCTATCCACTGTGCCACATAGCTGCCCTCTATATTGATGTCTCTTATAAGTTAATGTTTGTCATCTGAGTATATCTAAGCATAAACTTTTTTTTTTTTTTTTCTGAGACCCCTTGTTGGCTACAATTCTTTCCATGTTTGCACCAGGCCACTGTTCAAACTAAACTTGTGATTTCAAAAACCATCATATTTAACTAAAAATCCTATGAAAACTAATGTTGAAAACTATCCTTACATGTAACTGGAAAATAATAAAATAGTCTTATTAAAAAGAAAAATAAGAAAATAGGTGGGGGAAGAGACCAAATAGTGAGGTTCTAGGGAAATAGCTACCTTGCTCAAATCTTTTGCTCAGCTGAAAATCTTATAAAAAAAAATACCCTTAAAAAAATCAACAAAGGAAGAGTGATTATTCTGAGCTTGTTTTAATGTATAAAGTACTTTTTTGAAGAAAAAAACATCAGATTTAATTCAACTCCTCCCTTAAAAACAAATATGGGGGGCAGCTAGGTGGTACAGTGGATAAAGCACTGGCCCTGGATTCAGGAGTACCTGAGTTCAAATCTGACCTCAGACACTTGACACTTACTAGCTGTGTGACCCTGGGCAAGTCACTTAACCCCCATTGCCCCGCAAAAAAAAAAAAAAGGGGGGGGGCAGCTAGGTGGCACAGTGAATAGAGCACCAGCCCTGGATTCAGGAGGACCTGAGTTCAAATCCAGCCTCAGACACTTGACACTTACTAGCTGTGTGACCCTGGGCAAGTCACTTAACCCCAATTGCCTCACTAAAAAAACAAAAAAACAAAATAAACAAATACGACTCTGTAGAATCTCTTACAAATGGTTCTCTGGAATCTACTTGAAGACCTTAAACCTTGATTATTAGTTGCTGTGGAGGGGTAAAACAGCACCATCAACCACAACAAGCCAACAAATCAACAAGCATTTAATAAGGTTTCCTAGAGGTACCTGACAGTGAGAACACAAATAAGAATGAAAGACAGTCCCTGCTTTCAAGGAGCTTACATTCTAATGGGGAAAGACATGAAAAGAAAAAAGAATAAAGGAGGGATTCAGATGGAAGAAAGAAATGTGGCCATATTGAGGTAATGGTACAGAAACTCCCCAGAAGGAGGAGTTTAGACTTGAGAGAAATGAAGATATGACTGGTTTGGATAATCTCCCTAAATGGAGGTTTAGGGAGTAAGTAGCCAATCAGAGGGAAAGGCCACTGGAATCTGTGAGGTCCAAAGGTGAAAAGAGATTCCAGGGTGGAGAGATTTGTAGGACACAACAGAGAAACTCTGGAGAATCTGAAATGTAGTCTGAAGAATGAAGCCTAGGATTTCTTCTTCCTTCCTGTGTGCCTTTCTGGTAATCACTTAACCTCTTAGTATCTTTCTTATTAAATGAGGGGATAGTATTAGATGACCTCCAATGTTGCTTCCAGGTTTAAATCTATATGAAACTTAACTTCACTTTACAGGAAATACAATCAAACAGCACTTTTCAGCCTCTACTTTTCATAGTTTTATTAAATAAAAATAAATTCATTTAATGTCATTGTGGAAGACTTTGAAAACAGCATGCATAGATAATTTAAAAAAAAAACAAAAATAAATGAATGAGTTAATGAATAAATATCCCTAAGAAACTGGTGAAATTAATATCTATTAAGGCCCTGTTGAACTTGTGACACTTTAAAAACTTTTTTTCCTAATAAGAAAAATAAACACAACAGTAGGACAAAAAAATCTTACCTGCTTCCCACTCTTTTCTAAGCACAGCAAACACTAATCGATACTATTTTAATCATATATTTTGCTTCCAAAATGAGAAGGGAAACAGTCTTCGTAAGTGGCAAACATTTTTAGGACAATAAATAACAAACTGCCTACTTATCCTCTATAGAAGATTATAGCTGAAAAGTCAAGTGATACTGGATTATATAAAAAGGAATGTAGCAAGTAGGAAAAGGGATACTGACATTTCCTCTTCATCTCTAATAAGGCCCTTCCTAGAGCATTGGGTCCAGGACTGAAAAGGAATTTTGAAGACTGAAAGGTTTATAGAGTAATGGAAAACATAATTTTAAAATATCTTGTACTTTTGTAACACATTCAATTTTGTCAAAACCCATTTATATCTCTTATCTCATAGTACCTTTAAAATGTCCTGTGAGTTACATTAGGCAGGTACTATTATATCCAGTTGATAGTTACAGAAACTAAAAGAAATTAAGTGACTTGACCAAGGTCACAAAGCTAGTCAGAGGCAGTAAAACTTCAGGCTTCTTGACTTCTATGTCAGTTAATTTTACAAGACCAAATAGTCAGCAAATAAGACCATCAAGGAAAGGTTAAAGGAACAGGGACATTTCAGTCTGTTGGCTAAGTGGTGGAAGGAAGATTTCATAATAGTTTTCAGGAATATGAAAAGTTATTATACAGAGGATGGTGACCAGATGTTCTTTATATCTATAGATGACCAAAGTAGAGAAAATGGGTTTAAGCTGCAATAAAAGGATTTTGGGAGAGACAGAATTCTATATTAAAGACAACTAATATTCATTAGGAACTTAATATGTGTAGGAGATTGTTCTAGACCCTGAGGTTATGAATAAAAAAAATCAGACATGATCTTTGCTTTCAAAAAACTTATAGTATAAGTAATAAGATATGTGCACAAATAATTAAAATTCCCTATAATGTGCTAAGTGCATAATGGAGGTGGCACAGAAGGCCTCCTGGAATTGAAGAGAGAAAACTCATTTGAGCGTAACAAAGGAAGACTAATGAAAAAAGTAGTTCCTTAAATGGGACTTGATGGATAATAAAACAAAGAGTTAATATTTCTAACATACTTTAAAGTTTGCAGAGCACTTCAAGTATGTTAATCTCACTGGATCCTAACATCAACCCTGTAAGGTAAATAATACAAGTTATTCTCATTTTACAGATGAAAAAACTAAGGCTAAGCATGATTAAATGGCTTTTCCTCATATAACTAATAAAAAAATAGTAGGGATTGAATTTAGTTCTTTTCATAAAGCAAGTCCAAGATCCTTTCCACATTCTAGCAGTATCAAGAAAGTTATAGAGCTGGAAAAAAAGAATATTCCAGTCTTCTTGTAGCATCAAGTAGATGAAGGAAAAGAGTGCAATTTGGGACTGAAAAGTTAGTTTAGTGTTGATTTGAATACCAGGAGTTTTTACTTAATACCATTAAATGAATCAATGAATCAATAGATAGATAGATGTATTGCCATGGGAGGTTTGTGATCAGGGAATAGCTGTTCATGTGAGAAAGAAGTATTAGGAGAGATGGGAGCTCAGAAAGAATTAGAAGGGACGTTTAGGAGGCTAAGGATTTCCCACCTGTGAGAGAGTTTGTTGTTATTGTTTTAGCATTTGAAGAGACAATTAGGACTCACATTAGAAAGCAGTTTTGAACTCTTTAAGAATAGGAAGGGTTCTCATCAATCTGAGAGATAAATTGAATATAATCTCTTTCAAAATTGGGTAAACACATGGTTGATCTCTAGAGGTCCAGTCCAACCTCTGATGTTGTGAGATGGCAAGAAATGAAAACACATGAGCATTATCAAAAACCTCTTCTCTTTCCCCATCTCTGATTCTCTATGGGACCCAGTGGAGGCTGAGGTGGATGTGGTTCCAATATAGGCCATGCTGATGACATTTCTATAGATTTCTTTTTTCCCCTTTCTTGCAGAGAATCAGAGATATAAAAGCTGGAAAGACCATTTCCCCCCCCCCCCCTTTCCTTCCATTTCCCAAAGGCTTTGGCAAAATTGTTCCCAGATTTCTCTTATGCTTTGTCCAGTCAAGTTTTAAATAACCAAAGCAATGAAGCTTCCACCAGGGCCCCTGGGAGGCTCCTCTGCAATTCAATAGATCTTCTGTTTAGGATATTTCCCTCATAGCAAGCCTATTTTAGAAGAAAATCATCCCATTTCTCTCACTTATGTTCTCTGTATCATATACTAACACCTCTTTAGGCTCACTTTCAGGGCACCCTTTTACCCCACCCAAATCAAGTTTATAGCCTTCCAATTCCTCCAGCTGCTGTTCATGGACCTCCTTTGTCATCCTCTGACTGAAGCATTCATATTTATTTATTTTTAGCTTTCCTTGGGGGTCTGGATGCCATTGAAGCTAAGATGTATCTCTGGGGCTGTGGCCAAGGGAAGTATATCTGTTATCGACTAAGAATCCTGGTCCATTAGCAAGCCCCTCACTTGGGAACCTCTCTCCCCTTTTCCCACACCCCACAATATTGGCTATAGCTACTGCAGTGTAGAAAACCTGTGACATTTTAGAAAAACATTTTTATAAAAAGAGGGAAAAATAAGTCTATTAGTTTCTTTGGGCTCTACTAAGTCCTGAAGCTCATTAGGCTATATATAGCACATATATGTGTATAGACATATATTTTGCATATATGCATATATATGTATATATACATACACACATATAATATTGTTTCTTACTAAAGAAACGGTTGAATAGAACTATCTGGTTTAAAGGATGAGCCTGACTGATTACTGTAATTCATAGGGCCTTAATTAGCTGCACAAACCATTAGCTACAATTAGACTATTATAAAACACTTGATGCGCTATGTCAACCATGGGGCCTCATTTATTCTTGTGGCAGGAATGGGGTGGGGGGGCAGGCGTGCTATACCGCCAAGCATGCTAATAAAGAATGATTTTTGATTTAAGATGTTGCCGATAGTGCCTCAAAATTAATCTCAATAGCTGTCTAATTTGTGTCGGTGGATGGTATATTTATTGTAAGATGACACCAAAGCTAAATGAGTTACCTGAAGCAGGAGTGTTAATGTCAGTGCCTGGAGACTCAACTCCATATGCTGGCATACAGCAAGGAGCTGGTGCCGAGTGCTCCCAGTGGGCCACTTGGCCTCATCTGTCTCAGAAAATGCAGCAACCTGACTTCCACTTTATGATCCTTAAATAATAATAATAAAAGAGAGAGAGGGAAAGTGAGAGTGAGGGAGAAATGGGGAAAAGGAAAAGGGGTTGGTGACAAACACCAGAGGAGCTTTGCAAAGGGTAGGTTTCCAAGGGCAGAGTAAAGTGGAGATAATTATGGAAATGAAGTAGAGAGGTTGGGGTAAGCAATCCTAAGGGCTGATATTTCTAAAGTCCTTTACAGATGCAAAATACTTTCACAGAGTTATTTCCTCTGAAATAATGGCAATCCTTTTACCCAGGCTTGGGAAATAAATAAGCAGGGAGTCTTCAGGCTTAGAGAGGCAATGGTAGTCTGCACAAGGTAATCTTGGATCCAGTGATACTGGCCTCCTGTCTTTGCACAAATAAAACACTCCATCTCTTGATTCCAGACCAAGTCCCCCACCCCCAGAATGCTCTCTCTCCTCTGCTCTAATGACCTCCCTGGCTTCAAGTCCCAATTAAAATCCCACCTTCCAAAGGAATCTTTCTCCAACCCCTCTTAATTACAATGCCTTCTCTCTCTTAATTAATTCCCATTTATTTTATTTATTCTGTACATAGCTCCCTTTGTATATATTTGTTTGTATGTTGTCTTTCTCATTAGATTGTCAACTCCTTGAGGACACAGACTACTTTTTGCCTGTTTTTTAATCTCCAATGCTTAGCTCACTGACTGTCATATTGGAGTAGCTTAACAGCTTAATAAATGTTATTGAATGGAATGAAAAGTCATGCAGCTAGCTAGAAAATATCAGAGTAAGGACTCCAAGTCTTGGGTTCTGTCTATCACAGCCCAACTCAGTGCATAAAGGAGAGATTCTTAATGACATGCATGTATGTACAGACATTGTGAATGTACATGTGTATGTGTATTTGTGATGAGATTCTTGTCGCCTAGGTGACCCTTTCTCATAATAATATTTTCAAAATTGAAAAAAAAACTACAAATCAATTATATAAAATAAAATTTTAAAATTAAAGCAAACAAACAAATTCGTGGACCCTAGGTTAAGAACCCCTTGGAGGAGATTCTCCACTATAGCAGAAACTAGAAGGAAATGGGAACCAATCTTGGTAGCCTGTGGGGTAGGGTACTTCAGGCAAAACCATTTAATCAATATTCATTGCATTAGTAAAGGGATTTCTATTCATCACAACACTTTTACTTCTTATGTCAATAGAAGCTCTTAGCTATGAAGCAAGAAAAGCAGGTAAGAAAGACAGGTATCATTAAATCTCCATTTCAGAGAAGTAACTGAAATATAGAAGAGGCAAGTGTTTAACTCAATGTCTCACCATTGGTTAGTCATAGAAAAAGGATAAGAACTTGTTTCCTAGTCCTAAATTATTTCTCCTATAACATACCTCCCACTCTAGGCCTCATAATAGGATTTTGCAGGAAACCATTCTCTTTTATTCAAGAATCACACAATAAATAAAGAGTTCTGGACTGAGAATCTTGAAAGCTTCAGTTCAAATCCCACTGAAGACAGTTAATAGTTGCACTGCCTTGAGCAAGTCACCTAATTTCCCTCAGTCTCAGTTTTCTCATAAGGAAAATGGGAATAAATAATATCTACTTGCCAGGGCTGTAAAAATGAAATGAGATGACACGCATAAAGAGCCCATGCTTTATAAATGCTAGACATTATTATTATGAATTCCTGTTTGAGTTTGGTTCTAGAAAGGGATTTATACCTACAGATAAATTTTTAGATCCCTCCTCAATTATCCCTTGAACTTAATTGGTTTTATTAAGTCCTGAAGTACAAATCAGTGCTCATGACATTAGACTCCTTGGTGAGTTGTGATAGTTGGAATACTAATGGGGGGAGGGGGGAGACAAGCGATCTGCGTCCTAACCCTAGTTCTCTCATTAATTAGCCTTTGTGACTTTAAACAAGTCATTCACTTCTCAGAACTACAAAAGTTTCATGTTGAAAAAGGTCTCAGAGGACAAGTAGTTCAACTTGAACAAGAATAGGAATCTTCTGTACAACACCCCATGGCAATCTACTGGTTATCCTCCACTTGAAGACTTCCAATGATGATGAACTCATTACCTCCAGAGGCAGCCCTTTCTACTTATAGGCAGCCTTAATCATTAGGAAGGTTTTGTTTTGTTTTGTTTTTCTTACATGGTGATGAAATCTACCTTTTGCAACACATTGTTACAAGTACCTTTGTCGTCTAAGACCAAGCTAAATATATCTAATTTGTCTCCTCTTGAAAGCCCTTCAGATTCTGAAAGGAAGCCATCATGTCCCCTTTAAGTATTCTTTTCCCTAGGCTAAACCTCCTTAGCTCCTCATGTGCCATGGTTTCCAATTTTAAAATGCCTGGCACATTGTAAGTGTTTAACAAATGCTTTGTTGATTGACAAAGATACACACTTTAAGTCTTTTAAAGCTCCTCTTCACCTAGTGCATGGGTTCTATTTATAAAATTCAGTAGCACACAACTTTGTAGGAATGTCCTCATAATGTATTAAAGCACTGTAGAAATCTATCTGCAAAAGTGGGACAGAATCCTGAGTTAGAAGGAAGAACAGCCAGTGCTAGCCGAATGCTTCCAAGTTACCATAAGACTCACTTCTTGAAAGCCATTTAGATATGGAAATCACCACAGACAAAGGAAATCCTGGTTATACAGTGTTTCCTCTCTCCTATGACCTCCTCAAATGATAAAATTCTAAACCAAATTGGGGAACGTGTCTCTTCAGATGTATTTTCTGGCCTGCACTCAGGCAGGGTGGCACTGCTCTATAATTAGAGCTAAGAACATAATCCCAACATCAAGAGATAACATTTAGCAATAATACTGTACTTGAACAAGAGTCTTGGTTCTAAATCCTGCGTTTATTGAGGACCACTCCATAGCTATCGCATAACTTAGGTGCTGAGGAACTATGAAGAGTTACCCACTAGTGGGAAATTACCTAGTTTCTTCTGTGCACCTCCACATTCTAGCTTCCCTCTCTCCTTTCCTCCCTTCCTCACTTATCCCTGCCCTTCCGTCTCCATTCCCCACTCCCCATCATACCTTTGGGCACAGAAAGGCAAAGTAAAGAAATCATCAGTGTTCCTTGTTTAGGAGGCTTGGCTCCATCCTCATAAGTCTCCTTTAATGCAATGTTTTTGCTTCTTCTTGTTCAGAAAGAAAAAGGTCCCTAGAAGCCAAATTTATCACAATCGAGATAAAAAATGTAAAAGACCCATATAAAACATTTAGCAGCAACAGTTAATAATGTATATGATAACACATCGCACTAATATATTGACAAATGCCGGCGATAAAGTATTCATGTGATTATGTATCATCAACGGTCCCAGCCAGTCAGCCAGCCATTCTCTCTTTTGCACCCAGTGGTTTGAAAACAAACAAAGCAAAAACTGAAGGAGAGTCTAAAATGGAGATGCAAGCTCCAGAGTGGTTTCAATTAGTACCAGTCCCAAAATGCTGCCTTGCAGCTCCAATGGGAGGAGGTTGCTTGAGAACAAAATTTCATGAGGGAGGCAGTGTTACACAGTAGACAGAGTACTAGACTGTAGTCTGGAAAGACATCAGTTCAAATCTTTTGACACTTACTGGCTATGTGAAAGTCAACCTCCTCTCTGACCCCCTCTGACTCAATTTCCCCCCCCCCCCCAATAAAAGGAGCTAAATAAGTTCAGGTGCCTCCATGGGCCAGTGTGTGGATGAAAAGAAATACTATGTAAAGTGGTTAGCAAAGCTTAAAGCACTATGTAAATGAGAGCTATTATTATTAGAGATTTTGGAGGTGGGGGTGAAGGAAGTGGGGGGAAGTGGTTTGTTTTCTACATATCTGGTTTTTGTGTTTTTGTTTTTGTGAGGCAATGGGGGTTAAGTGACTTGCCCAAGGTCACACAGCTAGTCAGTGTCAAGCGTCTGAGGCCAGATTTGAGCTCAGGTCCTCCTGAATCCAGGGCCAGTGTTTTATCCACTGCGCCACCTTGCTGCCCCATATAACTATTTTTAAGTCAGACTTAATGGCCCTTGAAAAAATTGTGGAGACTCATAAAATATCAGAGCTGGAGAGGACCTAAATGGCAATGTGGAAGAGCAGAAGGAGTAACAGATTTGGTTCAAATCCAAATTTGTAACTACCTGTGTGGTTTTGAATGAGTTACCTCTGGGTCTCTATTTCCTCATCAAGTGGGGTAAAGGATGAATTTATATTGAATCATCACTAAATTTCCCTTCCATCTGAAATCTGTGATCTCAGGATATGATCCTAATTCTAATTGTTTTACAATTGAAGTAATTGAAACAGAGCAAGTGAGATGACTTGCCCAAGGACTTACCACTAGTTACTAGCAGGTTTTCTGAATCCACAGTTAATGATCTTTCCTAAGCTGCCTGAGAGTTTGTTTTCACATACCCCAGCCTACCCTTTGTTTGCTTTCTCTCTCCCTCTAAGAGCCTTTCTTCCCCCACCCCCAACATTTCAGACAGCCAGTACCTCAAATAAAGACTAGCTCTTGAGAAAGGCTCTGATATCAATCACTAGCCAGTTCTTTCTCAAGGGTATTTGCCTTTGTGAAAGAAAATGCTTTGTCCCACCAGTTAAAAGAATTTCAAACATCAGGTACATGTTGGGAAGTGATTTGAGGGTGGAAGGAAAAGGGTCCTTCCATGTGCCCCTGAAATCATACTGAGTAAGCAGCCATCGATTCTTTTTACACTCAAGCCATTTAATGTTTCTCTACTTTCTGAGATTTCTCCTTCTGCTGTGCTTTCAGTGCTATAGGGACAAGTTAATGAAGGCAGATTATAGAAGGTTCCAAAATATACCCTTCAGTTTCATGTTTTCTCATCTTAGTCACTGGAGTCAGCCAGGGCCCTGACATGCAGATGGAAATATCCTTGACCAACACTGTTATAATAGGTCTTTACCACATTCTCCTGAGCTATACAAATTACACACCAATAAAAAAAAATTATGTTCATTGATTTAGTCTTTAAAAACCAAACTTAAAATAAACATTTAAATATTTAATATGCATAACCAAGTTTCCTTTATATTGTAGGTAGAAAATATTTCCATCAAAATTTGAGAAGTATTGTGGTTTCCATTGTCATATGCACAGGGAAAGAAAATAGTGGCTAATAAAAATTTTGACTCCCCCAAATATGTATGCATATATACATGTTTGTGTACCCCAATATATATATATGTATGTATATATATACACACACACACACACACACACATATATATACACATATATGTGTATATATATATATGTATATATGTGTGTGTGTATGTGTGTGTTTGTGTATGTGTGACTTTGGAGCTTAAAAAGCCAGAGAGCTAAATTGTGCAAGTGTTTGTTTAATTTCCTCTTTGATGTGAAATTCATATATGTATGTATGTAATCTGTGATATCTTGTTAAATGACTAACTCAGAAGAAATGAATGAAATATTTACATAAAGTCTATTATCTAGGAAGACTGCATTTTGGACTTATTTGAGCATGGATGACATTTCTCTCCTTTTCTCTACTTATACCAAGAGCAAAATGGCCCTTCCATTGACTATTCTGATCAAATTCTTTCTGATCCTACTTATAGACTGGCTTTGGGAGTAGAGTAGGTATTAGCCAGGAAAACTCTTGCTTTGCTCATTTGATCATGGTGCTTCTCAGTTCTATACAGCTCCTGTGATCAAAAAAATATGACGTGGGGGCAGCTAGGTGGCACAGTGGATAAAGCAGCGGCCCTGGATTCAGGAGGACCTGAGTTCAAATCTGGCCTCAGACACTTGACACTTACTAGCTGTGTGAACCTGGGCAAGTCACTTAACCCTCATTGCTGCCCCCCCCCAAAAAAAAAAGATGCAAAGAATCTCAATCTGCTACAGATTATTTATTTATTTATTTTTATTTTTTTACTATGGAGCATGGCTTTTTCTGGAATGACTAAACAATTCTTCACACATTGTAAACCTTGTTGACATTCATCTAAGAGAAGTGTATGGAGAGATGGGATATTTTGGGGCAGAGAAAGATTTGGGGGACAAGTAATGAAGCCAGTGCTTTCTACTGCTCAGCAAAATTGCACAGGAAACAAAGCTTGCTTTCAGCTTTCCAAGCCTCCCCTTTCTTTATCTTTTTCCCACTACTAAGGATTGACCTTCATGACAGATTTCAGATTCCCAATGATGTCCCAATGAGGAATACATGGCTAGCATCCATTTAGGACTTAGTACAGATCTAAGAATTTTCTCCCAGAGGTACTCACATGCTCATCTTTGTGTTCAAGATGGAGTTAAAAATCTACTTCCAAATAAAAGGAATTTCAGACATAAGTGAGTGGGCTCTAGAGATGTAGGGAGAAGGCATGGGCCCTCTTTGGAATCCCTAGAATAGCAGCTGCCTATTCTGTCTAGGTGTGTGATAAGCTAGAGGAGGAAGTGCTTTCCAGCCTATGTCTTTCAAATGTTCTCATACTTGTGGTAAAGATTCATGCTCTGCTTGGATGTTGAACTTAATTTGCCACCAATCGCTCAATCATTTCAAGAAACAGTTCACTGACAGGTCCATATGTTTATGATTTCGTTCCACCTAAATGTTAAAAATGTTCTTGTGTGAGAATTTGATGATTAAGCTGCCTCCTAGAACACTCATTTTACAGATAAGGAAAGTGAGGTATATAGGATTAAGTGAATTGCTTGCCTTTTCTTGGAAGCAAGGAACATGTAATTTTTTTTTTTAATATTCAACCACAACCCCAAGGATGGGGCTAGGCACCAAGAAGATATTAATTTCATGCTTGTAAAATGAGTGAATGCCATTTGGTATACCAATGATGAGGAATTTCCTCAAGCACAGAGCATATCTACATTGAGATAACCATAGAGAAGTCTATACTCTCCAATGGTGAGCATTGAGGAATGGGAATAGAGATTAAGGCAGAGGGAGAAAAGTTTAGGAAGTATTCAATTCTGAACCTGGTTTTAGAGAAGCATAGCAAGTGGGCAGCATCTGACCAGTTAGACAATTAATTATGAGAGTCTTTGTTTTAAGGCATTTGATTTACTTTACTATAATTACCACTACAGTTTTCAATCAGAAAGTTAGAATGGGAAAATCTGAGGAGCCTAATTTTTATTTTTCATTTCCCACTTGACTATTTTTCTGGATTTCAAGATCTCCAGAGATCCATTGTTCTGCATGATGAACAGATAAACCCACTTACTCTCCACCAGCTTCCTTTTAAGCTTTGACCATTATCTTTCCCTATTAGATTGTAAACACCTTGAGGGCAGGGATTATTTTATGCTTTTCTTCGTATCCCCTAGCATTTAGCACAGTGCCTGACATATAATAGGCACTTTATAAATGTTTATTGTTTATTGATTTTGACTAATATTCTTAACTTGTTTGACAGGAAGCAGAAGACCTGGAGTTTGCGTCTACATTGTAATTTGTTAGGCTTTTTGTCTAGATGGCAGGCACATTGCTTCCAATGATGTCATCACAAAGCATATAAAATAATAGCTTTGAGGTGAGAAGGATATGCTTGTGCTTGGTGACTTCAGATGTCTTTTTCCATTCTATGCCAGGTCATCTTCTTTCAGTTGTAGTGATATTGGGGAAGGAAACATGGTAAAGTAGAAATGGTCTGAATTTGGAGTCAAATAAGATGAGTTCAAATTCCATCTCTGTTGCCTATTACCTACGTGACCACAAATCACGTCATAGATCTCTTCCTCGGTTTCCTTTTCTTTTTTAAATAAAGGGGTTGCATTTATTATTCTAAATCTATAATCTTATGATGGACTGATCTCAAACAGAGTATGTTGTTGTTCAGTAGTGTCTGACTCTTCATGATGCCATTTGGGGTTTTCTTGGCAAAGATACCGGAGTGATTTGCCATCTCCTCCAGCTCATTTTACAGATTAAAAAACAACAACCACAATAACAGACAAACAGGGTTAAATAACTTACTCAGGGTCACACAGATGGTAAGTGTCTGAGGCCAGATTTGAACTCAGGAAGATGAGTCTTCCTGACTCCAGACTTGGCATTCAATCCACTACTCCACTTAGCTGCCCCCAAACAGGTGTTTATATGCAAAATGCACTCAGCTGCCAAAGTGATGTTCCTAAAATTCAGGTCTAACCATTTTGTCCCACTCCCACCCCCCCCCCCAACCCATTCACTAAACTCCAGTGACTCCCTATTATGGCCAGGATCAAATGTAAAATCCTCTGTTTGGTTTTCAAAGTCCTTAACAACCCTTCCTATCTTTCAAGTCTCTTACAACTTCTTCCTCTCCCTGTATTCTGTGACCAGTGATGCTGGTCCAGGGGTATGTTGGGATTAACTCCAAATGGTTTACCATAGTTCATCAAGTGCGTATTTAGAAAAAATCAGCAATCCCTACATATCCAAGGTTTAATTCATTGTTTTGTTCGTTGTCTAGACTTAATAAAGTATTAATAATGCAGATTCAGTTTAATGTATGTGCAGACTTTGTCCCAGCCAAGTTCAACATTTACCAATATATCCTTGCACTGGCCTCCAGGGTGTTTCTTCCATAAGACAGTTCATCCCTCAAACTGAACATTTTCATTGACTGTCTCCCATGCCTGGAATGCTCTCTGTCTTTATTTCTCTGCCTCTTATTTTCCCTGGCTTCCTTCAAGTTTCAGTTAAATCCCCTTTCCCTGTTCTCCTGAATCTTAATACCTTTCCTTTGAGATCACTCCCAATTTATCCTGTATATGTTGTTTGTACATATTTGTTTGCATGTTGTTTCCCCATCAGACTGTGAGCTCCTTGAGAGCAAGAGGTGGGTTTTTTGGTTTTTGGGGTTTTTTTTTTGCATTTCTTTGCATCCCTGAGTTGTATAGTACCTGGAACATAATTGTTGTTGTTTGTCTTTCATTCCTGAAGAGTACCATGACATCAAGGGAATGTCATGACTTGCACTGAATTGGATTTAAGTGAGGAAGAGCTGTGCAAGGTCACCAACCTCACTCTCACCTGTAGAGGCACCTGGGTCCAGTGGCAAGATATACATCAGGATAGCTGGAGATGGCCCCAGATGTTTTTTGTTGTTGTTGTTGTTGTTTGTTTGTTTTTTCTGGTGAGGCAATTGGGGTTAAGTGACTTGCCCAGGGTCACACAGCTAGTAAGTGTTAAGTGTCTGAGGCCGGATTTGAACTCAGGTCCTCCTGAATCCAGGGCCGGTGCTTTATCCACTGTGCCATCTAGCTGCCCCGACCCCAGATGTTTTAAGGCAATTGGAGTAAATTGACTTGTTTGGGGTCACACAGCTAGTAAGTGTCTGAGGTTAGATTTGAACTCAGGTCCTCCCAATGTCAGGGAAGGTAGGTGATACAGAGAGAGGATAGAGCACTGGAACATAATAAGTGCTTAATAAATGCTAGTTGATTATAAAAAAAACAACTGGATATAATACAATGAATCTGTAAAAAACAACAAATATATCATTTTATTGAAGTTTTTGTCACTATATTCAGCCATTATTTCAGATTGAAATACCTCCCCTCCTCCATACTGAACATTCTTCATAACAAGGAAAAGAACACATAAGCAAAAAGGTATTGTGCCGTGAACATTTATGACAATGTATAGGTGCTCCCATCTTTTGGTCTTGAAAAGGAGGTTAAGTTGTATTATTTGTTTTGCAAAATCACATCTGGTTTTTCATTTACTCAAAGCTTGGCATCTTTTGATTGATCTTTTCATCTATATGATTATAGTCATATAGAATAACATTCTTTTAGTACTGCTTATTCTACTCTGCATCAGATTATATCAATCTTCCAAAGTTTCTCTGAATTCCTCACATTTATAATTTCTTACAGAAAAATAATGAATGGAAAAACATTTATAAGGCACCAACTATGTGGCAGTGGTAAGTGCTGGGTACACACACACACACACACACACACACACACACACACACACACACACACACACAAACACACACATACAAAGATGATGTCTACCTTCAGGGAGCTTAAATACTAACAGAGTGATCAAATTCAAAGGGGAGTGGTGGCCATAGAAAGGTACTTTAGTCAGGAATTTTACTGGCATATAAATAAGGCCTTAGGGGAGTAGGTTGACATACCCCTCCCAAGAAAAATGGCAAAGTTCCAGTAGAAGGAGAAGGAAGGGAAGAAAAAGGAAGAGGAGGAGGAAGAAAAGCAGGAGTAGTGAGCAGTAGTAGTGGTAGTGATAGTGGTGGAAATGGTAGTAGTAGTGGTGGTTGTAGTGGGGAAGCTAGAGTAAAGTGAGAGGAAGTACAATAATATTCAATTCCATTCATATATTAAAAATCTTATTTTTTCCTGACTGCTAATTGACGGGCATCTAGTTTGTTTATAATGCATTGAAGTTTTGTTTTTGTCTTCTCAGAAATTTTGTGTGTCTCTCTTCCTACATTCTCTCCAACAATGACTATAACTTTTTCTGGGTCATTTTGACAATTCACAGGTAGTACAACGTGTTCTTCTAAAATTCTCCAATAGACTGGTTTTATGACCAGATAATAGAACCTGGTCTGACTTTTTGGGTCTCCTTTTCCTAACAATAGTAGTAGTAATTAATATATTTTCCCACTGGATTTCCATAATGACTGAAAACCCATAATTAGAGATCCATTCCTTTGGATCTTGAAGGCTTTTTGGTGCTTTAGAATCTCCTCAAAAAGGACTAGTATGCTAATGAGAGTTAATACAGTATGTTCTAAGTTAATAACACTTTAGCAGAAATTAGTTCATCTGCTGCTTTCCACCAATGAAAACTAAGAGCACAATGCCCTGTGGGAATGAGACACAGGCTGGACAATTGCAGAGGAGGTATACAGATAACAGGAAGGGTGAGTGGTGATATGGAAATTATTGTTCCAAAATGATATTTTTTCCTAGTTCCCAATTGTACTAAGGAAAAGACTTGACTATATCAATCAATATACATTGTGATTGCCCCCAACCTCTGAGAATGACTGTGTGGTGATACCAATCAGTCAGAAAGACTTTTGAAATGCTAGCACCCCTGAGCTACTGTCTAGTATTATTTAGTCTTTTAGAAATAACCTAAAGGAGATTCCCACACAGTGATGGGTTGTGATCATTATCCAGATAATTCCAAGGACACAGGAAGAAATCTACTATAGAAACCAGATCTATGCTAGCACAGTGAAATGAAGAAAAAACTTTTTTTTTCCTTGTAAGTGACAAATCATTGAACTAAAATGTTTCTTGAACTGAGTTAATCTGGATAATTAATTGCCTCCATTTTCTCCTCAATATAACAATGTACATGAGGGCTTGAGGGGAAGGGGGTGTTTTGTACCCTAAGTAATCCAGCTTGAATGTCTTCCTAGATCAAATTCACTTCATAATTACTCAACTCTCCATCTCACTCTACCCCTGTGCACAGTCTGCCCATTCCTTTGAGGCACAATTATCACACTCTGGTCTCCTCCTAGGAGTCTTGTTTTCATTGAAAGGAATGATATACCAAAAGATACCTGTCTCCTAGTCAGCTTAGCCTCTCTCTGAGCTGTCCCAATAGGTTACATGCATTCTAGAAGTGAAAATAAAATAGGTCACTTTGGGAAATGGAGGCTCTTTTCTTGGACAGTGACCTGAATATAGTTGATGCTCATCAATGGTTTTGACTGTCTGCCTAATCCTCAGATTATTTTATGGCATGAAGCAGCCATAATATACTTATAACCTACTCTCTTAAAAGCCTGATTTTAAAAGTTACTTAGAATTTCTACAGAATTTGCTTGGATATCTAGGGCTGGCTGAAGCTGGAGGTAGGGGGAGAAGGGCAGAAATACGGAATTTGTATTGGGAACATTTTCTCTCTTTGTGCAACTGATAGATATGCATTCATAAATCATAGATTTAGCAGCTAGAACAGACCCTAGAAGCTATCCAGGGTAACCCTCTCATTATACAGATGAGGAAAATGGGACCCAGAGGTACTAGTCAATTTGCCTAAGGTCACAAAAGTCTATGAGATCCTTGGTCTCCATGATGTAGGAATCACAATAATAGGAAATGGCATAGAAACTGTACTTTTTTTTTTTTTTTGCAGGCAATGGGGGTTAAGTGACTTGCCCAGAGTCACACAGCTAGTAAGTGTCAAGTGTCTGAGGACGGATTTGAACTCAGGTCTTCCTGAATCCAGGGCCGGTGCTTTAACCACTGCGCCATCTAGCTGCCCCGAAACTGTACTTCTTGAGAACTTTGAGAACAAGAAAAAAAAAAATCTTAGAGATAATATGGTTCAACTGACTCATTTTACAAATGAGGAAGCTCAGGCTCAGAAGAGGGAAGTGAACCCCCTAATGTCAGAAAGCTAATAAGCAGCAGAGTTGGGACTAGAGCCCATTTCCTGATACTTTAAGTGTTTTTCTTACTTACAATCAATCAACAAGCATTTGGTTAACACCAGAAAATGTACCAGGAAATAATGTTAGGCATAACTGGTTGTTATGATGAATGTATAGACCAACTGGATTTGATGGAGCTGCCTTATTATCTAAATGGATTTTATGAAACCCTGGAATAATAGGATCAAAATGCCCTGTGACTAAACTTCAAACTGAACCCAGATAGTTAGCAGATAAGTCCCTATTCACTAATTTCTTTCCCCAAGAGAGTAAATAGATCTTTTTGTTCTCCTTATCAAATATCTAGGCATCCTTGTCCTTGATAAACCCTTCCTGTTTCTTTAAGTTGCCTGTTATAGTATTTGCTTTAGGTTGATTTGTATCGTGCTAATGAAACTGACATTACCCTGTAACCAGTGAAAGAAAAAGAAGAAAAAGGTTTACATACTGTCACCAAAAAGGAGACATTTTGAGGGCTCCTTCTTCGGAAGGGTTCTCCAAATGATTCATGCCTGCTTGTTGTTGGGACAAATAAACTGGTACTATGTTTTTCCCTAACAGTTCTCTGATCTGTTTTGGTTTTTTTGTTTGTTTGTTTTCCCTAGGAGGACAGGTACAGAAACAAAAATTGACATGGTCTAAGTGAGGCAATCAATCAGTTAACTAGGTTTCATTAAGCACCTACTATGTGTCAGGTATTGTACTTAGCTGAGGGTATAAAGAAAGGTCTAAGTCTCTTTTCAATGCTATCATAACCTTCAGACATATTGTCTGCTTTTGTTTAGAGAACCAAATTGATTGTCTTGATGAGGTTCAGTTCACCTTAGTTATACTATGAGAGGCAGTATGGAGCAGTGAAAATCAGAAAATTGAAATCAGAAAACAAAGGTTTGAATTCTTACTGTGCTACTAAATGAATGGATGGATTGATAAATATATACATAGATGGATACATGGATTGAAGAAAAAGCATTTATTAAGCCTTTACAATGTGCAAATCACTGTATTAAGAACTGGCTATGTAAATAGAAAAGTGAGGCAGATGCTTCTTAAGGGACTCATTCCAGTAGTAGGAGATAATAGGGGATTTCCACTGGAAATCAGATGGAAGGGACCTATTGTCCTGAGGGTGCTGTAGCCAAGTTGATGATAATGCATCTTCTTTAATGCCACTTTTACTAATAAAATCACATCCATTTCTGATATTAACCAATGACTTTGGTGGCAGGAAGTTTCTTTCCCTAAGTTTTCCTTAGCTTTGGCTACTGAATGCCGGCTATATATATATATATATAGAGAGAGAGAGGAAGTAGACAGGTTTACTCTGCCCAAGTTCTGATTCTCTGTATGGTAATAACAGGGCAGATCTGATGGTCTGGGCAGAGCTGCCACTTTCAGGGCTCTTGAACTAAAAGGCCTGGGCTCTCTTTAGAGTCATGATGTCATTTGTCCTCTTCTAGAATGAAGGGCAAACAACAACTAGGAAAGATGACAGTGGAGGTGGTAACAGTGGTAAGACTTGTTTGGTACATTTCACCTTATGTCTCTCCCACAGATTATCTTACTGCTTCACCCAGGCTGCCCTATGGAAGGCAGTTGATTAGGGTGGCTGGGCACTATTCCAGATGTTGGCTCTGAGGACCACACTGGAAAAAGGACCAGCAGACTTAGAGGAATTATTATACTGGAAGTCTTTGAACTGACCTGCCTGTCAATAAAAGTAGGTTTGTGGTTGGTGTTGGTGATGACAAGGGTGACAAGGTCCATTTTCCACAGCAATAGCTGCCATTGATGATGGCTATAGGCATCAGCCAGGAAACAGCACACTACTCACAGTGTATAAAATCAGGCAAATCACTTGAACTCTATAGGAATCCGTGATGAAATTGGTGAAACGAAGGAGTCAGTATAAATGATCTCCAAGTTCTTCCCCAGCTCTGTATCCTATTTATCTCAAAGCCCAGGAGAGGAAAATGTAATTATCCAGCGACTATCAGACAGTATGGACAACTAATTTAAAAAATTCTGGAAAACAATCCCTTTGGAGATCTTTTAGAATAAGACATAGATGCATTGGCATCTGGAGAGTTTATAGTCCTCTCTGGAGGCAATGAGATGTATAACTTGGGGGGAAAAGTTGAGATTCTATGAGGCCCTTTTCTCTCTATGTTCCACTGTAATTCAGTATGCATTAGTCCTTAGGCCATGCTTCTACACAATCAATCAGCAAGACTGGTTGAGCAATGCTATGTGCAAGGCACTGGTGGGGTTACATAGGCAGTTCCAGACATGGTGATTATAGCTAAACACTGCACAGACTTTAGCTTAAATCGAAAAAATTCACTCAATGGTTTGGTCAGCAATTAGTCGAGTAACCAGAACACGGAGAGCAGAATTTTGTCTCAGGATATTAGAAGCATAGAATTTCAGTGTTAGAATGGATCTGAGGGCCCAAACATTTACCCACAAAAGAATCTTCTCCACAGCAGTCTTGAGACATCACCTTGCCTTTGTTTGCAGACCTTCAGTGATTGGCCTGTAACCACACTAAAAACAAAGCATACTTATTCCACTTCAGGGGCCATATCTTTCACCCCTGACTCTAGTAGTGACAGCCTTGTCCTAAGATATCCTTCTCCCTGGAGACTGTTTTCACATCCTGTAGCAGACTAACCTCAGTACTTAGAAAACATGGGATAATTTAGAAATCTCTTGGGACATATCTCAAGTGAGCCCTCCTTCCTGCCCTTGACTTCCCTTCTCCCAGGGTCAATAATTCATGGTTATGGTTCTTTCTACAGGACACTCCATTTGCTAGGGTCCCTTTCATCCTCATGAGTCTATGTTGACTCATTCTTTTGCCTTCCTCCACCCTTTTAAGTCCTATGGATACCCAGGCTGAAACCAAATGGAAGATGTGATCTTTCTTGCTTATGTTTGATAAAGTACAACTCATACTTCCCATCATTCTTGTTCTCTCTAATAATGTTAATGTTGATGACTTATTAATCTTCTACATTAAGGACTTTCCTCAAAAGCAGAGTCAAGTGAAGAGTGAGCACTGGTTATTTGATACCTGATCCATATCCCAGTCAGGATCCATGATAGTCCTATAGGTCAATAATCTTCAAATCACCAAAACCTTTAAATGGGCCTCAGAGGCTCTATTTGTTCCACTCTATTGGGTAAATATGTATTTATGTGGTTTTTAAAAACATTTAATTATTTACCTAAGAGCCCTGAACAAGCTGCTCTATCAGGTAAAGGCATTTGGAAGAAGCTTTAAAACTATGTATTATGTTAGATCTATTCCACTTAAATACATTTTTTATAATGCAAATTTTTTTAAAAGGAAAAATCTATTACCTTCAGCTCCCGTTCTCCTCTGTCGTGTAAACATAGATTTAGGGCACATGCTCTGCATATTAAAATATGTCAGAAAAATCCTGTGGAAAATCATTTTTGCTCATGCTGTGCGTCAGTAACCACTTTTCAAGGTGCAATATTTCAATGATATGGCATTGCTATTCTTTTTTTAATGCCCAAAGCAGTTAGACCATATCACGGACTAATTCCTTGCCAATAGATACTATTCATTCTTAACTGTGTGTGTGTGTGTGTGTGTGTGTGTGTGTGTGTGTGTGTGTGGCTGTGACAGAGAGACAGTGAGTGAGAGAGAGAGAGAGTGTTTAATATGCTATTTTCAATTAGTTCCCGCTTTGTTTGGTTTGTTTCTCTCCTCCACCTTTCCCCTACACTCTCACTAGTAAAATCAAAACATTTTCCTAGCACTAGACTTCCAATTTTATCAATAAAATATTCTAAACTCAAGACTCCACTGAAAATATATCCTAAAGATGTTTCAAATCCTACTTTGGATTAAAAAAATTGGCAGCAAACTAAGCTTTTGATTGAATGAATGATTCCCCATTTAGATCATCAAATTAACAGCAAGTCACTTCATGGTGAATGGCCAAATTCATGATATAGTAAAAGGAGCAGGACACCTGGGATTAGGAAGAATCAGCTTGGCCACATACTGGCTGTGTGACTTTGGGCCAGTCACTTAAGCTATCATTGTTCCAGACAATGCTCTAAAACGATAATTTTTAGAACAGATATTAATCTGCATTGATAAGGTATCCTCAGTGGAAGTTACCTATTGCAATAAAAAAGACCAGTCCAGTTTTTAAAGATGAAAATAGATAACCTTCAGGGTCAGCTAGGTGGCACAGTAGATAAATCACTGGCCTTGGATTCAGGAGTACCTGAGTTCAAATCTGACCTCAGACACTCGACATCTACTAGCTGTGTGACCCTGGGCAAGTCACTTAACCCCAATTGCCTCATGGGAGGGGGAGAAAAAAGAAAAAAAAAAGGAAATAAATAACATTCACATGGAACTTTGTGGTCTAGAAATACATCCATACATGCTTACACACATGCATGCATATATACGCATTCATAGCATGTATGCCAAACATATATTGGCATATAAGTATGTGTCATGTATGAATATATATGCATACATATGTATATATGTTGTATGTGGTTTGTTATTATTGTTGTTGTTGTTTGTCCTTCATTCTTGAAGAGGACCACAACATCAGAGTGATGTAATAACTTGCACTGAATTGCATTTACGTGAGGGATGGCTATGCAAGGTCAGTAACCTCACTATGTCCTCCAGAGCCATCTGGGTCCAGTGGCAAAATATAGATCAAGATGACCGGAGATGGCCCTGGATATCTAAGGCAATTGGGGTTAAGTGACTTGCCCAAGGTCATACAGCTAGTGTTTGAGGTAAGATTTGACCTCAACAACAACAACAACAACAACAACATTATATATGTAGTTGTATATACAATATATATTGTATATATGTATACACTTATACATACGCATTATAAAATCTCAATTTTTCCTCTCACTACAAACCTATAAGGTAGAAAGAGATATTATTTTCATTCTTCCTAAACAAGAAATGTGGCTTTTAGAAGTGAATGACTTGTTAACAGTCACACAGCTAAGGATAGAGAGGAAGATGAGATGAATTAGGTTGCTTAGTTTCATGTCCAGTGCTCTTCCCTCACCATGATTTCTCTGTTACTGACTGAAAAGTAACAGCTCTGATAGTGTCATGAATACATGGCCTCTGGAAAGGTTAAAGTATCTATTGAATCTCTGGTGAACATGAATTATTCAATTCTTGCCCTCAAAGTGGATATGGGTGTAGAAGTAAATTTTACTTCAAATTTGTTCATCTTCAAAATTTTTTGGTCTGTAGGATGTGTTGGAAATTTAGCAAGAACGTTTTTTTTTAATGTGAGATTTCAAGCACTACCTTGCTCCTTTAAGAAATCAGGAGCATCACTTTTTTGAATCATATTTATCTGTTTCTGCTTTTAATAATCAGTCTTTGTCAAAGCCCAGAAGAACGGAGATGTGCGAAGAACCAGGAAGCAAATTGCTCTACAAAAAAGTTAACAAGTTTTTCAAACTGCTAAGTATACTGTTTGGACTCAGTTGTCATTTTTGTCATTTGATGTTTCTTGTAACTAATGTGAACGGGCTAGAAGATAGTTATTTATAGTTTGTCTCCTAGATCTATTTTATAAAAAGCATCAAAATTAGTTGATATGCATTAGTAGAAATTCATATTTAAGAAAGCCCTGAATTTTTCATTTTGATTCTGTTTAAATCTTGTTTAATGTTGCTGCACAGAAATAAACTTATTTATTTAGTTTTTAAGTAATAAGCATTTTTAAGTAAAAAAGCATTGTTTTGAGTTCCAATTTTTATCCCTCCTTCCCTCCATCCCCTCCCCTCTCCCTGAGGCCATAAGCAATCAGATATGGGTTGTAGATGTATGATTATGTAAAACATTACTGTATTAGTCATTTTGTACAAGAAAACAAATAAAAAAATGAAAGTGAAAAATAGCATACTTCAGTCTGTGTTTCATCAATATCAGTTCTTTCTTTGGATGTGGATAGTATGTTTCATCAATAGTCCTTTGGGATTATCTTGAATCATTGTATTGTTGAGAATAGTTAAGTCATTCACAATTCTTCATCAATCAATATTGCTGTCTCTGTGCAAAATGTTCTCTTGGTTCTGCTCACTTCACTATATGTCAGTTTATACACATTTTTCCAAGTCTTTCTGAAATCATTCTGGTTGTCACTTCTTAAAGCACAATAATTTTCCATCACCATCATATACCATAGCCTGTTTAGCCATTCCCTAATTGATAGGCATTCCTTTAATTTCCAAATTCTTAGCCACAACAAAAAGAGCTGCTACAAAACTTTTTGTACAAATACATCTCTTTCTCTTTTTTGGGATGTCTTTGGGATATTAACCTAGCAGTGGTATTGCTGGATAAAAGGGTATGCACAGTTTGGATCAAAGGATATTCCCCAGGCAGCTAGGTGGCACAGTAGATAGAGCACTGGCCCTGGATTCAGAAGGAACTGAGTTCAAGTCCGGCCTCAGACACTTAACACTTACTAGCTGTGTGACCCTGGGCAAGTCACTTAACCCCAATTGTCTCACACACACACACACACACACACAAAAAGGGTATTCCCTTTGGACATACTTCCAAATTGTTCTCCAGAATAGTTGGATCAGTTCACAATTCCACCAAAAGTGGAGTAGCATCCCAGTTTTCCCACATCCCTTCCAAGATCAAATATTTTCCTTTTTTGTTATATTTCCCACTCTGATAGATGTGAGGTGGTACTTCAGAGTTGTTTTAATTTGTATTTCTCTGATCAATAGTGATTTAGAGCATTTTTTTTCATATGACTATAGATAGCTTTGATTTCTTTGTTTAAAAACTGCCTAGATCTATAAACTATTTTTGATAATTTTTTTGGTATAGCACTAGTATATTAATGAACTGTTAGGATGGTCATTTTAAGTTTATTTGTTTGGCCTACCCAGGAGCAATTAATATTTTTCCAATTGTTTAGATATGACTTTATTTGTGTGAAAAGTGCTTTGTAGTTCTGGTCATATAGTTCCTAGGTTTGTCTTGGCAGGTAGACTCCCAAATATTTTATAATGGCCACAGTTATTTTAAATGGAATTTCTCTGTTGTTGCTGGACTATGTTGGTAATATATGGAAATGCTAATTATTTATGTGAGTTTATTTTAAATACTGCAACTTTGCTAAAGTTAATAATTTCAAGTAGTTTTTTAGTTGATTCTTTAGGATTTTCTAAGTATAATATCATATCTGCAAAGTAATAGTTTTGTTTCCTCATTACCTATTTCAATTTCTTTAATTTCTTTTTCTTCTTTTATTGCTATAGCTAACATTTCTAGTACAATATTAAATAATAGAGGTGATAATAGGCATCCTTACTTTACCCCTGATTATATTGGCAAGGCTTCTAGCTTATCCTCATTCAGATAATGCTTGCTGATGGTTTTAGATAAATATTACTTATCATTTTAAGGTAAGCTCCACTTATTCCTCTGTTCTCTAGTATTTTTAATAGGAATGGGTGCTGAATTTTATCATAGGTCTTCTCTGCTTCTATTGAGATAATCATACGATTTCTGTTTGTTTTGTTATTGATATTGTCAATTATGCTGATAGTTTTCCTAATATTGAACCAACCTTGCATTCCTGGTATAAATCCTGCCTGGTCATAGTGTATGATCCTTGTGATGTGTTGCTGTATTTTTTTTTTTTTTTTAGTGAGGCAATTGGGGTTAAGTGACTTGCCTAGTGTCACACAGCTAGTAAGTGCTAAGTGTCTGAGGCCGGATTTGAACTCAGGTACTCCTGACTCCAGGGCCAGTGCTCTATCCACTGCGCCACCTAGCTGCCCCTGCTGTATTCTTTTTGATAATATTTTATTTAAAATGTTTGCATCAATGTTCATTAAGGAGATTGGTCTATAATTTTCTTTCTCTGTTTTGGCTTTTCCTGGTTTGGATATCAGCACCGTGTTTGTCTCATAAAAGGAACTAGGTAGGATTCCTTCTTCACTTATTTTCTCAAATAATTTGTATTGTATTGGGATTAATTGTTCCTTAAATATTTGGTAGAATTCCTTTGTGAATCCAACTAGTCCTGGGGATTTTTTCTTAGGAAGTTCATTGATGACTTGTTCAATTTCTTGTTCTAAAATTGGGTTATTTAAATATTTTATTTCTTCTACTAATCTGAGTAATTTACATTTTTGTAGAAATACATCCATTTTATTTAGATTGTCAAATTTATTGTCATATAATTGGGCAAAATAGTTCCTATCAATTGTCTTAATTTCCTTTTCATTGGTGTTGAGTTCACCCCTTTCAGTTTTAATACTAGTAATTTGGTTTTCTTCTTCCCTTTTTTTTATCATATTAACCAATGGTTTATCAATTTGTGTTTTTTTCATAAAACCAATTTCTAGTTTTATTTATTAAAGGGTTTTCTTTCAATTTTATTAATCTCTCTTTTGATTTTCAGGATTTTGAGTTTGGTGTTTAGTTTGGAATTTTTAATTTTTTAATTTTCTAGTTTTATGTTGTTTTGTTTTTTACTTTCATACCCAATTCATTGATCTGCTTTTTCTCTATTTTACTGATGTAAGTGGTTAGGGATATAAATTTTCCCCTAAGTATTGCTTTGACTGCATCCCATACATTTTGATACATTGTCTCATCATTGTCATTTTCTGCATTGAAGTCATCAGTTATTTCTATGATTTGTTCTTTGACTCGCTTTTTTTCTAGGATTGGATTATTATTTTCAATTTGTTTTTTAATCTCTCTTTCAATTGTCCATTATTGAATGTAATTTTTATTGCATTATGATCTAAAAAGGATATGTTTACTGTTTCTGCTTTTCTGCATCCAGATGTAAGGTTTTTATGCCCTATTACATGGTCAATTTTTGTATAGGTTCCATGTTCTGCTGAGATAAGGTATATTCCTTTCTATTCCCATTCAATGTTCTCCATTGAGCTATCAAATCTAACTTTTCATGAATTTTATTCATTTCCTTAACTTCTTTCTTGTTTATTTTTTGGTTAGATTTATCCAGTTCTGAGAGGGGAAGGTTAAGGTCCCCCACTAGGATAGTTTTATTATCTATTTCTTCCTGTAACTTATTCAACTTCTTCAAAAATTTGCATGTTATGCCATTTGCTGCATATATGTTAAGTATTGATATGACTTTATTGTCTGTGTTACCTTTCAGCAAGATATAGTTTCCTTCTTTATATCTTTTAACTAGATCTATTTTTTGCTTTGTCTGAAATCATGATTGCTACCCCTGCTTTCTTTGCTTCAGCTGAAGTATAATAGATTCTTTTCCAGCCTCTTCTTTTTACCCTGTGTGTATATCTGCTTCAAATGTGTTTCTTGTAAACAACATATTGTAGGATTTTGGTTTTGGTTTTTAATCCATTCTGCTATTTGCTTCCATTTAATGGGTGAGTTCATCCCATTCACATTTATAGTTATGATGACTAGCTGTTTATTTCTCTCTGTGGTATTTTTCACCTCTTTATCCCCCCTACCCTTACCCCCAACTCTTTCCCTAATCGCATGTTTTACTTATAATCACTATCTTCTCCAATATGCCCTCTCTTGTATCAGTACACCCTCCCCCTTCTATTATCCCTGTCCCTTTTTAAATGTCTTTATAGGGTAAGACAAATTTCTATATCCAACTGGGTATGTATGTTATTCCTTCTTTGAGCCAACTGTAATAAGAGTAACCCACCACTCCATTATGACAGTTCTTTCATGCCTCTTTTTGTGTGTGTGGGGACAATTTTCCCCATTCCATTTCCCCCTTCCTTCTTACATGCTGTTTTCTTTCTTATTTCTTTATTTTGTTTTTTAGGGTGTTGTCCCACCAATGTCACATTATAACCACACCCTCTCTCTGCATATACTCCCAATTATTCTTATAAAAAAGTTGTAAAGGAACACAAATATTATTGTCCCTTCAATATCACCTTATGACCACATCCTCTCTCTACATATACTTCTTCTAAACACTCATAATAAATTTAAGACTTACAATTATTATCTCATATGGAAATATAAACGGTTTAACCTTATTGAATTTCTAACAGTTTTTCTTTCTTGTTTCTTTTTTTACCTTTTTATATTTCTCTTGAGTCTTGTATTTAGAAGTCAATTTTTTATTCAACTCTGGCCTGTTAATCAGAAATGCTTGAAAGTTCCCTATTTCATTAAATGTTCATTTTTTCCCTCTGAAAGAATATATTCAATTTTGCTAGGAAAGGAATTCTTGGTTGTAAACCTAACTACTTTGCCTTCTGGTATATTATATTCCAAACCCTGAGATTCTTTAATGTGGAAGCTGCCAAATCCTGTGTATTTCTGACTGTAGCTCCATGGTATTTGAATTGTTTCTTTTTGGCTGCTTGAAATACTTTTTCCTTGATCTGTGAGCTTTGAAATTTGACTATGATGTTCAGGGAAGTTTTCATTTTGGGATCTCTTTCAGTCAGTTATGGGTGAATTCTTTCAACTCAAGGATTTTCTTTTTTTTTCATCATGGCTTTCAGGTAGTCTAATAATTCGTATCTCTTATGGATCTATTTTGGAAGTCATTTGTTTTTCCAATGAGAAAATTCACATTTTTTTGTATTTTTTTTTTACTTTTTTAATTTTGTTTTATTGTATCTTGATGTCTCACAGAGTCATTATTTTCCACTTATTCAATTCTAATTTTTAAAGAATTATTTGGGGTCAGCTAGGTGGTGTAGTGGATAAAGCACCTGCCCTGGATTCAGGAGGACCTAAGTTCAAATCCAGCCTCAGACACTTGACACTTACTAGCTGTGTGACCCTAGGTAAGTCACTTAACCTTCATAGCCCCACAATAAAAGAAAAAAAGAAAAAAAAAGAATCATTTTCTTCAGTGACCTTTTGTATTTCCTTTTCCATTTGGCTAAACCCGTTTTTATCCTCAGTAAATTTTTGTATTTCTTTTTCATGATTCTCCTGCATTTCTTTTATTTCTTTCCTCAATTTTTCTTTTACTTCTCTAATTTGATTTTTATGCAATTCCAGGAATTATTTTCAGGCCTGAGACCAATTTGCTTTTTTCTTTGAAGCTTCACCTGTAGCCATTTTATTACAATTATCCTCCTCTATGTTTATGCCTTTTTTTCCCTATTACTGTACTGTTAATAGTCAAGCTTTTTTGTTTATTTGTTTGTTTTTGCTCATTTTTGTGCCTTGATATTTTTATGAGGGAGTTGAACTCTATTGCTGTACTGTCACAAATTTTTGTGCTGAGGTTCTGGGTCTTACTGGTGGCTTTCATTAGGCTTCAAGGCTAAGCCATTTTCTCTTTAGAGTAAGCTTCCCTTCTGATTGGTATTGGGGCAGGGGGAAGTCCTCCCTTTTGGCCTCCCATGGATGTGAACTGGCTTTGTCCAGGCATGGTGTCCTGGTATTGGGTTGCAAAAGTTAACAAAGTCTTTCTGGTGGCTGGCCCTGGAGGAGTCATTGTGTTGGTCAACCCCAGGGGTGGTGCCCTGCCTCTAGGTTGCTCTGTTAGCAGAGCCTTTCTGTTTGCAGGCCCTGGAGGAGTCATTTTGTTACCAATATGCCCAAGTGTGGGAGCCATGCTCCTGAGTTGCTATGGTAAACAAGTCAGTCTGAAAGCAGGTCCTAGAAAGGTAATTTTGTTGCAGATCTGCTGAGGGTTGGAGCCCCCCTGCTGCTGGTTTGCCCTGGAAACAGTCTCTTCTGGGAGGTCACAGGGGTCCAGACTTGTTGACCAGTCTTGGGTGGGGCTTTACTACTGGTCAGCAGTGGAGTCAAAACCTCCCTGGTGGCCTGTGCCAGCTGTGGGGTGCCTGGTGAGGGTCCCTACTATGCTGTCCAGACTGCTCACTTGCCTTGAGGGCTGCTAGTTTGATTTGCCCCAGGCTCAGACCCCCTGCTGTGAGCCCAGGGGCGGGGGGGGGGGGGGGGGGGGGGGGGGGGGGGGGGAACTGCTGCAGGTGCTGCTGCTCCTAGAATTAATTCCCTTCATCCAAGGTAAGATAGACCTTTTCTGTCAGGCTAGTAGGCTGCTTCCCTGCTCATGGAATGATTCAGAGGCAGTTTTATATTTGTTTGGAGGGGAAATTTGGGAGAGCTCCAGGGGGTTCCTTCCTCACTTCACCATCTTGATACTGAAAGTCCTGGAAATACATTTACAGTGCTATTCTTAATCAATCAATACTCAATGAATAGTTATTGACTCATTATAATGCACTGTTAATCAGTTAATAGATCAATGAATAATTATTAAGCACCTTTAATGTGCCTACTTCTGTGTTATATACTATAAAAATATAGCAAGGAAATTAGATCAGCTGAATTAGTGCAGTTAATTACCCAAATTAAACCATATTCTCTTATTTTGGGGGGCACCTTGCATCGAAGACATAAATGCAGATGACTGGGTGACAAAAGACCAACCAAATCTTCACACTTGCTGGCAGCTTCTAAGTTCTTCCCTGAGAGGAATGGTGTATTCTCCTCAAAAGGCAGGATACATTGTTCAAGTCCTGAGGTTTCTTCCACCACCACCCCCATCTCCACCATTTCTTCCTTTTTCCTGCTGAGTTAACAGTTAACCAGTAGAGCATGTTCCTCTCAGATAAGAATAAACTACATAATTCAAACCCTAAAAGGCTTATTCCCATTCCCCCCAAATTTCCTTCTTTTCCCTGATGAGTCAACAGAGGTTTTCTGAAGTTAGATAACAAAGAATCGTAAAATCTCAGGGTCTGGTTGTCCCACAGGGTGGGGGTCTACATGTTTAAAAGTGTTGTGAAGAATGTGAACCCAGATGGGGGAGGGACCTTGCATTAGATCCAGGATAAAAAGGGGAACTTCGCTGCGGCACTATTCTAGAGTGCCTGCCCTTTCTTGCAAGATCTTAATAAAATGACCTTCTTTCTTTGCACCAGACTGAGAGTTGTACCTCCGTTTACCGGTTTCTAATGTTCCCTATTTATCTCTTTGGCTATATCTATTTCAAGGTCAAGGGACCTTGACCATTACAAGCAACAAAACTCTGTGAATGTGGAACATACATAAACAATATTACATTCAATTTAAATTCATTCCTCCAACATTTATTATCTTGGTCAATCCCATTATCTTGACACATGATAGATGTATAGATTTAGAGGATGAGGATGTATAAGAAGACATCTAGTCCAAGCACATCATTTTAAAAATGAGGAAATAGAGACCTTTGCTGATACAATCTGAGCAATATGAAATGAGTTCCCATTGCACTCTTTTGTCTTACCTTAAAATGCTCTGTATCTTCACCTATACACCCTTCCTTCCTGCTTATTTCTCAAGAAAAGTGGCTCGTTTGGCCAAGGCCAACTTTTCCATTTCTGCCCTTAGTCTCCCTGCTTCCCTTCTTTCTTGATCATTTTCAAGTGCAGATGGGAACTGATACACTTTAAGGTTAACATGCTGACTCACAACAGCCATGTGAGATAGGCAATACAAAGGGTATCATCCCCTGTTAAAAATGACAAAACTGATACTCCAAGAGGCTAAGTGATTTGTCTATGATCATATGATTAGTAAATATCAGAACTAAGACTCAAACTTAGCTTTCATGATTCAGAGTCCAATGTTCTTTCCATTACATTGTGTTTCCTTTCAATCTTTAAGTTTTTCTATTAGCTGCTTCTCAATCTAAAAGCACATTCATGAGGTTATAGACTAAGGAAATTAATACTGGATTGTCTTATTTAAGAACTGATATTTCTCTGTCAATCCATTTCCATGCATTTCCTCAGACCCAATTTCTGAAGTGTGTAATTGAGTAAGGTAATCACTTCAAAAGGTAGTTCAATAGATAGAGAGCCGGGCCTGGAGTCAGGATGACCTAAGTTCAAATCCTGCGTCAGATACTTCCTAGCTATGTGACCCTGGGCAAATCACTAAACTTTGTTTGCTTCAATTTCTTCATCTGTAAAATAAGCTGGAGAAGGAAATAGGAAACCATTCCAGTATCTTTGCCAAGAAAAACTCAAAGGGGTTCATGGAGAGCAGGAAGCAACTGAAATGAACAACAATCGCTACCTGGCCCCAAGAAATCTTGCTCTTTAACTAGCTATAAACAGAAGCCAATTTGAATTAAGGCCCACCCCAAGGAATGATTTATATCCTTATTTTTGTTTGTTTTGTTTTGTTTTGTTGTTGTTGTTTATCTTTACCAAGATTTGGAATGACCTGATCTACAAAGGGGAGACCAAGTCAGTGAAAACTTGATTAAAACAAGTTATGTTTTTCTGGCCAAGATTGCTGGAAGCAGCTGGGTCTCATGGGACAAGTGGCATTCCTTGAGTGTCAGAGAAAGGTGGTGACCAAACACATGTGAAATCCAGTCCCTCCCTCCCCTGTCCCTAGGTACAGACAGATCCTTTCATGTGAATATTAGTCCTGAGCCTGGGCCCCTCTCCCCCTCCTGCACCCAAGGGTGAAGTAATAGGGAGGAGCTGAGAACACCTCCTCATTAAATGTTCACCAATCAGGACTGCCTTATGTTTACCAGGGAAAGTGCAAATGATGTACTGTCAGGCCAATCAGAAAGAAGACACACTGAAGTTTAAAAGACACTCTCAGCTGTCCTCCAGGTCTTTTAGCATAAATGGAGGCAAAGCATAAAACCCATTATTACCAGGCTGCATGTCCCTGCTAACAAATAATATCTTGCTCAGTTACCTTAATTTGACCTTTGTTAAATTCCACTAGACAAGATCTAGATCAGGAAAGGGCTTTAGATATTAACTAGTATAACCACATCATGGGAAGCTAGATGGTACAGTAGATAGAGCACTGACCCTAGAACCAGGAGAACCTGAGTTCCAATCTAGGCTCAAACATTTGCAAGCTGTGGGACCTTGGACAAGTCATTTAATCTTCTTTGCCTCAGTTTCCTCATATGTAAAATAAGCTATAGAAAGAAATGACAAATCACTCAAACATCTTTTACCAAAGAAAACCCAAATAAGGTCACAGAGAATGGGATAGAACTGAAACAACTCAGTAACAACCACAAAATCACAACATGTCTTGTATATGGCCCATCCTTTTCATTCACATAGCAAATCTTCTAGTTGCTTCCCAGGTCAATTCTCTTTATACTTCAATCCATCTTCCACGTATATACCAACTTTTTCTGGAGGATACCTTTTAGTCTTCTTATCTTTGACTCCCTTCTATGATCTCTATAATTTAGCTATAGTCGATGACTTGCTGGTCTTTGAACATAGAGACCCTTCTTTCCTCTCTCTTCCTTTGCCTTGACTATCTCCTATCCCTAGAAGACTCTTTTATCATCTTTGCCTTTTCATTTCCTTGGTTTTCTTCAAGATATAGGTCAAATCCCACCTTTGTCAGGAAAACTTTCCCAGCCCCCAAAGTTCTTGAGCCTTTCCTTCTGATATCACTCCATTTGCTCTGTATATATCTTCCAGGTACTTGGTTATTTACATATTCTCTTCCCTAATAGAATGTGAACTTTCCAAAAGTTAAAAAAAAATTTTTAAAAAGGAAAAGATACAGGGAGTGGTCTGACCTTTCCTTCTCCAGCGGGTTAAAGCAAATGGAGATTAAGTGACTTTCCCAGAGTCATACAGCTAGTGAGTGTCTGAGACTGGATTTAAACTCAGGCCTTCCTTACTGCAGAACCAACACTCTATCCACTGAGCACCCAGTTGCCTCCAACATAAAGCTGCCAATCCTAAAAGAACAAACAAAACAACAACAAAAACTTGTCTCATTGACCCCTTCAAAGTATCATCTCAAACTATCTTCTTTCACTGCTAAAATAATCAATCAGTTCACATTCAGTCCCTCTATTTCTTTATTACCCACTCCTCAAACGCTTATAATCTGGTTTCTCTTCCAAAGTCTACTAAAATTCCTCTCTTAATGTTTATCTCTGACATTCTCAAGGTCACAACTAATGGACTTTTTTTTCCTCAGTTCTCTATTTCCTGATATCTCTAAAAAGTGTCATGTAGAGTGTGTCAGGAGAACTGGGTTCAAAGGTCATTTCTGGCACATGGCAGCTGTATGATCATGGGTCTAGTCATTTAACCTTTCAATGAACCAGGCAACCCTATAAAATGATGAATGAAAAATTACTTGCTGATCTCCATTGGAGGGGACTCATACGGGAATTTTGACAGGACAAATTTCTTATACTGTTAAAATGAGACACTCTTCATCTTCCCTCTCCCCTATATTTGAACCTATATAACAATGAACCATGATTTAGTGAAATCCTAATGAATTTGTTTGTCATATATCTCCCTAATGGCATCAACATATAAAAAGATGTTTTGTTTTTGTTGTTGTTGTTGTCATTGTGTTTAGCTAAATATGATTCTATGGTGAAATGTAAGATTTATGAGAATCCAAATACACTTTTATTTACTAACAGCTTAAACATTCTTTTAGCTTTAGGAGGAGGCATATGCAAAGGCATACAATGAAATGACGAACTCCCCTTCTCTATTAGAGATTTAATCTGAAATCTTCTGGCATTAACTATTAGTGAATTTCTTAAAAATACACATAAGCTGTGAATATAGTTAAGGACAAGGGAGAAGAGAAGCTCCCTGCTCTTTCTCCACCATAAATGTTGATGTTGATTTAAGGTCTTCATGTGGTTGTTACCATGCACACTATTCCTTTATTATTCTGGCCCAGGGGTGGGTTCCTCCCACTCTCACCCCATTTTCCTATATAAGCACTAGATTGTGAGTCTTACTTTTTCTACCATTCTGGGGATACACGGAGACATTTCTTTCTTTTCTTTCTCTTTTTATTTCCTCGTCTGATCAGGAAGCTCAAACCTTTGACCATTTTCACACATTTTCCCTGGGGATGCTGTAAGAAACAGAATGATGAGATGACTTTGTCTTTTGTTACTGGCACGTATCACACATCCCTTTCTGGCAAAGAAAATGAGTTGGAAAAAAAAATGTGAAATGTCAGAATAACTTGTGGCTTCACTTAGGTAATTTGTTGTTTGTGGCTGGAATCATATGCCCTTATGGGACACTGTAAAGCAACTGGCCCTAGTTAGAGCTGTTGACAATATTAATTTCCTGAATATGAATGAAAATTCCAGCATCCTTGCCGGGCTGTCACAGAGAGTATCATGGGCAGAATCATGGTACAGCCACTCATTGCTATACATTTAATCAAGGGTGACAAATCAGTGCCCCATAAAAGGGTATGATATGATAAATATTCTCAATGACCTTTGACAAGTTTATTAACCTTTCTGGTTTCTCCTTTCCTCATCTATAAAAGGAGGACATTGGATATTGGCCTAGAGGATGTCAAATACTCCTTTCACCTCTTTTATTCTATAATTCTAATAATTAATAGAAAGTCAATCAAGGTGGAAATATAGTGGGAGTTTTGTTTGTTTGTTTTTGTTTTTCAAGTATCATTCACTTTTAAGATGATTGGAACCAATATCCATTTTTTTTTTAATGGAGAAGGGGAAGGAAATAAGCATTTATCCATTGCTTCTCATACACCGTGCACTGTGCTAAGCATTTTACAAACATTATCGTACTGGATCCTTGCAAGAACCCTATAAGGTAGGTGCTGTTTTTATCCCCATTTTATGTTGAGGAAACTGAATCAAACAGAGGTTAAATGACTCTCCCAGGGTCAGACACCTAGTAAGTGTTCAAGCTGGATTTGTAATATCTACAACAATCAACACTGAACAACAATAATTTATAACATTATAGTGCTTTAATGTATTTTTAAAAAGTGTTTTCTTCACATAAATGTGTTCTTGTAAGGTAGGCAGGATATACATTATTATTTTCATTTTTACAAAGGTAACAGGCTCTGAATCCTTTCTATACATTAGCATTCTGTCCTAGAGTCCTGCCTGGTTTGCATACTGAAATTCTTTGTGCTTGAAGGCATGTCTGAGGGGAGGGGCATGTCATTGGAGGCAGCACAGTGCTGGGACACAAGAGAGTGAAAAATAAGAGACCTAATGGTACCTAAGCCAGAGCAGTCCCCTTAACACAGTGGAAGCTGGAGTTATGATTGCCAGGTTGTACCACCTTTGCATTTGTAGGGACAGACAAGAACTCAAGGAGTTTCAGATGCTGAGCAAGTGAGGAAATAATTGGAATCTCAACAGCACAGAGCAGCTAGCTAGTTCTCACTTGGCCCAGCTGAAGTGAAGCTGGGATCATTGGGGGGAAAAAACCCAGCACCTGGTGCTGCTTTGTGGAGATAGCAGAGACCATTTGTTCCTCTGTCACATCAGTGGTTAGTTGACCCAACAGATTTAGTGAATGTCAAACCTATGTGGATGCCTTTTCATTTCCCTGCTGGGGTGCTTGGGAAACATAAGAGGTGAGCAAAGTGTAGAGGGCAAACTCAGCTTCCAGATTATCTCCTTTTGTGGAGCCAAAGAGAATGAGAGAAAGATGAACATTGGTTTAGAAAAAGTTTCCATCTTTGGGAAAAGCTAGGTCCTGGGACCTAGTGAAATAGATAATCTATATATTTGTTGAATAATGAGTAAAGCTTTTATTTTCACTATAATATATTGAATTCTGATAAATGCTTTATTACAGTATGGCCTTGAATTGGAGATAGCAGAAGGATACAATGGAGATGGAGTGAGAGGAGACATTTCTTAAAGTAGGATGAAAGTCAGGGAGAAATCTGATTGTATAATCCAGACCAAATCCTAGCTAATGAGAGGAAAATAGCACCATCCACAAAGGATCAGAGTTAAAAGATCAATGACAACTATCAATCAGTTAATCAACAAGTTATTTATTAAGCACCTACTATGTACCAGGCACTAGGAATAAAGATGTAAAGAATGAAGTAATCTTTACTGTCAAGAAATTTACATTCTAACTAGCTACAGAAAAACCTGATAGAGCAGTGAGGTTTCTTATAATCCAGGGCATCCTGCAGAGCTGAATATTATACATGAAAGGAATAATAAGAAATTGTTTGACAAAACATACCAAAATTTAATATAGGGAGAGTTAATTGAGTAACTCACCATAATATTGGGGTCCCAGACATAATGAGGGACCTCTAGGTCCAAATTTCCCTCCCCTCCAAACTGCCTTTTTAGATATTTCTCCCAGGCCAATAAGAAAGAAGCCTAACAGCCTCTTCTCCACAGACTAATCAGGTTTTATTAATGGGAATAAAATAAACAGCAAAGGTGAAATTAATAAAATCAAAGACTAGGGAAAAAGAAATACAGATAATCCCCCTAACTCTAACCTAAGTCTATACAATCCCCAAACTCACTTGCAGTTCAGCTCATTCAAAAAAGCAGGGCTCGTATGCTAACTCACCACCTGGGGTTCATAGCTTCAATGGAAAACCGCCAGGGCCTGCAGGACAAAACTGCTAAGAAAGAACCTCTTTCTCCTCTGCTCCTGCAGCTTGCACCACTGGAAGGAAAGTCACTCCGGAAGAGAGTGAGCTCTCCTCAGCAAGTGTTTACTCTCCCTCCCACAAAAGGGGAGGTCCTTCAAACTGCCTGTGGGGAGTGGTTTCTCCTGTTGACATTAGCAGCACATGTCACTCAAGGCAGGCCAGGTGCGGCCCATGCCAATCAGTCTGCCAAATTCCAATAATCTTATCACACCCACAAGCATCAAGTTCCAGCTCTTCCTCTTTAGGATACAGTGTTTTAAAGAAAGGATTTGTTGGTATTGTATTTTTGTTGAGGACTGACCCACAGAGTAAGACTCCAGGATTCAATATTCTTAGCAAAGTAGACTAATAAGCTGAGTAATATGTAAAAAAGGAATGAGAAAAGAAAAAAAAGAAAAGAAAATTGTTCTTGGCACTCAGGATGATTAAAACTTGGTTGGATAACAATAACTCATACAATTAATAATTAGGCATGCATGGTGTATAGACTAGACTAATGGAGACACAATTAAATCAAACTAGAAAGTCATACATTCACATTAAGAATTGTTATTAGAGTAGCTATCTTAGGGCTATAAGCAATTTGTGTAGATCAATGACCTCATAAAGGCCTGAAGATAATGGAACCTTTGATCAGGAAGAAATCTTAAAAGTTATCTCCTTTTTACAGATGAGGAAACAGAGGTTCAGATGTGTAAAATAATTGTCTGAGGCAACAGTCTATGAAATGACAGAACTAGGGTTAGTACTGAGATAGTGGGAAGAAAAATCCCAATTTAATTTTCCTTCCACTACCCCACCTTTTTTTTTTTTTTGTGAGGCAATTGGGGTTAAGTGACTTGCCCAGGGTCACACAGCTGGTAAGTGTTAAGTGTCTAAGGTAGGATTTGAACTCAGGTACTCCTGACTCCAGGGCTGGTGCTCTATCCACTGCGCCATCTAGCTGCCCCCCCACAATGCTACTTTCAATGAACTTCATGTGATGTTGACTAGCTGGAAATAAATAAGATGAGATGATTGGAGGGGAGGGGGGAAACAGTGAGAAATAGTCTATTTTGCAAGAAAATTTAAATTCCTGGGTAGAGATTTCTTTTCTTCATATTCTCTGCCCCATAACCTAGAATGGTTCTGTGAATATGGAAGACAGTTAAATTCCTTGATATGGTGACTTCTCCATACCACATGATATTTGTATATGTATGTGTATATGTATATGTGTATATGTAATATTGAAGTCTTTTATTATTACATCATCTTTGTTTCCAAATCTCTCTCTTCTAACCAGAAAGGCAAATCTTTTAATAAAGAAATTTTAGAATGAAGAGAAAAAATAAATAAGCAATACCGGTCAAGATATCAATAAAGCATCATAACATAGCCTATGTTATAAACCACTGGTCTATTAACTCTGTAAAGTCAATCAATACATGTTTATAAAGCACCTATGTTATGTAAGGTGCTAAGCGCTGGAAATAAGAAAGGCAAAAAGAGCTCACATTCTAATGAGAAACAACATGCAAACACCTAAATACAAAGGGGAAAGAAAAAAAAATGTACCTGTAAGGTAATTGAGAGGTAATCTCAGAGGGAAGGTATTAAAATGCAGGAGGGACCAGAAAAGACTTCTTGAAGAAGGTAGAACTTTAAGTAAGCTAGGGATGGCAGGAAATTAAAAAAAAAAAAAGATATAGAGCATTCCAGGCATGGGAAACAGCCAGTGAAAATGTCCTGTTGGGAGATAGAGTATGTTAAAGAAGAACAAGGAGGGCAGATTGTTACTACAATGTAGGGTAGATGGAGGAAAGTAAAGTGTGAAAAGATTAGAAAAGAAGGAAGAAGAGGCTTGATTAGGAAGGGCTTTAAAAGTCAAATTTTATTTTGTCTTAGATCCTGAAGGTAATAAGAAGTCATTGGAGGTTATAAAGTGGAGCAGCTGGGAGATATTTGCAACAAAAGGACAAAGTAGAAGGCTACTGCAATAATCTAGTGATAAGAGCCTGCTCCAGTTTGATGAAGGGGCCTTCTCTTCTTAAGAACAAGTTTGACTTCTACAATTTTAGAATGTTAAGTTTCCTCTGGGTGTGTGTGTGGTGATGGCTTTGGTGGTGGTGTAATGTGAGTGTGTGTGTGTGTGTGTGTATGCTTATTTTTCACGTACCTGTTGCAGACATTGAGTTCATTTGGTATTTTGTTTTCATGGTCAGCTTTCTTAAATTTACATTAGTTCATATGAGTTTTCCCATTCTTCTTTATATCCTTTGCCATCATTATTTATTAATGCTCACGACTATTCCATTACATTCATGTACCCCAGTTTGTTTAGCCATTCCCCAATCAATTGTCCCTATCTTCTTTCTAGTTTTTTGCAACTACACCAAGTTTAGCAGATGATCCACCCCATATGGGTTTAACTGAGATGAGTTTGAGATGGGTGAGTTGTAAATATTTTGTAAGAAGATGGTTTTTATTTCCACCCCTAGTTAATGTTATCACAGAAGGCCTAGGCAGTTTGAATCAATCAATTAGAAGTGAACATTCCCTTAATCAATTTAAGAAGATTAAAAGTATTTTGATCATTGGATGAAGGAAAACAGATGAATCCACAGAGAAAATATGCTGTGGTTGGCCAAAAGAATCATCAACACAGAAAGTCAGGTCACAATTGTGAAGTCCAGTGGCAAAGGAGTTTTTCCTCCTCCATAATCAGTGACTTCATTGAAACTCCTCCACCATTTATAAAAGCCGGATGCTGGACCTTGCACTGGATAACTCTGTGTCTGATTCTTTCAGCCAAACACAGGAGGTTCAGTCCAATGATCAAAAAACTTTAACTCTTCCAAAATGATTAAAGGCTTGTTCACACCTAGTTCACACATTTTCTAGATTGATTGATTCAATCAAGGTATGTAAATCTTCTGGGATTGGATTAATTGGGATGGGAATGAAATTCCATCCTCATGCTTTGTACCTATTTGGTTTGGTAACTAGAAGACTTTTTTAAGTTCAAGTGATTACACAAGCCACTTAGAAAAATAAATAAGTCAGATATATTGTGAGTAAACAAAATGGCAGAGAATCAATTTTTTACATTTAGGCTTTGTGCTATTCTGCTAAAATGATTCTTTTAGTTTTGAAATTATATTTTAAAAGTCTATTAAATTATAATGCTACAAATGGAGGCTTGATTCTCTCTGAACTGCCTTACAAGGTGCAAGGACATATAAAGGAGCTTTGGGATGGCGAAATGCATTTTTCATGGACCTATCATATAAAATTAGTTCAGAGATATTAAGATAGAACTAGGTACAAATAACTTGGCATGTTGAAAAGCAACTGTGAGTATTCAGCAACAAGGGCAGAGCTTCATATCGGTTTGTCCTTTTCTTTCTATCCATACTATTTACATATTCTCTAATTTTGCAATGGAGACCTTTTAAACACATCAATAGGTCAATAAATCTATGCTGTTAATAAGGTTGTACTTGAGCTCAGTCTTTATTTGAGTGTTTCCTTAGACAGTGCATTACATCCCTATAAATGTTTCTACCAAAGAGATTTATTCCTAATTGATTGGTTCTTGCAGCATGTTGATCAGTCAAACAAATAAAGGGCCACTGTAAAACTTTTTCATTCATCAATATGACAATTGCAAATAAATAATGGGATAGTATAATTCTTATACTTTCTGAGACTTGATTTCTTCGTAAGGGAAATTTTGCATAGTGGCCAGTGTTTGACTCTCATGTCAGGAAGGCCAGGATCTCATTCTCACTCCAACTATTATTAACTCAGTGACTCTGGACAAGTCATAGAAACATAGATTTAGAGCTTGAAGGTCATTTAGTTTATATATGGGGAAACTGAAGCCCAGAGAGGTTAAGTTACTTACCAAAAGTCATGTAGGCACAAGTGACAGGACTTAGTTTTAAATCTGGGAACTTTGACTCTAAATCTAGCACTGTTTCACATTGAGCCTCAGATTCTTCCTTTGCAAAATGAGAATAATCATACTCACAGTATATACCTCTTATGGTTTTTGTCAGGCTTAAATGCAACAGTATTATATAAAGCTCTTGGAAAGTCTTGAGGATCGACATAAATGCCAACTATTATAATTTCCAGTGTCTCCCCACAAGTCATGGTCACTTCCACTTTAAAAACAAAAAACTCCTTTACAAATATTATTCCCTCCAGCTAAAATGTTCACCTCTCTCCTTTCTGATTATGTATACCCTTATACTTCCTTCAAGGCTCTGTTCAAGACCCACCTTTTCTATGAACTCCACCCTCCCCAGTCACAGAAACCCTTCCTTTCTCTGATTTCTTGCAGCACATATAATCAGTAAAAAAACTCATCATTAAATCATTCCCATGATGATTTCATGTCTTTTTTTAACACTCAATAGCACCTACTACAGGATTGTTCACAAAGTAGTTGCCTAATTGACCCTTGAAAAATGAATAGCCAGGAAACTTAAGAAAAAACATTACATATTATAAAATTGTATGGCCGTCTTTTTTTTTAATCTTAGACCAAATATACACAACCAGAACCAGAGACAGCAGAAAGTCATATCCCTATCCCTATCCCTATCCCTATCCCTATCCCTATCCCTATCCCTATCCCTATCCCTATCCCTATCCCTATCCCTATCCCTATCCCTATCCCTATCCCTATCCCTATCCCTATCCCTATCCCTATCCCTATTCATCTCTGTCTATCTCTCTCCATTTCTATATATCTATATCTATAGACATAGATATGTATAGATATACATCTATACATATATAAATCTTAAACAATTCAGATGTTTATATGCATGTGTGTATATATATGTATATATATGTATATATATGTGTGTGTGTGTATATATATATATATATATACACACATACACACACACATGTATCTATCCATTGTGAACATCTGCATTGTTTAACATTTTTAGCCTATTTTTCCAACCAACCCAGAGCCAGAGTCTGCACTGTAACTATCATTTGGAACCACTTTGATGTATTTCTCAGGCTCCCTAAAATTTTGTTCCTTTTAGCTATCATTTGCATGTATCTGCTTTCATCTTTTCCTATCTCAATCCTCCTAACTCCTTTCTCCTGCACCATTTAATTCTATAATTATTTTATTTCTGAACCTTAGGGCATGCTGTATGGACCAAGGCATGCTTTATAAGACTAAGTAGACAATTCCACTTCTAATCATTTGTAACTTGCTAATTATTTGGGAGTGTACCACCCCTAAACAACTCTGGCTTTAGAATATATTGTTTTCTGAGCTCTTCTGACATCATTCAGGCATGCTGATTGTACACAAACAAATATGTCCGAGCTTGATAAGGCTGAATTGTATATAAACTCAAATTTTTCATTGTTATTATGTTCAAGCAAAAAAAAAATAACCACAGTATTTCCAAACCCAGGGAAACTGTAAGGAAAGGCTGCCTACTCTTGCCAAACATAAAAAGACAGACTGGTATGATGAGGGGGAAGGGGAGCCTGCTTCCTGTTTCAGTACAAACCAGTCAATGTGTCCAGCTGGAGTACTGTGGGCATTTTTTAATTAGCTTTCTTTTGGTGCAGTCAGATCCTTCTTATGCCTGAGTCACTTCTGGTCTGGAAGCCCATTCACTTTTTGTTGTCCAAAGCACTGAGAAATTATTTCTGATTAATCCTACATGACTTTATATTAAATTGAAAACTGATCTCCAGCAATAATTATTAAGGCATTTGATTTCCCTTCCAATCTAATAAATATTATCAAATTTTATTTTATTTTTATTCTGAACTTATTAAGCACCTAGTAAAATGAGCATTTCCATATATAAAGTAGAATAGGAAAAGAGGATTGATTTTTTATATGAAACTACATATCTCGATTAGGTACAGTTTGCTTTCCATTCTGTGTATATAATTAATTCAACATGTAACTTTTAAAGCTGTCCTACTTATCTCTGTTTTCTTCTGGCCTTCTGTTCTCTTCTGTGCATTTAAAAATGCTTCCATTATCCTATTTTCTTTCTTTTTTTGCAAGCTTGTTCATAAGTTCCTTCTCCCATTTACTCTATCTTGAAAACTACAAAAACAACAATAAAAAAACCCAACCCTTTCAACAGTTGTCATTTTCCTTTTCTATCATCTTTGCCAATTTTGTGGGTATGATATGCAAGATTAGAGTTTTCTTAATTTGCATTTCTTTAATTATTCATGATTTAGAGCACATTTTCACATTGATCAACTGGATTTTTTTCTTCTTTACAAACTGCCTATTCACATCTTTTGACTATTTATAAATCAGGGAATGGCTCTTGTTCTATATTTGAATGATCACTTTGAATGTTCTGATATGACTCCTCTTTTAAAGATACTTTAATCAAGGCATTTGACAAAGACATCATGATAGACTGGTGCATAGGAAGGAAAAATGTGAAGTGGATAATGATTCAATTAAGTGGATTTGGAACTATTTTAATTATTTCATCTGAAGAGAAATGATTAATGTGTTTATGTCACAATGGAAGGCCAATGGAATAAGCTTATTCATATATACAGGTTTAAACTGATTTGGTGTCTATGGACACCATCACTCAAATTTGTGTCTGAACAGTGAAAGATTCACAGACAGACCCATTAACGCAAAAGGCATGGATACTATCTTTGCTCCTGGATGGATCTATAAGAAAATTTGGAACCAGCTGCAAGCACATAGGTATGCTCATACATATATATAATATATCCAGAAAGTATAGAGAACACAATGTTCTGCTATTCTGATTTCGTATAATTAGCTTTTCTCAAAACCCTCTGCAATAGGAAAAATAAATAGATAGTCATATATAATAATAAATATAATAAATAAATAATAGTCATATGGCTAGTATGATTCTCTTGGAAATGAAATCCCAGATTCTTCCAGTTTTTACATCGTGTTTGCTTGAAACCATGGGGTAGAGATGGGTGATTGGGTATAGTCTTCAGAATATAGATTGTAGATGTTACTTTTTCTACCTACACAGCCTAGATGTCCTTTCTCCCCTACCATGTGTAATGGCAGAGTACAGGGGAGAGAGCTTTAAATTAAATTCAACAAACATTTTAAAGCAAGTTACTTTCTGGATGCTTGCAATACTTTCTCCTTGACCTGGAAGCTCTGGAATTTGGCTAATATTCCTGGGAGTTTTCATTTGGGATCTCTTTTGGGAGGTGATCAGTGAAATCTTTCCATTTCTATTTTACCTTCTGCTTCTAGAATCTCAGGGCAATTTTCCCTGACAATTTCCTGGAAGATGATGTCCAAGCTCTTTCCATGATCATGATTTTCAGGTAGTCCAATAATTTTCAAATTATTTCTCCTAGATCTATTTTCCAGGTCAGTTGGTTTTCCAAGGAGATATTTCACATTGCCCTCTATTTTTGTTATTCATTTGGATTTGCTTTATTGTATCTTGATTTTTCATGAAGTCATTTGCTTCTATTTGCTCAATCCTAGTTTTTAAGCAATGATTGTCTTCAGAGAGCTTTTGTTCATCCTTTTCCATTTGGCCAATTTGGCTTTTCAAGCTGTTGACTTTTTTTTCATGACCCTACTACATCACTTTCATTTCTCTTTCCACTTTTTCCTCTACGTCTCTTACTTTTTCCTCTACCTCTCTTACTTTATCTTCAAAGACCTTGTTGAGCAGTATGGACTGAGACTAATTAATATTTTTCTTGGAAGCTTTGGGGGGTAGGAGCCCTGATGTTGCTATCACCTTCTGAGGGGACACTTCAATCTTCCTTGTCACTAAAAGAACTTTCTATGGTCTGCATAATTCTCTTTCTACTCATCTTGCCCATGTTTTACTTGACTTTTAACTCCTTCTTAAAGTGGGGCACTGTTTCCAGGATGTACTGTCCCAAACTTCAGGGGTCTAAGGTGAAACAATTTAAGGAGGGGCAAGTTCTTCACTCACCTGGCCTGTTGTCTGGTCAGTAGATAACGCCAGGGCAACTTGCTAAATAAACAGGTAGCAGAGTTTTGTGTTCTGTGGTTGTTAGCTCTGATGAGCTTGAGCCCCTCCCCAATCTGGGCCACCACTACTCAGGCCTACTTTCTGGTTCTCATCAGGAGTAAAACAACCAAGTTGCATCTCAGCACCAGAAGAGACCCCTATAATCTCCCCAGGAAAACCACTCAACCCTCTCACCAGACCGTGAATTTATTTCTAGATTACACTGGTGCTGCAGCTGATTCAGAAGCTCTGGGTATCACTTTCTCTGGCTCAGCCTGCCTGAGACTGGATCTGTGTCAGTGTGACTGTGGGGTTGGGCTCTACTCCCACCCTGGCACAGCAGCCCCCTCCTGCCAACCTTCTTAAAACAAGTTACTACTGATACAAAAGACCAAAAAAGTCCAGTAAAGGAGTCAAAGGGGAGATCTAGAAGTAGATTACTGGAACCAATGTGAGGGGAAGGGAGTAGGCATTTATATAGTGTCCAATATGTGTTAGGCTGTGCTAAGTGCTATGTAAATATTCTCTTATTTGATCCTCACAACAACCCAAGGAGGTAGGCACTATTATTAATTTTCATTTTACAGTTAAGGAAACTGAGGCAAAACCAGGTTGTATGTAGCCCAGGTTCACACACAGCTAATAAGTATCTGAGGCAGAGTTGAACTCAGTCTTCTTGACTCCAGGTATAGATTTCTATCTACTTGTATAACCTAACTGCTCACCCTGGAAATAACACTAACAGGAGGTAGTCAGTGTTGTAAGACTTGAATTAGGGAGAAAATTGAGAGTCATATTTGGGAGTCAACTACATTGAAATGATAGTTGAACCCAGGAAACAGATAAAATCCCTAAGAAGAATATATAGCAAGAAGAAAACTGTTCCCATTCATGTTAATGAATTTAATTTATAAGGTGAGAAATGGATGGTGGTCCAGCAATGGAGATTGAGAAGGAGGTTAAGTAGAGAACTCTGGAAACAAGGAAAATCATAAAAACTAAGGGATGAAAGAATATCTGGGGGCAGCTAGGTGGTGCAGTGGATAGAGCACCGGCCCTGGAGTCAGGAGTACCTGAGTTCACATCCGGCCTCAGACACTTAATACACACTTACTAGCTGTGTGACCCTGGGCAAGTCACTTAACCCCAATTGCCTCACTAAAAAAAAAAAAAGAAAGAATATCCAAGTAGAAGTTGTAATAAGCAATGTCCGAAGCAAAAAATAAAGGAGGTAAGGTCTGAGAAAAAGTCACTAGTTTGCTCACTGTGTTACAGTGGGAAAATGCTGGATTTGGAGTCAGATGATCTGCTTCTGATCTGGATTCTGCCTCTAACTGTTTGCATGACCTTGAGCAACTTATTTATCAGATCTGGATGTCAATTTCTTTATCTATGAAATGAGAGGGTTAGATTAAAACAACCCTGACGATCTCCAACTCTAAATAGAAGTTTCTATGATTTGGCCATGGTCACAGGTTAGTAAACATCAGAGGTCAAATATGAATTCTGGTCTTCCTGACTCCAAGATGAACAGTCCATTCACTCTATTTCTAGAAAGAGTGTCAAATCCTAGAGATAAAACTCCATCTGCAACATGTATTAAATAAATTCAGGTAACATTTATTAAGCACCTACTATATATCAGGCACTGTGCTAAGCTTTGTGAATACAAAAATAGGCAAAATGTAGTCCCTCCCTTCAAAGAACTCACAATCTTATTGGTAAAGGGGGTAGGAGGGCAAACAAATTTATACAAAGGAAGCTATATACACAATAAATAGGAAATAATTAACAGAGGGAAGGCACGTGGATTAAGAGGGGTTGGGGAAGGCTTCCTGTGGAAGTGGGATTTTGGTTGGGATTAAGGGAAACCATGGACATTACAATGAAGAGTAGTTTGAATGGAAAGTATAGCAGACATGGGGAACAGCCAGAGGAAATTCCTGGAGCTGAGAGATGGAGTGTCTTATTTGTATAACAGCTAGGAAGTCAGTGTCGCAGGATCGAAGAGTACACATTGGAGAGGAAGGTATAAGACTACTGGAAAGATAGGAGGGGTCTAAGTTATGAGGGTCTTGGAATGCCAAACAACATTTTATATTGGCTCCTGCAGGGTAATAGGAAGCTGTTGGAGTTTATTGAGTGGTGTGTGTGTGTGTGTGTGTGTGTGTGTGTGTGTGTGTGTGTGTGTGTGTGACATGAGCAGACTTGCATTTTAGGAAAATCACTTTAATGGCTGAATGGGTTGAAGTGGAGAGAAACCTGAGGCAGGCAGGGACAAAATTTGCTGAATACAGATCAATGAAAATACATATATTCATCCTGGCTCAGGATGTATTCATCCTGAATATGGTAGTTTTCAATTTTGGACTTTGTGGGTATGTCAAAACTTTTTCTCAAACTGGAAGAAAATCTTTCATGTTGTATCAAAGACACTTTGGTACCAGAAGTTGAGGTCTATAAAATTTGCACTTGGACTAGAAACCCTGGAAGGCCCAGACCCAGAAATCCCATTGAACACAACTGAAGGACTCACTGTAATGAGAGCAGCCCTGGCCACCTTGTAGGATTTCTTAAAACCTAAAAATCTCCATGGAGGAAAGCCTGTTCCTATTACTGGAACACTACATGTTTTGCTAGAAAGCCCGATGGGCAACAAACAGTTCTGGCATAGTTAGCAGGGGCTATCTGATTCTTGGTAGTTTGGGGTTGGGATCCCCAATGGAGAATGAGGTTAGGAATACATTAAGGAGGGAGAAACACAAGTATCAAAGAATGAAAGTCTGAATCACTGAAAACAAACAAACATGCTCCCCCCCACCTTTGCTAAGATTCTATACTTTTAAGTCAAAACTGCCCCAGAAGTACTCTTGCCTTATACAATTTTCTCTTTAAGCCAGTGGTCCCAGAACTGATTCTTTTGTCTCTTCTTCCAAGAAGCCTTTTCTGATTCCCCTGAACTAGACATGGGCCTACCTGCCTCAAATTTTTCATATACCTTCAGTTGAAGTTCTTTGCCCTTATCACATTTGTGTTTGTATTACAGTTACTGGGTTAAAGGCATTTTCTACCCTTTTAGATTAAAAACACCTTGAGGACAGGAACTATGGCTTATTTCATTAATTAAAAGCATCATTAAAAGTCTATTACATTAAGTACAAAATAATATGCTACAAGTAGAAAGCTAGAGTCCATGTTTTCAAGGACCTTATAGTTTAGTTGTGAAATGGTACTAACTTGGCTAGCTAGAAATTGCTTAGTACCATTTCACAACTAAACTATAAGGTCCTTGAAAACATGGACTCTAGCTTTCTACTTGTAGCATAATATTTTATAAAACAAAATGCTATGTGAATGATTCTGGGGAGCAGATGGTTACAAACAATAGGGATCATGGAAGGTTTATCCTCAGGTTATGAAAGAACTCATAGAAGTGATCACTTAGCCACTTTCAGTCATATTTGAAAAATCAAGGAAATGAAGAATGGGATCAAAGTTTGGAGAAGGACAGACAGCTATTTTCTTAGTGGTGAAAGAGAGATATGAGTGTTAGAGGAGAGTGAGAATGAGAGGGAGAGGAAGGACAAGGGGGAGGGAGGGAAAGAGGGAGAGAGAGAGAAAGAGAGAGAGAGAGAGAGAGAGAGAGAGAACCTGTAATTACAAACCAGAAAGCTTTACTTGATCTGGAAAAATTAAAAAATACACCATTAAATGTGTAAAAAATAAATAACTACAAATGGAAGAAATGGTTAAAAAGAGTCGAAATAGTTTTATCAAGAAGAAGTTATGTCAGAGTAACCTCATTTCCTTTTTTTTGACAAAATTTTAGAAAATTAGTAGATGATGGGGATGCTATGGATATAATTTACCTATATTTTATTAAAACATGATAAATTATGTCTTTCTTTTTCAGAGTGAAGGGGAGGAGGAGGAAAGAAGAAAAGAAGGAACTTGCTTCAATCACATAGGAGAACAAAGAAAATGTGGCTGTGATCTATGAAAGCATGCTATTTGCATTGCTTCTGGCACTATGTAACAACTATGTATGCATAATTTTTTTTCCTATCCTAGAAGAAAAAGGGATAGGTCTAGAGGTGCACATTTCTATTCTCTGTACCAGTAGAGTCAAATCCAAATAGAGATAGGGGCTACTAATTGCTACAAAGGTTCTCTGAGGGCCACATATTGACTTAATTTTAACATGTAATAGTGGTTTTATTTTTTATTTTTAAAAAATTCCAAATTACATTTTAATCTGATTTGGAGCACACTTCCTAACTATGTATTTGAAACCTCTGCTATAGATTACTGGGAAGAATAAAATGTGCCTGGAAAAAAAAAGTGGAAGACATTTCAAGGAGGAAGCAATGAAGAAAAGCAAAGCATAAAGGGAAAGAAAATTTCATTTGTGTTGGGAATTTGGAGAGTAGAAGAAAGAGATGAGAAGGATGCCGAAACATTTGGATCTGCAGAATAGGTTTAGAGCACTTTCTGTATTTGGCTGTGACATGGTTCATCTTGCTGAGAAACAGTTCTGTGTATTTCAAGGAATGATGGCATTTTCCATGGATGACCTACTGTCAAACATGCTAACTACAACCCACTTAGTGACTCATGTAGTTATAAAATGATGCCACAGGAAGGAACCAAGAAAGTATTAGTAATCATTATGATGTAATGGAAAACTAAACAACAAAAAAGTAACACTATCTACAAAACCCCCATAAAACTGAAGACCAGGGTTACGGCTGGGGTTTTCATCAATAGTTCTAATTGAAGACAAAGGATTCAGAAGAAAACAGGAACTAGGAAGAGCACAGCTCTCTAGTAAAGATCCTACAATGTAACAAATTTTAGATTTCTGGGCCACAGTTTTAAATATAGGAATGATAGCCTCTTACCACGAGAAGGAACAAAAAAGGGATAAGATTTTTGCTTTTTGTTGGATGGGATGATGATAACTATTGACAGTGAAGAAACAAAACAAATTCTTTTTTTTTTCTTTGAAATAACATTAGTTTTGGATTCTGAAGTACAAAATAAAAATGACCAGTAGAGAGTGGAAACCTAAGATAAGTGAAGAGTTGAAAAGAAAACTTCTATCTGGCTTCAATCAATTCTTATCATTAGACTGAGAACAATTACATATAGAGTACTGAATTGGTTGTTATTCCTGAACCACTTCAGGGAGGGCATTCAATCTTTATTAAAATTTTCATGGAAAAAGACAAATGTTGTCCCATTTTTCTTTGAAGAGAAGAGGTGGATTCTACAAAATATAGACCATTGAGCTTGACTTCTATTCCTGGCAAAATCTGAGAACACATCCATAAGGGGGTGGTATATCAGCCCTTAAAAAGAACCAACATGGTATGTCATACTAGGCTAACCTCATTTCCTTTTTTGATAGCTTCACTAGACTAGCTGACCAAGGGAATTCTTTATACACAGTATACTTAGATTTCTGCAAAGCATTTGACAAAGTTTTTCACGCTATAATTGAGGGTACAATGGAGTTATGGACTAGAAGATAATGTAGTTAGGGAGACTTGGAATTGGATGAATATCTGAAGCTAAAGGGTACTCATTATTAGATCTTTGCCAATTATAAGGGACATCTCCAGGAAAGTATGCTGGAGATCTATTCTTTGCCTTGTTCTGTTCAACATATTTATCAATGATTTGGATAAAGGTATAAGTGGCCCATATGCTAGGTTTTCAGATGTCATGATGCTGGCAGCAATGGCTGACATTTTGGATAATAGAGGCCAGATTCATAAAAAAGATTTTTTCAAGTTAGATCGATGAACCAATTTGAATAAGATAAAACTGAATATAAATAACTAAATATCCAAACTACTTAAACTACTTATATTTACTACTTAAATTCAACAATTGAGTTGTGGGTGGGGGGAATCATAAACAAAAGGTTTAGGACAGTGGTTAGGTAATTCCTGTGTGTTGAGGGGGAGTATTAGTGGAGTGTTGTCAAATGTGTAACAAGGTAGCCAACAGAGCTCATATGATCTTAGGCTGAATTAAAAGAAGATTAGTGTCCAGAATTAGGGTCCTTTTCCTATAATAGTTCTGCTAAATCTGCCCTAATTAGGCCCAATGTGGAGCATTCTTCATTTCTAGGCACCATGATTTAGGAAAGACTAATTCTGTAGGGTGTCTAGAGAAAATAACAAGGCAGGTAAAAGGATCAGAGAATATGACATAAGAAGATCAGTTGAAAGTACAAGGAATGTTCAGTCTAGAGAAGATAGTATTTAGGGGAGTTATAAAAGCTAGCTTTGAAGAATTGGCAGGTAGAAGAATGATTTAAATTTTTCTGCTTATCCCTAAAGTACAGAACTAGAAACCATACATGGAAGTTTGAGGGTCAAATTTATACAAATAAATAAATATATAAAGGAAAACATCCTAAAATTGAGGCTGCCCCAAAATGGAATGGGGTGCTACAGGCACTTACTAATTACTAATTATTAATCACTTACTTACTAATATAAGTCCCCCTTCATTTGACATCTTTAAGGGGTAAATATGTAGCCACTGTACTTGTTGAAGATATCGTAGAAGAAACTGTTGTTTAGATATAGATCAGACAAGATGACCCCTAAGGTTTTCTCCAGCTTTTAGACTTTGTTTGATTGTGCTTATTCTGTTTCCATTTCCTGATGCCAGTAAATCACTATATCCACACCTAATAATCCTTCCTGTCAAGCCCCTTCAGCTATACTTCAGCAAACCTTCAGCTAAACCTCAACATACCTGGCCCAGAGCCCTACTTTTCCCCTTTCTTCCATAATAACCATTAAAAAAATAATTGCATAATGAGAAAGTAAACCAGAACTCAATGTTCTAAGATTGCTGTTACACGTCCAAAGAAATGGAATAATTTCAAGACAGACATGACTAAGACAGAATCAGAGGGTATAATCTTTTGTCCAGTAATTCCAATTCACTGTTAGAAGCAGACCATGCCTCAGAAGCATACTCTCAAATGTGAATCTATTCAGGGTAATCTGAGACAAATTTTCTTCAATGATCAATAGTCACTGATACCAGTAAGCTAAACAGTAAAATTAGCTCCTTTTCCCCTCCCACTTCCCCTGCCCCCAAACACATTGTCCATAGTTTTTATTCTGACAACATCCATGGATGTTGAACAATGATTCCTTAAAATGGATCACTGACTTCTTCATAACTAAAAAAAAAGTCCCATCTTCTGTGAAGTGATTCCTAAGGTGTAGGAAACACATACACAAGATAGCACATAATACAAAGGCAAGTTTAGACCAACCACTAGACAATGTAGGGAGAAATTTCATTAGTATGCCAAAAAGCAATGAAAAAAAGAGAATGAATTATATCATTCTATATTTTCACAGAATCCAACTCAAATTACTCCCAAGTGAGGCTCGACATGGTCGATCAGATCACCAACTCTTGGAAATTACTATTTAGTTGATACAACATACACTTCAATGCCCCTGAGGCAAAGACAAGAACAGCTCTATAGGTGCAGATGCAGCTGGCCCCTATACAAAGTTATTTATAGATTATATTCTACAACTAAAGAATTTCTCTCTAGTGGGGGCAGGGTGGGGAGCATAACTGCAAAGACTATGAATTAGCAACATCATGGGGAAAGGCCAGAGAAAAGCAACTCAAAATCAGGAAAGAAAAAAAGAAGGAAGAATATCATAGTAGGATATGTATATGTGTATGTGTATGTGTATGTGTATGTGTATGTGTATGTGTATGTGTATGTGTATGTATATCAATATGTGTATGTGTATGTATGTATGTGTGTTTATATATATATATATATATATATATATATATATATATATATATATTTAATGTAGATAGACATTTTACCATTTGACTTTAATTTCTTCGTCTGTAAATTGCTTGGGTTGGGCCAGGTTAATATTTCCCAACCAAAGTATATCTCTTAAATCAAAAACCTTAAATAATTAATACTTTTCTCCTCCTATTTCTTCATGCATTCTAGTCCTCCTGTTTATTCTTCCTTGAGATCTAAAGTACTCTCATGACTGACTCCCAGTCAATCAACCAATCAATCAATCAATCCATCATCCAAGAAGTATTTGTTTAGGTCAAAAACTGAGGATACCAAAAAAAAAAAAAAAGATGAAACAGTCTCACTCTTCAAGGCCTTTACATCTCATTAGAGGAAGAAATATGCAGAAACATATATCACCTTTTGTCTAGATTTGGAGTTTGTAGACACTTTCTGATTGATAACCCTGGTTTCAATTCTGGTTCTGGTTTCAGTTGAACCTGGAATCAATTCTGGGGGAGCATAACTCCAAAGAGAGGTAATTCAGTCCTCTTTTTAAATTTTTTAAAAAATTTGTGATATATAATGATATTTTAGATATATATCAAACATAGATATAATATACACATACACACATACATGACATATATAATGTAAATTTTCTACAATATTACATTTATATATACCTAGATATATTCTAATACATATAACTTAGTATTTTATATCCTTAAATAATTGTTTTATAAATATCATATACATATCAATTTATATAAATAATTTATATGACAAATTCAGTCCTCTTTTCATACTATCCTCCTTGAAGTTCCAAAAGTGAGAGTACACAGAAAGCAGTACATAATAGAAGATGAATATATGTCTATGTGTGTATATATACATATCTAATGTATATACATATATACACACATATATGTGTATATGTATATTATGTAAGTTTGGTTTTGACAACATTAGATTCCATTCTTTTCTAAGCTTCTGTTGGCTGTTTCTGTTATTCTTCAGTTTGGAAATAATAAGTAAGTGAGATAGAAGATGATCAAAGTGATATATGAAATATCATAAAGAGGGTGATTCTTTCTTTAATGATCCTGGAATACAAGAAATCCCCAGGATTTTCCCACTAAAACTAGTGGGGTGAGGGAGGCAGAGAAGAAGCTACACTGAGGTCAAAGAAGAATCCCTATTTTTTATAAGAGGTATGGTTTATGGAACTCATCCTGTTTGGGGCAAACTGCCTCAGTTTACCCAATAACTCGAGGAGACCACCAAGTCAAGCAGAGACATTTATTATATTCCCGTGGGAATGGGCAAACTCAATGCCTGAGTCACAATAGCTAATACATGCCTTGACCTTTTATAGGAACGTTGGTCAGAGGGGAAGTCCCCACGCACACTAGGGCGAGCTCACAATCTAGCATCCAATCCTGTCTCACCCAGGGTGCGTGTTTAGCTCGTGTGCGTGTTTAGCTCGTGATCAATGTATGGAGACATGCATACGTGTTCCAGGAACAAGGGGGAAAAGGGGAGGGGGAACAAGGTCAAATCAAAGGAAGAGGGAACGGGGGAGTGACAGTCAGATGTTTCAGATCTCACAGTTCCCACTGACTCCCCTCTCCCGGCCACCTATCTCTAAAGATATTCAGCTTGAATAACAGGAAGAGTCACTCAGGTGTTTCAGCATTGTTTTGTAGTCGTGTTAATTTTACAAGGATGACAGGGTTAAAATTTATCTTTGGGTATGTTGGGAAATCAAAGAAATAGAATAAAGAATAAAAGAATAATCCATTGTTGAGACCCTAGGGTCAAGGGGATTCTGCTCTGAGAAAAAGAGACATGTCACTTAACATCTGGTTTCAACTTAATTGTCGCATCCTGTGCCGAGCCCTGTCCTTTCTTCTTGAGTCCCAAGTATTGAATTGGTGGGCAAACTCTCCAACCCACTCAACAGGGACTGGGGTTCTGACACATGATGGATTCCAGACAAAACTAATATGTAGCTGACAAGTAGGGAGACTGAGCAGAAGTAAAAATACTGTTAATTGGCAATAAAACTTAAAGGAGACAGTGAGAATTTGACAAGCAATAAACTTTTAAACTAACTATACTAGGGTGGGGCTGGGTATCTTCCAGACCCCATCCTCAGAGTTTAATCTGACTCAAATCCATAATCATCTCATACAATCCCAAGAAGGATTTCAGACCAAAATCCTTAATAGCCACCAAAATATAATGCCAAGTTCAATTTGGGTTATTAAGGGAATCTGAATGTTTCTGACATGGACCTCACTTTTGTGTTGTTAATCAGGTTGTACAATCTTGCTGTCCAAAGTATATCCATTGGTCACCCTGACAGAGATCAACTCTTGGTTTATCCATAGAATCGACCTAACCCAGGATCTTAATTTTTATGTTACTTTTTCTTAGGTGTGTTTTCAGGACTTTATATGCTCTGAGTTATGAATTTCAGAAATGAAAACAAAGAAAAAATATTCCTTATATCATTGGTTTATAGTGATTATTTTTCACAGGAGCCCTGAGGTCAAAGAAGAATTGTGATTCTTTCATGATGACCCTGCAGCATCTTGCTTTAATTCTCTTGTCAAGGCAAAAAAGCTGGACAGGTCTTTGGGTAAGTCTTATAAATATTAATGCTGTCCCCTTCATCAGAGCACAAAATAAAGGAGAAGAGGGCTGAAAAAAGTGCAATAAGCCATCATGACTCAACAGAAAATATTCTTTCTTCACCAAGAACCTAGTCTTATTTTCCCCCTCTCCAACCCCCTTTCCCCTGCCCCATACTGTTTCTACTTGACTACATGCTCATTTCGAAAAATATTATATTTTACTCTTAGATCCTACCTTCTATCATAGGATCAAGTCACGCAAGTCCTTCCCTGAGAGGTAGATAAATACAATTAGTCTGTACCACACGTCTAGTTATCTCTCTGCTGGACCAGTGAAGCTTTACATTTTCATGAAACCCTTTTGTACGTATCTCCTTCTCTAAATTATTTCTACAGGTTTTAATTTGTAAACTGTCATGTGGGATTTGGGGCTTGCATTTTGCCAGTCACCAATGTGATTGCAAAAGCAAATTAGAGATATACCTGAAGGGTCTTTTTTTTTTTTTTTTAAAGAAGAAAAATTGTTACACCTTGCTGGTGTTAAAAACATACCTCCAAAAATAAAATAACAACCCCCCTAAAAAAACAAAACACACACACAAAAAAACCCAAGACATTAAAAAAAAAAACCCACAGCAATCTTGTTTTTCTGGAAGCTGATACATTCAATTAAATACGCACAATCTGGTTAGCTTTCAATAAACACCATTAAAAATAAAAACTTTAAAGTTCTAAGCATGACGACAGGTAATGAAGCTTGTATCATTGCTGCACTAAAGAATTTCACCCAGCAATGCTCACTTTCAAAAGCCTTATCCTGGTGCTCAGAAAGTAATTTGACTCACATTAAAGGCCTCCTGCAATAAATATCATCATTAATTTAACCTCATCCCTGTTATAGTAAAACCCTCTTTAATACAAACTCCACTAATTTGAAATGAGAGAGAATTTTAAAGGAAGTGGGTTGAAGTTTACCTTTTTATTGCAAACCCTTCTGTTCTTAGGTAGCACCAATTAGTGTAAATAAGCTCTTGGAATGAAGTGTATAAAACAGGTGAAAGGACAGACTGTTTTTTAAGGAACCTGCAGAACTTTAAAAGCACCCATTTGCATGCATTGTTGTGCTAATTACAAATGAGTCTTCTATGTACCATACAAATACCCAGGAACACAGTTGGGTAGTACTTTGCTAGCTTCACTAAACTCACTGAAGATATAAACATATATTTATTCTCTTAAAAACTACTCTATGATTCAGACATTTCATTAATGCATTACATTTTGCCCCATTAGTCTAAATTTGAAGTTTTATTGGAGTTCATGAAATGGGCTGCCTCAGGATATATTGGTTTCCCCCTCATTGAAGATCATCAAACAGAGGGCAAAAACCCATTTATCAGGTATGGTACACCTGGGTGGTAGGGGAAGATGCTTTTTTTTTTTTTTCTGGTTTGAGTTGGACTAGAGGACTGTTGAGATTCACTCTAAAATTCTGGAATTAATACATTCCACTTGGGGAGAAACAAATACAAAATAAAATCTGGTCTTTTCCACATTGAAGGTTTTTAACAATCCCCTTGAAACTGTTAACTACTAATAAATCAACTGGTTCTGCATCTCCTTTAGTTCAGCTAAAAGTCCCCCAAAAAAGGTCTTTTAAAGCAAACAAAACAAACAAATAAGTAAATGAATAAGTGAATAAATGAATGAATAAACAGAAAGATTATTAATAGACAAAGAACAAAAGAACAAATAAAAGAATGAATGAATGCCCTGAGCAAACAGCAAAGTGACAAATTTACAGATTGGCTTTGTTTTCTCATTTTGGTCAACAACTTTAATTAGGTGTTGTATAAGATAAATCCTTGAGTACTTTTATCTTTGTATCTCCAGGGCCTATCACTATGACCCTTACAGACCAGGAACTTATTGATTGGGTCTTTGAGATGAGATTTGTGGCAGCAGAATAACTTTCTGGTTTTCTGGGTCTAACTTTGACAGTGTCTCTATTATAGATACAAAGCACCATAGCCTACCTTCTCACCTCTTAACAATGCTTGCTACCTCATATCTGCAATCTTCCATGATGGAAACTTCCAGTTGCTCTAATTGGTACTTCCCTACCTGTGACATCAGAGTTTAGAAACCAACCAGACACAACCTAGAGGCTCCACACTGCTCCTGACCTCCTACACATCCCTGATCAGCCTTGCCCTATGGGTTGACCCAGATGATCTGATATATAAATAAAAATTATGCAAGCTTTCTATACTCTTGGGGCCGAATTATCAAGGCTGCCTTTTATAGGATGATCCCCCTTCTTAAACCTCTACCCCTGAGTCATCCTTTTTGGAAGTTAGACTGTAACTAATAAAGTTCTATTGTTTTCTGCATTATTATCCAACCTATCTCCCTAGGGTGAAGCATTAAGATATACAACTTAGCTAAAACTAAGTAGAACAATCAACTGGTGCCACAGTATAGAATACTGGGCCTGGAATCAGGAAGACCTGAATTCAAATTTGGCCCCAAACACTTACTAGCTGTGTGACCCTGGGCAAATCATTTAACCCTATTTGCCTCAGTTTCATCATCTATAAAATTCAGTGTCTTTGTCAAGAAAACCCCAAAAGGAGTCACGAAGAATCAAACACAACTCAAACAAAGCATAAACAACATCTGGGACAATAGTGCAGAAAACAAAACAAAAAAAGAAATAACAAGGAACAAATAGATGTTCAAGTTCTTTGGTAACATGAATACTTTGTATTTCTAGAGGGTGATGCTCTCCATGTCTAGCATGGGATGGATGAGAAACAGGGAAGTATGTGACAAAAATGAGGCAGCTTTTCCAAGGTCAATTTCACTTTCAGAAATCTCAACATTTGACTCCTCCTCTATTCTCATGTTTCATTGTGGCATAGAATTGATGCTGGAGATTCTCTCAGGCAAAACTCAGGGGGAGGGGGTTGCAAGGGCACGGATTCTACCAAATTGAACAGGCTTCCAGCAAGAGTCTGGCAGTAGACTATAGACAGCTACTGTCTAAGAAGCTTAGCAGTGGAAATGAATTATCAAATAGTATTTTTTTCCATCTTTACCTATGAAATGGACAAAAAAAAAATATGATGCAACTTATAGTCCTCTGGGGCTTCCCTACCATTTTTGGGGTGGTAGAGTGTTTAGAAAGGGAACACAATAGCCAGCTGAGTGCCAGAGAAGTAACATTGGATTTTGATTTGGGAGAAACTTGGGTTTTAATTCTGGCTATGACTTTTACTAGCTCTGCACCCATGGGCAACCCAACTATTTCTAATGCTTGTGTTGCGAATCTCAACTACATCATTTTGAGGATAACATCTTTTTTTTTTTTTAATTTTTTGGTGAGGCAATTGGGGCCAAGTGACTTGCCCAGGATCACACAGCTAGTAAGTGTTAAATGTCTGAGGCCGCATTTGAACTCAGGTCCTCCTGAATCCAGGGCTGGTACTCTATCCACTGTACCACCTAGCTGCCCCGAGGATAACATCTTGTAAATAGAAGGCCTAGATTCCTTGGAAGATAGGCAGAAATCAGAAGATCTGCCATAAGGAGACATAAAGTAGGTAGATCTAATGAGATATTGGGATTTCTGCTTAGGGATAAGGTTCTATTTACTGCTGACTACATTTAGGGCATGGCAATTGTGTAGGCAATAAAGTGTGGCTGAGTGGATATTTTTGCCCTAATCAAAAGAACTAGGGAGGAGCTATTCCTAAATAAAGATTTGCTCAAGAGTCCCACTACACCCTAAACAAGGCAAACTTTGATATAAGTCATTGCTGGTGTTGTTTGTCCTTTATTCTAAAAGAGGACCATAACATCAGGAGGTGAAGTAGGTGTTGTCATGACTTGCAGTGAATTGGACTTAAGTGAGGGAGTGCTGTGCCAGGTCAACAGCCTCACTCTCTCCTCCAGAACCATCTGGGTCCAGTAGCAAGATAAACATCACAACTGGAGATGGTTCCAGATGCAATTGGGTTAAGTGACATGCCCAAGGGTCACACAGCTAGTTTCTGAGGTAAGAGTTGAACTCAGGTCCTCCCAACTTCAGGGCCAGTGCTCTATCTATTGCACCACCTAGCTGCTCCTGTCTTTGCTAACAGAAGGTGGGATGGGCATCATAACCAGAATGTGGCTCTAGAAAGGGACTTTGATTCAAATCTAACCTAATCTAATTCATTCAAAATGAATAGATTAGGTTAAGAGAGAAACTACTGTGACAACTTTGAATATTAAGAAAATTTACCAGGGCAGCTAGGTGGTGCAGTGGATAAAGCACTGGCCCTGGATTCAGGAGGACCTGAGTTCAAATCTGACCTCAGACACTTGACACTCACTAGCTGTGTGACCCTCAGCAAGTCCTTTAACCTTCATTGACTTGTAGGAAAAAGAAAGAAGAAAAGAAAAAAGAAAATATACATATGTGAAAAAATTCAGAAATCCAGAAACCCAAATAACTTTCCTTTTTTTGATCTCCCTCCTCAGGTCCACATTTTAGAAAAAAAAATTAAATAAAATAAACAAAATGAAACAGACTTTTTTGGGGGGTGGGTAATCATTTGATTCCATTGTGAGCCCTGGTTCACTATGACCTTCAAGCTTCGGACAATATTTTTAGAGTACCATGCCACTTCACAGTATTGGTGTTCAGTTGCATTGATTTTTCTATATATGCTATATTAAAATCTACGTTAATTGGTAAGTTTCCTGTGTATACAAATTTGTCTTTTTAGACAATTCTCTAATTCATTTTTCCTTATCCACTTTTTTTTTCCTTTATGTCTATGGCATTTTTTTTTAACTTCCTGAAAACTTCTCCTGACCTGACTTTCTCTATACAATTTAAGTCCACTGGATATCTTCTATCCTTTCTTTACAAATCTGTCATGCCTGTCAGACTTTGCTGGATTCCTGATCTTTCTCTATCATAAATTCAGTGGTGGAATGGTCACTTGCCCCAAGGTTCCCATCATTTATTTTCCAATAATTAATTCCCATTGGTCAGAATCTGAATGGGATGACATGTTAAGTATCTTTAACAATTATATGTGCAGATTCAACTAGATGGATCTGGAGTCAAGAAGGCTTGAGTTCAAAACCTGCCTCAGACTATGTGACCCTGAGCAATTCACTTGACTTCTCGTTACCACAGTTTCCCCATGTGTAAAATGGGAATAATAATAAAACCTACTCCTGAGGGTTGCTGTGAGGAACAAATGAAATATTTGTAAAGCACTTTGCAAATCTCAGAGTGCTATAAAATGGTAGCTATTTATTATTATTATTACTTTATATATTTATGATGTATAGAAGACAGTATAGCATAATGGAAAGTACATGACATTTAGTCAAGAAATCTAGATTTGAATATGAACTCTTACCTTAGCTATAGTAATATATGGTATATTTGAATTACTAAAACTCTCAAACTCTGTTTCTTTGCCTAAAAAATGGGTTATCAATACTTCTACTTTCTAATTCATTGGACTTTCAGGAAGAAAAAGCGTTTTAAATTTTGGGGTGATATGTAAATGTTGGTTGTTATTGTTTCTCATTGCCTAGGGGTTTCTACCAAGAAATTCTGGGATAATACTGAATGAGTTGAATCATGGGGTACCTAACCCCCCCCAAGAAGATCAGGTTTTCTTTCTGAATCTACCTCTATCCTAGAAAAAAAATTCCTGATAAATCTCCAAGAATCTCTAAAACAAAGCTTAAGCATCTCTCGTGTCTAGGATCTCCTGAAGCAGGTAGCAGGGTTACTTTCCATAAAAGTACTTAACAGGTTATATGGATATTGAGTATAGATTAGCTTTTCCTCCCCACCCCCACACCCCAACAAACTCTTGGCTGTGAATCATTTTCATCACTGGGGACATCCTTACCCTCTTGCTTTCACCCTTAACTCCTCTGCTAGATCCAGATTTGATTCCTAAGGAATTTTTCCATTCTAGTATTGCTAACTAGTATTTGGGTGAAGTAGGTAGATTCCAAAAGGCAAAGATATTTCCTTAGCTCACAGTTTTAGACCAAAGAATAGTGAAGTTTTCCCACTAAGAGTCCAAGTCTCCTGACTGTCAATTTTGAATGATCTTCCCCATGGGGGACTCCCTTTGGCTTTCTTCCCCTTTAAAACTCTCCCAGCCCTAATCCGGGCCATCCTAGAATAAATCCAGGACTTCTGAGAGATAGGAGGATCTGCTACCCACAGGGGCCATCCTTCCCTCCTTGCTTCTTGACTTCTCATAAGGTTTGTAGATAGATAGGGATCCATTCTATTTCTTCCAGGGACTGAAAAGACCACTAGATATTGCCAAAGGAACTCACAGACCTTGCCATCTGCCATCCGTCATCTCTGAATAGAAACTAGTATTTCCAAGGCTTTTCTATCTACCTTGCTGATGAATTTCACTTTTTATTCTCTTCCCCCTAATTAGAATATGAGCTCTTTGAGAACAGGGAATGTTTAAGTTTTTCTATTTATGTTCTTAGTCCTTATAGCACAGAATTTGATAAATTGCAAACACTTTCATGCTTGTCTTCCTTCCTTCCTTCCTTCCTTCCTTCCTTCCTTCCTTCCTTCCTTCCTTCCTTCCTTCCTTCCTTCCTTCCTTCCTTCCTTCCTTCCTTCCTTCCTTCCTTTCTTCCTTTCTTCTCAGAAAAAAAAAAGAAACTCAGAGAGACCGAGTGTTGCCCAAGCTCACAAATATAGAGAATAATGGAGCTGGAAGTAGAACTCAAATCACTTAAATCACAACAGCATTATTCTAAAAAAATCCTCTGCATAGAAATGTTTGCCACTCTTGCACCCAGAAGGACCTTTACTTTCAGCCCTGCTGTATTATATTCAGACAAGAGCTACACATATGCTTAGCATAAACATCCAAATAAGAGTGGGCATAAGCATCTAGGCTTCAATACTCAGCTTTGGTTTTGAATTTAAAGACATCTTTAACCAGAGCATAGAAATTATACTCATTTTTTGGCTTAAAGCTGTCCAAAAGAAATAGCCCAGGTATGACCTTTTGATCTACTCCTTATGACCTAATATTCTATGAAGCTTTCCTTGACCACTTATGCCAATGATGATTTTCTTCTTGTTTGAAGTCCTATAGGCCCTTGCTATTTGCAGCCCCTACTTTAAGCACAGCATAAGTGTTTAATATATACTTTGTGAATTGAACAAGTAGAGATGAAAAACTGGAAATGTTAAGGGGCAGGGGGAGAGATTGGGATTGAAATCAAATTAAATCATTTATCAATTCATTGAGTTATACATTTGTGGAAACAAAACCGTTTGGAATTTCACAAGAGCATCAGGAGCATGGTTGTTTATTTCTGATTCTTTGAATATTTCTTTACCCATCCTAACATCATTAGAAATATCTTGAGCAGCACATTTTGTGTTTCAAATGACTTACACGCTCACTCATCTCATTATCAGGCATACCATTTGTCTTCCTTTTCTTCTTGCATCTAACAAATGTAAAACCTATAGGGTCTTCTATACATACACTATTGAAAATATTTGTGTATATTTTAACTATATATGAACATATATATATATGTGTGTGTGTGTATGCGTATATGTGAGTATGTATGTATGTATGTATGTACGTATGTATATCCAGGATCCATTAGAATATGCTGTCAGAATCAGTGGTAGGATGTTGTGTCATTTCCCTTTCAACTTGAAAAATAACATTTTGAAAAGTATTTTTCATATACGACATTTTTCTCCCTATTCACTTTGATAGCACCACCTGCTTTGTGAAATATATATTTTCTACAAACCACTCAAATGAACTAATCCATTTTCACTATGTGTCCTTTTTGGCAAAATATCTATAGGATTTGCTTTCATAAAGATAAATTCTGTTCCTTTGTTTCTATCTGTATCCCCGCCCTTTATGAAAGGAAAATGGTTCCTTGTTTTCTTCCTTCTGAAAAAAAATACATAGAGAAGAGCTGTAAATAATTATAAATTATTATTTTGAAATTGAGAACTAACCAGTTTGTGATGTTTGGTGATTCTCTAAATTTAGCTGGGCTTAAATTTCTTCATCTGTAAAATAAAATGGTCTGACTAGTCATTTGATCTATAAAGGTCCTTTTAGGCTTAGAATTCTATGATTCTGTGATTCTGCAAATAGCAATAGATTCCATAGGCTAGACAACATTTCACTGTTCATATCCTAGGCTACTCTTTCACTAGGCATCTTCTTTCTTATAAGGTCAAAAACTGTACAAGAAACTACTAAAAGTAGAATTTTAATCCTTTCATGATCCAAAATCCACTTTCATCATATCTAGGGACCAATGAAGATATACAAACTATTATGGGATGTAAAATAGATAATTTTGATTACATCAAATTAAAAACACTTTCTGAAAACAAAACCAATGTAGACAAAATTAGAAGGAAAATAGGAAGCTGGGAAATTTTTTTTTACACCAAGTTTCACTGATAAAGGCTTCCTTTTTTCATATATATAGAGAAGTGATTCAAATTTATAAGAATACAAATTATTCCCCAATGGATACATGGCCAAAAAGTATAAATAGGCAGTTTTCAGAAGGAAAAAACAAAGCCACCTAAAGTCATATGAAAAAATGCTCTAAATCAAAGTTTCTTAAAACTGTGGGTTGTAACCCTATATGGAGTTGCATAATTGAATGTGGGGGTTGTGAAAAATTTGGCAATAGTAAAAGGTTATATATACCTATTTTATATACCTATATACTCAGGGTTGTGGGTAAAAAGGGGTCTCAGATGGAAAAAGTTTAAGAATTTCTTCTCTAAATTACTATTGATTAGAGAAATAACAATTAAAACATCTCTGAGGTACTTCCTCATATCTATCAAATTGGCCGTTGTTGTTTCCAGAGGTGATAACATGACTTGCAAAAAATTGGATTTAAGTGAGGGAGGGCTGTGCAAAATCACCAGCCTTACTCTCTCCTTGAGAGTCATCTGTGTCCAGTGGCAAAATAAACATCAGGATGACTGGTGATGGAGATGTTTAAAGCAATTGGGGTTAAGTGACTTGTTCAGGGTGACACAGCTAGTCAGTGTCAAGTGTCTGAGGCTGGATTTTAACTCAGGTCCTCCTGATTCCAGGGACAGTGCTGTATGTATTGCACTACCTAGATGCCCCTATCAAATTGCCTAATATGACAAAAAAGGAAAATTACAAATGTTGGAAAAGATGTGGAAAAATAGGGAAACTAATACACTGTTGGTGGAGCTGTGAACTGATACAAACATTCTGCAGAGCAATGTGGTTTTATGCTCAAAGGACTATAAAATTGTGCACACTTTTTGATCCAGCAATACTACTCCTAGGTCTATATCCCAAAGAGATAAAAGGGGGGAAAAGAAACTATGTACAAAAATATTTATAGCAGCAATTTTTGTAGTGACTAAGAATTGGAAAGACATGAACTGATACAAAGTGAAATGAGCAGAACCAAGAGAACACTGTATGCAGTAATATAATATTATATGATGATGAACTGACAATGAGAGCTATTCTCAGCAATCCAAGACAATTCCAAAGGATTCATGATGAAAAAATTACATCCGCCCCTAGAGAAATAACTGATGGAATTAGAATGCAGATTGAAGAATATTTTTAAAACTTTCTTTAGTATTCTTTTCTTTTTCTTTTTTTGGTCTGTGATAAAATAGATAAAATAGATAAAGTGCTCGGCTTTGGCTGTGTCCCATAAGTTTTGGTATGTTGTCTCATTATTGTCATTCTCTTTGATGAAATTATTGATTGTTTTTATGGTTCGTTGTTTGGCCCACTAATTCTTTAGGATGAAATTATTTAGTTTCCAATTGATTTTGTTCTACCTTGACATGGCCTTTCACTATACACATTTTTTTATTGCATCATGATTTGAAAGGCATGCCTTTCTGCATTTGACTGTGAGGGTTTTATGGCCTGATACATAGTCAATTTTGTGTAGGTGCAATATAACACTGAGAAAAAGGTATATTCCTTTCTATCCCCATTCATTTCTCCAAAAGTCTATCATATTTAATTTTTCTAAAATTCTGTTCACTTCCTTAACTTCTTTCTTATTTATTTTGTGGTTAGATTTGTCTGGTTCTGAGAGGGAAAGGTTGAGACCCCCCAGTATAATAGTTTTGATGTTTCTTTCTGTAACTCACTTAGCTTCTTCTCTAAGAATATGGATGCTATATAACTTTGTGCATTTATGTTTAGTATTGATATTACTTAACTGTCTATCGTACCTTTTAGCAAGATGTAGTGTCCTTACTTATCTTTTTTTTTTTATTATTATTATTTTTTTGCAGGTCAATGAGGGTTAAGTGACTTGCCCAGGGTCACACAGCTAGTAAGTATCAAGTGTCTAAGGCCAGGTTTCAACTCAGGTCCTACTGAATCCAGGACCAGTGCTTTATCCACTGTGCCACCTAGCTGCCCCCTTCCTTATCTCTTTCAGTTGGATCTGTTTTTCCTTTTGCTTTGTCTGAAATAAAGACTGTTACCTCTGCTTTATTTATTTATTTATTTATTTTTTACTTCGGCTGAAGCACAATTTAATCTGCTTTAGCCTTTTACCTTTTTTCTGTGTGTATCCTTCTGCTTCAAATGTATTTCTTGTAAACAACACTTTGTAAGATTCTGGTTTTAATCCATTCTAGTATTCACTTCTGTTTTATGGGAGAGCTCTTCCCATTCACATTCATAATTATGACTACTGTGTATTCCTTCCATCCTATTTTCCCCCTTGTTAATACTTTTCTCTCTTCTTTCACCCTGTCCCTTCTCACAAATGTTTTGCTTCTGGCCACCACCTCCCTCAATCTGCCCTCCCTGCTATCAGCCCCACCTCCCTTTTCATTTTCCTTTCCCCATCTACTTCTACTCTCCATTCTATCAACACCCTATCCTTTTCCTTCCCCTTTCCTCTCTTACTTCCCTAAGAGGTAAGATAAATTTCTATACCCAGCTGAGGGTGTATGACTGTACCTCTGAGTCAAATCTGATGGGAGTAAGGTTGAAATAATACTCACCCTGCTCTTCTTTGCCTCTATAGTAATAGGTCTTTTGTGCCTCTTCATGTGATGTGATTTACCCCATTTTGCATCCTCTTGCATCTTCTCCTAGTACAATCCTTTTTGTCATCCCAGTTTGTTGTTTTTTTTTTTATATCATCACATTAAAATCAACTTAAACCAGGTAGCTCAGTAGATAAAGCACTGGCCCTGGATTCAGGAGGACCTGAGTTCAAATCCAGCCTTGGACACTTGACACTTACTAACTGTGTGACTCTGGGCAAGTCACTTAATCCACATTGCCCTGCCCCCCCCAAATAAAATAAACTTAAACCCACACCCTTTATCTTGTGAGATTTAAAATTGGATATTAGATCATAAATCTCCCCTACTTAACCTTTCCCTTAATTTATCTCCCAAACTAGTAAATGGAAGCAGGTTTTGGTTTTCTAGATAGACCTTTTTATTTATAGTTATGATAGTCACAAGGTGATGTTGGTTAGAAGGATAGGAAAGTAGAAACACAATACAAATCGTCTTAAGTCTAAGCTTAGTCTATATTCCTTATAACAACTCACCAAACCGACAAGGCCACCAACCGACAAGGCCACCTTTGGAGAGAGAGTCCGTGCCGCGCCGTCAGGAGTCCCGCCAAGCAGGCAAAAAAGGCCTCTCTCCTTTTCTCCACCCCGGAAGTCAAAAAACCCGGCAGGCAGTCTGACATGCGCAGCAGGCGCACTGTACCTGGCAGGCAGTCTGACATGCGCAGCAGGCGGACTGTACCCGGCAGGCAGTCTGACATGCGCAGCAGGCGGACTGTTCATCTCCTCCCCAAAAGGGTGGTCCTTGAAAAACTGGCGTCTTTCAGTTATCCTAACCGACTGTTAAAAACTTTCATATTTTACCACATTTCCCCCCTTTGCTTCCTCAAGAAACGGAATGTTTCCTTGATGGAACAGTAAAAAGAATATAATAACTTTTGCTGACTAATAATATGCGAACAACAATACAGAAAAGGAAGAGAGGAAAGTTTTGTCCAGAGGGGCGATTTTTTTTTTTTTTCCTCATGAACCGACGCTTTGACATTAGTCTTGCAAAGGGAGAGCCTCTGCAGAGAGTACATGTTACAGATAGTATATAACAGAAAGGAGATAGTAAAAGCTAATAAAGCAAAACAGTTCATATAAAGTCTCTGAGTTCTCTTGTCTTCTTGAAGTGGTAAGATGTCATCAGGAGGAAACTGGATTCTGGTCTGGAAAACTGGATTCTGGACTCTGGTCTGGATTCTGGATTCTGGTCTGGATTCTGGACTCTGGACTCTGGTCTGGAAAGCTGGATTATCTTCTTTAACTGTTTGAATTGCTGTATTTTTAAAACCTTAGCATAGCATTGTCAATGATCAAATTAATAAATTCCATTACATTCCCTCCTTTATATGGTTAGACTTGTAATAGAGGGTTGAGGTAGTTATGCAATGTGTAACACTTTTTACCACCATGTGTCTGGATCAAAGCCAAATTTAGTATGTGTTCATGACACCTGAAAATGTTATGGAAAGGTTATCATACCATATCTCATGGTTCTGAGACAGCCAGTGATTGTGCTAGGCCACAGGTGAATTCAACTGAGTGAGATAAAAAGATAAATAATTTCAGTTAAATTAGGTTAAATTAGGAGGGAGAGAGGATGAATACTGGACTGTGCCTAGTAATTGTGCTCTACATAGTCACCATCATAAGCAAACCATGGACTTACGTATACCTGTCTCTCCTTTTGTTGCACATATATTCTCTCCAGGGCCTGCGTCAGAGTTCACAGCAAGTTAGTCTCTGAAATGATAAGTTTCCATATTTCTGAAATCTCATTAATTTCACCAAAGACAATATGATGGTAAAAATGTGTGCTATGCTGCATAACTGAGAATATATTAGTGATATATACAATAATTCCAAACCATACCCAGAGTATAATGACATATAAATAATAAACGAATGTAAATAGCTGATTATATTAGACATTGTTACATAATCTTCTTTTAGACATTATTACATAATCTTCTTTTAGCAAGTAGACCACATCATCTTATACATGAATTCTCTGGTATAACAGTAGCAGATACTTAAAGTGGTGATTAATTCATCAAAAAGAAATAAGACTTCAATTAGCAAGATTCAATATTCAATGTTTTCAGTGAGGTATCAAGCAATTTCTGGTACTTTTTAGTTAAACAGAACAACATACAAGAGAAAGGAGAAAAATAAATAAATAAAACAAAACTCATTAGAACTCATGGTTCTCTCAAAAAGAAAGAGTAAATAAAAAAAAAGAAGAATTCTGGTAGCTTCTGAGGCCCGATAGCCTCACCCACAGCATATACTTAAAATGTCTTTGAATAATCACTTAGTTTACAAAATTTAGTTTTAAAGAAAAGCAAAAGAAACAAAAGTAAAAAAAAAAACCAAAGCAAAACCAAAAATAAAAAATAAAAAGCAAAAGATTCGCTAAGCACCCTTTTGTGCTCTTAAAGAACTTAAAGGTGCAGTCAATTCCAGGTCTTTTCAGTGCCTTTCAAAAGTCAAAACAAAAACAAAAAAAACCCAAAAATTAATAAAAAAAAAAAAATAGTTGAGGTAGGCCAGAAAACTAGGCCATGTACTTCAGTGCTTTTGCCTGTAGAAGGAAATGCTTGTTAAATTATAAGGTATTTAAGCTGCTAGAGTTTGGGGTATGCCACATTGTTTTAACTGGTTCCCCAATTCTCTGCATGCCAAAGTGGCAGGGGTTTCTGAATTGTCATTGATCTTTCTAATGCTGTCATAATGTTCTTTATGGTAGAAAATGTGGAGTTCTCTAGCATTAGTTTTGTCTGTGCCACTGATTTTCAATAAAGGCTGATTTAATTGATGAACCACAACATTCAGCTGATGCTGCTTAGCAAATGCTACAATTGTATCATTTCCTCCCCACTTTCCAAATTTCTTTAATTCATCAACATATTCTTCAAAAGGGGAGTCATTTACTATAAAAGACTCAAACTCTTGTCTATGGTTAATCATATAAGAAGCAGCTTCTTGTCTGTGTCTGAGATGATTTCTACAGTGACCTTCTAGCTGGTCTGCTAAAGCCCTAAAAAGGCAATTTCCGTCTCCTGATACTTTACGAAGACTGAGTCCCAAAGCATTTAACTGATCAGTGGGATTCTTAAATGGGAACTGCCTGTTTCCTCTGAACTTTCTTTGCTCTTTAACAGTTGCTATCGTTAGGGTTTTTACCTCTTTAGCGTCTACCTCAGGTCTATCTGAAATCTCTTCACCTATGAATGGTGCAGGCTTTATATGAGAGCAATGAATCCATTAGTCTTTTTCACCAATTTTAATGGCAGTAGGAGTTGTCAATAATACCTGAAAAGGTCCTTCCCAGGCAGGTTGAGTTCCACTGGTTCTCTGAAAATTCTTTACATATATTTTATCTCCTGGGTTGAAGTTATGCAATGAAAAGTCTAATGGTCCTGCCTGGACCACAGCTCCTGCCTCATGGAGTTCACGTAGCCTGGTCTGTAATTCCTGTATATAGGAAGCAACAGAAGTATCACCTCCCACCAGTGATGTATAAACTGGGGAAAAAGTTTTAGCTTGGATAGGAGGGTGACCAAAAAGCATTTCATAAGGAGATATATGAAGTTCTCCTCTTGGTCTACTTCGTATATAGAATAATGCCAATGGTAGAACATCAGGCCATTTCAAATGGGTTTCAGTACATAATTTGCCAATCATACTCTTAAGCTCTTTATTCATACGTTCGACTTGGCCTGAACTTTGTGGATGGTAGGGCGTGTGGAATTTTGGAGTCACTCCCAAGAAAGAGTAGATTTGGGATAAAATCGAATCAGTGAAATGTGTGCCTTTGTCAGAATCGATGCGGGCTGGTGGGCCAAAACGAGGTACTATCTCTTTAAGAAGAATTTTGGCAACAAAGGCAGCTGTGGCTCGGGGGCTGGGAAAGGCCTCCACCCACCGAGTGAGCTGATCAACTATAACAAGGCAAAATTTATAATGTCCTGCTTTTGGCATAGTAATATAATCAATTTGTAAGTGCTCAAAAGGTGTATATGCTAGAGGACGCCCTCCATAAGCTTTGGCCTTAAAAGCATACTGATTATAAGACTGACATGTGGAGCAGCCCGAGCAGATTCGAGATGCTGTATTAGTCACACCTGGTGCTATCCAGGTTCTCTTAATAGAGTCTACAATGCCTTGTGTACCAAAATGGCCTTTTCTGTGAACAGAGAGGCATACCTGGTGGTAGAATTTCCGGGGAAGAAATGGCTTACCTTCCGGAGACACCCAGATGCCATTGATCTGTTTCGCCTTAAATTTCTTTTTCCACTTTTCTACTTCAGAATCGTCATAGGTTAGGTTGGAAGGAATATCCTCAGAAGGTGAAAGGTTAAATACATGTTCAGGAGCTTCTAATGCAGCAAGCTTGGCTGCAGAATCGGCTCGTGCATTTCCCTTTGAAACAGGGTCACTATTCCCTGTGTGGGCAGGGCAATGTACAACGGCTAGGGAAGAAGGCAGTTTTAGGGCATCTAAGAGGTCCTTGATAAGGTCCCCATTGGCAATAGCCTTGCCCGAGGATGTTAGAAAGCCTCGTTGACGCCAAATCATACCAATAAAGTGGCATATGCCAAAGCCATATTTCGAGTCAGTAAAAATGGTGGCACTCTTATCTTTAGCTATATTACAGGCCTGTGTAAGAGCCACAAGTTCAGCAGCCTGTGCACTAAAATGGCAAGGCAGAGAAGCTGCCCAGAGGGTGTCATAATCAGAAACTACAGCAGCTCCAGTAAAACGGGTTCCCTCTCTCATAAATGAGGAACCATCTGTATAGAGGACAAGATCAGGATTTTCTAAAGGTGTATCAAAAAGATCATCACGGGGTTTTTCAGCCATATCAACTAAAGAAGCACAGTCATGCAACGGTTCCCCCGAGAATGGTAAATTAGGGAGTAGTGTTGCTGGATTAAGAACTGTGCAGCGTTTTAAAGTGATATTCTCATTACCTAACAGGGTTATTTCATACTTAGCCAGCCTTTGATCTGAAAAGGCTTGTGTCCTGTGACGTAGTAAGAGAGCCTCCACTTCGTGAGGGCATTGCACAGTTAGAGGGTTACCTAGGACCAAATCAGAGGCTTTTTCTACCAAAAGCGCTGTGGCCGCCACTGCTCTAAGGCAAGGTGGCACTCCAGCCGCTACAGGGTCCAGCTGAATTGAATAGTAGGCTATAGGACGCTGGTTAGGCCCCAGTGACTGAGTCAGGACTCCAGAAGCCACCCCCCTTTGTTCATGCACAAAGAGAGTGAAAGGCTTACTATAATCTGGCAGTCCTAGGGCAGGTGCTGATAACAAGGCCCGTTTTAATTCTTTTATGGCTGAGAGATGCTGGGGATCCAACTGTAAAATGTCTGGAACAGAACTTTTTGTAAGAGCTATGAGGGGTTTAGTAATTTCACCAAAAGAGGGTATCCATTGTCTACAGTACCCAGCTGCTCCCAGAATGGCTCTCAACTGCCTCTTAGTAGTGGGGGCAGAGAGTTGTTGAATGGCCTGGACTCGCTTAGAAGAGACAGAGCGAGTTCCAGCAGCCAAAATAAATCCTAAATATTCTACCTGGGGCAAACACCATTGTACCTTTGTCTTAGAAACCTTGTGTCCTCTCTTGTGCAGCTCCAGCAGTAAGTGACGGCTATCTTCCTGACAAATTTCAGCATTAGGAGAGGCCAAAAGTAAGTCATCAACATATTGTACTAGTGTGGAGGCTTTAAAGGTAATAGAGGCCAGATCCTGCTGTAAAATTTGGGAAAATAATGTGGGACTGTCTACAAATCCCTGTGGGAGTCTAGTCCAGGTCCACTGTCTATTTTTCCAGGTAAAAGCAAATAAATATTGGAAGTCCTCATGTACTGGTATGGAGAAAAAGGCAGAGCAAAGGTCTACCACTGTGAAACATGTAGATTCATAGGGAATTGAGGAAATTATCATAGCCGGATTTGCGACTATAGAATGTCTAGGAATAACATAATTATTAATCGCTCTAAGATCTTGCACAAAGCGATAAACAGGTTTACCATCTGGCCCAGGCTTGGGTTTTTTAACTGGCAAAATGGGAGTATTGCATGGAGAGTGATGACATGGAATAATAATACCCTGGCTTTTCAAAGCCTCAATTATAGGGGTGATCCCTTCTATTGCTTCCCTAGACAATGGATACTGTGGAATGGAGGGGGGTGGTCCCCCCTTAACTTTAAAGGTAACAGGCATGGCAGACTTAAGGAGCCCCACCTCATTAGGGGATGAGGCCCATAAAGACTCAGGAATGTCAGAGGGGATTTTGGATACCTCCCCTGCTGTTCCTTGAGCTTCTGTAAGTAAAATTGGTAATAAATGAACAGTATCCTCTGGCAATTGTAAGGAGACAGCCCCATCTGGAGCACAAGATATGGTTGCTCTAAGCTTGCAAAGGAGATCACGACCTAATAAATTTACAGGGGCATCAGGCATGAGTAAAAATGAATGTTCTACTGTTAAGGGCCCCATAGATACCATGCGAGGATTCAATTTTGCCACTCTCTGGCTCTTTCCTGAGACTCCCACTACATTCAAATATCCTACAGGTCTACACCCAGCATCTGGTTTGCTTACTAATACTGATTTAGAGGCTCCTGTGTCTAGCAGACAATCATAATAAGTCTCCCCCACTTTTAAGGTGACATGTGGTTCATTACTCTGGGGAGGTGAATGGACTGGCACAAGTGCATTCAAAAAATCCGGATCTGGGAATATATGGCTTTCATTATCTATGTTCCATTCCTCCCCAAGACACCATCATTCCTGTGTCCTCTTCTGAGGGGGGTCTTGGTTACCATTATTCTGGTACTGCCTTTCTGTATTCCTCCAAAAAGATCTATTTCTATTTTGATTTCGCCTGTAATTAGAATTAGAATTTCTTCTCCAAGTCCTACATTCTCTCAATTCATGCCCCTCCTTACGACAGTAACAACACACCTTAGTGTCCTTGCTCCGGTATCCACATGGCTGACTAGTAATCGCTGGTGCCAGAATGCTCTGTTTAGGGTGATCTGGATCTTCCTCACGTGAGTCAAAGACATAATTTGCAAGTTCCTTAATTCTATCTACTGAGAGATTTCTCCAGTCTGGACATTGTTTCAGAAAGTATCTGTGTATTTCTGGCAGTGAATTATAAACAAATGTGTTGAGAATGATACAGGAATCTCTTAAATCTACTGGATCCAATCTGGTGTACTGTCTAGCGGCCTCACAAAGTCTATCATAAAATCTGTTTGGTCTTTCATTAGCCTCCTGAGGTAGGCTTAAAAATTTCTGCCAGTTTTCTGGTTTTCTAGAGCAAGATTCCATTCCCTTCAGAAGTGTTTCTCTAGCATCTTTTAATCTTTGGAAATCCCTATCATCATTATAATTCCACTCTGGATCCTTTAGAGGCCATTCCACATTGGCCTTACCTTTCGCAACAAGGGCATTTCCTGCTGAGATAACATCTGTAATCTCAGTTGGGGACAGTAAAGTTTCCAAAAGGCAAGTAACATCAGCCCAACTGGGTTGATATGCATTAAATATAGTCCTTAACTGTGAAATTACAGTGTTAGGATTTTTCTCAAAACTAGGGATGATTGATTTCCATGCGCTCAAGTCACTTGGTCTAAAGGGGCTATATTTTCTGACTTGAATTGGCACTCCCTTCTTACTATGTTCTATAGCTTCCTGCAGAGGGAGTAGTTTCTGCTGATCTGATTCTGAACTTGGATCTTCTCTAGTAGAAACAGCCATTTTGAGGTCTCTCTCCATATGTGAGAATTTCATTTCGAGGTCTCTCTCCATATGTGAGAATTTCCCCCATATCATAACAATGATAATAACAAAAACAAAAAAAAACCAAAAAAAAATAAAATCCTTAGTCGTATGAACTATGGATATGGTATTAAAAGGTATTTCAATTGCAGGCATAAAATTTCTACTTATATTAAACGTATTTTCCCAAAGATTCTCACGTATACTATTATACAAAAAACTTTTTGCTGCCTGAATGAGGAAAAAACCAATAATGTTATGAAGGACCATTGAGTAAACTATTCCTCTAAGTCGGGATGTTATGCTGTCCCAATACATTCCGATGAGAAAAATCAAAGGGATAGTAGAATATTCGAGCATCTTGCCCTTTAAACTGGGCTGGCTTTTCTGTTTAAAGCAAGACTCTTAGAGGCTTAAAGTCTTTAAGGGAGATTAGACAAAGGGAAAGTCCGTGGGGGGGGGGGGTAATTTGGAAAATCCACCGAATTGGCCGGCTTATGGCCAAACTAGGGAGGGTGGGAGGGTCCTTAAGGTCCCTTCGGGGTCGCCAAACTGTGAGATTTAAAATTGGATATTAGATCATAAATCTCCCCTACTTAACCTTTCCCTTAATTTATCTCCCAAACTAGTAAATGGAAGCAGGTTTTGGTTTTCTAGATAGACCTTTTTATTTATAGTTATGATAGTCACAAGGTGATGTTGGTTAGAAGGATAGGAAAGTAGAAACACAATACAAATCGTCTTAAGTCTAAGCTTAGTCTATATTCCTTATAACAACTCACCAAACCGACAAGGCCACCAACCGACAAGGCCACCTTTGGAGAGAGAGTCCGTGCCGCGCCGTCAGGAGTCCCGCCAAGCAGGCAAAAAAGGCCTCTCTCCTTTTCTCCACCCCGGAAGTCAAAAAACCCGGCAGGCAGTCTGACATGCGCAGCAGGCGCACTGTACCTGGCAGGCAGTCTGACATGCGCAGCAGGCGGACTGTTCATCTCCTCCCCAAAAGGGTGGTCCTTGAAAAACTGGCGTCTTTCAGTTATCCTAACCGACTGTTAAAAACTTTCATATTTTACCACAATCTGTATATACTCCTATCTACCCTAGTAGAGAAACATTGCTCCATAGTTATTATTATCTTCTTCCCCTGTAGGGATGTAAACATTTTAACCTTATTGAATAATAATAACAGTGGATAGCTCACTGGCCCTGAAGTTGGAAGGACCTGAGTTCAAATCTCATCTCAGACACTTACTAGCTGTGTGGCCCTGGGCAGGTCACCTGACCCCAATTGCCTTAGCACATCTGAGGCCATCTCCAGTTGTCCTAATAGATATCTGACTACTGTACCCAAATGGGGTCCATGATAGTGGATAATTCATGTGGTATTTTATTGTATTGTTAGGACTTTTATGCATATGTATTTAAATGGATGATAATGACAATCCATTTAAATACAAAGGGAGATAAGTGGATTAGCCATTTCAGGGGTTGCTTAGGAAATATTCATATATACACATCTATCTCTATCTCTATCTCTGTCTCTATCTCTATCTCTCTTTCTATCTCTATCTCTATCTCTATCTCCATCTTTGCTATCTAGCTGTCTTGGTAGGAGTTGTGATAAGGATGAGCTGCTAAATGAAAGCAGCATTTTGAGTACTATGAATTTAAAAATTAACCTGAGTAGGTTAGATGATTTACTGAAATTCTCATGCCTAACCATGGACAGAGTCAGAACTAAGTAGAGTACAGGTCTGGACACTTAGTCCCATTACTTTGCCCATTATGCCATACCCTGCTGACTTGGAAGCTTAAAGTAATAGAATTTAAGTAGTCACACATACACATACACATATATTTTTTTTTTTGGTGGGGCTATGAGAGTTAAATGCCTTGTCAAGGGTCACACAGCTAGTAAGTGTCAAGTGTCTGAGGCTGGGGCAGCTAGGTGGTGCAGTGGATAAAGCACCAGCCCTGGAATCAGGAGGACCTGAGTTCGAATCTGGTCCCAAAGAGACTTCATTTCCTGAGTTTTGAGGTGTGTGTGTATGTGTGTTTGTGTTATGACTACACACATACACGTGTACCTCTGAACTCAGGTGAGCTCTGTCCAACTCTTTCTGACTTCTAATTGGTTCTTGTATTTCTTAGGTTGGCATCAGTGCTTTTTTTTTTCTTTTCAAAGATGAAGCAACAACTGTAGCTTTGCATCTCATCTTGAACTTCCTTCTAAATGGGGTTTTCCCAGAAGTTTTTTCTCTCAATAAAAAAGAGCATCGGGACAGTTTTAGAAATGGCTGCCACACTAGAGAACTATACACTCTAGGGAACTGGTCTCACTATAGGCTATTATAAGAACAGGGCTGTGAGTTTGCAAATCAGAGGTGAGACATTGCTTGCACATGCCCTACAGCAGACATTAGTGAATGTCTGCATGTCATTGAGCAGAATTACTCACAGACATCTTTTCCCATAGCATCTGTTTTCCTCTGCTAGACAAAAAGGTAGGTAGTCATTCCATTCTCAAAACCAAAGTTGAAAAAGGAAATGATACTCTCTGAAGATATATTTTAGTATGTTTAAGCTAAATGAGGGTGACTATTAGGGTTAAATTTCCAAAGTCAAGGGAGGAGCAGGACCCAAGCAACCTATGCATTGGAAATTGTGTTGACCTTGAGTTCTGTGTTCAAATCCTGACTCTGCTACTTAATACCTATGTGATGTTTGACAAATTATGTGAACTCTTTGGCCCTGAGTTTCCTGATCTTTAAAATGTGAGGGTTGGAATAGATCATTTGTGAAAATACTCCCAGATCTAGCTCTATGATTCAATGATCTATAGAGAAAATGAATTCTGTATAGTAGGAAAAATAAACAAAGGAATCATGTACTCTGAGTTTTCATCCCACCCCTGATATTTATCAATTTTATGACCTTGAGAAAACTATTAAATTTTGGGGGGCCACAGATTCCTCATCTTCCAAATGAGGTGGCTGAACTAAGAGTACCCTTTCCAGCTTGAAAATTTCATACTGTCAGATCTCTTCCTATGAAGTGCTGTGGTACTATGGAATGTAAGTTGAACTTAGAATAAGAAGAGACCTGATATTGAAATCTGCTTTTGACATTTTTTAGATGTGACCATGGACAAGAAATTTTATTAAGTCTCAGTTTCCTCATCAGTAATATGGGGATAATAGTAACTCTATTATCTATCTCACCTTAGGGTTATAAGAAACAAATTAGATACTGTATGTAAAGCATTATACAAATGTCAGATATCTCCATATATTTATTTATTTATTATTTTCAACTTAAGTTTGGTACCCATGATTTTATCAATATATAGGGAAATGCCAGTAATAAAACTTACTTCATCAATGTAGCTTGTAATATGCTCTGAAATTTATAGATTAAAGAGTTGCCTCAGGCACTTAGACATGTCCAGGGTTAACCAGACAGTGTTATGAGGCAGAGGAAGGAATTGAACTCAGCCTATTGACTACCAGGTGCTTTGTTATGTGATATACTCAATATGGATTATAAAATATTTATACCTATCCTTTAAAATAATGTAATTTAATTTGGGATTTGTTGTTGTTGTGTCCAACTCTTTGTGACTCCATTGGGGATTTTCTTGGCAAAGATAGTGTAGTGGTTTGCCATTTCCTTCTCCAGCTCATTCTACTAATGAGGAAATTGAAACAAAAAGGGATAAGTGACTTTCCAAGGGTCACACAATTAGTAAGTGTCTGAGGTCAGATATGAACCCAGGAAGATGAGTCTTTCTGACTCTAGGCCTGATGCTCTATCCACTGCACCACTTATCTGCCCATCATTTAGGATATAGGATACAAATATATAAAAAAGGTAAGAAGAGCTATAAGATCACAAAACAAAAAAAAGTCATAAGGTAAATATGGTGGGTGGGTTGGGGATGCCAGCTGGCTGAAGTAGATAGAGAGACTCAGAGTCTAGAACTACCTCAATTTAAAGCTTATCAGATATTTAATGTATGACCCTAGAAAATCCCTTAATTTCTCAGTCCCTCAGCCAAATTTCCAGATTATAAGTGACAGAGAAAGTGCCAGTCTGCATTAATAAAAGAAGTTTCTTGGGGAGTCCTCTAAGCCAGTAAAATCACAGCTCTGATCTAAATATAAATACCTCTACATATCTATGTCTATATCTATGTCTATGTCTATATCTATATCTATATCTATATCTATATCTATATCTATATCTATATCTATATCTATATCTATATCTATATCTATATCTATGTCTATGTCTATGTCTATATCTATATCTATATCTATATCTACATCTACATCTACATCTACATCTACATCTATATCTATCTATCTATCTACATACACATAGGCACATACACAAATATGTTTACATGTTTGTATGTATGTATGCATATGTGTTCATACATACCTATATACATATATGCATATACACATATATATTTATGTATGTGTATATATGTGGGTTAATAAATAGATGATAGGAAGATAAATATTAGATATAATGATATAAAGATGATAGATATATAGATGATAGATCCATAGATATAGATAGGTAGATAGATGATAGAGAGATAGATAAATAGATAGATAGATGATAGAGAGCTAAATACAGATAATGAATAATATCTATTTAGATGGGGAGTTCATTGTGAACTTTAATGGACAAGAAAGGCTTCTTAAAGAAAGATGGACTTGATCTGGGTTTTGAAGGAGGGGTAAAAATAGAAAGATGGCTTTATTTAAGGAAATACTTCCTTACAATTAAAGTTCTCCCAAATGGCCATAGACTACCCTGAGAGATAGTTGGTTTCGACTCACTAGAGATTTTCAAGGAAAGGTTGTGATGTATAGAAGAGTAGGCATACTTTTTTCTGGGATTGGTTGGACTAGAAGTCCTGAGGGTGCATTTCCAAATCTTGGAACTGTGAATCAGTGATACTGAGGAAAGAGGGCATTTTAGGTAGAAGAGGGGCATTGATAAAGACACATGAGTGGGAAAGGGAAAAGTGTGATCAGAGAATAATGGGTAGTCCAGACTGGCTGAAACAGAAGGTCCTTGTGAATTGATGGAAAATACCATCTAATATAGGGGCAACTTGGAGCAGCTATTTGTCCCCGCCCCAAGACTGGACCTCGAGTCAGGAAGAACTGAGTTCAAATATGACTTCAAACAATCACTAGCTATGCACCCTTTGGCAACTCACTTAATCTCTGTTTTCCTCAAGTTTCCTCAACTCTGAAATGGGAATCATAACAACACTTACCTCCTGTGTTGTTGTGAGGATCAAATAAGATTATATTTGTAAAAAGCTCTTAGCACAATCCCTATTATATAGTAGGTCCTCTAAAAATGCTTGTTTTCTCTCTAATATTAGTTTCATCAATGGTGTTCTACTCCTTTCTAAATTACATGAGTGAAATCGTTGTTTCTGTATACCGGTAGATCATGATTTGAAAGAAGCTTTTCAGTTTCTAAAGTCCATACCAAGAAAGAAAACATTAACTTTGTAGTTCTCCTAGTTTTTACAAATATTGTCACATATATTATTTTATTTTATCTTTAAAAATCTTATGAAGGAGGTGTGGGAGATTGTTTTTTTTTAAATAATATTTTTTCCCAAATACATATAAAAACAATATTAACATCTACTTTTTAAAAATTTTGAGTTTCAAAGTATCTCCATTTCTCCTTCTGCTCTCCCCTGAGACTATAAGCAATTTGATATAGGTTACACATGTGTAATCATTCAAAACTATTTCCACATTAGTCATGTTGTGAAAGGAAATACAGACCCCACAATAAATAAAGTGAAAAACAATATGCTTCGACCTGCATTCAGACTCTTATCAGTGCTTTCTCTGCAGGTAGATACCATTTTCATCATTAATCCTTTGTGATTGTCTTGGATAATTGTATTGATGAGAAGAGCTAAATCATTCAGAATCAATCATACAAAATTATTGTTACTGTGGACACTGTTTTCCTGGTTCTGGGTTATCTATTTAATATAGGAAGAAACTATGCTCCAAAAAGGTTAACTATCTGGCCTAACACCACATGTTAGTGGTGAGGCTGGAATTGGAAACCAAGGTTCTTGTCTCTCATGTGCTCTTTCACTGACAACCAGGGAGCAGGTTAAATCTTTGGAGAATCTTTTTAGTGACCACCCAGGAGTTATTAGGGGTAGTGTATTTCTATCAGTATATATGGGATGCATATAAAGTATGTCAAGAAAAGCTCTATATCCTTCCTAATTCCACCCATGATATGGCTTTGTCCCTGCTAAAAAAGGAAGACACCATTTAGGTCGGGGACATTATCTGAACTATATATGTAAATGTTCTTCCCTATCATAGGAGGTTTCTGGATACTCATAAAGGAGAGTAGGAATAAAAAGTGGCTCTTTATTACCTCCAAGTTCAAAGACAAAATTGACTGTTTGGCTTTTAAGGTGCTTTACAAATTTGCCACTTCCTACTTTCCATTCTTCTTGCATTTAGCTACTTTCCATGTAATCCAGTGATAGTCTCTTTCACTGTTCCTCAAACTTGGCACCCTATTTCCCGATTCCTTATCTTTCCACTGGCTTTCCTTGATACCTGGGAACCTCTCTCCTCACACTTGCTCCTGGTTTCCATGGCTTCCTTTAAGACTCTGCTCAAACCCTAACTTTTTCAAGAGACCTATGCAGGTTCCCCATACTGCTAGTTCCATCTCTCCAAGGTTACCTTTCATATACCCTGTATGTGTCTTGTTTGTACATAGTAATTTGCATGTTATTTTCCTCACTGGAATGTGAGCTCCCTGAAGGTAGGAAAGGTTTTTGCCTGTCTTTGCATTTCCAGCATTTAGCACAGGGCCTGGCACATAGTAAATACTTAACAAATGCTTGTTGACTGACTCCAGACTTCTTAGATTGACCATTCAAAAATCTTTTGCAAACCCTATTTCTACCTTATGAAAACGCCTTCTTGCTCCACCTCCTTTCATTTCTTATCTCCTTCCCTCTCTCAACCTCTCCATCTTCTCTCTCTCTCTCTCTCTCTCTCTCTCTCTCTCTCTCTCTCTCTCTCTCTCTCTCTTTCATACACACACACACACACACACACACACACACACACACACACACACAGGTCAAGACACATATGGGAGATAGAATGCCATTAATAAATACCTACAAGTTGTTTAAATGACTAAATAATAAACATACATCATCATCAGTAATAGCTGTCCTCCAGTCATTAATAACGCTAATGCCAATACAAATAATGGGCCAAGAAGGGATTTGGTTGGGAAAAAAATAAAATGCTCAAAGTAATATTAAGGACTCAAACTAGTACTATTAGGACAAAAATGGGAAATGACTGCAGAAATTTAAATAAAAGTATGATTGATTGTTTCAATACTTAATTGAGCATCCACCATGTGGTAGGTACTTTAGGGAAACATACCAGGCACAGCTGTAGGACTGTATATACTAATGAGAAGAGATTGACATGTTGTCCATCTTGTGACTTTTTTCATTTTATAGAATTTTGCAATTTCAGCATGGGGGTGGGGGGGTGGGAGGGTACCCACCTGAAATTTATATGGTGAAGCTCCTTGTTAAAGCGGGGGAATATCTAAACTAACCTGGAGAAAACATTATTTATGTTCTCTTTGAAGACTCCAGGGGATGATTGTGCAAAAGATTACACAGGTTAGTTATTCTATAAAATATGTAAAATATATATACACATATGTATATGCATGTATAAATACACACATGTATGGATAGATATGCCTATATATGTGTATATATAGATATACATGTATATCTATATATACATATACATATACTGAAATATGCATTTCTTCTTTTTTACCCTCTTTAAAATTATGTTTCAACCATCTGGCCACTTTTTCTCCTAACTTTTATGGACTTATAGGCTTTAGTATTTCTGTATTGTCCCAGAAAGTATAACCAGAATTATGATTATTTGTCCTTAATCCTTCCTCTTTCTTTTTAAGTAAGGGCCTCTAAATTCTGTCTTCCTAAGTAGCTTGTTTATTCCTTCTACAACTTATTTAGAGAACTGTTCTGAGTCTATCTCATTTTCCTCATATCTTTTTTTTTCTTCTTGGATTAGGTAAGGTGTTATCTCTTCTGCCTTAGACTTTATTTTACATTTCTTAAATACCTGTTCCCATTTTTGATTCTTCTATGGTCAAAATCCTCCTCCTCCTCCTCCTCCTCCTCCTCCTCCTCCTCCTCCTCCTCCTCCTCCTCCTCCTTCTTCTCCTTCTTCTTCTCCTTCTTCTTCTCCTTCTTCTTCTCCTTCTTCTTCTCCTTCTTCTTCTTCTTCTTCTTCTTCTTCTTCTTCTTCTTCTTCTTCTTCTTTCTTCTTCTTCTTCTTTCTTCTTCTTCTTCTTCTTCTTCTTCTTCTTCTTCTTCTTCTTCTTCTTCTTCTTCTTCTTCTTCTTCTTCTTCTTCTTCTTCTTCTTCTTCTTCTTCTTCTTCTTCTTCTTCTTCCCCTCCTCCTCCTTCTTTTTACATAGCCACAATCTTTTCTGCTCTAAGTAAAACCAACCCTTCTCCCCTCCAAGTATGACCAATTCCTCGTTGTTTTCCTGTCAGGTAATGCTTCTCTTCCAATTAATAAGCTGTTGCTTATAACAAAGAAAAAGTTAAGCAAAGCTAACCAACACTTTGGTTACCCTGTACAATATATGGAACGTTCTGATCCAATAATCTTACCACTTTTTCATAGGAAAAATGAATTGTATTCTTTCCTCCCTTCTCCAGGGCAAAAATTATTAATTATGATGATTGGCTTCATTTTAATGTTCTTTTCATGTGTTATTATAGTCCATACATAATCTTGGGTTCTTGTTTATACTTCATTCTACATCAGTTCACATAAGCATTTCCATGTTTCTCTGAACTACTCACAATAATTTCTTATGGTATAATGATGATACCATTATTTTCATATTTACTTTCATATATATTGTTCAGTTACTCATCAATCACTTTGTTTTCAAATTTTGCCATCATAAAAATGCTGCTATGGATATTTTAAATCTGTTTTCTTTTCCTTTTTCACTTCTCCATATACACTGCAAATACTTCATCAATATATCCTGTCAATCTATATATGTCTATATGCATCTTTTTTTAGATAACTTAGTCACAGTTCTTCCTAAAATTAGGAACCTGGGCTTGAAATCCTGTTAAAGGAATTGAAGATTTTAATTCTAAAATGTTCAAGTTCATATTGACTAATCTAAATTCCTTTACATTCTAACTATATCTTGATACCCAGGTTAGAATCGGGTATAATCAAAAAGAGTGGAATTTGATGTCAGAACTTGAGTTCAAACTCTGACTCTGCTAATTACTTCTTGTATCACGTTGGATAAATCACAACATCTCTGAGAGTATTTTCTTCTCATCCATAAAATGAGGGGGTTGGATGAAATGACCTTGAAGACCTCATCCATCTTTAAATCTAGAATCTCATATCCTGGACTGAAACTAATTTAAATAGGTTTGAATTCATTAAGGATCAACCAATAAACAAGCATTTATTTGGAGCTTATGATATACAAAGCATTGTACTGGGTCTTGTGTAAAGTAGGGAGCAGTATACTAATCTCCAAAATTAGAGTGATTTTATTCAAGTGGGTGAGACTAATAAGCACTTAATAAATGTTGATTGACTAACCTTCATAAATTGCACATTCAAAAATCTTTTGTGAATCCTCTTGCAGTCATGAAATGACTGACCCTAAGAATCATGAAATGATAATTCACAATAATATATTGTAACTGATGATGCCAAATTTGGGAGTTTTGAGGAAGGAAAGATTACCAAAAACTGGATAGTTTTATAGAATTGAGACTTGAAAGGTAAGGAGGAGTCATATAGGCAAAGAGCAAGGACATAGCTTTTTTTCAGGCATGCTAATGGCTAGATGTGAGTGTGCACAAACAATAAATGGACTTCATCATGTAGATGATGGGTAGCCATTGAAGGTTCAAACTTGCAAAACCAGTATCAGACATGACAGAAGAAGCTTTCTCTGAAAGCCTGGGGAAAACTTAGTTCTAGCATCTTTTCTACTAGAAGAGAGTCATAGGACTCTTCTCAAAGTGATCACTGACGTAGCCATTATGAGCTCCAGATGGCAAAAGTAGAGAGATAGCAGTATCTGCCGCGAGACTTTCAAGTCTGGTTTTAGGATATTTGGCACATCGCTGAAAGTGCTAATGTATAACTCAATGTTTAAATTGTCATTTGCCATCCTTAATTTTTAAGGACAAAATGGGGATCTGAGGCAGGAGAATTTAGAAGTAATACGGAGAGTTGACAGACACAGGGAACATTAGCCTGGCATGGATAACTTATGTATCGCCAGTTACATATTTTAAGTAAATGTTCGCTGGATCATTTAACTTGGCATTTATAACTTGTGTCAAAAATAGAAACTTTGTTCAGTGTGCAAGGTACAAGAGTTATCATCTTCTAAAGGGAGATAAAGAGAAGGAGCAACTCTGCAGGAGTAAAAATTTGCCAAACTTCTTTGACTTTGAGAAGGGTACAGACAAGGTTGACGGTGTCAATGCATCTAACGTGATTTATCAGGAGTTTCAGAAAGCCCTCAATAAAGTTCCACATGACAGACGTCCATTTAAGGCTACAGGGATCCAGGGTAGGGCATGGAAGTGAATAAAGAGCTAGTTAAAAAACAGAACACAGAGAGGGTACTTACATGATGAAGCTACATTGCCTTCCAGATAAGGTTGGTAATGGCTATGCTTTGTGACATAATTGTGTTCGTTTTCAGAGTTGAGAGAGACATCTGAAAATGTTTATTGTGAGAGCTTTGCAGAAACCAGAGAAACTAGGTGCTTAATAGCCTAGACAAGATTAATTTGGAGTTAAACTGCCCCTAGACTGGTTATTGTTTTTACAGATTGTCGCAGTATTTGATCAAGATGGGAGGCAGAAAATAAACACTTGCACTGAACCAGCAAGTCGGCTCCTTAACGGTAGAGACAGATGCAACTGCTAAGATGGAGCTGATACACTTCAGTGGTGCAGTAGCAGAAAAATACTGAGCTGGGAGTGGAGACACCTGGGTTTTAATGCTGGTGGTGCTGCTCGGACTCATTTGGTGACCTTTGGTAAGTCATGCTCCATATCTGGGTCTCAGTTTTTTCATATGTACAAAGAGAAGGTTACAATCTCTAAGGTCCCTTCCAACTCAGACATTCCATGATTTTATAATTCAATGAGAAGGCCCCTTCTGGATTTAGTTTTCAATGATTTTAACCATCTTTTGAAATGTGACATTGGACTTGGGATATGGGGGGTTACTAAGGAATTTTTTTCATTTCATTTCGATCAGTCTCCCCCCTGTTCAAGATCCATGTTCAGACATAAATAGTACATAATAGAAATAATAATGAAAGAAATACTAAGCATTTTCTGTAAATTAAAGCTGTTTTTGCTAAATTATTGGGCCATATTTTTTGGATATGCTTTCAAACAAATTAAAACTGCTTACAAGGGGGAAAAAGGAAGATGCAAGTGTCTCAAATATATTGGAGACATAAAAGCTAGAGTATGCATAATCGTCTTGCAAGAGTTCCTAAATCTCTGTATATAAACTGTTTAAAAGTAAATTAAAATTATTCCTTAATGAAATACAAATTTGAAGTCACTTGAATAACTAATCATTTTATGACCCATGCAGTGAATTTTTAATGCCTACTTCTACCTGATTATTTTAGATATGTCTGTGTTGTAAATTAAAAGCTACATAAATCATTAATGTGTTGATACAGATCAGTGAACTGCCTACACTGTGTGTGATTCCTTAGGACATACAATGTCTGACTCACCTCCCTCCCTTTCAATTATATAGCTTCCAGATTCTCTTTTCATTCATTCCCGGCAAGGTCTTCTTTTCTACAAACAGCATCTGCACAGAATCCCCTGATGCATGTACCTGACTACTCAGAGAAGGGTCTTCACTTGACCAGATGAATTGGCCTATAAGTATGGATATAAGGGGTTTGGGGGTCACAATTTGTCAGTGTAGCCCCATGTGCACCACAATAGTATGATTCTCTAGCCAGGCCAGTCTTCATTTTTTGTTTGTTTGTTTGCTTTGCTTGTTTTTGCAGGGCAATGAGGGTTAAGTTACTTGTCTAGGACCATACAGCTAGTAAGTGTCAAGTGTCTGATCCCAGATTTGAACTCAAGGCCTTCTGAATCTAGGGCCAGTGCTTTATCCACTGCGCCACCTAGATGCCCACAGGCCAGCTGCCCCCCAGAAACTCTTCACTTTACCCCACGCCATGTAAGACTTTCTTCTTAAATACCCAGTTAAATCCTACATTTCCTTGTAGAATAATTTCAGGGCCCATCTTTCCAAAGCAGTATACTCCACTCCCCTAATTTGATCTCCACCCCCACCCCCACCTACACACACTATAACTATTTCACACAGGATTCTCTTAGCACATATTCATAAGAGTACCATATTGTTCTTTAGCTGTCCACACTCTTTTTTTTTCTTTCTTTCTTTTTTTATTTTGTTTTGCCCAGAACAATGCCTATAACAGCACTGGGCCCCGAATAACTACTGTATGTTTGTTTCTTTGATTTTTAAAATTTAATGGAGTATCTTGGAATTACTGTTCTTTTACTATAGTGATGACACTATCTGACATAACATCAGCAGTCTATGCACTATGAGTTTCTTGTCCCCAACTCAATTCAAATCTGTTTAGCAAACATTTATTAAGCACCTACTTTATTAGAGCAATTATTTTAGGCATTTGAGATACATTTAGGCATTTGAGAAAAAAAAGGATGCCTCTGTGCTAATCTACATATTCATTTTTGCTTGGATGCTTGGTTTAGTATGCATTGGTATGCATTTCTGAAGTATCCAATATTTGGCCTGAGAATAAAGCATAGCCAAATAAACCATGCAGATATCAAAATAGATATTATTTCTTCCCTTTTGAAAAATCTTCATGGGATTTTTAATTTAAAATGTCAACTCATGACCCTGGTATTCAAGATCATTTATCCTATGTGTGACCTTGAACTAGTTACTTAAATTTTTCTGAGCCTCGATTTCCTCTTCTATAACTCAATGAACTCTTTAGAACTCTTCTAGTTTAAAATATATGTTCCTATGATTCAAAGCATCTTTGTAACTTTGTTTTCCCTATTCACCATGCTCCTTCTTGCCTCAAGTCATTCATTCTTGCTCTCACCCTTTTTCCCTTAAGAATTTTCTTTCCTCAGGGCAGCTAGGTGATGCAGTGGATAAAGCATTGGCCCTGGATTCAGGAGGCCCTGAGTTCAAATCTGGATTAAGACACTTGACACTTACTAGTTGTGTGACCCTGGGCACTTAACCCTGATTGCCCTGCCCCCCCCCCAATTCTTCCCTCTTAGCTCTCTAGAAGTCTTGTATTTTCATGTCTACCTAGCTCAGCTTCTGTACCACACACATCCTCATAAAACTATTCCAGACGACTATAGCTCACAATATTTTTCCCCTTCTCTGAATTTTTAGTCTTGATGGCTTGTATAGCACAATTTAGGGTTTGAATGGACAGTCTTTTATTGCTCTCTGTTTCATGTAGTCTAGTTTTGCCTCCCCAATAAGATTGTAAACTTCTAAAGGGCAAGAAATCGAATTTCTCTTCTTTCATCTATCAGAACACCTAACAAGTGTTGATCACCTAGAGCTGTTCAATAAATGCTTGTGTATTAATCCATTGACTGATGAATCCCGTGACTTGGACTTTATTTATACAATTCTATAACCAACTGAGCTACACAGTGACAAATGAATACCATGGAATTCAATGTGAAAATATCAGGAGTGTGCCCTATCTTTAAGTGGCAAGCCCCCTTTCCTCTTTCTTCCAGATACCCTGGTGAGGAAGCTCTCTTCTCCTCTCCCTCCAGTGGCTAAAGATTCCTGCCTTCCTGGCTTTTCCCCCAGGTCCCAGTCAGTCTGTTCTCATACATCAGGCTAAGTGGGGAACCATGGCTAATCAGTCCCGGGCTGTCTCTGCCGGATGCCTGAGATACTGGCTCTGGGCAGAGAGGATGTGAAAGCTTTGTTGCTCTCTTTTGAAGCTTCTGAGTTTGTGGAAAGGTTTAATTAAAGCTGTGTAGTCTTGAAGCATCCTAAGCCCGGATCAAAGACTGTCTAACATAACAGGAAGGGAAAAGGGTAGCAGAGGAAGGTCTCTCAATTTCTGAGAAGTGGCGAACCTGGACAGACAGACAGACAGACATCTTGCTGGAGAGAAAATGAGATCAGCTATTTTCGGAGGGGGAGCAATGTTTCGGCTCATGGCTCTCCTCATAGGGAAGCTTCAATCTAGGCTGCCACACAGACAGCTAAGGCGCAGAGCTGCTTACTGGGTAACAGCTTCTCTTCAAAGTTTCGCCTTTGTGAATAGATTCTGTTGTGAGCAAAGCATATGGTATTTTCTGGAAATACAGTTCTCACAGTTCCCCTCGCCTCATCAGCAGGGAGAAGATAAAAATGGGGAAGAGGCCTGCTGCTGGGTGACATGGATTCTGAGTCCTTAACAGAATTCTGGGAGATTGGAGGTGGGGGTGGGGAAGATGCCTCTGCCAAATTATGTTGCACGCAAAGTTTCTTTTCAGGCCTTTCCCAAGTTATCTTTGTATACCCTTTCCTCTCCTGATGAGTCCCACCTTCCCAGTGCTTGGTTCCATCATGCTTGTCACAGCAGAAAGCCCTGACCCTTCATTTGGCTCAGCCCAGCCCTCTCCACTGGGATATTTTAAATGGAAAAATAATATGAATGTGGCTCTCAATGTATGCCAGGGGACAGCTTAATGCTTTCTTTGCTCTTTGAGTTCCTGTAGCTACTGTAGGCTGTCATAATTTTCTAGCATGGGGTTTTTACCCAGAGCCCTTGTTCAGCAATAAACTATCATGAGAAGGCCTGATAGTCTCTCTTGTTTACTGATACCAGATACAACAAACACCTGGAATTTGTATAGTGCTTTTATATTTCTCCCAAAGCCCATTTCAATCTACTATCCCATTTTATTCCTATGCTATTCTTCCTCTGATGCATCCTGGCTACATGACCTTTTCTGAACCACTTCTTTGATGTTCTCATTCCCACTGAATTTCTTTTCATCACCTGACTAACCCAAACGTTTCCCCAATGTTTTCCTCAAATCCCAAGATTTGGCCAAAAACATGGGGGGAGGGGGAGAGGACTGAGCTTTCCTATCACTTTATTGATGGAAAGAATGTTTTTTTTTTTTTAAGCAATTGGTATCTGGTATAAAATATGGATGCCCAGAGGGGTGAGTAAAGGGGGAGAGAAAAGGGAAAGGGAGCCAGAGAGAAAAGAAAAGAGAAGGGAAAGAGAGAGGGAAAAGCAGAGATAGATAGAGAGAGGAGATAGAGACAGATATAGGGAGAGGGAAAATGAGAGAGTGAGAGAAGAGGAGAGGAGAGAAAGAAATAGGAAAATAGAAGGGAGGGAGAAACAAAGAGGGAGGGAGTAGGGAGAAAAAAGGGGAGGGAGGGAGAGACAGAGAGACAGAGAGATAGAGGAGAGAGGAGAGAGAGTGAGAGATAGAAGAAGCATGATGTAATGAAAAGGAAAGAACTGCGGTCAAGTACTGTTTCTGATACATACTGGAAGTGTGACCCTGTGTGACCGTGACTTAACACCTTAGTGTACCCAAGCAATTCTCTGAGACCCTAAGTTACAAAATATGAGCATATCTAAATTGGCAGGAGTTTTCCTCACTAAAATTTCCCATATATTAAAGTAATCATAAATTGGTTAAAAACAGAAAAGCAGCATCTATATGAAAAAGATAGGACTGGAAATACTCTCCCTGATTAAAGAGAAGAGGAAACCCAGACATCAAAGAGAAATGCTCAGCTTTCACTTTATTTCAACTTACTTCACTGGTGCTGTGAACACAAAACTGGTGATTTCCAGGACTTTATGGGTAGAAAGAAAAATACACTACAGTCCATATTACAAGGCACTAAGGGGTAAATGTCAAGAAGAGCCCCAAATGCTGTGTGATAAAAAAGTTGGAGAAGGAAGCTATCTGTTTTTTGCTGGAACATTCATTGGTGTGGTTAGGGGAGCCTTCATGTCAGAAGTGATATCTAAGTTGGACTTTAGGGTCCAAGAGGGCAGAGGTTTCTAGAGACAGAGGTGGGTTTACTCTAAGGATGGGGGAGCAGAGTAAACAAAAGCATAATGGGAAAAGGGGAAAGCACAAGGAGGCCAGTTTTGTGACTCAAGGTTTAAATTGTGGGTTGGCATCAGAAGGGGTGGGACCTTGAATCATGACATCAGACATTTATGCTTTTTTCAGTAGGAAATCCAGGGATCCCCATTAGAAGAGTGGCATAATCATAGCAGTAAGTCAGGGAAAATATTTAGGCAACAGGGTGAAGGATACAGTGGAGAGGGATACACAAGAATTAATCCATCAACAATTATTGACTAAGTGCCTTCTATGTTTCAAGCACTGTAATAGGCAAGAATGATATAAATACAAAGGACAAAACAATCCCAATTTTCAAGCAGCTTAGATCCTATCAAGATGAGAATGTCCTGAATGAAGAAAAAAGGTGGATAATGTATACTGAACTTGGAAAAATAGGAGCAGGTTGTGAAAGAGTTTAAATTTAAATTTTATTCTAGAGGCAATAAAAATCAAATGGGTTAATATTTGTGAAACACTTAGTGTGGAGGCATCTAGGTGGTGCAGGAGATAAAGCACCAGCCCTGGATTCAGGAGGACCTGAGTTCAAATTCAGCCTCAGACACTTAGCTGTGTGACCCTGGGCAAGTCACTTAACCCTCATTGTCATACAAAAAACCCAACACTTAGTGTGATATCTGACCCAAAGTAGGAGCTTAATAAATGTATATCCCCATCTTTTTCCCTCCCATTCTGTTGAGTGGAGGAATGGCATGATTAAAGAAGAAAACATCTTTGGCAATAGCGTAGATCCCAGTGGTGTCAAACTGAAATAGAAACAGATTCCTTTGGCTGCAGATTGACTTAGAAAACCACAAAATAACATTATCTGTGTTGCATTGCATTTTTTCTTTACTTAAATATTTTCCAATTTATTTTAATCTGGTTTAGGGCCTCATTCAAGAGTTTTGCTGTTGTTTATGGCCCAAGGGAAATATGGTTTACACCTCTGGTGGAAAAGATAGAAGGGAGTAGGAAGAGACTTCAGAAACAGTGGCTATTTAGGGGACTGTTATGATAGTTTATGGAAGAGGTAATAAAGGTCTGAACCAAGGCTCTGTGAATAGAGAGAAGCAGTTGTATGGTAAAGATGTGGACTTATAAAAGGCAAGGTCTGATAACAGATTTTTTTTTGTCCTGGACCTGTGATTTCATTGGTATAAGGAACAGGGTGAGGGCTGGCCGGGGAGAAGCTTACCAACCCATTCAAATGACATATTTTCTGCAACTTACAAGTCTTTAGAGGAAGTCTGGGGGCATGGAGAGGTTAAATGCCTGCCCTGGGTCACAAAGATAGTCTAAGTGTCAGGGAAGGAATTTGAGAGCAGGTCATGCTGACCCCAAGACTAGCTCTCCTGTTGCTTTTCCATATTTCCTGTCAAATTGAAACAAAACTCAATGAAACAAGGATGGTGGGGAAGGGCAATATCGTGGCTAAAGCATGGGTTATATGTTAAGGTGGGGATTTAACTTCTTAGCTGTTTTCTTTAAAAAAAAAAAACAAAACTAATATTGTCATTTGACTTCCTCTGATTCAGAGGGTGAAGGGAAGCACACTTATTTAAGCTTTGATCTCAAATCACTTAGAGCTATGAAGAAAAAGAGACTTGACACCTCTAAGTCTAGGTGACTAGTCAGATCTTAAAAGAGGATTACTCATCATTCCTCTTTTTTTCTTCACCCTTTCCTCTCATTCCTCACACAAAGAAATCCTCTCTATCCATTTTTTTTTAATTGTAAAAGAATATATATCTGACATCTCCCACTCTGAGAAACCTTTTTTTTTTTCTCTCTCCTCTTTCAGTTCATGACCCCTTTGGGGAGGGCTTTTTCTGGAAGTCTCTTGAGGTCAGTTGCCACTCTCAGCTTCCTCCCTTTCAGTCCCCGCCCTCTCCTCCAATTGAACATCTGCCGCCACTCTTGGCATTTTCTCTTCTGGCTGACTGAGAGCTCACCTTTCTGGGCCAGTCTTGAGAGGTTAGTACGGTTTTAATAATAATTTAAATTATGATCAGGAAGATACAATTTGGTGCCCATGTAAGGCTTATAAAATGCTTTCATCTCAATGATCTTGTGGAGTAGGTAGTACAATTCTCGCCATGGCCATCTTACAGATGAAGAAACTCAGGCCCAGACTGTGACTGCGGTCACCTCGCTGGTAAATATCAGAAATAGGATTCCAGTTTCAGGGCTTCTAACAACAAGAATGGAGCTCTTTCTACTCTCTTTCATAGTTGCCATTCCTTTGCCTCTTCATGAACCAGAATATAAATGTCTGAAGGTGGGAGTGCTTAATAAATGCTTCTTGAATTGGATCTCTGTATTAGTCACCATGGGGAAGGAATGTGGTTTTCATAGCTATTGCAATTGAAAAAAGAAAAATCATGATGAGACTGATGTAGAGACAGCTTGGCATAGCAGATAGAGATGACACTTTAAAGACTGTGTGATCCTAGGCAAATCGCTTAACCTCTCAGTGCCCAGGAAACCCTCTAAGACTATAAATTGCAAGGAATATGCTGATTTGCTTTTGGTAAAGGGAATTTCTTCACAGGGAGTTCTCTGTGCCTATGAAATCACAGGTTTAGTACCTACCCCCCAACTCCCACTTAAAAAAATAGAGGGTACTTCGAACCTTTGGAAGGCAAAGTGGGGATCTTCTCTAGTTGAATTGTGTCAGGCAGTCAACAAATTTATTAGAACTTATTATATGCCAGGCAGGAACTGTTCTAAGTTAAGTACAAGGCATCCCAGGCCTCTAGAAAAAATGTGAGACCTAGACTGAGTCTTAACCTCTCTTCCTGTCATTCTGAATTTCCTCTCTTTACTCTTATTTTTTGTTGTTGTTGTTCTTCTCAATCATAAAACTCACAGAATTAATACAGAATTATTGAGTCATAGTCTGGTGACCAGAATGATGGTATTTAACCCAAACACCTACTATCTCTTTTTAGCATTTTGATGAGGGAGTGGGTTAGAGAGTCAAGTGAGATTATTCAAAAATCAATGGACCAGATATCAGGAGATCTGAATTATAATCCAGGCCCTGCCACAAATTTAGCTGTGTGACCTTGAGACCTCCCTTGAACAAATCACAATCTCTCTGGACTTCACTGTTCTCAGCAATTTTGACTAGCTGGTGTCTGTTTCCCTTTAGGTCAAAAATTATCTAATTCAAAAGCTCAGTCCCTAACTTTCTTTACAGAGTTTACAGACCAGTGGAAAAGACATGAAGAAAGAAATAAAACTAGTGAAATGACATTCCCTTTCTTCAGTCTCCATTTTCCTTCTCTTCACTCTCACTGTTTATCTCTTGTGATCTCTTGATCAGTGTCCATCCTTCTTTGTCTCCTTCCTCTCTTTCTCATGTTTCCACATCTCTCTCATATTGTCTGTATCCCACACAGAGAGTTTTAAAGATAGAAAGAAACTTAAATGGACCACTTATTGCAGTGCTTTTATTATGGATGAGAAAATCAAGGGTCCCAGAAGTGAAATGACTTTTCCAAGGTAATAGAGCTAGGCTATTGCAGAACCAGGATTTGAACCCAGGTTCCCAGAATTCAATCCGATGCTCCTTCCACAATGTTCCTCTTCCTCATCTTCCCTTCTCCTTCATCACTCCCAGTTCTACAACTCTGATCCATTTTACTGATGTCTAGAAATATTAAGTAGAACTTTTGGATGACACTGGTGCCAGATATTCCCTCTCTGTGTCTACCTTATTATCTCATTCTTTCTTTCTATTTTCTCTTTCACTTTACACATATACAGAGGTAGCTATGTATATGTATATGTGTGAATGTGTATATGTATGTGTGCATATATATGTATATATGTGTGTATATGTGTATGGAGGTATATATGTATGTATGTATGTGTGTGTATCTATCTACATCTATATCTATATATTTCCCCTTTTCAATCTTTATTTTATAGATAAGGAAGCTGAGGACCAGAATTTAAGTGACTTATGTGAAGACACATGGAGATTAAGGAACAGATACTAAACTAAAAGGTAAGTATGTTTGGTGTAGATTGGGTTAGAAGAGAAGGATATCTTGTTGTTGAGGCATTTCAGTCCTGTCCAACTCTTTGTGACCCCATTTGGGACTTTTCTTGGCAAAGATACTGTAGTGGTTTGCCACATCCTTCTCCAGCTTATTTTACAAATGAGAAAACTGAAGCAAACAGGGTTAAGTCACTTGTCCAGGGTCACAGAGCTTGTAAGTGTCTGAGGCTGCTTTTGAACTCAGATCTTCCTAATTCTAGGCCTGGCACTCTCTCCACTGTACCACCTAGCTACCCTGAGGAGGGTATGGGTGCTACCAGTCCTGAAACCTGGTTAAAAAGGTCTCCTTCACTAAGAGGCCTTCCCCAACTAACAAAACCAATACTAATATTTTGAACTCAGCTTTTTCAAAGTCTTTCTTCTTCCTTTCTGCACATGCACACTTTAGCTTATAGTTTGTATAAAGACTTGGATTTATTCAGTTAGCTAATCAATCACTAAGCATTCATTAAGCATCTACTATGTGCCAGGCACTGTGTTAGCCTGTGGATACAAATACCTCTGTACAATCATCATTGTCAAGAAACTTAGCTCTGTCTTTTCAGATCTTTTATACATCTCTATTTATATCTCTCTCACTATCTCTCTATCTCTCTATCTCTCTACCTACCTATCTCTCTATATATCTATCTATCTTTTTTTTACATGCCAGATAGTTGTCAGAAGGGAATGATACACTAAACAACACACACACACACACACACACGCACGCACGCACGCACACACACATACAATAAGTTCTTAATAAATGCTTTTTGAATTGAATTAGAGAACCCAACAGCACGTTGCCTTATAAGGAGAGATTCATGTAACTTGATGGGAGATCTAAGGCATATTCACACCAGGTCTTACTGATTCTGGATATGTGAAATTGCTCTATATTAACTTCTATTTGCTAGTCATTTGTTCTATTCTTTCCATGCTTTGTTACTTAGATTGAAAACACTGAGTGAAAATGTCCTTTTTTTTCTTAATGAGTATTAAATTGCTCTGAAAAGTATATAGCAATCATGTAGACATACACTTTTATTCATTCTCTCAGCTTCTTGGCTGCTCTGTAATCCTTATAAGATTGTTGAATTGATAACTTTATTTGACAAATGAGGAAACTGAGGCTTATATAGTTTAGGTGACTTACCTAAGGTCACACAATTCATATCGTATCATTAGTATCTGAGTAAATACCAGATAGTTTTTTTCTTTATCATGCCATATAGTTCTTCCTATTAGTAAGTTTTCACAACATTCTTTTTAAATAAATGCAAAAAAGAATGAAATTGCTTCCATTTCACTCTCCCAGTAAAGACTTTGTGTCTACTGATAAAACAAGGCAGAGAACTAAGGCAATTTCATGACGATTCAGGCAAAACCAAAGCAAAACAGCCAGCTATTGAAGGAAAAGAGAATCCTTACTGTTTTGAATTACCCATATGGGCTGTCTATATTGATCAAAAGGACTGGTTAATAACTCAATTTTCTAGCATGCCTGTGTAGACACAGCCTGAGTAAAGTGCCAAAAGCATATTCAGGGAAAGCAGATTGTATTTAGAAAAGACTTTCCATTTCAGTGATCTTAGGTGTTAGCTCTACAGGCAGGACATTTAAAAAAACAACTACTAAAAAATCATTACACACTTTAATTTCTTCTCTCTCTCATTCCAGGCCTTGCCTGGAGTTTGTCTTTTAAAATTCAAAATTGAGGCATGTTTTATGCTCGCAGGGTATTCTCCAAATAAATACACACTTTAACATTGGCTTGTTATTCTCTTTCTCCGCATCTGGTTGGTAATGTTTTCAATTAAGTTGCATTCCAATTTGTCTTATAATAGTAATAATAATAAAACTTTTGCAGAACGAATGAGACATCCCCAAGGAGTTGTTTCTCTTCCTTTTTTCCCTCCTCCCATCTGAAGTGCTCCTCATTTAGAAAAGCCTTGATTTGATCCAAAATGCTTCACCCACGTTGCCTAAAAGGGGTGAGGGTTGGGGGTAGATGGCAATAAAAATCTACCCAATATAGAAAAGAACCTGACAGTAGCTCATATTATAAAGAAGCTTCATTTCAGTCTTATATTTGTTCATTTATTTATTCAGTTTCTTACTAATCAATCAACAGTCGTTTCATAAGACCATAGACATGGAGCTGAGAGTCTCTACTCCACGTGAATTGCCCATACTACATCATGTAGTGATAAACACCTCCTAGGCACCCAGTTTTGAAGGTGAGGATATAGAGTAAATTGGATGTGGTTATAAAGTAATGAAACTAATTAAAAACCATAGGTAACAGAATGGAAACATCCATGTGAGCGGTCCCTTCAGAGAACCCTTGGGAGGCCCTCGCCTTGTTCCTAGTATGCTGCCATTGCTTATTGACACTTCTGGGGCTTCTCTTTCAGGAATTGTCCCCAGAATTGTTTATTCACTTAAATATCTTCAGTGATTACATTTTTTTCATTCTAGGGGGTGGTATTTGATTTTAGAATTTTTGCAACATCCAGAACTCATTTGGAGCCAAATCTGGAGAATAAGGTAAGTAACCAAACTAGGACATTTTGCATGAAAAAAGAATTATGTCTTTAAAAGGATGAGCTACATGTTTGTTTGCTTGTTTGTTTGTTTGCTTTTGTACATCTCTGAGAGGCATTCCCTAGGAACAATTTAAAAAATATTTTGACCAATAATTATCTGAATAAAGGGAATGACTTTTCCCATGACCAATTCTAGAAGGCAGAGGAAGGGGACTGTGGCACCCTGGATTCATGATTAGAACACCTGAGTTTGCCTCTTAAATCTGCTGTTGGTCATCTAGTCAAGAAGAGTTTGGTCAACAAGCATTTATAAAGTACTTACCATATGCCACTCATGAGGAAAACAAAGGCAAAAATATGATCACTGCCTTCAGTGAATTTATAGTCTAAGGGGATATTACATGCAAATAATGACATATATATGTATGTATGTGTGTATAGATATAGATATATACATATATACATATATAAGATATGCATAGGATAATAAAAGAGAGAAGGCATTAGAGATGGGGGGAGCAGGGTAGACAATTGGGTATCCATATCAATTTACCTCTTTGGCTTGTTTCCTCATCTATTAAAATGAGGGATTAGACTAGATAATCTCAAGTACCCCTCCAGTTCCCTGCCACTGTTCTAAATGAAAGATTCTTTGATCCCTGAAGCCCTTTCTATCTCTATTCCTTATGAGCCTATGGAAGGTCCTAGACCTGGGGGCTAACAGGATAAAGAGCTAGGGAGAAGAAAGTGGAGCCCCCATCTTTACTGGGGGGAGGTCAAACAGAATGGAAGACGGTCTGAATTATGCATCACATATTATTGAAACATTTTGTTCCCAGTGGATTTTATTCTGAGACATTGTTTAATGTCTTACAGCTTTCTTCTCTGGAGGTAGAGATGAAGCATCCTTCAGGGAACAAGCCCTCTCCTGTGTCCACCATCCATTCATCACCCAAGGCAGGCTACCTGCACCCCTCCAGTGATCAGATGCAGACTCACCCTTCTAACCAGTCAGTGACTCCAGGGCTCAATGTGGGGGCCCCCTTCCCTACCATAGAGTTTGTGGGCCACCGGGTCCTTCTGAGCTTCTTGCAGAGAGAGGCACTACGAGTCCTCTGAAGGCTGGTAGAGGGCCTCTGCAGACAATCTGATCAAGCAGAGTCTCCTTTGTGGGGTAGCCACTCATTTTGTTTACACCTCTGCCCTTTGGTGGCCTTAAGATCTATCACTGCTCCAGGAACAACTGCAGAGAATACTACAGTTGCCACTACTACAACAATGTCTGTTGGGCCTAGTGGTGGCACTGTTTCTAGCTCTATGATGATTTCCCCTGGGGCAAGAGGAACCATTACCAGTGCTATTGTGATTCAGAGTAATATGATAGGGCCTAGTGAAGGTATCATGAGGTCTAATGCAGCCACTACCACAGCCATCATCACTATGGGAAATTTGGGGAGCCCTAGAGCAGCTACCACAGGTTTTGCTGAAGGAAGACCTGTCATGGGGATCCCAGGATCCCAAGCACAAGAAGAGCACTTACAGGGCAAGGGTATATTGCCAGGATTTAGGTCATTCATAGAGTTTTGGCAGGAACTGGCAAAGAACCAGCAGGAGTGAGTAGAGATTCAGAAACGTGTGGCAGGTGCCTTGGAGCAGCTGACAGTCCATGTACAGCTACAGACACAGGTAAACACCAGACTCTTAGAGGTGATTCACCATAACCTGCCAGACCAGATGGAGCATGTGACAATCCACTTGGACCATATACTACTTACTACTGAACATACTTCATTTGTAGGCCAGACGCAGGACTTGAGTAGCCATTCCACCCTAGGTCTCAGTGGGCCATTTCCACATCAGGGAAATGGAGTAAATAGGCCTTCCACTCATTAACTGGATCCCTACATGACCCAAGTTTTTCATTCTTCTCCTCATCCAGGTTATTCTTAGTCTCCCACACTTCCCCTTGTTAATACTTTGGGAGCCCTGTCAATGGCCATACTTTAGAAAATACTTCTCATGGGAACAAATGTAGGGGGCAGATCATATATAAATAGGGGAAGAGAGAGTTTATAGGAAGATATGGAAAAGCCCAGGGCAGGAGGAGAATAAAGGCCATTTTTTTTGTGTGTGAGGCAATTGGGGTTAAGTGACTTGCCCAGGGTCACACAGCTAGTAAGTGTTAAGTGTCTGAGGCTGGATTTGAACTCAGGTCCTCCTGAATCCAGGGCCGGTGCTCTACTATGCCACCTAGCTGCCCCTAAGGCCGTTTTTTTTTTTTTTTTTTTTTTTACAAAATGATCATAGGTTTGTCCAAAGCAGAACTGATATCAGATGGGAGTCATTTTAATGGCCCTTTGGCCAAATGGTGTTTATAACCCCACCTCACCTCAATCTCCTCCCCAAGTAAAACTCTCTGTATGGACAAAAGAAAAACTTCCATGTGCTAATTTTCTCATAAGGAAGGGACAGTTTCCACTTGATGTGAGCTAACTACATATGACTTACTTTCCAAGTGATAGGGCTGCTTGTTGATAAAGTTCATGGGGATATTTTGAGGAATAGAGGGCCAGTGCTGCATGATAGCTTGCAAACATTGAAAATAGGGGTTTTGTATGGTGGTTTGGAGACACAATTTAAGGCAACTTTTTTCTCTTTGTGGTTCATCTGAACATTGGATAAAAAAAATGATTTGATGATGACTATCTGGGATAATCCAATGTAAACTACAGGACATCCTTGACAATAAATACCACCAAAAATATGGTTTATCTGGGTTAAATATCCAGTGGGAACTCATTCAAATAGATGCTTGTTGACTGGAGAGCTCCAGCTCTTAGCTGGTTCCTGTTTGTATGTAGATGAATCTCAGTTGTGCCCAGTGATTGTGCTCCTGATGTTTGTTGTTAAATTAAATCACATTTGAAATATATTAATAGAGTTTTCTCTTAAAGGGGGGGATTTATTGGTGAGTTCATGTGAAGAATTAGTGATCATGCCCTAATGGGGCATTTTCATAGTCCAGTCTCTCATTTATCCATATTCCTCAAAGGGAATACACCTATATCCCACTTCATGTCTGATAGGTGGAAGCAGTTTCACATGACTGTAATCTTAAGTCAGTCATTTTCCTGTTCATCATTAGAAAGTGATAAATGGCCAAACATATTTTAAAAATGTCAAAAATGTTTTCATTTTGGAGCTGCTACAATCCTAACTGTTGAAGTGCCCTGATTAAGTTAGAGTAGTCTTTATATCATCATCAGTTAACTTAAGGGGAACTTTTAATGATATCTGATGAGGAGCTTACAGAATTTTAAAGTAATATAAGATTTTTCCTTTAATGTAGTGTGAGAGAACTTAAACCAGTTTATGACATATAAGGTCATGTAGACTGTTATGTAATTAACATTACCTTTATAATTTAGACTGGGACATTCATTATACCCAAATACTGAAATGGATCTGTGATCTAACTGATTTGGGAATTCCTTTTGACAGTTCATATCATCACCCACCCATGTCTGCTCATCCTGTGCAACCCTTATTTATATGCTCTTAAAAGTTCATCACTGATGATCCACCCAACATATTAGAGGCCTTCCCCTTTTTCTCTTCACAGAAAGAGTCTACCAATGAATAATCTGATTCCCCAGCTATCATCATTTACTCTCCATGTGATCAGCTCATCTTCTATTTTTCTTATATCATTCCTTGATTATATATTTTTATATCTGTTCTTCAGAGTTCTGGTTGGTAATATGTCAAGCTTAAGTTAAAAATGTACAATAGAATTAGTTTAATTTCATATGACACACTATTACATTTTAGATAGCATACTGCATTTCTGAAGGTTTGCAAATACTATTACCTTTATTTCACATATGTGTAAATTGAGCAAATTTCATATATGTGGAAATTTGCCCCTGTCTACATGGATAAAATGTTTCTAAGGCACTTAATTTCCTTTTTTAGTATTGAAAAAGCACATTCCTGGGTTATAAAATGCAGCAAACTAGGCCTAAATTCTTTGCTTTCCAGTCCAATACAATTCAACAATCATTTTCATTGATAAGGGTAAGAGTAAATTGATCTCTTCTTGGTTTTCTGAAGGACATAGTGGTTCCGTCAGACTAGATTGGAGTTAAATACAACCCTAGTCCAAGTTATCATCACATCTTTCATGAACTATTGCAATAGCATCAAACTAATTTCCCTGGCACAAGTCTCTCCCTACTTCAATCCATTATGTGTGATCCTAAGCAAGTCACTTAACTTCTCTGTGTTTTAAATAACTCCTTGGGATTTATCTACTAGGTCAACCAAGTGTTGTGCTCACTTTGATGGAAATTGTTCTGCCATTTAGAGTTCCCAACTTGGATAAAACTGCAGATCATTTTGAGCTTTGCATATTTAGAGGACAAAGAACCCAACTATTAACCTAGCCAATCAGTTAGGGAAACCATGAGTTTGGGAACATGATTTTTCATTGAAGCCATATCAAACCTTTTAAACCATTTAAACCTTTTGTCATTTATCTTTTTGTATTAAGACTATTTTGTGGTGAGAGATTATAAAATTATCACGTTCCTTTAATTTACAAACATTCGAGAATATATCTGATCTGTAAAGCAACTGACAACTTTTTGTCAGTCTAATTTATATAACCTCAAACAAGTAACCTATTTATATGTCTGATTTAATTTAAGTGTTTTCAATGAAGGAAAGAGACTGGATTTGAGTATGTCTACAGGAGAGAAACAGGGATAATGAGGGAAATGGAGAACATCTTATATGAGAAATTGTTGAAGTTTAGGGTATTTAGCATGGAAGAGAGAAGGTTTATGAGGTAAATGATAAGCTTGAAGAGGTAGAAGTTATAGCGAGATGGACTAGCTTGTCCTAAGGAAGAACTACTAATATAAAAAAGTGGAATGGGTTGCCTTGGAAATAGTGAGTTTCCTTCTATTGACAGTTTCCAATCAGTCAGCATTATCACTTGTCTGGGATGTTGCATGAGTGTGAGTTCAGTTATGAGTAGGACTGTATGATTTGTGATGTCCATTCTATAGGTACTACGTGGAAAGGCATTGAACAAGGTGCTGGGAATACAAAAATGGAAAAATATCCCTGCACTTAAGCTTATTAATTATTAGGAGGTTTAATGTATCTATGCAGGGCAGAATATCATACAGGTGAAGGAGGGGCTTTAGAACAAGGACAGAAAAAGCCACTGTGATCTGGGGGACAGCTATATAGAAAAGAATGTACTTGAGCTGGATATGGAAAGGAGAGAAAGGATGTTAACAGGCAAATGTATGTAGTTAAAGTAGTCTGATTTGTCTTGAAAATAATTTGCTAAAAGGGGAATAGCAAGGAATAATGCTGGAAATGTAAGGTAAGCCCTAACTACCAGGTTAAAGAGGTTATAATTCTTTTCTTTTTCTAAAAACAAAATAAAGCTTATAGATTTCTGAGCAGGAAAGTATCATGGCACATCTATGCATTTATGAAGAAGAATTTTACAGATTTCTGAAGAATGAATTAGAAAAGGGAAAGACAGAAAAAAGATAAATTAAGAAGATACTGCTATAACAGAGGCAAGAGGTAATGAGGCACTGACTTATGTTGGTGGTGGTGTGATCAGGAAGAAGAGGATGAATACAAGGAATATTGTGGAGAAGAAATCAGCTGACACAGGTGATAATTAAAGCCACAGCAGGTACTGTGATAGCTCTCTCCCTTGGGGAAGACAGAAGAGCAAAGATGGAAAAGGATTGGGCTTTGGCAATCACCCACACTTAGGAAACAGAAAGAAGATGAATCAGTGCAAGAGACCAGGAAAAATTATTCAGGTAGGTAAGAGGAAAAGGGTGTAATGGAAGACAAGAGATGCAAGAATAATATAAATTAGTTTATGAATAAATGAGAGAAAGAATTGATGTTTAAAAAGTATTTCTAGGTACTTCATGTATGATAATCATAATGCTAAAAACTGGCTTACAAATAGAAAAGTGTAAGCAATTGGTGCTATTAATTAGTCTATATTATATTATAGAGGTGATACAGAAAGAATTCAGCTTTGGCCTTGATAGCAAGGCACGGTAGGCCTTAGGGTATAGTGGATGGTAATACCTAGGGATCTGGAGGATACAGGGGCAGAAGAGATGACAATGGACATGGGTCTGGAGGTTATGGTGGAGGAGAAGGAGTAAATGTCAATGCACAAAGGGAGATGATGAGAATGACAGCTTGAAGATCAGATTGCCAAGGAAGCAATGCATTCAAGGGTGAAGGAAGATGTCTTATTTATGTAGCTATAAGGTAAAGTCTGTGAAGAAATACACATGAAACCAGAATTGGGAAATACGTAGAGATTTAAGGACCAAAAGGTAAAATGAAGCATAAAGCAAGTTCAAGAGGAATAAGGAATTGGGATAGGTTACACACAGACTTTGAACAGATTGGGGGATATTGTAGAGTAGGAGCATCTTGGACATTGTACATTTTCTGAAGTTTCTCTTCAGATAATGTAAGTTCTAGTTCTGAATTTTTCTTTGGCTAGTTTTGTAACAATTTCAGAATTGGAAGGGACTTGAGTGGCCATCTAATTCAACCATTTCTGAAAAAAAATGGTCTCTTTTAAAACACATATAAGCATTACTAGGTGTGTATCCCATAGACTAAAGAAAAAGGAAAATGATCTATATGTACTATATGCATATGTAAAGTTGCCATCTGTAAGGGACTAAAATTCTAGCTTATTGTGATAAAATAATGGAATTTGGCAGATGTCCAGGGGCCCCACCTGATTGATTTAGTATTGTTTGAGTTGGGTGAAAATGAGAAACTAAGTACCTACTTGGGAATGATTGGATACCACACCTGGCTGGCCTTGAGTGATGTGTACTACTGATGTCAGCAGAGGGACCACTCTCAGGCAAGAAACTTGAAGAACCTCCCTTTTGGGAGAGGGAGAGAAAAAGCAGAAAAAGGGAACGCTCACTCAGAGAAGCTTTTTTCCTTCTGGTGAGTGGAGGAGTGTACCAGAGAGGAACTACACAGCTGACTCCCCTTGAAACTATGGACCCCAGGTGGTGAGTGGAATTGGGGCCAGCTCTTTGGGCTAACTGAGCAGGAAGCAAGTCTGGGGTTTGAGTCAGTTTTTGACAAAGCCAGGGAGCTTATTCGTTTTCTCTTCCCTTATTCCCTTGTCCCTGGCTTTATTAACTTCACCTTTGTTGTAAATTTCATTCCCATTAATAAAACCTGGTTTGTTTGTGAAAAAGAGGCTGTTAATTTCCTTTCTTATTAGCCTGAGAGAAATAATTTAAAAAGGTATTTTGGAAGGGAGGAAATTTTAGACCTAGAGGTTTCTCATTATTTTCTGAACCCCAATATTACGGCAAGCCACCCAATGAACTCTCCCAATAATAAATTTGGCCCTTACACTATGATGTCTAAAATCTAATGAGTGGTTCCCCCAAATTAGAAGCTTTAGAAAGAGTTTAGACTTTTAGACATTTATTAAGGTGCATTAGGATCTAGTGATCAGATAGAAAGAGGTCAAGATTCCTTCATCTATCTATCTAAGGGAGCCAGCATCTCTGCTCCACTCAAACCAAGGTCTCGGGCAAAAAAGAGAGCCCAGCTCCCAGGCTTCCTCCCCAAACCTCCTGCGAAACCAGAAACTGGGCCATCCACAAACACAGCCTCAAGCTAATTGGCTGGCAACTTTGATCAACAGGACCCGTGAGCAAACATCACTTCTGGATGCTAAAGCCACCTGGTCTCCCCTCAGGCCAGAGCTCACAATGTTCCTCCTAGCAGGGGGTGTCATTCCAACTCTGACACATACATGTGTGTGTGTATATATGTGTGTGTGTGTATATATATATATATATATATATATATATATATATATATATATATATACTGAGCCACCTAGCTGTCCCTCTTTATTTATTTAAGAAACACATTGTAGGGGTATTTAGGTGGTGCAGTGGATAAAGTGCCAGCCCTGGATTCAGGAGGACCTGAGTTCAAATCCTGCCTCAGATGCTTGACACTTACTAGCTGTGTGACCTTGGGCAAGTCACTTAACCCTCATTGCCCTGCCCCCCATAACAAAAGAAAAGAAAAGAAAAAAGTAAAACAAAGAAGCACATCGTAATTGATTCTATTTAAATCTTGTATGTGCTTTGGGAGGGTGAGCCCCAGATATTTTATGTATTTTATAATTATTGAGAAAGGGATTTGCTTTTCTGTTATTAATTTTTATATATCAATTACATTAATTCTTATATATGAATTCTTATTATATTGAAATACTGTTGATTTTTGAGTATTTATTTTGTAGCCTGCAACTTGGTTGAAACTATTAGTTTTCTCAATTAGTATCTTGGCTTATTTCTTGGAATTTTCCAAGTAAGCCATAATCTCATCCACACTCAGGGATAGTTTTACTTCTTCCTTACCTTTATTTATTCTTTAAATTCTCTTCTCTTATCTGATGGCTTTTAATAATTTTCAGAACTGTATCAATAGTGGAGAGAATGGACCACCTCATTTCTCTACTGGGAAAGATTCTACTGTATCTCCATTGTATATTATGCTTGTTTTTATATTTATAACATATGCTTTTAATTATATTAAAATCAATCTATACCTATACTTTGCAGGGTTTTTAGCACAAAAGAGTTTTGTACTTTGTCAAAGGCTTTTCTGTGTCCTGTGAAATGATCCTATGGTTTTGAATTATTTGGTTTTTAATATGATTAAATATGTTCATTGTTTTGTAATGCAGAACCATCCTTCCATCACTGGTAAAAGTTCCACTTGATCATAAGGAATGATTTCTTGGATAAATCACTATTATTTGTTTGATAGGATTTTGTATAAAATCTTTGAGGGTTTTCTTTTTGTTTGTGTGTGGGGGGAAATGAGGGTTAAGTGACTTGCCCAGGGTAACGCAGCTAGTAAGTGTCAAGTGTCTGAGGCCGGATTTGAACTCAGGTCCTCCTGTATCCAGGGCTAGTGCTTTATCTACTGCACCACCTAGCTGCCCCCAAGATTCTTTTTTTAAGTGACATTAGCCTATTAATTTCCTTCTGTGATCCCTCCCAACCCCAGCCACATACATACACCAGTTTAAGTATTAGAATTATATTTGTCTTACAAAATAGATTCTTGTAGGGTTCTTTCTCAGTTTTTAAGAATAATTTGTGAAGTGTGGGTACTAATTGTTCTTTGAAAGTTTGACAGATTTCTCCCTTGAATCCTTTATGTCTAGGAGTTTTTCATTCAGTAGTTTCTTTACAGCTACATCTATTTCTTTTTTCTGATCATTTAAGACTTCTATCTGATTTCCTGATAGTTTAGGTATTTTCTATTTTTGGGGGGGTTTTTTTTTGGTTTTTGCAGAAAAATGAGGGTTAAGTGACTTGCCCAGGGTCACACAGCTAGTAAGTGTCAAGTGTCTGAGGCCAGATTTGAACTCAGGTCCTCCTGAATCCAGGGCCGGTGCTTTATCCACTGCACCAACTGGGTGCCCCCAGTATTTTTTATTTTTGAATGTAGTCCTCTTTTTCTTTTCTGTTCTCAGTTTTGTTAGCACATAACTACATAATATGCTCTGATTATTCTTTTGTTTTTCCTCCTGGTATTGTGATTTTATCTTGCTCATTTATTATTTTATTGATTTGATTTTCTGCTCTCTTATTTTTAGTCAGACTAGCTAATGGTTTATCAATTGTACTATGCTTTCCAAAGAGTCATTTTTAGTTTTGTCATTTCTGTGGGTTTTTTGTTTCTGTTTTCCCTCTAATCTTTAATATCTTCTCTTTTGTGCTTATTTGAAGTTTGTTTATTTATAGATGTTCTAATTTTTAAAAGTACATATTCAATTAATCTTCTCTTCTTATATTTTGTCAATGTATGATTGTAAGGATATGATTCTTACCCAAGGACTGCTTTAGCTGTATCCCAGAAATTTTGGCATTTTGTTTCATTATTATCATGATATTTACATAATTATTATTTCTATGATTTGTTCTTTGACCCACTCAGTTAAGATATCATTGTTAGTCTCCAATTTGGTCTGTATCTTTTGATTGTAGCTCCCTGGACGAATTTCTATTTTTATCATATTGTGGTCTACAAACGATGTATTAATTATTTCTGCCCTTTTACCTGTGGTTGTAACAATTCTGGGTCCTAATGCACAGTGAAATTTTTGTAAATCTTTATTTTGGTGCAGATTATATGCATGTATGTATGCACCACAATAAACTTTTGCAAAAATTTCATATAGATCATAGGTATAGATATCAGACATATCAGAAAAAAGATATCATATATATCAGGAAAAAAATGATAATGTATCAAGTGTATCCAAAAGAACAGATGTTGTCATCATGTTATCAGACAAAGCAAAAACAAACATTCAAAATTGAAAAGGGACAAAAAAGGAAATTATTTTTGTGCTTAAGGGAGGCATAAGCAACAAACTAACATCAATGATAAACTAATTTTCTTCAAATGGCTTAGCATCCAAATTCAGAAAGGAAACATTAGATGAGTTTCAAGAAGACATAGATAGCAGCACAATAATGATAGGAAACCTCAATATCACTCTATTAGTTTTGGATAAATCTAACAGAAAGATAAAAAAGGGAAAATATGGAACTAACATATTTCTGGAGAAACCAGAGTTAAATGACTTATTTTCTAAAAGGGACATCAATATATAGACCTATGAGCTAAGAATCAATGTCTCTATGCATCCTGTCTTTAAGATATGTGTGTTTTCTTGCACAGTGAGCTTATTTTCTTAATATTCTTATGTTTTACTTTTTCTAGAATGTCTTTTACTTCAGTATATTTGCATTCCCTATCTATTATTCTGTCTTTTGTTTCTTTGGTGAGGCTTGCCATTGTAGATTCATTTTTTTCTATTCTGTTCATTATCTTTGCTATGTAGAATATAAATTATGTTTTCATTACTCATTTTTTTGTACCAAGCACTCATGAATAATGTATTGTTTCCATCTTCTCCTCAGATTCCAAAGGGTCCTCTATCTCATCGAATGTTAGATCATTTTCTTTTCTTTTGAAATATTTATTCATAAATGTTTGGCTTTGTTTACTAGATCTCAAGGTCATGTTTCTTTTGTTGTTACTGTTTTTTCCTGTTGATTTTCAAGGTCTTTGAGATTTCTTCTTTATGGAGTCTTTGATACTTTCAGTTTTCCCCTAACCTCATTATTTCCATTATTGCTTATTTCTGATTCTAATTATGGTTTCCTTGGGGGAATGGATGTCACAATTTCACAACCTCCTCCTCCACTGGCCAATATGTGATTCATCAGTCTAGGTTTCTTCCCT